>NC_141700.1:75678034-76278034 GCF_964263255.1 Lissotriton vulgaris
GTAGTCTTTCAGAGATCTAGCTCTTCTGAAAGTCACTTGTGGTGAAGGTGCCACACATTTGGTCAGGTCAGGATCTGTGTGTAGTATGGGCCAAAACTTCTGTAAGCATTTTCGGACGGTATACGCTTTGTTGCTGTAAGTGGTGATAAATCTAGTTGTTCCTGATTCTACCTGATCTTTTGCTGTGTCTTTCTGCAAGAGTGAATCTCTTGTCCTTTCTGCTGCTGTTGCTTTTGCTTTATTTATCACCTTTGTTGAATACCCTCTCGCTAGAAATCGTGATGTCATTGTATCTTCCTCAGCTTTGAAGCTACTCTCTGTGCTACAGTTTCGTTTTGCCCGTAACAATTCTCCTAATGGGATGCTGTTGATAAGAGAATATTGATGACAGCTTCCAGCATGTAAAATGCTATTTCCCGCAGTTGTTTTTCTGAATAGTGAACTTTCCAATTTATTGTTCTCTATTCCCAGTCTCAGATCCAAAAATTCCAGTGTTTCTTTTGACCACTGGCTTGTGAATTTAAGGTTGTAGTAATTGATGTTTAACATTGTGACAAAATCAGTTGCTTCTTGCTCCGTTCCCCTCCACACCACAAAAATATCATCTATATACCTGACCCACTTTGCCACTTTCTCAGCGAATATGGGTAACTGATAGACTACCTTTTCTTCCCAATACCCCATAAAGAGGCCTGCAAATGAAGGGGCAAAACATGTTCCCATCGATGTACCAAGGGTTTGCCTGAATATTTTGTTGTCAAAAAGGAAGAAATTTTCAGTTAAACATATATGCATCATTTCAATCAACATTTCAGTGTGGTATAAATGTGAGATGGATCTCTGTGCTAGAAAGTGCTTACATGCGTCAAGTCCGAGTTTGTGTGGGATACACGTGTAGAGATTAGCAACGTCCAGTGACAATAATGAGAGGTCAGCCTCCCATTTGATATTTGCTATGCACCTTAAAAAGTCACTATAGTCTCTAATGTACGATGGTAATTTTTGTACTGGTGCCTGCAGAAAGTGGTCAACGTATCGTGATGTATTCTCAAGGCAACTGCCTATTGCTGAGACTATAGGTCTCCCAGGCGGGTTATCTTTGCATTTATGGATTTTCAGCAATAGGTAGAGGGCAGGTAATTTTGGGAATTTACAGTCTAAAAACTTAAGTTCTTCATCTTCAATCAATCCTTTGTTTTTTCAACTCACTAATTGTGTTCCAAAGTTTCTCACTGCCCCCTCGTATTGCATCCTATTGCTCCTGCAATATTTAGTTATGTCTGATACTTGCCTGAGACCTTCCTCAACATATTTAGTTCTAGATTGTACGACAACATTGCCGCCTTTGTCCGATTTTTTTATGACTATTATCCTGTCATTTCTCAAATTCTCAATGGCTTTTCTCTGTGCTGGGGTAACATTGCTCCAGCCACTGTAATTTCTCTCCTGGCTAAGTTTTTGAAGTTCTTTACAGACACCTCGTTCGAAACATCTATTGCGTCATTTTTAATCTGAGGCAAAAATCTAGATTTTGGTTTAAAATTTCTGTCAGCATTCAGATCAAGTGAAATGTTTTCATGCCGTAAAGTGTCAATGGGGTCACTACTCTCGTCAACGTTTTCATTCAGTACATTTAAAGTGTGTAACAGATTAACATCAGCAATTGTAATATGGCTAGGTTTTGCCCCCATTGCTTCGTTTCTTTCTTTAACTTTGGTGGCATACCATTTGTTTATTTTTAATTTCCTTGTGAATATACTTTTTTTTAACTTAAAAAAGCGGTTAAAAAGTCAATGATATCTCTGGTTCACATGCATAAAACCACTGAAATTCGCCAGTTATGGTTCAAGGGGCATGCAAAGCACACCATAACTAATGCTCCCTGTCATGTTTTAATCTTGCTAAACTATCTTTTTTCCTGTGTTTTCTTCAAATCACTGTTTTGAGCATGGCATGCCACCACCCCTCTAGTGCATAAGGGAGCTAGCTTACGGGTCACTAGCCGTTCATCAGTCCCATTGTTAGAAGAAATATCCATCATTCTACTAAGAAAGTACAGCTAACTAGCAATGTCACAATACCTCCATGAGAAATGTTGTCTGAACCTTCTGGTGTGAATGTAAATCACGGTGAGAGTGCTCACTAACTAGTGACCTCATGTCCTGGATCTGGAGTTCTTGGCAGCCATATGGGTTACCCTATGACAGTACTTCATTTGTAAAAAAAAATAATAATAATAAGTCCCAGAGCCCTTGTCAGAAGGCCATTGCAGCTTGCACCACCCATTGCCTTTGCCTGCGCTGCCAATTACAGTTCCATCACAACTAACCATCACAGTCCCACAGGTGTGACAATTCAGACTTTAAATATACATTAAAAATGACTAAAACATGCCGCCCACTCCAGTCTTATAGCTTTGCGTGGCAGGCATTAGTGATTTTAATGTATATTTAATTATTAAACAACTGCTCCTCACAAAATTATACAAACACCACCACCATGTGGCAGGCAGTTATAAGAGCCGGTATTGACAATAAAGTGCTGGTGCTGAGCACTGGAAACCACTGGCTCAAATTAAGCACAGTCTATGATGATCTGCAATGAGATGGTGCAATTCAAAGTGATGGGCTTTTCATAAAAAAACTAATAAAACTAATTGTGACAGCGGCATTGCCGGTGTTTATACTTTAAAGGTATCTGGCTTTCCATGCCCTACATCCTCAGCTGAGGCTGCAAATGAAGTACACATGTTATTGACATGGCTGTATCTTCACTCTCCTTGCTTACCATCAACAATTTAATTTAATTTAATTTCTTGTAGAGCGCTAACAATCATCCAGGGTAGGATATCACGGCGCTATGCTTGCTAATGTGCATGTGACGTGGGTGAGAGCCCAGTTAGATTATTCAGGGTGGGGGAAGAGGAAAGATTTTAGCTGTTTCCTAAATGCCAGGTGGCATTCTGTAAGTCGAAGGGCTGTGGGTAGTTCGTTCCATTTGGCAGCAGCGATATGGGAGAAGGCGCGCTCGCCCATCCTAGCTCTCTTTACCCGGCAGGTTTTTGCACGAGCCAAGAGTTGAGAGCGGAGGTTCCGAGTGGGAGCATAAAACTGAATCCTATTTCTAAGGATGAGGGGACCAGTTTTGTGCAGTGCTCTATGAGTAATGCACATCATTTTAAAAGATGCTCTTTGCTTCATTGGTAGCCAATGGAGGTAACGCAAACAGCTCTTGGCCGAGTCGTATTTCCTTTTCATGCAGATGGCCTTGGCTGCTGCGTTCTGCACCATTTGGAGCTTGGTAAAAAGATACTCGGCCATGCCTACAAACAGGGAGTTTCCGTAGTCCAGCCTACTCATCAAGAGTGACTGGACCAGGATCTTTCTACACTCCATTGGAATCCAGGGGAAGACTCTCTTAAGCATTTTTAGGATTGCGAAGCCTTTTCCGCATATGGCAGCTACATGAGTCTTTATGGATAGGGCAGTATCTATGGTTATTCCAAGGTTCCTTGCTGTTTGTGACGGGGCAGGTGGAATGCCCAGCGCTTTTGGCCACCAGCTGTCATTCTACAGCTGGGTGTGGCTTCCGAACAAAAGTATCTCAGATTTATCTGCGTTGAGCTTTAGACAATGCTGGTGCATCCATTCGGCCAGTTCAGCAAGACAGTTAAGTAGCCTTTCTTTGGGATTGTTTTTTTCATCCAGGATGACAGTGAGTTGGGTGTCGTCTGCATAGGAACAGATTTCCACACCCCACTTTCTGCCTATTCCCGC
The DNA here is from genome assembly GCF_964263255.1 of Lissotriton vulgaris. Classification (NCBI taxonomy): domain Eukaryota; kingdom Metazoa; phylum Chordata; class Amphibia; order Caudata; family Salamandridae; genus Lissotriton; species Lissotriton vulgaris. The sequence continues at coordinate 75,681,811 of NC_141700.1, forward strand.
CAGGGATGAAACAAAAATGTTAAACAAAGTTGGGCTTAGTGAGGCCCCCTGTGGGACCCCGTATTTGATGTTCCGGCATGGAGACGAGAACTTACCCATGCGTACTGATTGTGATCTCTCCGATAGGAAGGACCGCAGCCAGCCCAGAGCTTTTTCCCTGATACCTTTAGATGCTAGGGTTTCCAGGACCAGGTGGTGGGGGACGGTGTCGAACGCCGCCGAGAGATCCAACAATATCAGGGCAACTGTCTTTCCCTGATCTACGTGCATCCTGATGTGATCTAGCACTGCCAGGAGAGTTGTCTCCGTGCTGTTATTGGCCCTGAAACCCGTCTGTGTGGTGTCCAGCAGGTTGTTTGCCTCGAGAAAGCTGGCCAGTTGTCTGTTGACCAGTTTCTCTAGGACTTTCGACAGGTAGGGAAGTTGGGAAATGGGTCTATAGTTGGCCGGATTGTTAATATCTAAACCAGCTTTTTTTATAAGGGGAGTGACTGTGGCGATCTTCCAGCTGGATGGGAACTCTGCGGCATCTAACGAATGATTTAATACCTGAGTCACTGCAGGACAGATCAGGGGAATGAGCTGCCGGAAAATATGATGAGGGCTGGGGTTCAAGGGGGAGCCAGATTTGATTTCGAGCATTGCGTTGCCTACTTCCTCTTCGGAGTAAGGGCCAAAGCTAGTGCAGCAGGCTTGAGGGGAGGAGGACTCGTGATCCACCTGGCTGCCTGTTTCGGGCTTAGAGAAGGATGAATAGATCTTGTCTATTTTTTCGCAAAAGAAGTTATTCATTTTGTCGCAGCCTGTTTGAGAGGGAGTCAAGTTGGACGAGAGATTGGCAGGACTGCAGAGCTCTTTTACAATTTTGAAAAGCTCTTTTGAGGAGTTCTTATTCTCTAAGATTCTGCTAGAAAAGTAAGCTTTTTTAGCCTTCCTGATGGCTTTAGTATATTGTGACAGTTCTTTTTTGTAAACAGCCCTCGACTCCTGGGTTCTTGTTAACCTCCATTTGTGTTCGAGCATTGTGCATTTCCTTTTTTGTGCCTTCAGTTCTTGCCCGTACCAGTTTTCGGACACGGTGCGCCTGGGATTGGCATCGCGCCGGAGCTGTGAGCAGTGCTCCAGGGCCGAAGCGATGTGGCTCTGAAGTCTGTCTGTTGCTTCGTCAACACCTGACTCTCCTCTAGAAGGATGGACAAAGTGTTTCCGAAAGGTTTCAACAAGGTACCACAATAATACGTTTGAAGTACATTTATGGATTGGAGTTAGACTAGTATATTATTGTGACTTCAAATACTCGAATGTGTTCTAGGCTCCTGCTCCAATTTTATGGGGAATAATGGAAAGATCCCTACATGGGCCCTGATTACAAATGCAATAACTCCAGGAGGAATTCTGCCACCTGCAATTCTGTGTGTCTGGGCATGGAATTATCAGGTCTGCAAGCTCTGGACATAATATTCCCGGGCCCTTAGAAACCCGATGTATCTCTGACGGAGTAAGGACTGGGGCAGCAGCACAATCCCGATGCCACTGGGCCCCTACAGCACCACAGGGGAGCAGACAATGGTCACCCATGGACATGCAAAAGCTTTCTCTGACCCTGCCAGCGCACCACCCCCTGCACCTCACACCAGCCTAGCTGCTGACACTTTCTGCTTGCTCAGAGCGGATGGAGAATGTCAGGAATTTTCTTTGATGAAGGGGAAAGCGCCCAAATAGGAACCCACTGTTACTGGGTCCATATAGCAATTTCACATTCCATGGAAAAAACTAAAAATCTCCAGAATTGTGTGCAGGGATACCTACCAGAATCGGATATTCTAGGCACTATGATGTCCTCCGCCACATTCTGGTACACTCCTAATGAGTCCCTAAGTGTTTTGTGCTTTCACTCACATATCTACCCCTACCTTGTTGCAGGAGAGGATGTGGCGTTATGGCCTGAGCTGTCTACTATGGAACTGGGGAACCAGGTTCGAGTTTCACTGTCGGCTTAACATTTTGTGATTGTGGGCAAATCACTTAACCTCCCCCCTATTTCTAAGAAATGAATGTGCCCTTCTGTAATGTAACTGCTACTTATGTAAAGCGCTCCAATACCTTTGGGTCAAATTGTGCTGTATAAAAGCTGAGAAAAAAGAGAGACAAAAGCCTCGCCTGTGGAATTGCACTTTCCATTATGTGACGGGAAGGAAATGACGCATCATCTGCTGTGTGCTTCATCTCTGCGAGGTTGCTTGTAAACACATCCAGGCACCTTCCCGCTGACCGCGATCCATTAAATGGAGGTTGCATGATTTTTGGGAACAATCCTCCATATTCTGGCCAATCAGACGCTGCAAGCTTGGCATCCATTCCGTAAATCATTGATAGTAGCAGACTCTATTTACTAATGATCTGCAGCCCCACCTTCTCGTCACTCTTTCTTTCTTTTTTTTAATTTCAAAATATTTTTATTGAAAATAAATTTTGCATATACAAACAAAGACCAAGCCGTTTTTCAAATTTCTTGGCAGTACCGACAAATGTGTGCTGTTGGCTTAGTGGAGTCCGAGAGAGATGTCTACTGCATCAGGTGGGCGTCAAGAGCTTCCCACATGTCTTCCCTTGCAGTATGGTACGCCGCCTGGTGTTTAGCGGTGATGTTGTCTGCCTCCTGTAGGAATGTTACCCAGTTGAACCAGCGTTTGAAGGTGGCTTTGCTCGTGTTTTTCCAGTTCCCCAGGACTGTTTTGACGGCTGCTGTGAGCAGAACGTCGACTAGTTCACGTTTTTCTTTGGAGTCAAGCTGGGGAGCTAGGTAGGCTGTGGCTATACTGTACAATTTTTAATCTGCTTGGAAATCTTTTCTTGCCATCAGAATATATAACCGCTGCAACAGGGACTGGGCTCACATCCTGTTCAGGAACTTTTGTACATCAATGGGTGCTTATATATAGGCATTTTTTGCATCTCAGGCATATTCAATTAAGTCCTGATGATGATCCCCATATTGTAACGAGGGATCGAAACGTTGTCAACAAATAGTACCATGACTACTGCAAATGTTTTTAAGTTATGATAGCATTGGTACTCTAAATTGACCCGTGACATAATCTGTTTATTATTTCTACAGTCACTATGAAATGTCTGAGCTTTGAAATTTTAATTTCTTGTTTGTTCTTGTTGTTCCCCACTTTTATTTTTTTTCTGTGTGTGTTATATGATTGACTAAATACATGTATGTATCCATTTTGACCTGACAAAGAATGTATTATTCTTCTATGGTTTATGTTTAGTAATATTCCGTGGTAAGAAGCTCCTTGTTCCTTTGTAAAAATATCGTCTTTGTTGATGGCCCCAGAATTTCTAACCACGGACATAAATCAGCACGCCAGTTGCAGGAATGAGCCTTTGTGACCTGCAGAACAAGGAAAGATAATGCAGGAAGGGTATGTCGGGTGTAATTAGACACGCCCACTTCAGTACATCCTAAAACTATGAGGAAAAATAGAAGAGCAATCATTTTCACGGCACACCTGGCAAAGCTAGTAACTAATACAAGTCAAAGTTAACTTATGAAGCATGAAAACAAACTAACGAAAAAAGAGATTATTGGTGCCTTAAAGGAAGAATCTTAGGAACCAAGACACATCTGACCCCTCCAGCGTTTCCTGATTTTTTTCAGTCAACCGAGCATAGCATGATGGGACTTATAGACCCATACCTCTAATGAGAAAAACAACTCTACAAATCCCAGAATGCTAAGTGTTTCCATGTTAGAAAACAAATTGTGATGTATATGTTTGGTTTCCAGAGTAGCTTACGTACCATAGTTTACTATCAGGAGTGGAGGTAGGCGAGCCGCTCAAGCCTAGAGCCAGGTGCATGTACTCACAAAGGGATGCCTTGCTAGTATTTTTTCAAATAGTTTGTTGGGAGAGTGACCTACTTGAAAAGTCATTAGCATTATTTCCTTCTCCAAAGCACTTTTACAGCACTCTAACAGGTCCTGGTGGCCAAAAAATCTGAAATGCTGCCACATAAGGTAAAGAAAAATGCAGAAAGCATGCAAAGTGCTTGCTCTGTCAGAAGATAAGGTCTGAACGCCACCTGTTTCATGTGGACTCTGTGGGCTATCCCAATCTTGTTTCAAGAAGGTTTTAACATGAATTAAATATATTTATTTAACAGAGGATACTTATTTATTTATTTATTTTTTAAATAATTTTTATTGCAGATTTAAAAAAGAAGACATACAGTTGTATACATCGATGCGCCCGCCCCTTCCAAATTCCACCTACAAATCTTCAATCAGTTGTCTTACACAGCCAGTATGCCCACATCCCGGAGGCTGGGCGGCGTCATTTAGCTAGTGTTTGACCCGATAGTGGTCTAGGAAGGCCAGGGTGCGCACTCGGTCAGAAGATTCTATATCTGCTTTTTTTTCTCTAACCTCCCTTTCTCCAATCCCTACGGTTGAATGGCCCATGCCTGAATCCAAATAGGTAATCCTAGCTTATGCTCCTATTATGGTCCTATTGACCCTTCACCAGCCAACTTGTCCTTTGGTGCATTCACTCCTGGGGGTACGCCCCGCAGGCACTCATTTTATCTCATGCATCCTGAACACACTACTCAGAGCACCGGCTTACTCCATCCTACTACCGTTATCAACCCCTTACGACAACATGGGGTCCCCTACCCTTCCCTCCCACCCCCCCATCAACCTCAACTGGTGTGGGCCTGGCTCGTAGTGAATATCTACCAATGGGAAGAGACCACTGTGACCTTATTCGCTATCTTGTGTATCTGTTGGAACTTCCTTTCACAACCCTTCGCGTTTAGCCTTCTTCAGTCTCTAAACTGTTTTTGAACGTTTGCGTTAGGTCTTCCCATGCCCTCGCCATTTCTAAGCTCTTCTCATTAGCCGCGCGGGTAGCCTGCCTGCGTCTAATAGTGCCTTCGCTACTGGCCCATTTGCACATTTCACTCGCCCATCTTTTATTCGAGGGTCCCTCCTTCGACTTCCAGTGCCAGGTTATCTCCCTCTGGGCTAGCAGAAGGCCCAAGTCAATAAATTTGCTGGTGATCTTAGTATTTTTGTGTGAGGAAACCACAGCAGCAAACAAGTCGCCATGTCGTATTCTATCTGCCTGTCCGTGGTCTCGTTTAAGAGCTCCCCTACCTCAGCCCAGTAGAGTCCCAGCTTAGGGCAGTCCCACAACATGTGTTCGAGCTCTACATCAAGCATCCGGCATCGGGGGCAGGCTGCATCTTGGACCTGGAAATACTTCTTTATTTTCCCCGGGGTAAGGTAGGCCCTATGGAGCACAAAAAAGTGCACTTGTTGGAAGCGAGCATTCCTGCTCCCCTTCCATGTCCTCCTCAGGATCTGTCCCCACGTCACATCTGGTATAGGTTTCCCCACCTTCTCCTCCCATTTCTGCTAGAGTGCAGTAAGTGTTTCTAATCCTTCTTGCAACATTCAAGACTGTAAACAAGTTATCGCCTTAAAAGTGCCCGCCGCCATCACCACGTACTGGCAAGCCATCGTTGTTTTGGGTTCCATTTGCCCTGATTTCCAATGCTTCTTAATCGCCGAAGTAACAGCCATGTGCAGTAGGAAATGCCCATCAGGAAGACCATACTGTTCTTGCACTGCTCCGAAAGGCAACAATTCACCCTCAGCGTACAGGTCCCCTATTACTTGGAGCCCATGGTCCTCCCATTCCAACAACCGAGACCAGTCCCCCCCGTGCGGCAAGGCCGTCAGCATGCCCAGAGGTATTTCGGGAGCATATGGGTGAATCACCCCTGCTCTACGCTGACTTTTATTCCAGCATAATCTCAGGGTTCTTTCTTCTGCCGTCAACTCCTTTAACTCTAGTTTTTGTTGCATGACAATATAGGAGAGTACATGCCTCTGGATTCCCAGCTCTCGGGTCTGTTCCGGGCCCCTGAACTCATTCGCAACATTCTGCGTGAGGACCTGCAGCTGCGCTGCTAAATAGTAGAGTTCAAAGTTAGGGACAGCCAACCCTCCGTCTAACTTCGGCCCCAGCAGCGTATCCAGCGCCACTCGTCTCCTCCCATGCCCCCATATGAAATCTATTGTGAGCATACGTAGTTCGCGAAAGAATCTCGGGGGTCTCCACAGTGGTAGCGTACGGAAATAGTAGAGTAATCGAGGCAGGGCCACCATTTTCAATAGAGCCACTCTCCCCATCATTGACAAGGGGAGCGTAGCCCAAAATGTCATACAGCCTCTCAGAGCCCTCATACAGCGCCCCACATTCCCTTCCAGCATGGCGTCCGTGTCATGATATATTCAGACTCCCAGGTAGGTGAAGCATGATCGCTCCCATATCAGTCCAGATGGTAACGCTGGTTGCTGCATGTCTTCCTTCAAAGGGAAAGCACATGTCTTTCCCCAATTAACTCTAAGGCCAGAGAGAGCCCCAAATTCCGTGAGCAGGGCCACCGCTCCTTGTAGTGCTACGGTCGCGTCTTCCAGGAACAGGAGCAGGTCATCCGCATATAATGAAATATGATGTGGACCTCCGCTGCACACAAGGCCATTATAGGCCCTTCCCGTTCTAGCTTGGGCCGGTAGAGGTTCAATCGCCAATGCGAACAGCAAGGGCGAGAGCGAACAGCCTTGCCTTGTGCCTCTCTGGACCGGGTATTGCGAGGATATGACATTACCCATTCTTACCCTGGCCGACGCTAAAGAATACAGGATCCTCGTCCATCTCCTAAATCGTTCCCCAAGACCAAACCTCTCCAGCACTCTATCTAGGTAGCTCCATTCCAGGCTATCAAATGCCTTCTCTATGTCCACCGACAATACAGCCGGTAGCATATCAACATCCAGATCACTTTCCAACACTCGTATTAGCCGTCGAACATTACCCGACGTATTCCTAGTCGGAATAAACCCCGCTTGGTCCGTATGTATCAATGCAGTCATGTGGGGTAGCAACCTCGTTGCCAATATTTTGCTCAGGATTTTATAGTCCACCGTCAGCATTGATAATGGCCTATAAGAGGTTACGTCACTACCATCCCTTCCAGGTTTTAACAGGGGAATCACCAGCGCCTCCCTCATGGACTGCGGTAGATGGCCCTGTTCCGCCGCCTCATTATACACCTCCACTAATCGGGGTGCTAGAACATCCATGTATTTCACATAAAATTCTATAGGGAGCCCATCTACTCCTGGTGTCTTATTCTTGGCCATCTGCTTGATCGCTCCTCTCACCTCTCCTAACTGAATTTTCTGCCCTAATTTCTCAGCATCTTCTTCCTCCAACTGCGGTAGCTGGGTCCCCATTAGATATTCCTTTATGTCTGGCCCCTCAGCCTCTAGATGAGTGCGATACAATATCGTATAGTATCTCAAGAAGCACGAGAGGATTTCGGACTGGGAGTACACCACGTCTCCCGATTCTGTTCTCATGTTTAATATTGAGCACCCCCCTGGCACTGGTGTTGCTAGTTTCGCTAGAAGTGTCCCCACTTTGTCTCCCTCAGTATGCACTTTTACAATATATTGTCTGTAGTCAAAGCATCGCAATCTTTCAGTCTCAACCGCCACACGTTCTTTAGCCTCCACTAGCCGTTCCTGGAGCTCTTTCTGCTCTGGTCTTTGTTTCTCTACTTCCCGCAGCGCCGCTTCTGCCTTCTCCACATCTGCCACCACTACCTTCCTCTCTCCCGCGTGATTGCTAATGCATAGCCCTCGCACTACTACTTTGAAAGCGTCCCATTCCACTCCCTTGGTAGATGCCGTTCCTTCGTTCACTGCAAAATAGTTATCAATTCCTGTCTGTATTTTAGTGCTAAAGATCAGATCTTCCAGGGTGTCCGGTCGCAACTGCCAAGTGGGTATCGCAGTTCTCGCTTGTTGCCACTGGAAGGCCACCACTTGAGGATTATGATCCGACAATGTCCTGGTCAAGTATTCAGAGCGAGTCGCCAGGCGTGCTAACGCACGACTGCAAAGAATCGTGTCAATTCTAACATGCAACTCGTGGAGCGCAGAGAAAAAGGAATAATCCCTATCTTCTGGATGGTGCCCTCTCCATATATCTGTGAGCCCCCACTTGTCCTGCCAATCCGCTCTCAGTTTCGCCGTTCTATGGACCAGAGAATCGTTCAGTGGAGGGTGGGATCTGTCTAGAAGTGCATCAGTTATAGAATTAAAATCTCCCCCCATTATCACGGTACCAGCTAGAGAGTGTGCTAAGGATCCAGATAATTTATCCAGGAACCGGGGTTGGTCTGTGTTTGGGGCATAGAAACTGCAGAGCACCACTTCCCTTCCCTACAATCTCCCCTCTACCGCCACATATCTACCCTCCGGGTCTACCACTGCAGCTGTCATCTGAAAGGGAGTCCCCGCTCTCACCCATACCATGGCCCCTCTGGCAAACGCCGAGTATGTTGTGCCAAATACCTGACCCCGCCATCGCCTCTGTAATGCCGTACATTCTTGTCTAGTCAAGTGGGTTTCTTGGAGTAGCGCTATGTGGATCTCTCGCCTCACCAAATATGCATGCACTTTATGGCGTCTGGACATAGTATGCAATCCACGTACGTTCCATGTGATACATTTCAGTTCAGGTAATGTCCCCATCGTCAAGGCACTCTGTACTCTCCCTCCTCCAACATTGCCAGCGCACACCAGGACCCTTGAACCTTAAACCTGCAACTTGTTGAACAATTCCCAATACCCCCCCCCCCGCCCCCCCCAGAACAGGACCCAATAGCACAGTATCAGTCCCCATCCAAACTTCCATAACAATTCACACACCCCTACCCTGCAGTGACCACCACAGGCCGCCTTAAGGGCCATAGGAAGTGGCGTAGGCCCGACAGGTGACGGCTCACACCCCAGCCCCCGGCCCATCAATCCCCGCAACAAGAAGGTGCAGCCCAAATGTTTACATTAACCAACAGTTGTCCCAGCTGACCCTCAACCAAGCCAGATATATTTACCCGTCTTGGACTTGGTGCGAATCACAGATCGTCAGCTAATCTGGGTGTAATGTCCGGGCCTTTGATACTGTCTGTGTCTGAGAATTCAGGGCCCGAGTGTAGTTTATATTCTTCAGAGTCCGTGCCCCTGGTTGAGTTTTCAGTTTGCGACCCAGTGATTGCTGCCGTGGCTATCAGAGCATCCAGTCTGTCCGCCGCCAATTGTGTGAGCTGCGAGGCTTTCTTGGCCTTATCTCTCTTGCAGATCCGTTGTGACTGGCGCATGCGTGGCTGTTTGTACTGTTCGCTAGGTCCTTTGTTTCTGCGATCCGTGCCTGCTCTATAGGATTCAAGCCATGTCTAAGCCTCATCTGGTGTCAGGAAAAACTGTGTGACACCTTCATCTCTAAGCTCCTTTTTAATCACCAAATAGGAGGCTCCTCGCCTCTGTATGTCTTGGGAATAGTCCAGGATGATTGTGACAGTACAGTTCTCTACCTTGAAGGGCCCATTGGAGCGAGCATTCTGTATCAGCAGGTCTCTGTCTTTATAATGAAGGACCCTGGCTACCACCAGACGTGGACGGCGACCCGGCAGTGGCGGCCTGGCCGGTATCCTGTGTGCTCTCTCCAGGGTGAAGAAAGAGGATAAACCCTCCGGGGCCACTTGCGACCTGAACCAATCCTCCAGGTAAGTTACCATGTCTTTCCCTTCTATTTTCTCTGGCAGGCCCACCACCGTACATTGTTGCGCCGATTGTGACTTTCGGAATCCTCTGCCTCTTTCTCCAGTGTTGCCAGGCGCTGTAGCGCATCCTCCAGCTTATGCTCCACCGTCACCACCGCCGGCTTCAACTCCTGTATAGTCGATTCAGCCTCCTTGACCCTGTGTGCCAACTTCGCATGGTCCGCTCGTAGTAGGCCCAGTCCTGTAGCCACTTGTGATATATCCTGATGCAGGGACTCCTTCGTCGTCGCGATTGCTTCTAGGATTTTATCAAGGCGTTCAGTGAGCCTCTTCTCCAAAGGGCCGCCCTCCGCGTCCTCGCTGCTGCATTTCGCACCATCCTGGTCTGCTGCTCCCTCTGTTTTGCCCTTAGGCTTCATTTTGCCTGAGTAGGTGTATTACTTCTCTGCCACCCGGGGTGTCCTTGGTCAGGTCTCCTGTTGCCAGCCACTCTGCAAGGGCATCGTAGGGGGGAAGGGCTCCTCGCAATCACACAGCGCGCCAGCCCCCTCCTCACCGGGCCTCCGCTTTCCGATGTACGTGTCCACTGTTTAGCGCCCCCTGCGAGTGTCTCTCAGCTGTTCTCCGCAACAATATTTCTTAGTATGCGAGCCGCATCACACCTAATTTTCCAGGCCCATCACTTTCATTACACCGGCCGGCAGCCTCTACCCCACTGAACCTCCACCAGGCTTTCTTCAGCGATGGCCTCACTTGTCCACCGTGGTCCGTCTGCAGCGGGCTAACACCAATGCTCAGTCCCACTTGCTTCTTATTGCGCCATTAAGCACAGCCCTACACGCTGTCTTTTCCACTTTCCCTGTGGGAGGGGAGGAGGGGGGGAAGAAAGACAAGGCTACCAGGATCCAGCCCCACGGCCCTCCTAGCCCACACTCCTGACTCCCGGCCTCACGGCCCTCACGGACCAGTTGCAGCCCCTCAGCAGGTGTTTGCAGGCCCGCGCCAGTGTTCTCCACTTCGTGTAAAGGCCTCCCAACGTCCGCAGGGCAGGCACCTGTGGTCTCGGCGACGCAGGCAGCAGTCACCCGGGCACACATCCAGCTCCACAGCAATCAGCATCCGCACGCCTCTTATCCCTCGAGTTTCAGGCACTGCACCTTTCTGGAGCCCCTGCCCCGTTCTCCCCAGTCAAATCCCTCAGGCGCTCAGCTGCTGGGCACTTCCCGGTCTCCTGGCGGTTTACCCGCCCTCCGCCGTCACTCCAGCGCTCTCTGGGTCCACCTTTCGCTCACCTCCATAGCGGGCGTTTCCAGGCGAGGCAGGCCGTCCCAGTCGCCGCATTCAGTGGGCGCCCCAACCAGCAATCGCGGGTTCTTTTCTGTTGTATCCGCCGCTCTCACGGCCAATCCTATTGCGGCCGCCGGCCGCAGGCTCTCCGCAGTTCTACAAGCGCTCGGCATGCCCAGGTCTCTCCTTCTCGGGCTCAGCTGCCGAGCGCCGCCGCCATTTTGTCGCATCTTTCCCCTTCGCCACCGAGGCACTTCGCAGCCCTCAGATGGCACCGTACTCGGCCAGTTTGGTCTTTGGGTGTTCCGACACCTGTAACTTCGAAATGGCTGCACCACAGGTCCGTTTTCAGGATTGTTAGCGGGATCAGGCCATGAGCTAGTTGCTCACGCCGCCTGCGCCATCGGCGCCCTAGCCACGCCCCCATTAACAGAGGATACGTATGTGGCGCTTCAAAGTATCAAAGGCAAAATATTAAACTATAATGTCAAATGGGAAAGAGAAAGAGATACCCATCTAGTGATAGAACTACAGAATGTGAAAACAGGGAATCTGGAATCAATTCCAGCTTTCCTGGTTGACCTAATTGTCAGGCCTGGGCGTAGTTTGTGGAGTGTTGCTACACGGAATTTCTCGAAGTTACAAAAAAACTCTGCAAAGTTCCGCGAGTGGCAGAGTGCAGTGTGAACTGAAGTATGTGCTGGTATTTCTGCCGCTGGGGTAGAAATTATTCTACCCCAGCGGCAGACCGCACTCGCAAACTTACTGTTCGCGATCGCGAACTTACCGTTCGCAATCGCTAGCGCGGGAAAAACTCCACTGCACATTGCGAAGCGGAGTTTTCTGCACTCTGCGAGCTCCGCGGAGTGCAAATATCTCTGCAAACTCCGCGAATGGAGCGAAGTTCACCGCCCAGGCCTACTAATTGCGTGATCCTAGGCAATATCCTTATTTCATCATGTCTCCCTTTCCTTCATCAGTTCCATTTGAAAGCACCTTCAAAGACACCAGTTCAGGATGTGTGCTGTATATTCCACGTTTGTACGTTTTTAAAAGAATAGGGGCCAGATGTATGAAGGCCCTGTTTTGCAATTTCCTAATTTCCAATTTGCAACATCCCCCTAGGAATCGTAAAAATCACAGGGATGGTGGCCTGCTGGGCTCAGCAGACCACCATGTCTGTGATTGCTATTTAATAAAGCAAATCTTTTTTTTTTTATTGCAGCCCGTTTTCCTTAAAGGAAAACGGGATACCTTTAAAAAAAAAAGAATGAAAAGTTTTCTTTTAATTTTTTAAGAGCAGGCAGTGGTCAATGGGAACACTGCCTGCTCTTAAAAACTGATTTTACTAACATTCACAAAGGGGAAGGGATCCCGTGGGGACCCCTTCCCATTTGCGAATGGGTTACCACCTACTTGAAGTAGGTGGTAATATACAAATGTTTTGTGACCGCATTCACGGTCACAAAACATTAATGCATGCCGTTATGATTCACTATTTGGAAGGGACGCCCTAAACACGCCCCCTTCAAATACCGAATTGCAAACCCATTTTGCGATTCAATAGCAGGTTACCGAATCTCAAAATTGGGTTTGCTACATCAGAAATGCATTATGTATGATTGCAAACGGGCCGATTCTGTGAATCGGCCCGTCTGCAAGGAGCAAAATGCACGATGCATCTGGCCCTAAAATACATGGGAGCCTGCAATCCATGTATAACAGCAAGACTTTAACTTTCTTCTTACAGGCAACATATAAACTCTCAGAAATTACATAGCAGCTCAGCTGTAATAACTTATTACAGTTGAGTACTGATGCTGTTGTATGTACTTTATTCGATACAAAAGTTATCATAAAAGCATGTGCGTTCTGAGTTCGTAATTTTTAAAATCATTATTCCATACTAGTGGATAAAATTCATCAAAACATTTCCATTGTACATATGTATACAATAAAAACAATAAAATTAAATAGAATAAGAACAAATAAAACAGTACATCACAGAGCAACCCTATACAGAGCCTAACACGTTTTTCGCTAGGAGCTTCGAGCGTGTTAACCATGCACACCCCAAGTATTTTGCTACCCCACAGACAATGGTAAGGGAGGTAGTACCTGTTTTTAAAATGCGTAGGGCCACCCAATAATTCCTAGATCCCAGCATTTTACAAATAGGTTTGAGCCATTTACTTCTTGCACACCTGTATGCTGGGCATGCAAAGAGGAAGTGTGCAATGGACTCCGTGGGGGCTGCATAGCCAGGACATGCTGCAGCTGTAGCTGCTACAGCTATTGGACCGCGCCTCATCCAGCCTGCTGTTAGATCGTTGAGTGGGAGTGTTCCAATTCTCAATTTCATATAGAGCGACCTGTCTCTTGGAGTTTGGATAAAATCGAGAAAAGGTTCCAGTTTCCGTACCGGCTTATGTTCCAGAAACAGCTCAGTAAGAATCCCCCGGTTCGAACTGCTCACCAGTTCAGCCTCCACCTATTCCCAGTGTGCTTTCTTTATATCGTGTTTATGAGGTGGGATCTGGTTAACCCATGCCTCCCCATACCCTATATCTGAGACAAGCTGCCTGAGATTGGAAATCCATTTGATCTTATGGCCTGTATCCGCTTTAATGAGTTCGCTAAGAGCAACAGCATAATTAGCCAGTTCAGGAGTCCTTCTTATGCGTGCCCAAAATAATAGGGGACGGAGGCGTGCAATATCCTTGATGGAGCGTTTACCCAAATCCTGGTAAAGGGGCTTCAGTGGGGTAGAGGATGGAAGAGAAACCAAACCTCTAAAAAATGTGTTTTCCGATCTTACTAGATCTGTAGTGTTCTCGAAGCCCCGTAGTTCAGACCCATAGAGGGCCGAAGGTAACGCTTTACCATCGTAAACCACAAGGGCCAGGGCTACTGGTTTACTTACGGAGAGTTGTTGTTCTCTTAAGATTGCCCCGGACACCCGCGTGTGGTTTAGGAGCATTTTGGCCATATGGGAACTCCACTTCATTGAAGTGGTGACCCGGATTCCCAAATAGTCAAAAGACTCGACTATGTCAAGTGGGGTGCCGTTGAGGGTGATACTGTTTCTGAAGCGTTTCGACGGGGATAGTGTCATTAACTTAGTTTTAGTAATGTTAATGGATAAACCCTGTGTAACACAAAACAGACTAAATCTGTCTAGCAGTTTTTGGAGGCCACTTGGGCTTTTCCATATCAAGATGGTGTCGTCGGCGTAGAGGAGTGTGGGGGTTTTCTCAGGGTAGGGGAATCAGTTGGATCCTCTCTTAAATGGTCTACCACCCCATTCACAAAGAGAGAAAACAAAGTCGGAGCCAATACGCAGCCCTGGCATACCCCCCTGTTCACTGCAATCCTCTCTGTTAACTGTCCCTGTGCACCCCACCTGATTCTAGCATAATTTTCCCCATGAAGGCGTTTGATGAAGTCGAGGATCAAAGGGGGAATGCCCAGTTCATACAGCACCTGCCAGAGCTTGGCACGTGGGACCAGGTCGAAGGCGGTCTTCAGGTCAATGAAGGCCAGATATAGACTGCTTTTCCCGATGACCACAGTTTTCCAATGGATCATGAAAAATCGAAACACGTGATCGATTGTGCCCACCCGCTGCCTAAAGCCTGCCTGGAAGTGCGAGCGGATGTTCCAGTCCTCCATCCAGAACCTCATCCTCATAAGGAGCACCCTGCCAACCACCTTCTGTATCACGTTGATTAAGCTAATCGGCCTGTAGTTGGCAGGGTCGTCCCTATTTATATATTGTTACCACCTCAGCACCCTTCCAGGATTCAGGAGCAGCATGTCCTCTAACAATAAGATTCATCAGAAGCTAAATAAAATGCGCCCAGGGTTTTGGGTCATACAAGAGTAGGTCTCCGGGTAGGCCATCAGGACCCGCCGCCATTCCGTGAGCTATACTCTCTATTGCCAGTACTGATGCAATAATGCCTGCTGCAGTGAACGTCAGGTCACGGAGTATAATTAAAGCTGTACTTTTAAGAATCGAAAGTAAAACATGGCTTTTCCTGAACATTGTAAGTTGATATGCCTATAAACACCCTCTGTCTTTCATAGGAAAGAACACAATACCAAGGATTTAAGTAGTTTGTGGGCAGGGTTATGGTGTGTCCAACTATTATAAGGAAATATAAGGAATAAAGTACCCCCTGCCATAAATAAGCCATAAATTAAAAGGATATTGCAAGTCACTGTGACCTGAGTGCTGAAACTTTTCAGACACTCACCCCCAGATACAGATCTGGGTTGTATCCATCATCATTCTTTAGCACACTTCACCACCCCAGTTCAGACCCAGCTATATGCCAATCAGTCTTGACCCTGTGCCTCATGAAAACAGTCCAGCATCAACTGCCAAGCCAGGTCTTCCCTGAATCGTAAACAAGCATCCTGGGACCAGTTTCGGGATAACACCCTTCATCAACCAGGCTAGCTTGAATCCAGTGGCAAAGTGAGCAAGGGACCCAAGTCTGGGCATACCCTGCCAACTTAGGGCAAACAAAGCACACACAAGGAGATGATTAACAGAGTGCTGAAACTTTTCAGACACTCACCCCCAGTCACAGATCTGGATTGAATCCATCATCGTTCTTCAGTTCACTTCGTCACTCCAGATTAGGCCCAGCTGTATGCAAATCAGTCATGACCCTGTACTTCATGTGAACAGTCCAGCCCGAACTGCCAAGCCAGATATTCCATGGACTGGAAACAAGCATCCTGGGACTGGTTTCGGTGTAACACCCCTCATCAGCCAGGCTAGCTTGAATCCAGTGGCACAGTGAGCAAGAGACTCATGTCTGGGCATACCCTGCCAACTTAGGGCGAACAAAACAAACACAAGGAGATGATGGACGGATCGATGAGGCTTGTTACCCCAAAACCGATTCCAGGATGCTTGTTTCTGGTCCAGGGAAGACATGTCTTAGCAGTTCCGGCTGGACTGTTCCCATAAGGAACAGGCTCAAGGCTGATTAGCATATGCCTGCGTCTGAACTGGTGTGGCAAAGTGAGCTTAAGATGCAACCCAGATTTGTGACTGGGTTTGAGTGTGTTTGAGTGTTTGGAAAGTTTCAGCGCTCCGTCCATTATCTCCCTGTGTTTGCTTTTTTTGCCCTAAGTTGGCAGGGTATGCCCAGATGTGGGTCCCTTGCTCACTTTGCCACTGGAATCAAGCTAGCCTGGCTAATGAGGAGTGTTGCCCAAAAACCAGTCCCAGAATGCGTGTTTAGTCCAGGGAAGACCTGGATTGGCAGCTCGGGCTGGACAGTTCCCATAAGGAACAGGGTCAAGGCTGATTTGCATATGGCTAGGTCTGAACTGGGTCAGAGTCAAGCCATACCCCTGGCTACCTATTAATGAGCTGTTTTGTCCACCTTTAATATAGCCAGGGCCACTGGAATTATGCGGCATGAGAGGACCAAATTAAGCAGCAGGGTTGAGTATATTATGCACCAAGAAAAGGCATATTGTGTGGCAAAATGCGGCTTCGTAATTTTTTTTACTAAATAACACTGCATTGGTTGCACCTCATCTGCATCAGTTTAATACCCAAATATAGCAATTAGCATCTGTAAGGTGACCAGACCAGCTTTGCAAAAGGCTATCCACTGCGCAGCAACACAGGCCACTGCGGGGCATATTATCATGGGCGGCGTTAAAATTATCGCTGATTTTGAGGCAGAAAACTGCTACTAAAGCTGCGTTAATTGGCTTGATAATATGCCCTGGAGAATTCCAATAGAAGCCCATGTTCACACCAGAACATACACTTCTATTGGAATTCCCAAGGGCATATTATCAAGCCCATTATTGCCGTTTTAGCTGCAGTTTTCTGCCACTAAACCGGCGATAATTTTTAACGCCGTTCTTGATAAACTGAACATTTTTTATAACTTTTGAACCGTTTGAGCCAGAAACAATACAACATTTCTTTGGTGTTCAAATCTGCAGATTATGCGGCATACGATGAATAACAAGGCAAATCCATACTTATGCGAAAATCGCCCCATTGCACAATCGCATAACTCTACAGGCCCTGAATATAGCGCTGCCTGTCAGCGATGAACCGCTTACAGTTAAAGACATGTTCATTGGATACAAGGATGTGATACATCAAATTTTAAATATAAAATAAATAACAGCTCTTGGATAGGAGCAAATCGTGACGCTAGATGGACAGCCGCAGTGATGGCTCACTCAGTTTATTATTTGTTTAGTCATGTTACACATTTTGGTCACAATGGCGCTCCGATAAGCACCTTGACAGATTGTGCTCTCTGAGCTCAACATCAATAGATGAAAGGTGGAGCCGGGCCGGTGAAGGGAGAGCCCTGACCCGCAGCCGGAGGGCTGGCTGTGTGTTTTTGCGGGAGAGCGCAGGAGGCAGCCATTGTGTTCGCTGCCCTCGCGGGGTCACGGTGGTTAACCGCACGTGAGTGCACCAGGGAAGTGATCTGCTGTCTGCTGTCACCACAAGTAGGCGTAGTACGTGGAGCGCGAGCGCGGATGGAGAGATAAGAGGCGCGCGCGGCGCTTCAAAGGGAAAGACGGAAGTGCCGGTGCTAGCTACCCAGAGTAACTGTGTGCTATTGAGAAGTGCCGGTACTCTCCTCTTAAAAGAATTGCATCTGTGCTCAGAAGTGCCAGCACTCTGATATTATAAGTATTACAAGAGTGCTGATAAGAGGCGCGCGCGGTGCTTCAAAGGGAAAGACGGAAGTGCCGGTGCTAGCTACCCAGAGTAACTGTGTGCTATTGAGAAGTGCCGGTACTCTCCTATTAAAAGAATTACACCGGTGCTGAGAAGTGCCAGCACTGTAATATTAGAAGTATTACACCGGTACTCTCCCATTAAAAGAATTACACCGGTGCTGAGAAGTGCCAACAATCTAAAATTAAAAGCAATACACCAGTGCTGATAAGTGCCGGTACTCTCCTATTAAAAGAATTACACCGGTGCTGAGAAGTGCCAGCACTCTGCTATTATAAGTATTACAAGAGTGCTGATAAGTGCCGGTACTCTCCTATTAAAAGAATTACACCTGTGCTGAGAAAGTGCCAGCCCTCTGATATTATAAGTATTACCAGAATGCTGATAAGTGCCGGTACTCTCCTATTAAAAGAATCACACCTGTGCTGAGAAGTGCGAGCACTGTAATATTAGAAGTATTACACCGGTACTCCCCTATTAAAAGAATTACGCCGGTGCTGAGAAGTGCCAACAATCTAAAATTAAAAGCAATACATCAGTGCTGATAAGTGCCGGTACTCTCCTATTAAAAGAATTACACCGGTGCTGAGAAGTGCCAGCACTCTGCTATTATAAGTATTACAAGAGTGCTGATAAGTGCCGGTACTCTCCTCTTAAAAGAATTACGCCGTTGCTGAGAAGTGCCAACAATCTAAAATTAAAAGCAATACACCAGTGCTGAGACGTGCCAGTACTCTCCTATTAAAAGTATTACACTGGTGCTGAAAAGTGACACTACTCTCCTATTAAAAGGATTACACCGCTGCTGAGAAGGGCCAACAATCTAAAATTAAAAGCAATACACCGGTGCTGAGAAGTGCCAGTACTCTCCTATTAAAAGTATTACACCGGTGCTGAGACATGCCGTACTCTCCTGTTAAAAGTTTGACACCATTGCTGAGAAGTTTCAGTACTCGCCCATTAATACAACTGTGCTAAGACGTGCCAGTACTCTGCTATTAAAAGTATTACACCGGTATTAAGAAGTGCTAGTACCCTCCAATTAAAAGAGACTGGTGCTGAGACGTGCCAGTATTCTCCTATTAAAAGGGTTAAACTGGTGCTGTGGCGTGCCAGTACTCTTCAATTAAAAGTATTATACCAGTGCTGAGAAGTGTCAGTAATCTCCTATTAAAGGTGTTACACCGGTGCTGAGAAGTGCCAGTAATCTCTCATTAAAAGTGTTACACCAGTGCTGAGAAGTGGTAGTACTCTCAGATTAAAAGTGTTATACCGGTGTTGAGAGGTGCCAGTATTCGGGTATTAAAAAGACACCGCAGCTGAGAAGCACCAGTACTCTCCTATTGAAAGACACTGGTGCTGAGATGGGCCAGTACTCTCCTATTAAAAGTATTACACCGGTGCTGAGAGGAGCCAGTACTCTCCAATTAAAAGACACTGGTGCTGAGAAGTGCCAGTACTCTCCAACTAGAAGACACCGGTGCTGAGACGTGACAATACTCTCCTATTAAAAGTATTAAACTGGTGCTGAGAAGTGCCAGTGCTCTCATATTAAACGTTTAACACCAGTGCTGAGAAGTGCCAGTATTCTCCAATTAAAAGTATTACACCGGTGCTGAGATGTGCCAGCACTCTAATATTAAAAGTTTAACACCAGTGCTTGGAAGTGCCAGTACTCGCCAATTAAAAGACATCAGTTCTGAGACGTGCCAGTACTCTCCTATTAAAAGTGTTACTCTGGTGCTTAGAAGTGCCAGTACTCTCCTATTAAAAGTATTACACCGGTGCTGAGACATGCCGTACTCTCCTGTTAAAAGTTTGACACCATTGCTGAGAAGTTTCAGTACTCGCCCATTAATACAACTGTGCTAAGACGTGCCAGTACTCTGCTATTAAAAGTATTACACCGGTATTAAGAAGTGCTAGTACCCTCCAATTAAAAGAGACTGGTGCTGAGACGTGCCAGTATTCTCCTATTAAAAGGGTTAAACTAGTGCTGTGGCGTGCCAGTACTCTTCAATTAAAAGTATTATACCAGTGCTGAGAAGTGTCAGTAATCTCCTATTAAAGGTGTTACACCGGTGCTGAGAAGTGCCAGTAATCTCTCATTAAAAGTGTTACACCAGTGCTGAGAAGTGGTAGTACTCTCAGATTAAAAGTGTTATACCGGTGTTGAGAGGTGCCAGTATTCGGGTATTAAAAAGACACCGCAGCTGAGAAGCACCAGTACTCTCCTATTGAAAGACACTGGTGCTGAGATGGGCCAGTACTCTCCAACTAGAAGACACCGGTGCTGAGACGTGACAATACTCTCCTATTAAAAGTATTATACCGGTGCTGAGAGGAGCCAGTACTCTCCAACTAGAAGACACCGGTGCTGAGACGTGACAATACTCTCCTATTAAAAGTATTAAACTGGTGCTGAGAAGTGCCAGTGCTCTCATATTAAACGTTTAACACCAGTGCTGAGAAGTGCCAGTATTCTCCAATTAAAAGTATTACACCGGTGCTGAGATGTGCCAGTATTCTCCAATTAAAAGTATTACACCGGTGCTGAGATGTGCCAGCACTCTAATATTAAAAGTTTAACACCAGTGCTGGGAAGTGCCAGTACTCGCCAATTAAAAGACATCAGTTCTGAGACGTGCCAGTACTCTCCTATTAAAAGTGTTACTCCGGTGCTTAGAAGTGCCAGTAATCGCCTCTTAAAAGTATTACACTGGTGCTGAGAAGTGCAATTGCTCTCCTATTAATAGACACCGGTGCTGAGAAGTGCCAGTACTCTCCTATTAAAATAATTACACAGGTGCTGAGAATTGCCAGCACTCTAATATTAAAAGTATTACACCAGTGCTGAGAAGTGCCAGTATTCTCCCAAAAAAAGTAATAGACCGGAGCTGAGAAGTGCCAGTACTCTCCTATTAAAAGTGTTACACTGGTGTTGAGGCGTGCCAGCACTCTCCCATTAAATGAATTACACTGGGGCTGAGAATTGCCAATATTCTCCCATAAAAAGAAATACACCAGTGCTGAGAAGTGTCAGTACTCTCCTATTAAATGTATTACGCCGGTGCTGAAAAGTGCCAGTACTCTCCAATTAAAAGTCACTGGTGCTGAGACGTGCCAGCACTCTGATATTAAAAGTATTATACTGGTGCTGAGAGGTGCCAGTACTCTTCAATTAAAAGACACCGGTTCTGAGAAGTACCAGTACTCTCCAATTAAAAGATACCAGTGCTGAGACGTGCCAGTATTCTCCTATTAAAATAATTACACAGGTGCTGAGGAGTGCCAGCACTCTCGTATTTTAAGTATTACACCAGAGTTGAGAAGTGCCAATATTCTCCCATAAAAAGAAATACACCAGTGATGGGAAGTGTCAGTACTCTCTAATTAAAAGACACTGGTGCTGAGACGTGCCAGAATTCTCCTATTAAAAGTGTTAAACTGGTGCTGAGACGTGCTAGTACTCTTTCATTAAAAGTAATACACCAGTGCTGAGAAGTGCCAGTAATCTCATATTAAAAGTGTTACACCAGTGCTAAGAAGGGCCAGTACTCTCCTATTGAAAGACACTGGTGCTGAGACGTGCCAGTATTCTCCTATTAAAAGTGTTAAACTGGTGCTGAGACGTGCTAGTACTCTTTCATTAAAAGTAATACACCAGTGCTGAGAAGTGCCAGTAATCTCATATTAAAAGTGTTACACCAGTGCTAAGAAGGGCCAGTACTCTCCTATTATAATTGTTACACCGGTGCTGAAAAGTGCCAGTGCTCTAATATTAAAAATGTTACACCGGTGCTGAGAAATGCCAGTACTCGCCTATTAAAAGTGTTACACCAGTGCTAAGAAGTGCCGGTAATCTTCTATTAAAAGTGTTAAACTGGTGCTGAGAAGTGCCAGTGCTCTAATATTAAAAGTATTACACTAGTGCTGAGAAGTGCCAGTATTCTCCAATGAAAGGTAATACACCGGTGCTGAGAAGTGCCAGTACTCTCCTATTAAAAGTAATACACCGCTGCTGAGACGTGCCAGTACTCTCCTATTAAAAGTGTTCCACCGGTGCTGAGAAGTGCCAGTAGTCTCCTATTAAAAGTATTGCATGGGTGCTGAGAAGTGCCAGTACTCTCTTATCAAAAGTGTTACACTGGTGCTGCGACGTGACAGTACTCTCCCATTATAAGTATTACACCAATGCTCAGACTTGTCTTTACTCACCTATTGAAGTGTTACACTGGTGCTGAGAAGTGCCAGTACTCTCCTATTAGAAGTGTTACACTGGTGCTGCGATGTGACAGTACTCTCCCATTAATAGTATTACACCGGTGCTCAGACTTTTTATTACTCACCTATTAAAAGTGTTAAACCAGTGCTGAGAAGTGCCAGTACTCTCCTATTAAAAGTAATTCAGTGGCGCTAAACATGCCAGTACTTTACAATTAAAAGTAATTCATTAGTGCTGAGATGGGCCAGTACTCTCTTATTAAAAGTTAAACAAAGGTGCTAAGACGTGCCAGCACTCTCCTTTTAAAAGTAATACACTGATGCTGAGATTTGCCAGTACTCCCCTGTCATAACAATACACCGGTGCAGACACACACCAGTACTCTCCTATTGAAAGTAATTACACCAGTGCTGAGTTGTGCCAGTACTCTCCTATGAAAAGTATTACATTTGTGCTGAGAAATACCAACAATTTCGTATTAGGAGTTTTACACTGGTGTTGAGAAGTGCTAGTACTCTCCTAATAAAAGTATTACACTAGTAGTGAAAAGTTCTAATACTCTCCCATTTAAAGTATTAGCCCAGTACTGAGAAGCGCTAGTAGTCGCATATTAAAAGCATTACACCAGTACTGAGAATTGCTGGCACTCTCCCCTTCAAATTAAAAAAACTAAGGTACCTGACTGTTCCTTCCCATTTAAAGTATGGGGCTCAACTAGTGTCAGGCGGAAGAGCAATGGAGTAGCAGCTCAATCCGAGCTCGTAAACAGGAATATATATTTTTCCGAAAAAAAATATCACATGATTTACATGCTAAATGTAATGAAGGTGCAGACCCTTCGGTAAAGGAATACAGCTTTGTGATAGGATAGACTCAGTGCAAGTAGATATGCAGTCAAGCATAGGAAATGCGCGCGTGTGTGTGCGCGTGCGTGCGTTTATAAATGAATTTTTTTCCACTAGAAAAAACATAGGTTAAAGTAACATTATAGTTAGGTGAATATGTCAGTGACAACATTAACGTTCTGAACTGAAAAAAACACAGAAATTCACCAATTTTAAATAGCAGAGCTAACTATAACTTGCACTGCCGCAATGCACTGCTTATGACGTCATATATTCCATCACTCATGACATGCTCTATGACATCATTTATGACATCACAGATACAGTGGGTGGGTATTCTATCTCTTCAGCCAGACACTTAATGAGTCTCTGGGACAGAGCTCTAAAAACAGTGGAAGACAAGTTGCCAGGTTCACAAGTGACCCAATATTTCTCCAATATTTGCGGTCACCACCGACCCTACAGACGATAGTGTACTTAGGGTGCACCCTTTTGACTTAGCAGAATATCATGATTGGCTGATGAACAGGAACAACAATCAGGAATCCAGTGGATGTACAGGTTGTCAAATCCACTGGTGGAAAAATTACGCTTAAGGTCAGAAAAAGGTGAATCGGATGAGGGCAACACTGCTTTCCCAGCCATGTAGGAATTTGCATCCAACACTAATAGATTTCAGTTTCTCACACAACTGCTGTCATCCAGTGCTAATACATTTACTGATCAGAATTAATGTAGAAAACATCTAAGCGCTGCTATCAAAGAAATGCAGAAAATGATGAATAGATGGGAAACAAAAGCCCGTAAATTCAACATCAAAGTAGTCAATTCTTTAGGCAGGAACAGAGGGTGCCTCTCCCAAGGTGCTGCCACACCCTCGGGTTCTGGCACATTTTTCATTAAATAGCTGTCAGTCAAACAGCAATGCTGCTGCCAATGTCAATGCAATATTGTGCTAGTATAGTATGTACAGTTTCAACTTTCTATTTATACAAATGTAACAAGGAGCGCATTGTTCAGTCGGCTCTATGCGGCTGTGCCCCGTGTGCGGGATGGGGCAGGCTTGTCTTGGCAGCCTCCAGGGTCCTCATTGGCCCAAAGTCTCCTTGATGTGCCCAAGGTGTGACCGTGCTTGCAAACTTGCCAAAACTTGACCAAAGAATGTCTACAAATCTTACAGATTGCGCATAAATGACACCGTCTAGCTCATTTGAATATGAATTGTAACAACAACATTACACACTGGATCAGATTTACACAAAACGATGATCTATATTTCATCAATAATGCAAAAATGTTGTCACAAAATGTATGCCATCGTAATCTGGGTGACCCTAGAATTCTACAAACATGTCCCATATTTACCATAGAATTGTCGGGATTAATACAACCCCATTCAGACGTCATTGTGCACTCATTGTGTATTAAATGCGGAAATAGTACATTCAGGTCTGTACGGTGCCATAGAATCATGCTGGACTAATAAAAACTCAACCTGAACCCATCATCGGATCATCCCAGTGTAATATTAACAAACCCAGGCAATATTGTCGAATCATCTTAGATTAACAGAACCCAAAGGCAATGCCATAAAAGGACCACCCTTTATTAGTACAAAGATATCCTGATGTTGTCGTGGAATCATCCTGGATTCATATACACCCACCATGAAGCCATTGCAGTATCATCAGGGTTAATACATCCCGAAGACAAGGCCAAAATGGAATCCTCCTTTTTTAATGCAAATTCTTTACTACGCTGTCCCAGAATCCACCTTGATTGCTGTGAACTTATCTTGAAGCTTTGATGGTATCATACCGTTTAATACATACCCACCTCAATGTTGACTTTGAACAATCCGTATTTAATATAAAACCACCTTAAAGCTGTGATTGAATTATTCTGGATTCATACAAAAGGATATTAAAATCATCCTAGAATCCCTCAGGAGTAACGAGAGAACACCTAAATCATCATTGTATCATCATGGATAAATACAAATCCAACCTGAGGCCACCGTTCAATCATGCAGGACTACAGCAGTCTCCACCAAAGCCATCACGCAATCTTAATTCAGTCATAGAGACATGTTTATGTTGACATAGAACAATACTGCATTCGTTGCCATTGCTGGTAAATCCAGTAAAAATAAACTTCATCATAGATGAATCCCGGATTGATTCAACCCGCCCAGACATCGCCGTATAAAGATCCCCAATTATTTTAATCCTACTAACCAGCCATCATGGACTCATCGGAGATGAATACAGTCCTATCTTGAAGTTGCCATGGAAAGACCTAGAAAATTAAACCCCCCCCCCCAAATTGATCATGGAATCTTCTAGTAGTAATAGCAATCTATCTGAAATTTCACAATGCTTTCATAGACAGTTTAAACCAATCTCAGGGTCAGTTTACAATATTTCTTGACCATGTCATCGGAAAACTTCCAAATGATATATGGGAATTTACTTTGGTCGCAGTGATTTGTGTAATTTACGCATACACTACATATTTTTCTCAAGAGTTGAATTTGTCTTAAACCTGAAAAAATCCTTTTCAATTAGGGGCCACAATGAGTAGGGGAGCTTGTCAACCCAGTTGGGAAACAAAGAGGTGTTTCTAACATTCGCTGTCGCCAAGCCCTGCTTGAGGGCGCGTAAGGGGAGAGCCCGCGTCGAGTGTTGTCGCACGACTACCATTCTGTTTTGTTCAGCTTTCTAATATAAGACGACAACCTTTTGAATCGTGGTAGGAGTAACAAAAGGTATAGCATGTCACTGTGAATCTGGGAACAGTATGTTCCTATTGGAACTGAAAGGTCACCCGGGAGTGTATATAATCTAAGACGATGTTTTGGCAAAATACAACCCCCGTCCAGTAAAGGCTGTCGGCGGCCCGACAATGGTACAGCTTGCGGGCATCCATCAGAGTAGAAAGAGGGGAGGCAGCAGAGAGGAAGTTTACCTCCATGTTGGCAAGGGTCCAGGCATTTTCAAGCATGCAAAACAATGGTGCAATGTTGACGGCCTTTCAGGTGTGTATGCCTGGGGATCAGATACATTTTCTCTGAATCCTGTGAAACTGTAGGTGTGAGTTAGTGGACCACCAGGGTTGTTAGCTGCTGCTACCTTGTTGCTACCTACGACGACGCCTCTGCTACCCTTGGCTCAGGAGTCACATATAGAAGGTGATCAGTAAAAAAGTACACACAGCCTGTAGATTGGAAGTTTGATTATCTACAGGCTGAATCCACCTTTTGCCACTTTCATTGTAAGTAACCTAAGCACCATAGCAATGATGCTCTCTGGGCCTATAATGCCTGGCTTGCTGTCCTGGGAAGGCTCCATATTAGGGTGGTCCTTCTAATGCATCGCCTCCTATCAATCAATCAAACATTTATAGAGCGCAGCAAATCACCCGTGAGGGTCTCGAGGCACTGGAGCTGTTTGCTGCTGCATGGAGGTTCGATCATTCAAACATCCAGGTCTGGAGCAAGATGATGTCAGCGTGAGGACCCGCGCTGCTCACGCCAGACGCGTGGACGATCGGCTAGTCGCCCTGTGATACCGATGCTTGCTCCGACGCAGAGGCTGCTGGCGGGGGGCTCCGATTCTTGGCGGCGCGCTGCTACTCACACGGCGGCTTCTTTTCATCGTTTCCTTCCGACTGAAATCCGCACACTCCCTGCTTGTTGCTGGATCATTGTCCTGCCCTGGATTGTGCTCGGGTTGGACCTTCATTCCCTGATATCGGTAGTATCTACCACTCGCAGGATCGGTGAGGCTCGGCGGCGGCAGCAGCACTTTGGCAAAATCAACGGCATGAACAGCAGGGGAGCCCAGAAAGGTGGCAAGGCAAAGACAACAGCCTTTCCTGAGTCCAGAGCAGCCAAGGACGCAGTATCCACAGCATCCACAGAGCGGGCCACCAAAACCAGACAAGAGGTTAGTGACAGTAAAAAGTCGCTGGGCAAAACAGGGGGGGGGGGGGGGCTGCCCAAAGACTCAAGAGACTTGAAAGACCCCAGAAACTCAATAGATGCGCAGCCGCCCCTAGCGAAAAAATTTCTAGGCACTAAAGCGCAATCATCGGGTCATAACTCCAAGACCCCTGCGCTCGTACCTCCACCTGAGAATGTCCCCCTGGCCTCACAGTCTACATCTGCACTTGTACCCGGTCCACAGCAAGAGGCCGGCCCAACACTCAATCAAGAGACTGACCAGGAGGTTGACCCAGTCATAGCTACACTAGGGGAAGGACCGTGCACTAACACAAGTACTGCAGACACTTCAGCCTGGCCTCAGGTCCCTGTCGCGAACCCAGGCATCTCTCTATGGGCACCGACTGCTGATCCTCTACACGAGGCAACCGAACAACAAATTATCTCAATCCTGCACCCTGTAGCGCAGAATCTGGACGATGGCCCCTGCTTCACTATTCCTGGCACCTTTCCTACAGCTCCGGAGGCTAAGATGACCGGCATAGCTACCTTTATCCAGAGTCTAGAAGCTCCTGCTGGGGCACAAGCTCCTTGGACCCCGGAAACAGGGCCTGAACACTTCTACTCAGTCTCAGACAGTACACCTATCTCATCGGGCACGCGCGGTAGGGGGGGGGGGTGTCCGACACAAGCGAAGGCGATAGCGAGCTTGTGTCATACTCTCTGGACGAAGATGATCCTTGTACAACACAGTAGGGGACAGCAAAAAGCATGCCTGCAGATAACGCAGAGCCTTCCTTAGCTTCTATTCTAGCATCTATCAAGGAGTTTCAGGAGGAGGTTCGAGCAGACAACCGCGCAGCCAAAGGTGCGGCCAAGAAATTACAGGGAAGTCCAAGGCGGTTGAACAAAACCTGCACTGACATAAGCGGCAGTGTCTCTATGGTGGAGGCGCAAACCGAGCACCTGGAAACTCAGTCCAAGATGGAGGAGCAGGAGAACCGCCAGCGCAGGAACAATCTCAACCTGCTTGGTATTCTGGAGGGGAAGGAAGGTGAGGACCCTAGGCGCTTCATCGTTAAACTTCTGCAGGACTCCTTCCCTGACAAACGGGGCTGGGACTGGGACCGCAAAGTGCGCATCGTTTTCCCTTCAATCAGAGACGGCAGCGCGATGGCAACAACACAGCTGGGGGACAGCCAAGGGTGTTTCTGGTATATTTTGGCAATTTTCTCATTAGGCAGCTAATTTACGACCAGGCTCGCCCAAACTCCAAAAAAGGTGCTAATGGCATAACATTCTTCGCAAAACCCGACTTTTGCCACCAGACAGTAGAGCGGAGATGGCGTTTGAGACAATTGATTTCCCCGGTTCAGCAGCTTGGGGCAGACGTCTATCTAATAAATCCTGCCAGACTCTAAGTAATTCTCAACAGTAACACCAAAGTCTTCTTGTCCGAAGTTAAAGCTGGCGAATACTTGAATGAGCTGAAATCCATGAAGAGCCTTAGATGAAAGAATTCACCATTAATGGCCCTTTGGCCCTTGCTATCTTCCTTTTTGCCTCTACTTTTGCTCTTGCAGTCTTTTAAAACTTCTCAAGTCTCCTGGGGCCGGGGTTCTGGTCACATTAGGACAGCTCTATATGAATGTATGACTGACTAAGGGGGCAGCCCTTCATTTTTCATTTTCTTTCTTTGTCAAAAAGGGGCTACTAGCCGAATGAATGATTAACTTGGTCTTCTTTTTAGGCGTGGTCGACAGTCGGGACTCATGACTGACTATCATCAATCAGGTTATTCCTGATTGCTCAGAAGAAGGGGGGCCGGACGGGCACCTAGAATGACACAGAAGAACCAAGGGCACTTTCTGACACGTATGCACTCACACACTCACTTATTAAGACTATGGGTGAGGACAAAAAACTTACTGGTTGAAACACACCCTAAGGTACAAGAAATAACTTTACTATGTTTCCTTTCAATACTCAAGCGGCGAAGATAGACTCGCTTAGGTTTGTCTCTGTCAACATCTGTGGGTTGAACGACACCTCTAAAAGGCAAAATGTAGCACAAGGTCTCCGCTCTTTAGGGGGTAATATCATCTGCCTCCAGGAAACCTATATAGAGGGCTCACAAAAACACCTATTAGACGTGCTGGGGTTTAAAGTCGTGGGGGTCACTACGCAGGGAGCCAAAATAAAAGGGGTAGGAATTATGGTAGACAGAAGACTTTCGCTTAAAAATCTCTGTGTCAAATCGGACTCGCTGGGCAGATGGGTAATATTTGAATGCCACCTTATTCCTAATCTTCCTTTTACCCTCTGCTCATTGTATGGCAGCAACACAGATGGCCCAGGAATCATTAACCTGGTCTCAGGGGAGTTAGCCCACTGGCCCACCCCAATCATCCTCTGTGGCGACGTTAATATACATCTGCCCAGTGACTGGAAAACAGACAATAAATGGAAGTATAAAGGTAGAAAGCCCCTAGTATTTCAAGCACTAGCCAACCTAGCTCAGACCCATGCGCTAAGTGATATTTGGGCTAGCTTAAACCCTGCTCAATCTGGCTACACCTATTTCTATGCCCCGCATCACACATTTGCCAGACTAGATTACTTTTTTATCTCATCTTCACTTCTTAATAACTGCACCATAGACATCGCACCTCGCTTTATGTCAGATCATAATCCTCTTATTTTAGACATCAAGGGATTAGGTAACTGGAAGGAGGCACCAAGGTGGAGCTTTGAGAAAGCCCTATTGCAAGATGCAGGCTATCGGGTGCACATGCAAGGCTGGATTCAGGAATTCCTGGAAATAAATTCCGGAAATGCCCCAATGATGATTGTCTGGGATACATTAAAAGAGGGTGTCCGGGCGAAACCTTGAGGTTTTCAGCTAAAAAGAAGAGAAAGGAGAAGACACTAATTAGTGATCTCCAGGGAAAATTAAAGAGAGCTAAAACAAAACTGGTACTTCTGGTTAACTCTGGACAGGATATTAAGAATGTCCAAAAAGATGTAATTTTTGCAAAAGTAGAAATAGGGGCAATATTTACGGAAAAAACTGCAGCTAAATGGGCAACATTACGGGAAAAGAACTATGAGTGCAGTGACTGCATTGGGCATCATCTTGATGTCAAAACCAAGCAACAGTCCACAAGCAGTGAGGTAAACGTAATTAAACTGGCAACAGGGACTGAGACCAATGATCCTAGTGCAATACAGAAGGGATTCCAAGAATTCTACACCGAGTTATACACGGAAGAGAACAGTAGTACAGCCGATCTAATGGAAAACGAGATAGCTAGCTACTTGAGCGAGGTCGATCTTAAACAACTCTCCCTTGATAGTAGCGAGCTCCTAGATCTTACCCCAACTTGGGAAGATATTATGGAGGCCCTATCTAGTTTACCAGATGGAAAAGCCGCAGGAATGGATGGCATTCCTGTGGAATTCTATAAAATCTTCGCTCTTCAAATCTAACTAATTTTTACTGATGTGGTAACTTCTATCTTTAACAGGGCTTCCCCTCCTGCCTCCTGGTCTGATGCTAAAATATCTATTTCCCCCAAAAAGGACAAGTCACCGCTAGAAATGGGCTCATACAGACCCATTACACTCATCAACTGCGACTCCAAAGTCTTCTCTAAAATAATGGAAATTAGAATCTCTTCTTTGGCCGAGTCCCTAGTTTCGGAATGGCAGCATGGCTTTATTCCAAAAAAAGGCACCACGGAACATGTCAGGCGGGCTATTACCCTGTTCGATGAGGTGCAGGTAGCAGGAGACCCAATGTCATTAACATTACTAAATGCTGAAAAAGCATTTGACCGGGTCTCATGGCGGTTTTTGTGGGGCTGGCATGGGCAGGATGGGTTTTGGGTCAAAACTCATACAGGCAGTACAGGCTTTATATCAAAAGCCAACGGCATGTGTCTCTATCAATGGGCGACTCACCGATCAATTCAACATCTCCTGGGGTACCAGGCAGGGCTGTCCCTGCTCCCCCTTGCTATTCACCCTTTACATAGATCCATTTATCAAGCAAATTGAAAGGAATCCCGCTATTATAGCAATAAACTTCCAGGGCAGCAACACCAAAATCATGGCTTATGCAGATGACCTGGCCATAACCTCCCCTGACCCCGAGAATGCTATACTAGCATTAGAAATGGAGGCACAAAAATTTGGGAAAATATCGGGGTACGCACTGAATAACAAGAAACCCCAAATAATTATAAACAGGGAAATCATCTGGTCCGATGCTCCAGTAGTGCCGAAGGCTAAGTACTTGGGGGTCTTCATTTACACTAACATCAATGAAATTGTTACAGAGAACTTATCCCCTCTCGCAGCAGAAACTAAGAAGGCTCTTAAACAAATTGACAACCTCCACCTGACCTTTGTTGGCAGATGCAACGCAATCAAAATGACTTATTTCCCTAAACCTATTTACTTATTTCGCACCATACCCCTGGAATTCAGCAAAACCACCTTGCAGAAATTCTAGCAAATATTTTCGCAATTTATCTGGGCCTACTCACAACCAAGGCGGGCTTTAAGGCAATTGTCTCTTCCCAGAGCGAGGGGGGGGGTGGGCCTTCCCCAATATTATGCTATACTATTGGGCCTCAGTTATGCAATACAGTGCTGAGTTGTTGAGGGAACACCCCCCTCTCCTTCATTTGGCCTCGCCTTTTTAGCTTCTACTCGGTGAAGAGCATTGTGGATGTCTCTTCCGGCAGGCCTCATTTGGATACTACAAGCACGTGAGATTCAAGGCCTTAATGAACTCCTTTAAGGTCTTTCGCAATATCCGTAGAATATTTGGGCTGGGAAGATTCAACTATTATTCTCCTATCATGGCAAATTGTAATCTCCCCGCTATCTTCGGTAGGTCCTACTTCTTAGACTGGCACAAGGCAGGCATCACGAAACTGGGGGATCTCCTTACCAGCGGAGGAGTCAAATCATTTGCAGATTTAGTCTATATACGGTCTGAAAAGTCAGGAAGCCTTCAAGTATCTTTCCATACGAGAT
Organism: Lissotriton vulgaris; assembly: GCF_964263255.1. Lineage (NCBI taxonomy): Eukaryota > Metazoa > Chordata > Amphibia > Caudata > Salamandridae > Lissotriton > Lissotriton vulgaris. Next base: position 75,713,550 of record NC_141700.1, read on the forward strand.
TTTCTTTCCAGAAAGGTTGGGGCCCCTGCAGGGTATACGGAAGTAGAATTTGTCAACACACTGCGTAACTCTGCGACTCCTCGGATAGGTCATATCTATAACACACTAAACAGGCAAACCCCAGACGACTTGGCGAAAGTAGCTGATAAGTGGCACACCAAACTTGAGTCATCACACAACACATTTTTTAACTCCTTAGAACTTTCTCAAAACATTCTGCTGTCAGCCAAATTGCAGGCACAACATTTTAAAACCATATTTTTTCTGTATATTACCCCCAGTAAAATCGCAAAATGGGGAGCTGGCAAAGGGACACTGTGACCCCGGTGTTCGGAATTTGGTGCCTACTCAGTTCACATATTTGCAACCTGTTCTAAACTCGCTCCAGTCCTCTTTAAAATCCAGGCATTCCTTTGGAAAGTCATCACTCAGACCATTGTGCTAACCCCCCCCCCAGTCATCTTACAGGGGACCCAACCCGAAACCATTAGGAACAAAAATTCGGCGTTAATCTTTATTGCAATGGCATTATGGAGGATCTGTGTCCCTTCAGCGTGGTTGGACGCAGATCCCCCACCATTTTCTCAGTGGCTGGCTAGGTTGGTTGCAACCTACCACTTAGAGAAAGCTATCTATGCTAGGAAAGGTCGTAAAGGGCGGAAGAAGGGTCTGGACGTCTGGGAAGTGTTCACGTCTTGGCTGGAGCAGCCAGGTTAGCCCGACCTGCGATCTCTCCCTTGCTTGTCTTCTGCTTCTTTTTTCTCGGCTCCTTCCTAACACTTCCACTTCTCTACTTTTAGGGTAATTTCTTTGACCTAGTGCTCTCGTATTCAGAACCTTGTCTCCTATATTTTTTTCTTCTTTTTTGCCTCATCTTTTCTTCTCTCTCTTCTATACAGTACTATTTACTTGTGGCTTGCTCTGTTTTTCTTTTTTCTGTGTCACTGAAACGCTAGTGCAATGGGGTGGGGAGTCGAAATGTCATACCTCTGTATTTTTTTTTGGGACACTGCAAAAAATAAATAAAAAAAAACATCCAGGTCTTTAGTGCTCTTCTGAATTTCTCCACCATGTGGTCCAATGACTGCTGGGGAAAGTTTTCCACAAGTGGAGTCAGCTGAGACTACTTGATCAGAAACATAGTTCACCTGATCAGAAACCTAGTAATGTCTCCACCTCTAAATTAACAGACGAACCACTGAATTGTTGAAGATGGAGGCCATTCATTTTAAGAGGACTGAGCATTTTAATGATGTTCATTTTTAGTTCTTTGGCATACAATGACATTACTAGGGTCCGTGTTCCAGGCATATTCACCCCGCCATGTCTTGGTACAAGGTTTACACCAGGATATCATTGGCAAGTATTGTGGAGGCACTCATTTCATGACAGACTTTAAAATGCTGTTTAAGGTGTTCGCCCCAGTGATTATTTTTTAAGAGGCCATACCAAACCCTTAGGTAATCATTGCAATGATAAACCTTACCAAAATGTCAATTACATCCACAGTGCCCAACTTCATAATCTTGCAAACGTGTGGCAATTTGCAAGTTAGGTTACACACAAAAAATTGTTTGCAAGAGAATTCACAGGCTATTTCCAATTGTTTTTTCACCTGGAAAAAAAATTCTACTAAAAGTCCTCACATGTTCTCTACAACTTTAACAACATTGCTATATTTATCATGATCACAAAAGATAATATAATTTGCTGAAAGGCTGTTGGTTAGGCCGTCAAATCTGCATAAACCCTGAATCATGTTGAAGCAGCCATAATTTACTCTGTTCAGACACTGAGTAGGATAATGTTAATAGTTACTTTATTAAGTCACTTTTTTTTTAAAACATATTTTATTGATTTTTAATCATCATACAAATCAAAATTAGCATCCACTTCACTTAGAGCCAACAAATATATCTTCAAGTTTATCCCCAACCAAACCCCTCAGGACCCTCCCCCATATGGCAATTGGTGTGGATACATTCCAAAATATACATATCATAACATAGCACCAGCTATAAGGAGAATATTCCTAACACAGTGCGCTTTGTTAATTGTCACATGTATGTTCCTCACATTTTAATCTTCCCCCTCCCTCTGTAAATTCAGTAGAGCCTGCACCACCATTTCTAGAGCTTTTTCATTGGTCGTTCGTTTGGCCTGTTAAAACCTAACGGAGCTCTCACTACTAGCCCATTTATGTAACTATGCTCTCCACCTACTGCTCGATGGCCCTTCTTTCGATTTCCAGTGCCAAGTAAATTCCCGCTTTGCTAAGAATAGGCCTAAATCAATGAATTTACTGGTTACTTTAGTTTTGGTTGTGTGCGGGAACCAGTGTAGCAGGCACACTGCAATGTCAAAGTTTAAATGTCTATCTGTGACCTCATTTAGGAGCTCCCCTACTTCCACCCAATATCTTCCCAAAGCTGGGCAGTTCCAGAGCATGTGCTCCAATTCCGCGCCTTGTTCTAAGCACCTAGGACACGCTGCGCCATGGACCTGAAGGTATTTCTGGATCTTCCCTGGGGTCAAGTAAGCACAGTGCAAAATAAAAAATTGTACTTGCTGGAAACGCGCGTTTCTGCTCCCCTTCCACCTTCTCCCCAGAATGTGGTCCCCGCTGCGTCCGGTATTGGTCTGCCTATGGTCGCCATTTCAGTTTCAGGTCATCTAGTGGCCGGAGTCCCTCACGCAACACCTAGACTGAAGGCATGTGACTGCCTTAAGGGTTCCCGCAGCCATTACTACATACTAGCAAGCCATGGTGGTCACTGGTTCTACTCGTCCCCCCTTCCAATGTTTCCGAATTGCCGTTGTTACCGCTGCGTGAATCAGGAAGCTACCATCTGTGAGACCATATCTTTCCTGTAGGGCCTGGAATGTCATCAGCACCTCATCTTCATATAAATCGCCTACCATTTGGAGTCCCAACTGTTCCCAATCCATGAGGGGGGACCAGTCTCCACCGTGTGGCAGTGCTATCAGCATCCCCAATGGGATTTCAGGTGCATATGGGTGAGCCACCCCAGCTCAACACTGACTACTATTCCAACGGAGCCTAAGGGTTTTCTCTTCCATCGTCAAATCCTTTAAATTAAGTTTTTGTTGCAATACTATGTACGAAAGGATATGCCTCTGTATCCCTGCACCTCGTAACCCTTCAGGACCCCGAAATTCCGCTGCAACGCTTTGCGTAAGTACCTGCAGCTGGGCAGCAAAGTAGTAAAGCTCGAAGTCGGGAACCGCTATCCCGCCCTCGGCCTTGGGCCTCATCAATGTTGTCATTGCTACCCTCCATCGACCAGTCCCCCACAGAAAGCCAATAATCATGGAACACAATTCTCTAAACATGCTCAGAGGGATCCAAACTGGCAAAGTTCGGAAATAATAAAGTAATCGAGGTAAGGCCACCATTTTAAGAAGAGCTACTCTCCCCACAACCGAAAGAGGGAGTGTGGACCAGAACGCCATGCTTCCCTTCAACGGTACAAAAGGGGGTGGTGCTTCCCTTCAAGGCACTGATACAGCGCCCCACATTCCCCTCCAGCATGTCTGTGGCGGCATGATAGATTCGGACCCCCAAGTATTTCAGACAGGTTGGTTCCCACGTCATCACCCCAAGCAACTGCGGCGGTTGTGCACATGGCTTTAACGGGAAGAGGCATGTCCTACGCCAGTTCACTTTCAAGCCCGAAAGTTCACCAAACTGCGAGAGCAATGATACCGCACTCTGCAACGAGTCTTCAGTGTTGTCCAAAATCAGAAGGAGATCATCTGCATACAGTGATATGTAATGGGGTACGTCCTGCAACCACAGACCCTGATTAACTCGTCCTGACCTAGCTTGTACCGCGAGGGGCTCCATCGCCAGGGCGAACAGTAGCGGGGATAATGAGCACCCCTGTCTCGTCCCTCTCAGGACTGGACATGTGCGGAAATCATCGCCCCCAACCGCACTCTTGCCTTCGTCGAGGAGTATAGTACCCTCGTCCATGCCCCAAAGTGTTCCCCCAAGCCAAACTTCTCCAGCACTCCGTAGAGGAACGCCCATTCCAGACTGTCGAAAGCCTTCTCTATATCAACTGACAAGGCTGTTGGTAACCGTGCGTCATGGTGGTCCCCTCCAATGATCCGCACCAATCTCCGGATGTTCGAAGATGTGTTTCGCGTTGGGATAAATCCCGCCTGGTCAACGCGCACCAGCGTGGTCATATATGGCAGTAATCGGGTCGCCAGGATCCGGCTCAGTATCTTATAATCCACCGTCAGCATAGACAGCAGCCTATAGGAAGTCACATCCGCGTCTCCCCTACCTGGTTTTAAAAGGAGGATAATTAACGCTTCACGCATTGACGTAGGCAACTGGCACAATACCTTGGCCTCCGTGTATACCTCCAGCAGGCGGGGTGCCAAGATATCCACATATTGTGCGTAGAATTCTATTGGCAGCCCGTCTGCTCCCGGCACCTTATTCCTGGCCATGCTCTTGATCGCACACTGGATCTCTGACAGTGTCATATCCCCTTCCAAGATCTCGGCCTGCTCTTCATCCAGTCGCGGAAGGGGGATCCCCGCCAAATATTCTTCTATGCCCGTTCCTACTCCTTCCAACCTACACTGGTACAGTGACTCGTAATACGTTAGGAACCGGGACACCACCTCCCCCTGTGAATAAACCAGGTCCCCTGTGACTGTTTTTATTCTCATGATCGGGTTTCCCCTCTGGACCGGGTTTGCTATTTGTGCGAGCAACGTGCCCACTTTATCCCGTTCTACATGAGCCTTTACCATATAATTCTTGTAATCAAAACAGCGCAAGCGCTCCACTTCAACCGTCACTGCTTCCTTCGCTTCAATGAGCTTCGCCTGCAGTGTCGGCTGCTCAGGCCTTTGCTTCTCCACCTCCCTCAGGTGATCTTCCGCCTTGGTTACATCATTCAAGATCACTTTCCTTACCCCCGAATACTTGCTAATACAGAGCCCTCGTATCACCACCTTGAAGGCGTCCCACTCTCCTGCCCTAGTAGAAGCTGTTCCCTGATTGTCCTCAAAGTAATGCTCGATGCCCTCTTTGATCTCTGTCTGGAAGACCCGATCCTCCAGTGTTTCTGGGCGAAGTCGCCAAGTGGGTATGGAGGACCTCTCCCGTAGCCAGTTAAAGGACAGCAACAGTGGGTTGTGGTCGGAAATGGTCCTAGTCAAATACTCGGAGTGCGCCGCCATATGGGCTATCGACTGAGAACATAGTATAGCATCTATCCTGACGTGTAACTCATGTAAAGCCGAAAAAAAAGGAGTTATCCCTATCCTGAGGGTGGTGTGCACGCCATGCATCCAGTAAACCCCATCTTTCCTGCCATTCTAAACATTTCCCAGCCAATCGGCGAACTGGAGAGTCAACCAATGGGGGATGTGATCTGTCAAGAACTATGTCTGTAATTGAGTTGAAGTCCCCTCCCACTATCGCCGGGCCGGCTAAGTAATGTGCTAATGCTCCCGATATATGATCCAGGAAACGTGTCTGATCCACGTTGGGAGCGTAGATACTGCTAAGGACAACATCTCTACCATATAGCCTCCCTTCCACTGCTACATATCTGCCCTCCGGGTTTAGAATATGGTTCGTGGCCTGGAAAGGAACACCCGCCCTCACCCAGATCAGTGTCCCTCTGGAAAACGCCGAGTACGACGTGCTAAAAATCTGACCCCGCCACCTACGTTGTAATGCCAGCCCTTATGCCCTAGTGAGGTGGGTCTCCTGAAGCAGAGCTATTTGGACTCCCCTCCGCACTAGGTATGAGTGCACTTTGTGCCGTTTCGCCATAGAGTTCAGACCATGAACATTCCACGTGATACAGCACAATTCAGGTAATGTTCCCATTGTATGTATTCCTCCACTCCCTGGTCCACAACATATGTCCATCCACACCAAATTTGCCTCCCCAAACAACAACTTTCCAATTAACAACCCCCCACCTCCTCCCCAGAACAGGACCTAATACAAAACTATCAGCCCCCATCCAAACCATACTATAACACACACCTATACCCTGTAGCTTGCCTTAAGGGCAAGAGGGGGTCGCTCGGCTCCAACAGGCAGCCGCGCCAGCCATAGACCCGGCCGCCTTATGATCCCATAATGAACTCACAAGATCCATATACTCCCCCATCTTTCCTAATCGCAATGGTACTATCTACCAATCAGAGTCAGTGCAGCAAGCGTCAGCAGCCAGTTCATATAATTATTCATCTAGCATGCCCTCTGCTGTCCCGGGTGTAACATCCGGACCCTTATTGCTATCAGTTTCTGAGCGTTCAGCTTCCGACCGCGTCCTGTCCACAGCTGTCGCCTCCAGTGCCCCCTGTCTTTCCGCTGCTGCTTGTGACATCAGCCGTAGCCGCAGGGTTCTGTTCTTCTTCCGTAGCCTCTGGGATTTTCGCACTCGTGGTGCTTTAGACTGTTCCGAATGCCTTGGTCCCTACGATCTGTTCCCGCCCTATAAGTTTCTAGCCAGGTCCAAGCTCCCTCAGGTGTAAGAAAGAACTGTGTCAGGTCATCCACAATAGATCGTAGCTTTGCAGGGAAGATCAACGAGTATTGAATTCCTTCCTCCCTGAGCTCTTTCTTGATTGCTAGGAACGACGCACGGCACCTTTGAATGTCCTGTGTGTAGTCCGGAAATATTGTCACTTTGCTATTCCCTACAACAAAGGGGCCAGCCAGTCGCGCTCTCTGAATCACCAGATCCCTGTCTTTGTAGTGGAGTAATCTAGCTACTAGTGGTCTGGGAGGATGGCCCGGTAGCGGGGGCCGCGCCGGCACCCTATGCGCTCTTTCGAGTGTAAAGAAGGTGGACAAACCCTCCGGTACAACCGTCGTCTTAAGCCAATTCTCCAGGTAGGCGATCATATCAGTCCCTTCTGTTTTTTCCGGAAGACCAACCACGCGTATGTTATTTGCGTCTGTTTCGGCTCTCGGAATCCTCTGCCTTCTTCTCCAACGCCTCTATGCGGTCCAAAGCATCCACGATTTTAGCTGCCAGGGCAGCGTGAGCCGGTGCCAAGTCCCGAAGGGAGTCCTCGTTTGCTTTTACTTTATCTGCCAATTTCGAGTGGTCTGCCCGCAGAAGCCCCAGCCCGGTTGCCACCTGCGCAATATCCAGTTGAAGGGCTTCCTTTGACGCCGCAATGGCATCCAGGATCCTGTCGAACTGTTGTTGGAGACCTGGTTCTGGCATTTTCTCCGCTGCCCCGTGCTCCACAGTGGTAAGGCCCAACGTAGGTCTCCTTCCAAGTCCCCACTGCAGCCCGCTTCACCAATGCTGTACTCCCAGTACGGCGGGACCCTGCATGGAGTGCGCACAACAATCTGCAGAAATCCAGCCGAGGTCGCAATATGGAGCTGACACCCCCCCCACCCCCACCCCCCCGGGTCGGTCCCCAGCTGGTCCCCCTCGTTGGCGATCTAACTGTACCACCAGTCTCTGCGGGAGATAATGCTGCGTATGCCCTCTATGGCGTAGGTCTGCTGGCAGGGCGGCCTCTAGTTCCGCGTGGGCCCAGCCCAATGGCCGATCTTCACTAGGCCCCGGGTGCAGCGTGTACGCCGGATGTTACCCCGGCAGCCCCACAGTCAAAAGGAATTCCACCCTGGTGTGACAATGCAGCTGCACAGTGGATTCGTTGGGTGCCCCAGTGCGCCTGCTTTCTGCTTATGCATCCACAGGGGGCCGCAGCCTTGCTCCAATGTGAGGTCCGTTAGGTCGTGGGACGCACTATGTCCTCTGCAGCGCTCGGCGTTCAGGGGATATCTCCCACGCCGCTCTCACCCTTGCACTGCTTGGCAGCGGCCTCACTCTCGGGGCTCATATCCTTCAGCTGGGCCCCTTCACCCCGGTGCACGCAGCGCCACGCGCCTGAACCCTGCCCCACCTCCGCAGCACAGGGGACAGGCCCGCCACACCGCACTCAGCCGGGCGCCGCCGTCTTGGCTCTGCAGCAGCCGTTCTCCTCTCTGTGCGTGAGCTTCCGCACTCCGTGCCACCCCGCCGCACCTTAGGGGAGCTCAGATCGCCGGCACCGCTCACTGGTTTCAGGCAGCTCCTTCACTGCAGGGCTCCGTGGAAGCGAGCCCCGGTTCGCCTGCGCCTTCTCGCTTTGGTCGTTTGTCAGCACCGGTCAGAGGTGCCCCACACAAATACCTCTCCAATGAGGTCCCCTGTCACATCAGCTGGATAGCTGCTCTGCCATCTTGTTCCAGGTTCAGAGTCCAGTTACGACAGTTCCCTGGGCTCAAGCACCAGAACCCTCTTCTATTGTGTTCTGCGGCTTCAGGCGACCAAACCAGAACCCAAAAGTCACTCGCACACTCCCGCGGGCCCCGCCGCAGGCCTCCGATGTGTTCCGCTGCAGGGGAGATCACCGGTGCCCGGATACCTCCGCCATTTTGTCGTCCTGCATTGAGCCGCGGTAACACAATTTTCAGCTCCTCAGGCCACTTAGAAGGCCCCTGCTGCTCCGCCAATTGATGTCTGCGTGTCTCAATTGCCACAGCGACCCAGCAAGCTAGGTCTCGTCATCGGCTTTAGGGGGATAACAGGATATTTACCGGAATCAGGCACGGAGCTCGGAGCTCACGGCGCCATTCCTGTCGGCGCCCAAGCCACGCCCCCTCCTTTATTAAGTCACTTGACAGGGTCCACTGCACCTCTCTGTGTACTTGATTGCATGTGTGTGTAGACATTAGATGGGTTACTTCTTGCGTACAAGTGCGTACAACATGCTTACCTATTGGTTGCATCGTTGTTGGGCCTAAGAGGAGACAAGTTTCTCCCCACACCTTATCCCATGACGGACCATATCCGTGATCAGATACAGCTGTGGTAACTATACACTCATCACTTAGATGTGGCTCATCTGAGACACCAGGCGCAGATGCCAGTTTGCGTATGTATGTTACAATAAGTATATACTGGACATTTCTCATCACTCTTCATACAGAGACTACAACCTTACTCACGGTCGTGGCTGGGAATATGTAATTCCAAAGACTGATGGGACAGACTATTGTTACAACAATATCGAGGGAAAAAATATCAAAGGTAATGGCACAGAGGAAGGTAAGGAAGTGCTACCCTTAACACCACATCTACGTACCATGAAGATAAATAACACCAAGTTAAGTATATGCGTAGTTGGATACAGAAAAGGTATGGAACCGTACCTTACGAAATATTGTCTCCTGATATTTTTGATATTGGGTTCGTCAGTTCTCAGTATTCGATATTCCCAGTCTACAACTATTCACATGTTTCTTGTTTACTGCTCCTTACCCCCATTTCCCATTTGTACCTAACTAGTGCAAGACCAACTCATACCTCTCCGTCTTGCCTACCTTTCCCCAAAATGATCATCCATTAGGTATCTCCTGGACAGTGAGGATGCGGTCTACGATACGTTCTAAGTAAAGATGTTGGTTCACATAAGCAGAATTGAAAAACTAAAAGCTGGAGTATGAGACCCAGCAGGTACCCTCTGGCAGAGATACTTAACTCCTACTTGACATATCTTGGTGATTCTCCATATTCAGGGACACCCAATAGAGAATCACATCAGAGACTACCAGTGACTTCCAGAACTACACCAATGGCATAGTCATGCAACAATCCCAGGCTTATGTATTGAGGAGAGGATGTGGTCTAACGGCTAGGACGGTCCACCTCGAAGTTGGAGAATGGGGTTTGAGTCTCGGCAGGGATGCTCAACATCCTGCGATTCTGGGCAAATCACTTAATCTCCCTGTGCCTAACAAAAATGATTGTGTCCGTCTATAACACAACTGGTAGTCGTGTAAAGCCCACTGATACCTTCGGGTCTAGTTTGCGCTATATACAACCCCCCCCCCCCCCCAAAGTATCTTCTTGCAGAGCTCAGGGCAGATATTAATGTCCACAGCCCTTTTAAGGAGAAGTAAAGATGAAAGGAAATGTAATGAGTAGGTCTATCCTGTGACCAATTGTTCAGCCACTTCTGTGCCACCTTCCACGTCCACTCACCAGGAAGCAATGCCCCGCACCTCTGTGTAGGCGGACGGTTGGCCCAAAGAATAAAAAATCCTTGAATAGCTCCTTTGTGTACTTTGGAGCACAGGGCTTATGGCAGCATTTGAGTTCTCAAAACCCATTTGCCAAATGTACTTGCTATCAAATTGAGGGATTGTATTACACATCAAAACACAACATTCCTATTTTCACAAAATCGTTTTCAAGTGACCACCTCTGTATCCGATTTCTTGCTTATAGCTGAACATGGCATCTGAGGATAATGCGGGAGGTGAGTCAGTTCTTTATTAGAAATAAGAAAACTTAACACACTAATAGACTCTTCCGTGTAAAGAAAATAAAATCTTTGGCCAAGAAGAAATGCCTATTAATTCTGTCAAGAATGTTCTTTTTCAAAACAATGCAAACCGATCTCCCACGGGAGGTGGCACGATCCTTCACCAGGACGAACTGGTGCTAAGAGGGCTCATGCATAACTCTTGATGGGAGCAAGTGTTTGTGGAAATGTGAAGGCTCATGAGTAAAGAAACCAGCCCAGGATGCTAACCCATTCCATTCCCTGCCAGAGAGATAGCCAAGATTAAAGAACAAGCTTTTGCAATGCAATAGGTCTAACATTTACGCGATTTTGAGCTATTCACATTACAAATAACAATGCCTGTTATTTTAGTTTTTAAAACTTAAATAAATGGCATTGTCATTTACAATGCCAATAGCTTCAACTCATGTAAATGTGAGACCTATTGCATTGCAAATGGTTGTTTTATTAACAAATGAAAGCGTTGACCCTGGAGAGAAGAGTCTATAAGAAACTCGTTGGCCCCAGTAAAACACAGCACGGCAGAACCATACATCTTCTACAGTAGTAATGAAGGTATGGTAACCCGCTTAGTATACACACAGTTTCAATTCAATAAACTAGCCCGAGTCTCTGTCAAGCTCGGGGAATAACAGACTGATTAAGCGGTGTCTCAGTTTGCATCTATGATTTGATACATAGCCTGAACCTGCTGAGAAATCTAGAGTTAGTTGTAATATTGGAGTTTGTGCACCTTAAATCGAGAAGAGCATACGCTGCTTGGGTTAAAACTAGTTTTGAATAGGTAAGGGGCGTGTTCTTGTCAGGAAAAGCGGTTATGCCTGTGTGTGTGTGGGTGTGTGTGTGGGTGTGAGGATTTCTGGTGCTCATCTGCTACATAATGGAAAACTCCACGTCACACAGGGTGGATGGATGAGAGGTCGGAGGGTAATGTATAATAGCTTAGGATAACAGTACAGATCTTCAGCCGAGGGGCTCGCAGGTCCCAATTATCACATCTGCCTTGGTTGGCAGGGTCCTCCTAATGAGAATAAGGTCGTGGATGGACGAAGCCAACGTCCTCTCGCACTTCCAGGCGGGATTTAGGAGAAAAATAGGGACGATAGACCAGGTGTTCAGATTCTGCACCCTACACTGGAAAGTGGTAATCATTGGGAAGGGTAGCTTATATCTGGCATTTATTGATCTCAAGACCGCATTCGATCTGGTCCCCCGGGCAGTTATGGCAAGTCTTGTATGACCTGGGGATTCCTCCCATGATCCTTGATTTCACTAAGCGTCTCCATGAGGGGAACTATGCGAGAATCAGGTGGGGCAATCAAGGCCAGTTAACGGGAAGGGTGGCAGTAAATAGAAGGGTGCGCCAGGGCTGTGTTTTGGCTCCGACTTTGTTCTCTCCCTTTGTAAATGGGGTGGTAGACCATTTGAGAGAGGTTCCATCTGATGCCCCAACCCTGGCAGGGGAGAAAACCCCCACCCTCCGATTCGCAGACGATACGCTACTGGTCTCAAAAACACCGTCCGGCCTATAGAAACTATTAGATAGGTTTAGCCACTTCTACAATTTACGGGGTCTAATGATCAACACTGATAAAACAAAACTGATGACTATCTCCCCTTCTAAACGCTTCAAGAACAGTATCAACCTGAATGGCACCCCCATGGAAACTGTGGAGTCCTTTGACTATTTAGGGATCAGGTTGAATAACCAAATGAAGTGGAATACCCATTCAGCCAAAATTCTCCTTAATCACAGAAGGGTAGCGGGAGCCATCGTAAGAGAACAACAGCTCTCAGCTAGCAGACCAGTAGGCCCGGCTCTCGTGGCCTATGAGGGTAAGGCTTTGTCTTCGGCGCTCTACGGGTCGGAGTTATGGGGATTTGAGGATGTTTGTGACATAGAGAGATCTGAGAACAAGTTTTTCAGGGGTCTGGTATCTCTCCCTCTTTCTACCCCTCTGACACCGCTCCGTAGAGACCTGGGCAGGCAGTCCTTTACAAATATTGTTAGACTACGACCACTATTGTTCTGGATACGCCTAAGAAGAACTCCCGAACTTGCCAACTACGCGGCCGCACTGAGTGAGATTATCCAACTAGACTCAGGGAATAAGATCAAGTGGATTGGCAAACTTAAGCAGTTGGCAATAGAGATCGGGTTCGGAGAGGCTTGGGCAACCCAGAACGTGCCAGCCAAACAAACCATCAAGAAGGCATACTGGGAATGGGTGAAAGGGGTGGAGGCACGTAAATCTAACTGGGGGACCCTCACTGAACACTTCCTTGAGCACAAGCCGGCCGCTAAATTTGAGCACTACTTTGACTTTATCCAATCTCCTCGGGATAGATTGCTCTACACGAAATTCAGGCTAGGAACGCTCCCACTTAATGAATTGGTAGCGGGTTGGAGGAATCATAGCTTGGCTTCTGTGAGCTGCCCGGGGTGCTATGCGCCATCAGAGTCGCTTCCCCATTTCCTCTTTGCATGTCCCGTCTATAGAGCTGCCAGGAGGAAATGTAAAATCTTGGGATTTACTGACTACAGGGTAGCATTACGTGTGTTTAAAGCAGATACCTCCTTGCTCAGCATGATCTGTGCGGTAGCAAAATATTTGGGCAGTGCTTGGTTGATTCGTATAAAGCTCAGTAAAAGCTAGAGTCCATAGGTAGCAAATGCTGCCTTTTTTATGTCAACTGTAAATATCTTCTGTTTTATTGTATATAGTGTATAATTTGGGGTTTTTTAAACGGATTTTTTATAGCATTCATTATAAATTGTTAATTGTTGTATGAATTGTTGAAATCTGCTATTTTAAAAAATATTTGTCTATGCTTTTATGATATTTTATATCGAATAAAGTACATACAACATCTGCCTTATCCTGATGGAGGGGCTCTCAGGAGACTCGTGTCTGACACTGTGCGCTCCGCAGACAGGGAGGATGGTGGAGCCCGAGAGATTAGTGTCCTGTTCTCGGAAGGAGACAGGAGGGTGGCGGTGGGGTGAAAACAACCCTTTACGAAGTCTTTTTTTTTTAAAGAAGAACTCAAGCTGTCTTGTACTCCGTGGGAGGAGACAGTCCAGGTATGTTTGTCCCTTTGCATTATGGTGCTTTAGTTTTGCAAAGACCAGGACTAATAACAAGTGCAAGTATTTGGAAATTTGAAGGGGCTCGTGCGCCGGCTCCATTTGCCCCGCCGACCGTAGCTGCTGAATGTACTGAGAGATAACACAGAATAAATAAGCCATTTAGCTGGCGCAAATAAACAAGCATGATGGCCCTGAAGAGGGCGCCGCACTCAGTGTTAAAGTTTAAAAAAAATAATAAACGAGCGCTGTGTCCCTGAAGGTGGAGCCGCGCTCAGCAGCATGGCAAATACAAAACAATTGCAGCCGAAGCGGACCACGCTCAAAATGAAAATAGAAGAGTGCTTATTGGCTTATGAAGGAGACCGTGTAATGCCGCAACCAAACAATCCAGTTCGGATGGGCGGGGCCAAAAGGAGACAGGGTGGTAACAAGGAGGGACTAAGAAGCCTACAATCAAAACCCAGCGTTTAGCATGAACGATTATGCAAGCCAATCAAAAAGATGGGTAGGCTTTACCTCCACTTTTAAAACCTTCTCTACTACAATATGCCTTGCAGAACGACGCTAGACGAGACCTAAAAGTACCTATTAGATTTTGGTTATATTCAGCAAGCGTTCAACATTTTAAAGTGTATAGGTCCAGCACGATCATCAGCCTTTTCCTTCATGCAGTTTTGTGGCACTTGCTCTGCAGTAAGGTAAGAATTGTTTGCTCCCGCTCTGACCTCTGCATTGTCCTTTTTGGAGCTACTGCCAGACAAGTGCAATCACATCCTAGTACTAGCAATTAATCAATAGATCAATCAATCAATCAATCAATCAGGGTTTGCAAAGCACAGCTACTCATTTGTGAGGGTTTAAAGGCACTGTGTGGGGAGGTGAGTTCAGCGGATCAGACTAAGTACTGAGTTCATCCGAAGAGCTAGGTCTTGAGGTCCTTCCTAAATTGAGTCAGCGAGGGTGATTTCCTGAAGTGGATAGGCAGGATGTTTAATGTCTTGGAGGTGGGGTAGGAAAAGGAATTTCCTCTGGTTCTGGTCTTGCGGATTCGTGGAACGGTAGCCAGGGAAAGCTGGGCGGAGTGGAGGTGTCTGTTGGGTATGTGGAATGTGTAGCAGCGATTCAGGTATGCATGTCCTTCGTTTTGAAGGACCTTGTGTGCTTGGGTGAGGAGTTTAAAGGTTATTCTTCTGTCGACTGGGAGCCAGTGGAGGTCGCAGAGGTGTTAAGTGATGTGGCTGCACTTGGAGATGTTAAGGATTAGTCTTGCTGCGGCGTTCAGGATATTCGGCAGTCTTCGGAGGAGTTTATGGGTGACGCCAGAGTAGAATGGATTGCCATAGTCGAGTCTGCTGCTGATGAGGGCATGGGTGACTGTCTTACTGGATTTGTGGGGGATACATCTAAAGGTCTTTCAAAGCAGGCAGAGTTTGTTGAAGCACGCAGAGGAGACAATGTTTATCTGGCAGTCCATTGTGAGCGAGGAGTCCAGGACGATGCTGAGGTCTCGTGCATGGTTCGTGGTGGTAGGGGGACATCCTAGAGCAAAGGGCCACCAGGAGTCATTCCAAGCTGAGAGGGATGCTCCTAGGATGATTGCTTCTGTCTTGTCTGAGTTGAGCTTCAGGCAGCTGTCTTTCATTTAGGTGCAGACTGCTTTCATTCCTTTGTGGAAGTTGCTTCTAATGACAGTATGTTCTTTGGTAAGGGAGAGGATCAGCTTTGTGTTGTTGGCATAGGAGACAATGTTGATCCCGTGGTTCCTGAGGTTGGCTGCAAAGTGGGCCATGTAGATATTGAAGAGGGTGGGGCTGAGGGAAGAGCCCTGGGGTACTCCGCAGCTGATCTTCGTCAGTGTCGAGAGGTGGGATGGGAGTCTAACCCATTATGTTCTGCTGGTGAGGAAGGAGCGGGTACAGTTGAGGGCCTTGTCTTGGATACCAGCCTCGTGGAAACTTGTGGCCAGGGTGCAGCAGGAGACAATGACGAAGCCCGCAAGAGGTCCAGTAGGACAAGGGCCAGGGTTTTGCCCTGGTCAAGGACGGAGCAGATGTAATCGCATGCGGCAAGGAGGGCTGTCTCAGTCTGTGATTGTTTTGGATTCCAGATTGGGAGATCTCCAGGACGTGGTCGGTTTCTATAAAGTTGGTGAGCTGGGTGTTGATGGCTTTTTCAATGACTTTGGCTGGGAAGGGGAGCAGGGAGATAGGTCTGAAGTTCTTGAGGTCTGTCGGGTCCAAGGAGGGTGTCTTCAGGAGGAGGTTGTTCTCTGCATGTTTTCAGTCATCAGGGAAGGTGGCGGTGTCGAAGGCGCAGTTAATGGTTTGGCATAGCTCAGGTGCGATGGCAGAGACGGCTATGTGGAAGATGCTCTGCAGGCAGGGGTTCAAAGGTGCTTCGAACTGGATGATTAACATGGCCTTTATGGAGTTGCCTGTGGTGAGTGGGGACCAGCTGAGCAGAGTTGGTTGGGGGGTTCGGCATCGGCTGTAGTGGTTGCTGGCCTGGTGGGGTGGTCCTGGGTGTCGAAGTAGTCATAGGTAGTCTTGATCTTAAAGTAGAAGAAGGTGCTGAGTCTATTACAGAGGACTTGGGAGGGTGGGACGTTTGTAGCCTCGCTGTTGGGTTTGGTGAACTTCTTGATGATGCTGAAGAGTTCTTTGCTATTGTGTGCGTTGTTGGTGATTACTTCTTGGAAGGCCTACTTCCATGTGGTTTTGATGAGGTGGTGGTGTGCGGTGGTGGCTGCTTTGAAGGCGGCATGGGCTTCCGTGGGTTTGTGGTTCCTTCATGTATTCTCAAGCTGTCTACAGGTGTGTCTGGACTCTTGAAGTGCGGGGTGAACCAGCTTGCTTTCTTGACGTGTTGTTTGCTAGTTGTTTTCATGAGGGAGGCCAGGGTGTTGGCACAGTCTGCAATCCATTGGTGGAGGTTGCATGCTGTGGTGTTGACGTCTGAGGATATCAGCGGTGATGTGTCGTTGAATAAGGTGCTGAGTTAATCTTTTGTGACTCTGTTCCAACTTCTGCGGGGTAAACAGTGGGGGTGCTAGTGTGCTGTGGGTTGTTGAAAGAGAAGCAAATGCAGTGGTGGTCAGTCCAGAAGAGTTTGGTAGTGTGGCTGTTGGAGATGCTGTTTTCTGCGGTGACATGAATGTGTGCCCTGCTGGGTGAGTGGCAGAGGTGACTAGCTTTTTAAGTCCTATGTTGGCAATGTTCTCAAGGAGGGATGTGGTTCTGTGGTACTGCGGTACCGAGGGTCTGTGGTTCGGAGATTCTAAACCCGTTCAATGAAGGTCGTCGGATATAGACGATTTTGGTATCAGCGGACCGCAAATCACGAGTACGGTATGTACAAGTGTTTTTGTCATAACCGATCAATGAGAACACTACGTATTCAGGGATTTCGTTTGAACCCTCGGGTTCCATTTTGTGTGCGGCAGCCATTTTGTGTGGTTGCCCTCACATAGGCCGATGACTATGGCCGAACGAGTCTTTGGGACACGTACACCTTAGCTGACTTTTATGTGACCTGGCCGAACTGACTCCCTTGCCCGAGGCTGACCTCGCTGAGCCAGTTCCTTGTTAAGCAGCTGGTCAGATAGAGATCAAAGAGTAGGACATTGCTGAGTTCATGCTACATGCACACACCCTTCTATCTTGTTTCTCATCTGCTCTTGTTTCTTCCTTTATGTCTTAATTATTGTTTTGGGTTGAGGTCTTTATGATGGGTTTGTCCGGCCTGATCGAACAGGAATATTGGAATTTGCTTGGTCATTTCTGGTGGGCTAGACAACGGAAAGTGGGATTGTCGTCATGCGATATGTTTGAAATGTCGTTCTTTCATTGGTCAGTTTGTATGTAATTGATGCTAGCCAGGAATGTGATTTTTGGCATAAAAGACGATGCTCCGCTCCATGAATTTGTGCAGTCTCTAGCGAACCACCCGTGTTGTGCTTCGTAGACCTCTGTTCCTGGTTGCAGCCAATAAATTTGGTCTTTGACGTCATCAAGAAGTGTCCGGTGTCTCTGTTTGCCGAGGCAGGGGAACTCGAAGACATCGGGCGTTATCCCTGGCGCCGCTGGGTTCTAAAACCCAGTTCCTCAGTTGACGCCCAACGTGGGGCGACTTCAGCGGTACCGTTCCAAGCCTGAAGATCGTGAGGAGCTTGGTGTGAAAATTCTGGAGGAAGGCCTGCCACTTCATCGACCCCTGTATGTCGTTGTGGTCCAAAAGTCTTTGCTGCGAGGTTCCCCGCTTTCCGACGGCTACGAAGGACTGCTGCCCTGACTGTCGCCCTGTCTTGGAGCCATTAGACGATTTGTAGAGCGAGACAATAGACGGGTCTTCTGGTGATGCCATCGACATTTCAGTTAAGTGTGAGTGGATCGTCTCCCAGTCCTTAGTTTTGTTTGGGTATCTTCGGGATCGCTTTGATTTGGTACCTGCAGGCCCCAAAGCCGAGGGACTTGTGTATTCACAAGACTATTGTTTTGAGATTTCCCCTGAAGTTTGAAGCTAGACTAGTGAGCAAAGATGCCTGGTCTTAGCAGACTTGGAAAGATATTTGGTTTTAGTTGTACTAGGGATTCCCGATTGGAGGATTCGTGTACGGTTCCTGCGATTGGAACTCCGACCTATGAGCTCTACGTAAAACATGGAGTGGGCCCCATCGCGTATAATGAAATATGGGTTAAATATACTAGGGAAGGGGGCGTGGCCAACACCATGGCGTGCTAGGACCTGCGGCTTCGGAGCTTCTGGTGAGCTGCCTAGAAATCCGACATTAAAACTACCCAAATTGCCACCAACCTACTAAAGACTAATCAGGGACACTTTGTGCCCTCCGGAGGCGAAGAATCGAGAGGAGTACCTGTCTGCAGCGCTTCCTACGTGGATTTTCTGACACCGCTCTGAGCGCCAAGCCGGAGACAAGATGGCGGCCGAGACGCGCAGATATCGGCGGAGGAGCTAAAGCTCGGCCTTCAAATCCGGCGACAGATCCCCACAACCGGAAAGGAGGGCAACATTATCAGGACATCAATCACTGGGCCCAGATACCTCCGATCTGGGCGTTAGGGGCTCCAAAGAAGATCCCCCCCGCCAAGATGGCGGCGGCGGCGCCCGTGATGTGACACGAGCTACCGAGAGACTATCGACGCCTCGCTGGAGGGGCCATTGCGGTGAGGGGCGGCGACACAGGAGGTGTCGGCACGACTAGAGACTGAGTGTGTGGGGGCCCCCCTGGGGAGCCGCTGCGGAGCCGCGTGGAACCCGAGATTACACCAAGATGGTGGCCGGAGCCGCATACCGGGACTAGAGGGGACCCTGACTAGGCCTGCTACCCCGCTACAGCCTCGACGCTCCGAGGGCGGACTGCCCCGCATAGACAGCCACCTGGTGGGGCGCCTGGACGGTGCGGATTCCCGGCCACGGTCACAAGAACCACCGCTCGCTACCCGGGGCCGGGGGCCCATCACCTGGATGTAACTGGCAGAGGAGGGGGGCTAGGCAGACCTTCCTGGCACCACCCGCCAGTGATCCGATCGACACGAAAGGTGGAACGGAGACGACAGGGACCCACGAGACCCACAAGGTGAGGCTTTTCGACCCCGGCACACCTGCAGAGGCACATACCATCCTCGGGACCGCGACCAGCACCCGGGAGGTAGGGTGCTATACCGTTTGCACAGCGTGCCTAACGCACTACTCCTGCGAAACATGGGGAAGAAGGGCATACCGCCTAAAGTGCCCAAACAGGGACCGATGGACAATTTTGCTGCGTCGCGACAGGTGGCGGAGGGCCTTCCTGCCACTCCAGGCCGGCGCTCGGACACCAACTTGCTGATGGGGGCCATTCAGGCCTCGTGAACTGATATCCAGGAGTCCCGAGCAGTCCTGGAGGTCAAGATAGGCAAGGTGTGCTCTGAAGTGACACTCCTGAGGCAGGACTTCCGAAATTTATCAGACAGGGTTACCTCCGCAGAGACGCGGATGGGCGAGGCCGAGGATTCAATCACGACCCTGCGAAAAGACATGGCGGAGCTCAAGGCATCCGATCGCCAACTGCTATGGAAGGTGGACAACGCCGAAAATAGAGCACGACGCAATAACCTCCGCTTTGTTGGATTTAGGGAAGGGATCAAGAAAGCAGATATGGTGTCCTTCCTCCACACATGGCTAATTGAAACCTTCCCAGCGGTACAATTTTCACCTTGTTTCATTATTGAGAGGGCGCACAGGGCCCTCCTCGCAAAACCTCCGGAGGGGGCAAGACTGCGACCGGTCATTGCGCGTTTTCTTAACTTCGCTGACAGAGACTTGATTCTGAGAGAGGCGAGGAAGCTGGGAGAGATCCGACTAGAAAACTCACACATCATGATATTCCCAGACTACAGCCAGGAGGTCCAGAAACAGAGACGCTCTGCTGTAAAGGCTAAACTCAGAGACTTAAAGATCTCGTACATGCTCCTTTTTCCGGCGAAACTTAAGATACTATACAAGGAACAGTCACTCTTCTTCACACACCCGGAGGACGCCTGGCAATGGCTAGAGGAACGCCCGATCCTCAACAGCAGAGAGACTGTCGGAAGGGACCTGCTAGACAGATCCCTGCGAAATGCAACCCACTGGGAAATACCGAAGGCGCAGAGATTGAAATCCAGGAGGTCTAAGAGGCAAGCCCCAGCGACGCCCTACAGAGGCCGAAGCACGGGAAATACACGGAAAGGGCGTTCGGCCTCCCCAAAAGGTGCGGCCGGGACGGGGTCGAGATTTGTCGCTCTACGGTGCACTGCTCGCTCAGAGGGCGAGGACGAGGAAGGACTCGATAGCTGCACATCTGGAGCCGAAGAAGAGGAGGAAGGGGGACAATCTGTCCATCCGTTGGTGAATGAGATCCGAGTGTTGGAGCAGGACTTGTCTGGACAACATAGTGCGCCCGAATCAGAGACTCAAGACTCCAAATCTTAATCGATGGTGGTTCGGGCAACTGAGCATGCAAAGCGAGGTTGAGATACAAGCAAGTTGACACCCCCTCTGAACAATGGTGCATTTGGAGAATGGAAATGGCAGCCCAACATAGGGAAGCACGCAAGTTGACACGCCTCTCTGTTTTACACGTTTTACTGTTTTTTGGTTTTTTGAAGGGAGGGTTCGGTGGGTGGGCGACAGGCCTACTCTTACGGAAAGTTATGTCCTGTCCCAGGTTAAGACTGGAAGGGGAGGGAGGTGGGGAGCGGGGTGGGAGAGGGGGTTCTCAAGTTTGTTCAGATAGGGGACCGGGTGGGAACAGTTTGGGGGGGGGGAGAAAACAGATGTGACAATGCAGCAACGCACACTGAGCCTCCACATCACGTACACATGCCAGAGTCTAACCACACGCAGCCATCATATCTTCCAATGGCAAGTACCGTAGACACCCCACAGGAGGGAGGTAGGAGACTGAGCGTCCTGACATGGAAAGTCAATGGACTAGGCTCTAAGATCAAGAGGGGCCTAGTGAACGCCTACATAAAAAAGGTGGACCCGGATATCACCTTCTTACAGGAAACACACCTCAAAGGTACTCAGTGTGCCTTCATCGCTAGAGGCCGATACAGGGTTCTGGCTCATGCGGGATACACATCTGACTCCAGAGGGGTAGCAGTCATTGTTAATAAGTCCTCACCATTCTGCACCACCCGCACCTGGATTGACCCACAGGGGACACACGCTGGAGTACAGGGCACCTGGAACAGACGCACTCGGTCTATGCACCACACAAATTACAGACCCGTACGGTCACAGCGCTTGCGAACATACTTCTAGATACAGCCGACACTATACAAGTGGTGGGAGGCGATTTTAACGATGTTATGAACATAAGACTCGATAGATCTAGAGACGCAGCGAGAGAAGAGCACCAGACCGCACTGTTCAATCAGATGTCCACTATAGGACTTACGGATATATTGAGGTGGCTCCACCCGACACAGCAAACCTACTCATATTACTCTGGGGCACACAGGGTGTTCTTGCGACTCGACTATGTTTTCATGTCCCGCCAGTATCTGAGGGTAGAAGATATTGCAGAATATAGGGCCAGGGGCATATCGGACCACTCGCCATTGTATGTGAGGGTGGGGCAAGACCAGGGCAAGGGCACAGGTTCCTGGCGTTTGGCGGCCTGGGATCTCCAAAACGCTGCCATACTGAGAGGTATTCGGACAGACAATAAGGTACATATTGCAGAAAATGAGGGTTCGTGGACTCGAGTGTCACCCTCTAGGAAGCCCTTAAGCCAGTACTGCGAGACAGGATAAAGTCCAGACTGGGAGAGGAAAGACGGAGACTGCAGGCCGAGGTAGCTGCCCTAGAACAGGCTATCCTGGGATGGGAGAGGGACTATCTGACCCATAAAAATAGCGAGACTCTCAGACGGCTACTTGATGCCCTGAAACAATATAGGGAACTGGCAACTAATGAGGCGAAGACCCAATCCCTCGCCACCCTCTACCGGTTATATGATGTGGGAGACAAGTCAGGAAAACTCTTGGCGTGGCTCAGCAAAAAGGAGCGAGCGGCGAGGTGGATAGACAGTATACATACCACAGACAGGACCACTGTTAACACCAACACTGAGATAGCAAAAGCATTTTCTACTCACTATGAAAAGTTTTATGCAGCTCGTGACCTTGCAACTCATGAGGAAGCTTTACAATACCTAGACACTACGGTCCTACCGGTCCTGCCCCCTGAGACCCTGGAGGCCCTGGAGGCGGACATAACGACTGGTGACATCACGGATGCCATCGCCAAGCTGCGACCAGGCAAAACCCCAGGCCCAAATGGTTTCCCAGCAGAGCTTTTTAAACGTGCGGCGGACCTTCTGACCCGCCATCTTAAAGGCCTCTTTACTGGTGCTTTCAAGGAGGGAGAGCTCCCTCCGGATCTCGCTATGGCCACGATTATCCCAATATATAAGGAGGGCAAGCCACGAGAGAATTGTGCCTCCTACCGTCCTATCTCCATACTCAATACGGAAGTAAAACTGTTAGCAAGCATCTTGGCGGTCTGCTTGAGGGCGGTTATTACAGGCCTTGTTCATTTGGACCAATCAGGCTTCCTACCAGATAGAGCAACTAAACTGAACCTTAGAAGAACCCATAACTGGCTCCAGGAAGTGAGGAGGCGGAGCGATCCACATTGGTTCCTTTCCTTGGATGTCGAGAAGGCGTTCGACGCGGTACACTGGCATTTCCTATTCGCAGTGCTCCATAAGTTTGGTTTCGGCCCAAATTTTATCAAGTGGGTCCAGCTTCTCTACACTGCCCCGAGGGCCAAGGTGAGGCTGAACGGGATACTATCGCGTGAGTTCCAGATTCAGAGAGGCACTCAGCAGGGCTGCCCCCTGTCTCCCCTCCTCTTTACGCTCACCATTGAGGTGCTCGCAGCCAGGATCCGGCAAAACAAGGACATCCATGGCTTTACGAGCAACGACACAGACCGACACCAGAAAAGATCTCGCTATACGCGGACGATGTCTTGCTCTACATAACTAAACCAGAGACCACCATCCCGGAGCTCTTCCGAGAACTAGAACAATATGGCGGGCAGGCGGGGCACAAAATAAAATGGCACAAATCTATACTTTATGACCCTGGGGGACGTAACCAGTGGGGGAGGTTGCCGGACAAACTACTGACGACCACAGAAGGCTTCCAATACCTCGGGATCTATATAACCCTGAGTGTGACCCTCTCGTTCCACAGAAATTTGGAACGGATCATAATGAATGCGGTGGCAGATATGGACCGCTGGAGACAGTTCCCATTGACACTCCTGGGCAGAGCGGCCATGTACAAAATGATCACTCTGCCGAAATTCCTTTACGCCCTACAAAACGAATACTATCCAATACCTGCGGCGGTCTTCAACAGGATCCATGCGGATCTGCGATCCTTCCTATGGCTAGGCAAACATGCCAGGGTGGCTCTGTCCACGCTTCAGAAACACCAGTACAGTGGAGGGATCTCGCTCCCTAACCTAGAGGCCTACTATTGGGCAGAACATCTGACACCAATTAATGATTGGTTCCACGCCCCGGCGGATCACCCGACTTACGCCCTGGAGAGAACAAAAATGTTGTCCAAAAACCTATTGTGTTATCTCTACGGGAGCGTTAGAAGGGCACCCCCCCTCCCGGCTACGTCTATAACATTTACTGCATGGAAAAGGCCACAAGACGCATGGGTTGGGATAAGAAGCCCACATGGCAGACTCCGCTGTGGCACTGCCAATGGTTGGCGGAACTTAACAAACTGCGAGGTTTCCAAAGGTGGGACGATATTGGCATCTCCACTATAGGAGATGTGATAGCCAAACGGGAGCTAAAATATTTTCAAGTCCTTAAATCAGAGTTCGGTTCACATAATACACAGCAGTTCAAATACATCCAACTACGGCACGCTTGGAGAGCCCAAAACATCACACTCACAGATATCCCAGAGTATGCACCACTAGAGGGGAAGCTCCTTCAAGAACAGATATCGGGAAAGGCGGTCTCCCTAACGTATAAAACATTGACTAATCATATGCTGGGGGATCTGGCAAGACTCAGAGCCACGTGGGAGGCTGAGGTGGGAGAGATGGAAGACCTGGATTGGGAAATAGTGTTGATGCATCCCCGGGAGGTGGAAATCAAGTCAAGACTACAACTTATTCAATTTAATGTACTCCATAGAACCTATTATGACAGACTACGTCTAAGCAAAATGGGGAAGGTAGAGGACCAACGATGCCTTAGATGTCACCAGGGAGAGGGAGATTTTTATCAT
Source organism: Lissotriton vulgaris (assembly GCF_964263255.1). Taxonomy (NCBI): domain Eukaryota; kingdom Metazoa; phylum Chordata; class Amphibia; order Caudata; family Salamandridae; genus Lissotriton; species Lissotriton vulgaris. The sequence continues at coordinate 75,737,841 of NC_141700.1, forward strand.
ACAATATGGACGTGTGGCATAATACAAACATATTGGACACAGGTATTCAAGGAATTAGAGGAGGTCCTAGAGGCTTCAATCCCGCAGGATCCCAAGTTGGCACTGTTGGGCATGACTAACGAGGTAGACCTGACTCGCCCACTTCTTACATTTCCGGTCCTTGCATTGGTTGTTGCAAAAAGGGACATCGCAAAGCACTGGGGAGCGCCGGAACCACCAGATCTGGAGGAGTGGAGGAGAGGGTTAGACCTATATATGGCAGCTGAGAGGGTAACTTATAAGGCTAGGGGGTGCCCCAAAAAATTCCGCAGAGTTTGATCTAAGTGGCGACACTATCATGGACTGGATGGGGGGCTGTGAGGGGGGCTTCTTAGGGTAGGTATAGGTCAGGACACGGGGACAAACGGGACATCTCTAAAATAGGATAAGACGAGACATACTGAATGCGCAGAGTGCCATGAGACACCTGCAACCCATGGCTCAGAACTGTGAAAGACTATACTGGCACTAAGGGGGATGTGGGGGGGAATAGAAGTGTAACTGCTGCTATTTTCGTATATGTACTGTTGAAGGTATGAAATATGTGTTCACTGCTTCATTGGGGGGGTGGGGAGGGTTCAGCAAAAAAAGAAAAAGCAGATACTCGGAATGCCCATTGAATGCTCACATTTGTGCATGAGTTTGTAACTACAGCGCTCTTATGATACTTGCCGCCCAACCTCCGGGGTGTGGGCTAAATGGCCGTGTATCCTTCTACCGACGGTGAGATGCGCCAATTGTGATGAATAACTGGAATACCTGATTGATTGTTAGTAGCTTCCTGTGAATCTGCAATAAAAAAATAAAAATACAAATATATATATATACACTAGGGAAGACGGTGTCCTACAGTGGCCCCGTTATGGTAGCTTTGAAACAGAGATTTTAGACAATCTCGAAGTTAAACTGTTCAAGAAGAAAGCCCGGCCGGCGATGTTTCACTCTTTCCGCATATGGCGAAAGGAAGCCAAACAGAAAGAAATTAAGTTAGCGAAGAAAAATAAACGAGAACGAGGTATGTCAATGGTGCAAGCTGCTATACAGTTTAGGGATAATGAAGAAGAACAAGAGAGCGAACAGATGCTTAGGCAGCGTAAACTAGCGGTAGACAAGTGCTACCCAGCTTTGCCACCTCAACAGCAAGACGAGAAGAAAGAACTTGTGAAAGATCCTTTAATGTCGCATCTATTGAGTTCGCCACCCCCTTATGCGCAGAGTGCTACGGCACCGCCACAAGTTGTAGTTGCGCAACCCACCTGTGATTCCTCAACAGTCAGCTCCTCTTCCGTTGGCTCCTATTCCTTTGGTGCAGCCTTCTCAAGGGCCGCCGACGTTGCTACCTCCTTCGTCTGCTACTCCTACATCTGTCTTGTTTACTCCTCCTGTTACTGTTCCGTCTTCGGTTTCTTCTCATTCTGCTCCGTCTCCTGTTCTTTTGTCAACTTCTCCTTCTGCTCGACAGAGAATGACTGATGTGGTTGCTAGTATCTTTTCTCCTCTGTTGGGTTCATTGGGTATGTCTCCTGTTGTGGAGCGCAAGCAATTGCGTAGTCAGTTGCCTGATCCTAATGAACGAACGGTGTTAGATCACTTAGCGTGTAAATGGGTTACGTATCCTTCGCACTATGATCTTGAGGGTTTTATGGATGTTTTCCATCAATGGGAGGCACCGAAACAAAGATATGTTTTTGATATGATGTGTTCTTTCCTTCGTGAACAATGGGAAGGTAGTGAGGCAGGACAAACTCCACCTGAGTTGTACCGTATACGTTCAGAGTTTGCGAAAGGGACCGTTGTGGGTCTTGAGGTTGAGAAAGCAGTTGCGACGTTGTTGTCGTTTAGGAGTGAATCTCCTTCTCAGCGATTGTTTGATCCTGATTCGTCGGTTAGGAGAAAGGCGCGTCAATATCCGATGCGTGAGGTTCCTCCAGTTTGGAGGCCTGGTGATGCAGCTGCTAATCCAGCGATTCCGCCACATTTTCAGCGTGTCTGGGTACATGTTCCTTGGCAGCATGCTGAAGTCTTAGCCCTAAAGCAGACTTTGCCTGATCCGCGCAAAAATCCAGCAGGGTTTTATAAGGAGCTATCTCAAACTGTGGATTCATGTATTATGAATCTAGCTGATATAGATATGTTGCTTGGGAATGTTGTTCCACAGCCTATTTGGGGAAAGATTCATCACACGGATCAGGCGCATGAATTGGGTGATACATGGGATAATCTTAGAGCTGCAGATAGTAGACAAGTAGGTGGTGCTAAGCCTGAAGATATAATTGCTGAACTACCTGGTAGGATAATTGATTATATGAAGACTTTAATGCCTGTGTTGCGTGTTAATTGTGACAAATTGTCTGCGTGCAAGCAGAAGAAAGAAAAGACTGTGTTCGACTTTTTCACGCGGTTCGAAGAGACCTTTGTAGACCACAGTGGTCAGGACATGAGCACAGAAGGTGGTCTACGGTTGTTCGTTGACAAATTTGTACATAATTTGCTTACCGAATTGTGCAATAAGCTGAAGGATTCTGAGAGTGCTTGGGCTGTTTCTACATCAGCGCAGATTTTGGCTACTGCCCAGTACTATGAAATTAGGAATAAGGATGAGATAGAGACAGCGGATAAGAAGACTAAGGAATTGAAGACTAAAGTTCTTCCACAGCAAGCTTATCCGTCCCGTAATAATCAGCGCGATTGTCAGCAACCTCAGCAATATCAGAGAAACTCGCAAAGGTTCGAGTCTTCTCAACAGCGTTTTCCCGTAGGTCCTAATCAGTGTGCGTATTGTAAAGAAGAGGGTCATTTCAAGAGTAGTTGTCCGGTTCTGTTACAACGCACGAATGGTGCTTCTGGTGTGAGAGGTCGAGGTGTTCAACGAGCTCCTAGAGGTAGAGGTTGTGGTCAGAATGTGCGTTCTTTGCCTCCACAGAACTCTATGAATAGCTTTGATCAGCAGAATGGTGCGTCTGGTAGGACAGCACAGTACTATGCGGACGATTACTATGTCGAAGGTGAGGATGTGGATGGTAATGATTGCTAGGACAGCCATAGACAAAGAGAGGGAGTTGTTTCAGTTCCAGTAGATCAGAGTGGACCCTATGTTGAAGTGATTGCATCAGGTGTGTCAGAGACTTTTCTGTTGGACACTGGTGCTGCGAAGAGTTTTATCATGCACTCTAAACTCCCTGGCACACCTTTGTCTGGCTTAAAGAATGTTTCAGTAGGTTTTTCCGGCGCCCCGGTTGCGAATCCGATTTGTAGTCCGTTGTCTATTTCTGTTGGACCTTGTGAATTCGAAGCACCCCTCATTCTGACGACTGTTTGTGGTGAGAACTTGTTGGGATTGGACTTATTGAAGAGATTGTATGCGACGCAATATTGTTCTCCGTCAGGAGTACATCTCACATTGGGTAAGAGAGTGATCTCTCCGATGTACTTGTCGAAAGATCGACTTCCAACTGAATTGTCTTCTCTCCCTAATTCTCTTTGGGCTACAGGTCCGAACGATGTAGGTCTTTTAGAGATTCCGCCATATGTTGTGACGTTGAAAGCGAATGCTAGATTACCACGCATTCCGCAATATCGCATTTCCAGTGATGGTGAAAGAGCACTTTTGGCGATCATCTATGATCTGATTGAGAAAGGTGTGATTGAGGAAATGAGAGGTAATGTGTGCAATAGTCCGGTTTTGCCTGTTCTGAAGAGAACTGATTCTTCACAACCTCCTGTATATAGGTTCGTGATCGATCTCCGCAAGGTGAATAAGATTGTAGTTCCGCAATTTCCTGTTGTGCCTGATATCACCGCTTTACTGACTTTGATCCGGGCTACAGCCACGTGGTTTTCGGTGATTGACTTGAAGAATGCTTTCTTCAGCATCCCGATTGCCGTGGAAAGTAGAGATATCTTTGGCTTCTCTTTAGGAGGATGAAGTTTCCGCTTTAAGCGCGCTCCTCAAGGCTATTGTGAGAGTCCATCGATCTATAGCCAAGCTTTGAAGACGCAACTTGATTTGTTGGTTTTACCTGATGTTGCTGCTCTTATTCAGTATGTTGACGATCTGTTAGTTGCTGCTGACAATGAAGAGATTTGTAGAGAGGCTACTTTATCGTTGTTACGTCACTTGTCTGATTTCCATCATAAGGTTTCTCTTTCGAAGTTGCAATATTGTCGACAAGAAGTTACCTACTTAGGTTACCTCTTATCGAAGGAGGGAAGGAAACTGACCCCAGAAAGAATTCAAGCGATTGCGAAAATGAGTGTGCCTACGACACAGAGAGAAGTACGTGCTTTCTTAGGTATTACGTCGTACTGTAGACAGTGGATCCCTAATTTTTCTTTGCTTGCGAAGCCTTTGATAGCTCTTACTGTTAAGGATACTCCAAATCCTATTCCTTGGACTGACGAATGTCAGAAGAGCTTTTCAGAATTGCGTGATGCGTTGTGTTCGGCTCCTGTGTTGGGTACCCCCGACTACAGTAAGCCTTTTACATTGTATGTCCACGAGAGAGAGGGATGTGCATTGTCAGTTTTGACTCAACAGTTTGGCGATAAGCAGCGTCCATGTGCTTATTTTTCATCAACTTTGGATCCGGTAGCTAGAGCGTTGCCGAGTTGTTTGAGAGCTACAGCAGCAGCGGCTGTTTCGATTCGACAGTCTGCTGGTTTGGTAATGGACAATACACTGATTGTGAAGATTCCACATGCAGTGGATACCTTGTTGAATCGTACCAAGACACAGCACTTAACTAGTGCTCGATTGTCGGGTTACGAATTGACCTTGTTAGCGAGTCACGTGCATATATAGAGATGCAACACGTTGAATCCAGCCACGTTGTAGCCGATTTCAATTGAGTCAGACGATACCGAACAGCATGATTGTTTCCTTAGGACTGAGGAAGAAACGAAAGGGAGGATAGATCTTAGGGACACTCCTCTTCCAGAATGTGATGGTACCTTATGGGTTGATGGTTCGTGCTTCAAGCTTCCGAATGGTGATACGACTGCGGCATATGCTGTTACAACTTTGCATATGATTGTTGAAGCTGCACGTATCCCACATAATTCAGCGCAAGCAGCAGAGTTGATTGTATTAACGAGAGCGTGTGTGTTGGCGAAAGGAAAACGAGTGACTGTGTATACTGACAGCCAGTATGCATTTGGTGTGGCTCATAGTTTTGGACGTTTGTGGAGAGAGGGTGGGTTTCAGACTTCGCACGGAACAAAGATCCAGCATGGTCAGTTGGTGAATGAACTTCTTGAATCTCTTACTTTGCCATTGCAAGTAGCGATTGTGAAATGCAGTGCGCATAAGAAAGTTACGGATGATGTTGGTCGTGGTAATGCGTTTGCAGATGAAGTCGCGAAAGAAACTGCGAGAAATGTGATGAATCGAATGTATGTTGCAGGTCCGGAGAGATGGGTCCCAGATGGAAGTATGTGTGAAGATACGATTGAGAGTGTGAAATCCATCCAAGCTGAAGCTACAGAGAAAGAGTTGAATGAATGGAGAGAGAGCAAGGGTAAATTGGATTCGAATGGTTGTTGGATTGATTTGTTAGAGCATCAAAGATGTTATATCACCACAGTTCGGACAGTGGACCGCTCAAAGAAAGGATAAAGCACCAATCCTAATATCACCAATTCAATTCTTTTGCAAAATCCAGCGTGCACTTTCCAAATGCTCCCTGTCCCAAGAGCATTACCCAAGCCTTGGGTAAAAAGTCAATGTTTGTCCTGTATGGAAAAGCACCGCTATACAAGTTGGTCTCCTCCAGTTAACAGAGACTGTTCAACTTTTTCAATTGTCTTCATATATAGACGCTGAGTCGTGATGTACAGTTGCAATATTCATTTAATGATCCATTTAAAGACAAAACATCAGCCAACGCGTTTTGTTCTGAAACCAGAACTTCTTCAGGGCTGTGAATTTAAAAGACATACAAAGAATGACAGAGTGAGTGCCAGACAAGACAACACACTGCATATAAAAATTAACATTACAGTGCCCACATTAAAAAGCGTGCTCTCATTTTAAGAAATTCAAGGAATCTCGTTGTATGATTAAAACGTACATATATACAATATATACAATATTTGATCAAGTTTTGCCAAAAACTTTTTTGTACTAATCATTTTTCTAAAAGATTAGATTGATTAAAAAATGTTTGTTTGGACCATTTGAAACCGTTTTGTCCGAAAAATCACACTCATTTGCATCTTCATAAGCAACAGAATCAGTGAGAGCCGTGGAAAACATCAAACATATCATCTATCATTACTACATAAAATGAATTATATTGTCATCATCAATTACGTCACTACTTCAACTAGTGAGGGCGATCCACAAAGTACATGATATCTAATTCATTTCCAAGCATTCATCGAATGTACAGTCTACCATTGTTGTATTTGCTGTATTCCTGCCCAATTGGTTCAAGGGGGGGGGTTGACACACAGGAATCAATAAACATTTAGCTGATATTACTTTTTTCTTTCTAGACCACAAATACACCGAAGCACCTCAAGGACAACCCCAGTGGGTACCTCTCCGTCCAATGCCTCATTCCTTATTCCCCATACCTTTCAACTATTTGCCAATGATTGATTACACACAAGAAATTATTCTATTCGAAATTATATATCAAAATAGAAATAAAAATAAAGATAAAAAATAAATACGTAGAAAAATCCCCTACAGCAGCAGGTGTATTCGAGGCGTGTTAATTTCCAATTTCAATATCTAATGGTGTCGATAAGAGAGAAGACTTGTATGTCGTTTCCTATCTTCTACTTTGATTTGTCTTTTACTATTTTGTTAGCTTCCAACCTTTAAGAAAGCCCGGGAAACGAAAATCCTCAGTTTTCCCATGGATAATTTTGTATTTTTACAGAAGCGTAATCTACAGTAGTAAAAAAGAGAGGAAAAGAGAAACACGTACCAGTAAGCCTATATACATTATAGGACAGATAGTTGGCTACATACATTTGGATCTTATTTCGACAATGCTTGTCGGCATATGTGAGGACCAACGTCATATGAGAGAACGCCTACCTTTAATAAAGGAAATCCGTCCTATATAGTTGATATATTTCGCCTCTTGTTCATTCGAAAGGTAATAAGTGTCCTTGCGGTAGTTGCCTAAAAAGGTTTTATGTATTTAATGTAGTGATCAAATACACAGACACAACATAACAGTCTATTTATTACATATATACAAATTAATGTTATATTATATTATTTCTAACTATTTAATTCCTTCATTTATAGGCACCCGACGTAAGGGCACTGCATGTAGGCTAACCATAATGTTTGTGACTCATATATCTCTCAGAGTCAACGGACCTTAGTTGCGAACAAGTGCGTAATATACACTCGTATGTATCCGCTCACAGTACAGTGTTTCGAAATAATTCGAAACCTCTGTGCACATTCCAGAGGAACCAAGTATCCCCGGAGCAGTTATATACACGCTGCGATGAAAAACTCCAAAAAACAAATACCCGTACAATATCGAGTCCCGCCATAACGTAAGACATATCGTCGAAACAAAGCCTAAAGTAAGCTAACATAGATTTAATGCAATGTTACACGTCCACTCTGCATGACCGAAAAACGTTTTTTAAGTACCTGGTATGTTGAAACCGGTATGTCAACCCTTCGGCGTCCTGCAGTCCTAACACGCCGTCATCTCCACTGCCTCTGGCGAAAGCCATCATGGTTTAGGTTTAACAGGTGACACAGAATGTCACGTGTTCGCGCCTGTACAACGCCCGTGCTCCACCACTACGTTGTGAGGCAAAAGTGTGGCCATCTTAACCCTGTAGTTTCAAAGCCGTGGATTGCCAGGAACATATGTGTAGATGTGGCCGCACTACCAAACAATCGGGAAATACCATGTTATATTTCTTTTTAATATCGAGGATGTACCAAAAGATTGGGTTTTATATTTATGGTTCAAGTTCTATAATTTTTAATTCCGTAAAATAAATACCTCTTAGTCTTATTTCATAATTTATCTTCGTAGTCTTGCTAGGATTCATCCTACTTATCAAGGCACCCCGTTATTTTAAAGTGGCGACATCAATAAAAAAAAAATTAAGGTCGTGCAAAACTTATATAGAAGGATGTGTATTATACAAGAAATACAGAGCAAAATTCTTATTGTTTGCTCAATGGTCTAGATTTAAAAAGACCATATGTTAATTTTCAGATTTTCTAAAACAGGTATTATAACAATGGGCAGTAGACCGCCCATAAGGCTAAGTAACTGAGACGGAAAGGTTTCCCACTAGAAGCTGTGGAAATCGATCGGGTAGCCAAGGTGCATTTGATCATAACAAAATATGCATAACAAACTGAGGGTCACATAACTAAAAGCAATGGTATAATTCGATATCCCCCACATAAAATAGTGGGTTTTAAGGAAACTTGATATATATTTGCACTGGGACAACAGAGGCACCACCATATTAAAGAGTAACATAATCAAAGATGGTTGTTTTACAATGGCCAGATGCCTTGCCCCTAGCCCTTTTGTCCACTAGAATGACTGTGTATTCACGAATAGGTTTGAGTCCGTATGAGGTCGTGTTTGGTCGCCCGGCAAACATTTGGGCGGTGCCGAGGCCGACAAAGTTTAGCGAAATAGAACATCCTGTGTTGCTTGACTACCTGTATGAATTGACGGCTAAATTGCGTGTTTTGCATCAACAGGTTCACGATTCATTGCCACAAGCTTCTGAAGATCCAGGGCACGCCATTGAACCTGGATCCTGGGTGCTTGTGAAGAATTTTCAGCGTACCAAGAACGAGCAGCCCCGCTGGACGGGACCCTACCTGGTTTTGTTATCTACCCGTTCTGCAGTACGAGTGCACGGTAAAAAGAACTGGATCCACGGTGTACATTGTAAGAGGGCTCCTTTGCCTCTGCCGTACGACCGGTGGGTCCAGAAAGGACTTCCTGATTCTAAGACTGAGACCGTGCCTCGTTTTCTGCCTTTCAGCGATGCCCGTTTGATTGGAACGAACACTGAGCAAGAAAGTGATGATCTTCTTCAAGAAGCTGTGCCTCCGTTGAACCGTTTGAACACTGTTGAACCTGACTTACTTTTCCGAGAACAGACATTGCCTGGCAAAGAGCGTTATAATTTGCGACCGAGAGTCGCTGGGCTAATAAAGAATTGAGTTTTATTTAAATTTTGCAGGTTAACTCTCCTCCGAGGAACTACTTTGATTTTAGTTTTTTGAACCGCCATCCGGGTTCAGCTGTAGGGTCGCGGTTGCTGAAGTCTTTGGAGTGCAAGCCGAAGACGTTAGGTCGACGGTTCTGGTTGGTCTAAGGGAGTTGCCCTGGACTGACAGAAGCATTCCTTAGCATAGAACACCCTACCACCGCGAGCAGCAATTAGAGAGGATGGAGTTTTTCGAGATGGAGAGACCTGTTGAAAGAATAAGCTTTAAAAGGAAAATCTGTAAATTGATGACTCGAAAACGATTTTTAATATTGTGTTTGTTTATGTTGCTTAGCTTAATGATGTTTTTAATTTGATATGTGACATTCTCTTTTCAAGTGACGTTCATGCCCACTACGCAACCTATACCTCCTCCTACTATTTCCTCTCATTCTTTTCACCCTCTGCCCGAACATGAAATCATTAGAAGACTGGAATTTGCTAACAATTCCTTTGTTCAACTCCTGCACCAACACCAGCTAGTTATGAATGAGAGAAGTTGGCCTGATATATGATGCTCACTAGTTCTAGTGATCACCTTGTATCAGTCCAAACAACCCTTATGGTGATTGGTTGTAAGTAAACCTTATAGACCAGCTATCCTAGTAGCGTGGACAAAAGCAATCTTTAGGCTAAACTCTGAATGGCATGTGAAGCCAGCTGTTTTACCACATATAACCCCTTGAATACCAAGTGAAAGGACACCACACAGGTTGTTATGAAAATAAACAGATATTTATTAACTAACATACACCTCTGAACTCTTTATGAGGTCAGAGGGCTAAGCACATGACAATACTAAAAAGGAAATACGAGTTCGCACAATATTTACAAGTGCGCCTTAGGGGCACGACAAACCATATACTCAAAACAATGGAATGCGAGGAAAGAAAATACTGTAAGGAGATCCAGAGGCTGGAGGATCGCTGGGACTACACTACAAACTAGGTAAGTAAGGAGCAGGAGGCCCACGGGACTCACGTGCAGAGTGGAAACTCTCACGCGGGATGCGTACCAACATCTATGGATCTTACAGTTTAGAAAGTTACGGATTTCGGACGAACCCGGCTGGATGGAGGGAAAACAACAGTGGACCTGGACACTAGGATAGTGTACACAGACTTCGGCACCTAGAAGCTTTAGTTACCTAACCCACAGGCTGCGGGTGCATAGGGCTGAAGTTGCGTCAGGTTTGCTGCGTTGATCCCGGTGATGCCTGAAACAAGGAGTTGCTGGCAGGCAGCCAGATGGAGGAGTCCGGTGGTTCCAAGGAAGGAACTTAGAAGAAGGAGTCCTGAAAGGGAAGGGGATAGAGTCTCGGTCACTAGCCAGTAACGGTGCTGGAACCAGGAGGGAACCAGATGCTGTCGCCGCAGTCAGGTGAAGGAAGGGTCGCTTCTCTCTGTAGCTGCGTGGACCAGGAGCTGCTCTTCACAACCAGGCTGGAGGCACGAGCTGTCCCACGTAGTCTGCTGCTGTTGGCGGTATTGGATCGTCGATCTGGTCAACAGGCCTTGGCTAATGCAAGCCACGCGGTGGAACAAAGATGGCGTCTGGTGCGGACCAGGAGGGTCCGGGGTGCTCCTCTTTTACAAGGAAGCAAGGGCTAGTCTGGAGGACCAGACCAGCAGTGGTGAAATCTTTGGATCGTCGTCTCTGAGGTCACGAGCCAGCCGGCAAGTGACCAGACAACAGGACAAGCAGCAACCAGGCAAAAGGGCCCCACGCAGATCTCGTGGATGCTGGGGGGTGGGTCTTTGGTGCAGGAGCTGCGTCGGTGTGGGGCTTCAGTCCCCAATGCACTCACTCGAGGATCCCTCGGCGGTCGTGCTGGAAGCGCTGTGCAGGTTTCCCAAGATGGCCGTATCCACGTTGCTCGTCACACCCACGGGTCCCAGCTGTGCTGTGGATGTGGGTAGAGGTCAGAGAGGTCTGGAGGTCCGGGTCTTGTCGAGCTGGGTCGTCGGATTCCTGGATGGAAGGACTCTGCAGCAAACCGCACAAGAGCTTGATGGTGCCTGCGAAGCAGGATGGTCACTCCCTGACCATAGGGGAGATTCTTCAGTCTTCTGGAATCAGGAGGTCGAAGGTCAAGAGTTTCTTCGTGGAAGTTGTCAAGATTAATCTAAAGGGGAATGGGACCAGCTCCTACCTTTATTCAGCTAAAGGGGGCTGCACTACGACTAGGTCCCTCCTCTGGGTGGGACCAGGAAGGGGGGTGGTTACACCCCCTTTCCTTTGTCCGGTCTTGCGCCAGCTCTGGGGCTGGAGTGCCCCAGGAACTGGTTCTGACCGGTGTAGGCACAGGGACACCTTGTGTGCCCCAGGCATGTCTCATTCCTTTCAGCCCTGTCCTACCTAATACACAAAATCCTGTCTGGGGTGGTGCTAGCACCTCCCAAGGCAGGAAACCCTTTGTCCGAGCCTCCCTTGCTGGAAGGACTCCCAGCAGCAGGAGGTCAGACTTGTGTCTGTAGTGGCAGCATCCATTTTGTGATGCTGAGGCTCGAGTTAACTTTAACCGGGGTTCACAGTTACATACATGTCGTGTCCCTCTAGAAGGGTGGAATGCTAACCCCGTCGCCAGAATTGGCGAGGGGTTAGTATTCCAATTCGTATGACACCTTACTCGACATGTTTTGATAATGCTATGCCAAAGTTAGCATTTGACCGCGAGGTTCATAATGCACTTAAGAGTATATGGTATAGCGTTATCATGGAACAGCTATTAGGACTTGGTTTCGCAAGCTGCAAACAGGCTCAGCTCATGCCAGAGCACCATCTCACATTATTCCAAGCACCTTGCCCTCAGGATTGATAAGGCCTGCCATGGGAGTGACTGATAGGAATATATGTGTCCATTTTAGGGTTAGATATAGGAATACTATATCTAAAGCAAAGGGTGATTACACCACCTTGCCCCAGCTGTCGTGCAGCCAGTTGTGTCTGTTTAGATGGCCAACCAGGGGTGGCATAATACATGCTTCAGCCCCTGGTAGGCCCTGGGGACACCTATGCCCTGGGTACCTATAGTACACTGTACAGAGACTGATAAGGTGGCCCAGTACCAATTGGTAAATGCACCTAAGGTACATGCTTGTCAATTTAGAGAGAGAACAGCTAGGCTGTGGGTCTGATTAGCAGGCCCACAGCCAGGGAAAGTCGTAAACCAGTGAAGCAAAAGCAAAAATCGGGGGTGACCATAGGATTGCAGACCCTACTCTCCTACAATGAACACGACAAATTGTTGGGTTTGTGGCTTAATGCCCCATACGGCCGATAAAGGTATTCCGTACCTGTTTTTGCCTTTTAGCTACAATGGTTCTATTTGGGCATACAGAACGATGTTCATTTATGCTCATGGAGTCTATCCCCAACGTTCCGTGAAAGATAGTCCGAAGACTAGTGCTCTGGTCAAGGGCATAGTCGAAATGATTAGAGGAATTAGTTCCTATGAGACTATCCAGAGAGATGAGACACAAGCATACATTGGTTGGAACGTTACTGGATATGGAGTTAGTCTGAGTGTTAACCAGCGAGCGAAGAGTTCTCCACCGATTTGGATAGTGCCCCATCAGGGTCATTATTGTCTGCAAGGTAATGGCAAGAATCCGAGAGCTCAGTTAGGGAAGAGTGTCTGCACTGAGACTCATGTATTTGCGTCTCAGACTTCCCCAGCGTTCCTAGCAGCTAAGGGTACCTATTTCATCTGTTACAATAAAGCGTACACATGGTTGCCCCCTGACTTCTCAAGCACATGTTTTGTTTCGTTCCTGTTGCCTCCCACATTTACAGCTCCGGCAGATTACCATAAGACGAGAGTTGCTAGAGGTGTCTTCAGTAAGGAAGATACCGCAGGGCAAGAATTGGGAGATTTCTTTAAGGGTTTTCTGCCGTTCTGGGGACCTATGGCTAACAGCAGGAACATTCGCCAGTTGACGGGGGTGGTTGAGTCCACCATAGTCGAAACTGCCGGTGCCCTTAGTAACTTGACTGCTGAGCTCCAGTGGGATCGACTTATGACACTTCAGAACCGAGTTGCGCTTGATGTCATACTTGCAGACAGAGGAGGAGTGTGTAAACTGATTCAATCGAGCTGCTGCGTTTTCATTCCAGACAACACTTCGACAGGCTTCCAGGCCATTTCCAAGCTACATAAGATCTCCGAGTCTGTACATATAGACGAGGGAGATTGGTCGTTGATGGGATGGTTTTGGGGATTGTTATCCACGTGGGGATGGAAGATTCTGATGGTCATTGGGATGATCTTAGCTATCCTTTTCCTGTTCTGTCTCTGTGTACAGTGTGCTCCTGCTATATGTGGCCTCTGTGCTACTTCGTGTGTGAGGAGACCTGTCCAGAGAGAGTTGCTAAGTACTAGGATGATGCTACAGCAACATCTTGATGATCTGATGAATATAGACCTGGATTCAGACTGACAAGGGTTTGGGTTTATTGCCTATGTAAGGGCAAAAGGAGGGTCTGTAGTTCTGTGGTACTGCGGTACCAAGGGTCTGTGGTTCGGAGATTCTGAACCCGTTCAATGAAGGTCATCGGATATAGACGATTTTGGTATCAGCAGACCGCAAATCACGAGTACGGTATGTACGAGTGTTTTTGTCATAACCGATCAATGAGAACACTACGTATTCAGGGATTTTGTTTGAACCCTCAGGTTCCATTTTGTGTGCGGCAGCCATTTTGTGTGGTTGCCCTCACATAGGCCGATGACTATGGCCTAACGAGACACGTACACCTTAGCTGACTTTTGTGTGACACGGCCGAACTGACTCCCTTGCCCGAGGCTGACCTCGCTGAGCCAGTTCCTTGTTAAGCAGCTGGTCAGATAGAGAACAAAGAGCAGGACATTGCTGAGTTTATGGTACATGCACACACCCTTCTATCTTGCTTCTCATCTGCTTCTGTTCGTTCCTTTATGGCTTAATTATTGATTTGGGTTGAGGTCTTTATGATGGGTTTGTCCGGCCTATTCGAACAGGAATATTGGAATTTGCTTGGTCATTTCTGGTGGGCTGGACAACGGAAAGGGGGATTGTCGTAATGCGATATGTTTGAAATGTCGTTCTTTCATTGGTCAGTTTGTATGTAATTGATGCTAGCCAGGAATGTGATTTTTGGCATAAAAGACGATGCTCCGCTCCATGAATTTGTGCAGTCTCTAGCGAACCACCCGTGTTGTGGTTCGTAGACCTCTGTTCCTGGTTGCAGCCAATAAATTTGGTCTTTGACGTCATCAAGAAGTGTCCTGTGTCTGTTTGCCGAGGCAGGGGAACTCGAAGACATCGGGCGTTATCCCTGGCGCCGCTGGGTTCTAAAAACCGGTTCTTCAGGGAGGAGGTGTTGGGATCATTTTGGTTGTCCAAGTGGAAGTTGAGGCCTCTGAGTAGGATGTAGTTGGTGCATGTGAGGGCCTGGAGTGTGATGATGTCGACGATGGCGTCAGTGAAAGAGGCGCAGGACTGGGAGGTCTGTAGACGAGTGTGCCACAGAGGGTGGTTTTCAGGTTGGTCTGGATCTGGAAATGGAGGTGTTCCATGTGGACAGGGTTCATTACGTCAGGTGCTTGTTTGGGACGCAGCATGTCGGAGTTTTGCACGCTAAACAGGAAAAAAACATCAAAAGAAACATTAAGTCTGATAAAGAAAAAGAAAAGGGTGTGCTTCAGGTCTACTTACAGTGAAATTACAGTGGTGTTTCATGTGGGTCATGGTTCGTCTGAGTGGGTGGTCAGGTGGAGGGAGCTTTTGTGGACGATGCCTATGCCTCTTCCTGGCCTGATAAGATGGTCCTTGTGGATGATCTTGTAGCCGCCAGGGATGGCATTGCCAATTGTTGGTGCTGAGCTGGAGCTAGTCCAGGTTTCTGTCAGGAAGGTGGTGTTGAGAGAAGTGGCATTGAGGAGGTCCCAGATCTTTGTGATATGTTTGTGGAGGAATGAACAATAGTTACTTACCTGTAATCTGTGGTTCTCCAGTATTGGTGTCTTTCATAGATTCACATGCCTGAATCATTCCCCGTCGTCGGAGTGAGAGTCCCACGGTACATAAAAAAGCAATAATATGCATAAAATAACAGAAAACCTTGGTAATAAGCAACCAGGAAGTAAAGTAGCCCTAAGCTACAGGAGCAAAAACTCTCACACTCATGACTATCCTAGTCATTATGTATAGACCAAATTGCAGCCAATCAGGCGTCAGCACCCACCAGAATGCTCTCCCCAGAGGCTCAGGCTCTCAGATTTTCTCGCACAGGAGTGAAACCCCTATACTCGCCTGAGGAGCCTCTGAAGGGGAGGTGGGCGGGTGCATGTGAATCTATGAAAGACACCAATACTGGAGAACCACAGATTACAGGTAAGTAACTATTGTTCTATTCCAGTATTGGGGTGTCTTTCATAGATTCAAATGCCTGAATCAGAGTAGATAGCAGTACAAACACAACATGCTCATTAGACACTCCTTGTATCACAGTATGTGTGTATGCATAGCAAAAGAGAATAACATGTCAAAATAAGCGTCTAAAAAGAGCATAGAGGAGGAGGGAGAACAGAGGCTCACCTTATTTGAAAATATTGGAAGAACTGCTCTTCCCACCGAAGCATCTGCATCACTTGCAGTGTCCAAACAGTAATGTTTGGTGAAAGTATGCCTGCTGGACCAAGTCGCTGCTCTGCAAATCTGATGGAGAGGCACACCAGCAAAGAGAGCGGTAGAAGAGGAGACCGCTCTTGTAGAATGCGCTCTTGGCAGAGCTTGTAGAGGTCTTCCCGCTTGTTGGTGACATAGACTAATCGCTGGAGACACCCATCGGGCTATAGTTTGTTTGGATACAGCATATCCTTGACGTAGTCTTCCATATGCTACAAATAATTGATCTGTCTTTCTTAATGCAGCAGTTCGTTGGATACAGAATTTGAGACATCTTCTGATGTCTAGCGAATGTAAGGCTCTTTCCGCCGTTGTCTGTGGATTTGGAAAGAATGTCTGTAAAATCACAGGTTCATTAAGATGAAAGTCAGGGGGAACTTTTGGTATGTAGGTCGGATTGGTACGCAGTAATACTGAATTTGACGTAAATTGTAAAAAAGGAGATTTAGTTGTGAACGCTTGAATGTTACTGACCCTTTTAGCTGACATTAGTGCTAGAAGTAAGGAAACTTTCCATGAAAGGAACTTGAGATCCACTTTGTGAATAGGCTCAAAGGGGTAACGCATAAGCTGAGCGAGCACCACATTTAAGTACCAGGATGGAGGTGGACGTCGAACAGGAGGAAACATTCGAAATAAGACTTTGAAAAATTGTTGAATTATTCTTGATGAATACAGGGAAGTAGTTCCGTCCTGGCGGAACCTGGAGATGGCAGCCAAAAATACTTTCAGAGTGGAGTGAGAAAGCCCCAATCTGGCCAGATGAAGGAAGAACGGTAAGATCTGTTCTGGTGTGGCTCGAATTGGATGAAGATTAGCCGACTAACACCAGGCACTAAACCTTTTCCATTTGAGTTTGTAAGTTGTAACTGTGGCCGGCGCCCTAGCGTTGGCTAGAATTTCCTGACAATCCGCCGGAATGTCTAAATGGGCGAACTCAATGTGTTAATTTCAAGGAGGCTGGGTCCGGGAGGCAAATTTGACCCCCTTGAATGGTCAATAGATTCGGTATTGGTGGCAACTGAATGGGTTTGCACTCTGAGAGGAGGAGAAGTTCGGTGAACCAATACTGTCGAGGCCACCTGGGCGCAATGAGGCTCAGGCGGCATGGTTGCCTCTTCATCTTTCTGATGACCTTGGGAACCAACAGAATTGGAGGAAAGGCATAAGCATATATCTGAGACCAGTTCATCTAAAGCGCTTCCCCGCATGATTTCTTGTGGGGAATCCAACTTGCAAAGTGAGGGCATTTGCGGTTCTGATTCGTTGCAAACAAATCCAGGTCGGGGTGACCCCACTCCCGAAATACCCGATCCAGAGTCGGTTGGTGTAACTCCCATTTGTGATTGGATATTGCAGACCGACTGAGGGAGTCTGCTAACACGTTGGAAATCCCTGGAACGTGAACTACTGACAGATTGATGTTGTGATCCAGAGCCCAATCCCAAATCTCCTGCACCTGCTGAGATAGTAGGGCCGATCTTGTCCCTCCCTGTTTGTTCAAGTAATGCATACTTGTTGTATTGTCTGTTCGAATCAGAACTGTGGATTCTACGATGACTGCTCGGAACGACTTTGAGGCTAGAAAAATGGCTTGTAGTTCTAACAGATTTATGTGCCACTTCCTCTGTTGCACACTCCATCTTCCGTTGATCGTCAACCCCTGAAGGCGTGCGCCCCATCCTTCCAGGGATGCATCTGTGGTGATGGTAAATCTTGGTACATCTGTCAGGAATGAACATCCTTTTCTTAGATTGTCTCTGTTCATCCACCACTGGAAAGTCTCCTTCATTCGCGTAGTTATGCTGATCATGTCTTCGAATGACCCTGAGATTTGTACCCATTTGAGACTGAGTTCCTCCTGTAAGGGTCTCCTTCTGGGACGGCAGTTGGGAATTAGAGGGATGGACGAGGTGATCATCCCTAGGAAAGACTTGAACAGCCGAACGGAAATGTACTCTTTTTGCAGTAGAAGTGAAGCCATCTTGTAGATTTTGAGTTACCTTTCTTTTTAAAGGAAAGCCTGCATTAGTTTAGTGTCTAAAGTGGCTCCCAGGAAATACTTTCTTCGAGCCAGAATCAGATGTGATTTCTCGAAGTTGACTGAAAGACCCAGCGATTGAAAAAGCGACAGGCACCTTTGAACGTGTGGTTTTGCTGTTCCCAGAAAACTGGCCTTGATAAGGCAGTCCTCCAAATAAGGAAACATTTGAATGCCTTCCAAATGAAGGTGTGCTGCCACTGGAGCTAATATCTTTGTGAAAACTCAGGGAGCTGAACGAAGTCCAAAAGGGAGTACCTTGAATTGAAAGTCCCTGCCAGCCACTGTGAACCTTAAGAACTTCCTGTCCTTGGGAAGGATCGGCACATGGAAATAAGCATCCTGAAGGTCGATTATTGCCATGTGATCCCCTTCCGAGAGAAACTGGAGGATTTCTTGAGCGTTAACATCCGAAAGGACAGTTTTTTTTAGATATTTGTTGAGGGCACGCAGGTCGAGGATAGGGCGCCATTCTCCTGACTTCTTGCGTGTGAGGAAAAATCTCGAATAAAACCCTCTTCCTCTTCGAAGTTGGGGAACTTTTTTTGTATCGCTCCTTTCCAAATCATTACATGTATTTGGGAGAACAGCTCCTTTAGATGAGCTGGTGGTGGACCCTTTGGAGGTGAATTTGGAGGGGATTTGACGAATTCCAATGTGTGTCCCCTGGCCACTACATCCAGGACCCACCTGTCTGTAGTAATTTTTGACCAATTCAATCAGAAACAGGATATTTTTCCTCCAATTTTCGGCCTTGGGAAGGGTAGAGATGGTGGCAGTCTGACTGTCTCATTTATTCTTGGATGAGTCTCTTCCTCGATAAGAAGACTTCCTTCTTGCCTGTGAATAATTGTTTCCTCGTTGACCGTACGTTTGTTGCTTGTACGGTTGGTTTCTTTGATTATTCTGAGAGGTTTGATATGTACGTTGTTGAGAGTAAACCCCTCTGTTGGTAAAATTTCCACGTCCTCTTGCGCCACGAAAGGACGACTTACGTAATTGAAGACTTCCTAGCGATCTTGCTGTCTCCGTGTCTTTCTTTATGGTCTGTAACGTTTCATCCACATGTTGACCAAAGAGAAACTCTCCATCATAAGGCATGTCTATGATCTTTGACTGAACTTCTTGGCGGAAAGACGTCGATTTCAGCCAACCTTGCCTTCTCAGCACTGCAGCCCCTGCCAGTTGCTTGAAATCAGTAGCTTCTACATCAACTGCAGCATCAATGATCTCTGGGGAGGTACATTCTCCTTCGTGCAATATCTTCCTTGCCTCAGATCTTTCGGGTTCCGGAAGCTTTTCGATGTATGGCGATATGTCTGACCACATCTGCCTGTCATATCTCCCTAAAATTGCTAGGGAGTTGGCAGCACGCACTGTAGTTGCTGCTATAGTCGAAACCTTCTTGCCGATGGAATCCAGCCGTCAGCCATCCTTGTCCGGTGGCGCAGATATTTGCGAAGATGGATTTCTTGCGCGTCTCTAGCCGCCTGGGCGACCACTGACTCAAACTTCGACTGTCCTATAAGGCACGTTGGGGAAGTGAGAGGTGCCTTATACTTTGTATCTACCCGAGGCAGCACTGCCGGAAGAGAATTCGGTGCAGACATTATCATTAGGTCCTCTTTCCAAATAAAGTCAATTATTGGAATTGTCTTAACCTGTTTCTGTGGTTGATCTTTAAAATCATATAGGAAACAGTCATCCTGTTTAGTTTCCATAGTGATTAAGAATCTTTTTGACGCTCTTTCCATTATAAGATGAAACCCTCCGATATCAACAAACGGAGAGTCCGCAGCAGGTGTGAGGTTCCGTGACGATCGTAAGTGGTGTTTTCGACCCGCACGAATATGGTCGAGTCTGGTATCTATGAACCGCAAATGACGAGTTTAGTGGGTGTACACAGTTTCGTTGTGCTAACCTAAACCGTTCGTTTGTTTCGTGGGTTTCTACATCCGAGCCCACGGGTTCCATCTTAGATGCGGCATCCATTTTGTCTCTTGCCCTCAAGTAGCCAGCGAACGGACGCTGTCCGCTTCGCGACCCTGGGATTCCCAAGACTCTTGCGGAAGACACGTTTCCTTTGAAAGTGTCTTTATGATGAGGGGGATGATACTGTAAGGCAGATGGCCTCGCTCGAGGCTCATCATGCCGTGCCGGTCTATTGTCTTAGCCGTGCATCTCATTAGGCGCGTCCCTTTGATGCCTGCAGCTCGTGTTTCCCGATACCACCCCTTTACACCCTTTCCGATCTCCCCACGGTTTCTGCCTTCCTCTGCACCTGTTTCTGTTCCTCTTTCGATTTGTTTACTGCTGATTGGAATGTACTAATGGTGGGAAGATGGGTTTTTACAGTTGGGAACCACCAAATGTTTCCGTACTTATGTTCCGGGCCCTGAATACATGAAAGCAACCTCTTCTGGTGTTTATGATGGGAACCAAGTTGTAAACCTTTGTGTATCATGTTAACCTATGTGAGAAATGTGTATAAAAGGAGCGACCCACAGTTAGAATTCGAATCAGGCTCCGTGAACCTACGTTATGCACTTCTCGTGACTTCTGTGTTCCCTGCAGTAATAAACCTCGAATCTTTGACGCCGAAGGAAGTGTCCCGTGTCTCTGTCATTTGTACGCCGGAACAGGTTACCCACGAAGGTTTCAGGTGTTGTCCCCTGGCACCGCTGGGTCTTAGAAAAACCCAGTCCTTCAGTTGGCGCCCAACGTGGGGCTGCATCAGTGGTACCGGTCCAAGCCCGACGATCGTGAGGAACTTCGTGTGAAATCTCCGAGGGAAGGTGCACCCCGCTTCATCGATCCTGTTGTCGAAACAAGTGGCCCGACGACTTTTCCCGCGAAGATTCCCGCCTCCTGACGGCTGCGACGGACTGCTGCCCTGACTGTAGACCTGTTTTGGCGCCTGGCGTAGACCTTGGTACAGCGAGACGATTGACGGGCCTTCCTGGTGACGCCATCGATCTTTGAGTTAAGTATTTGTGGGTCGCTCCCAGAGTCCTTAGTTGTGGGTGCTTAGTTGTTGCATGGTTCCATTGCATTTGTGGTTCTTAGTATTTGGTTCTTTGTTGTGATATTTGACGTCTGCAGTCGCCAAAAACCGAGGGTTTTTGCTCTTTGCGGGGACTTGGTAAAATCCCATAACCCTTGAAGTTTGTGAAACTCGGCTAGTGTGCAAGATGCCTGGCCGTAGTACTTTGTTCAGTTGTTTTGGTCGTTGTGGTGCGGATTCCCGACTGGAGGACTCGTGTCCGATACCTCCGGTTGGAACTCCAACTTATGAATTATATAGCAAGCATGGGTTAGGTCCGATTACCTTTAATGAATATTGGATTCGCTATACTAGAAAGGAGGGTGTACTTAGTTGGCCACCTGATGGTAGTTTCGAGACCCTGATTTTAGATAACCTCGAGGCTAAATTGTTTAAGAAAACATCAAGGCCGGCCATGTTTGATGCCTTTCGGTTATGGCGCAAAGAAGCCAAACAGAAAGAAATCAGACAGACAAAACGCAATCAGAGAGATGGAGTTGCTGCCATAGTGAAGAAAGCAGAACTGTTTCAGCAAGATAAGGAGGAAAAGGAAAAGGAAGTTTTCGATAGGCTTCAGCGTATGTCTATAGATAAATGTTACCCCGTTTTGCCAACGGAGTCGGATAAGAAAGAGGAATTATTCGAGGACCCAGTACTGTCCTATCTTTTGAAATCGCCACCTCCGTACGCACAGGGTACCGCAGTTCCTGTGGTTCCCCCTGTACCTGCTCCCGTACATGTTCCCCAACCTGTTCCCCAGCCTGTACCCGTTTTTCCGACTGTTCCTGCTCCCTTGCCTACTTCAGTTCCTACTGCTCCTCCACTTGTACTTCCCCATACTAACGCCCCCGCTGTTCCCGCTGCTCCTGCTGTTCTGGTTACTTCTCCTGTCTCTTCTGCTTTTGGTACCTCTCTTGTTACCCCGTTGGGTTACTCTTTGTCTCCGTCTGTTCGACGTCGTACCCCCTCTGTAGCTGCTAACTTCTTTAATTCTCTTGGACCTATTCTTGAGCCCGCTGGTTCGGACGGTCCTCAAAGACGTAGTCAGCTTCCCGGTAATCGGGAACGTGCTGCACTGTATAATATGGCGATGGCTTGGATGAAATACCCCCTTAGAAATCCTCCACGCTCAGTGCTTGATACGTTTTGTCAATTCAATATACCGACACAAAGATACGTTTTTGAAGAAATGTGTAAGGTTTTACGTGATCAAATATCGGCCAATGCATCGGACGATGTGTTGACTGCTTTGACTAATTTGCAGCTCCAGTTTTCAAGCGGAATGATAGTAGACTCTAATGTTCGACGCGCTGTTGAGCAATTATTGTCTTTTCGTCCTTCTACGATGCCTCGAGCATTGTTTGTGGAGGACATTGAGGGACCGCTTGCAGCGCCTGGTCAGTATCCTATGCGTGAAGTTCCACCGGTGTGGATGCCAGGTGATGCTACTCAAAATCCTGCAGTCTTGCCGCACTTTCGGAGGGTGTGGATTCATCTCCCGTGGAAACGATCGGAAGTTCTGCAAGTGAAGCAATCTTTGCCTGACCCTCGCAAAAATCCTGCAGGGTATTATAAAGAATTATCTCAGTTAGTGGATGCTACGATAATGAATCTTGCCGACATCGATATGTTGTTCGGTAACGTAGTTCCGCAACCGGTTTGGGCGAAGATCCGTCAAGAAAACCATGCGGTAGAATTAGGTGGTGATTGGGCTGCTCTTGTAGCGGCAGATGCCTTGCAAGTTGGTGGGGCTAAACCTGAACAGTTAATTGGCGATCTCCCTCAGAGAATAATTACCCTGATGAAAACGCTTATGCCAGCTATGAAGGTAAATTGGGACAAGTTGTCCGCTTGCAAACAAAAGAAGGATGAGAGCGTCTCTGATTTCTTTACGAGATTTGAGGAGGCTTTCATTGACCATAGTGGTCAAGACATGGGTACTGAAGGAGGTCAGCGATTGTTTGTGGATAAGTTTGTTTCCAATTTACTGCCTGACTTAAGCAACAAATTGCGTAATTCAGAAAGTGCGTGGGCTGTTTCTACTTCTGCTCAAATATTGGCTACGGCCCAATATTATGAGAATAGGGAGAAAGAGGAGAACGATCGTGCTGACAAGAAAACGAAAGAACTCAAAACTAAAGTGTTGCTGCAACAGGTGTATCCTCCGCGTTCGAATCAAAATGACTCGCAACAGCGTAATCGATCGCAGTCTCAGTCAAATAGGTCGCAGTCACGAAATGATTCCTCTTCGCAGAGATCTTCGTTAGGGTACAATCAGTGTGCCTATTGTAGGAACGAGGGACATTTAAAATTCGATTGCCCAGTTCTAAATGAGCGTAATAGTGGTAATTCGTCTAGAGGAGGTCGTGGTGGTTCTCAACAGACATCACGTGGTAGAGGTCGCGGTGCTCAAAACGATCGTTCCACTAACACTTCTGACTCCAATAATTGTTTTGATCAGCGTGGATCGTCGCAAGGGCGATCTGCTCAGTACAATGTAGATGATTATTACGTCGATCAGGATGCTGACGACGGTAATTACTAGGACAGCCATAGACAAGGAGAGGGAGTAGTATCAGTTCCGGTTGATCAGAGAGGGCCTTACGTCGCAGTTGCCACCTCGGGCGTCGTTGAGCCTTTTCTGTTGGACACTGGTGCAGCGAAAAGTTCCATAATGCATTCGAAACTCCCTGGTGCACCTTTGTCTGGCTTAACAAATGTTTCCGTTGGATTCTCTGGCGCCCCTGTTAGCAATCCGGTTTCGTGCCCTTTGCCACTTACAATTGGGCCTCGTGAGCTGAAAGCTCCGTTGATTTTGACCACTGGTTGTGGTGAAAATCTCTTGGGTCTGGATTTGCTAAAACGTCTATATGCGACTTTGTATTGTTCTCCTGCGGGAGTAAAGCTTACTTTGGGTGAGAGAGTGATCTCTCCAATGTTCTTGTCTCTCGATAAGCTTCCACCGGAATTGAGTTCTCTTCCTGCATCTTTGTGGGCAACAGGTCCCAATGACGTGGGCCTGCTTGACATCTCCCCTTATGTCGTTCACTTGAAATCTAATGTGCGATTACCACGTATTCCCCAGTATCGTATCTCCCTTGATGGTGAACGAGCATTGTTAGCGATCATCTATGACCTAATCGAGAAGGATGTTATTGAGGAGACTCGGGGAAACATGTGCAACAGCCCTGTACTGCCCATCCTGAAACGTACTGACCCTTCGAAACCACCTGTTTATCGTTTTGTTATCGATTTACGGGAGGTAAATAAAATTGTGATTCCTCAGCTCCCTGTTGTGCCTGACATCACGGCGCTACTGACTCTGATTCCAGCCTCTGCATCTTGGTTTTCAGTGATTGATCTGAAGAATGCGTTCTTCAGCATTCCGATTGCTGAAGAGAGTAGAGCCCTTTTCGGTTTCTCTCTTGGTGGCCTCAGCTTCCGGTTTAAACGTGCTCCTCAGGGCTACTGTGAGAGTCCATCGATATACAGTCAAGCCTTGAAGGGCCAACTAGATGCGTTTGTGTTGCCGGCTGGTGCAGCCTTGATCCAATATGTTGACGACTTATTGGTGGCTGCAGATACTCAGGACATTTGCAAAATTGCTACGGTATCGTTGTTGCAGCATCTCTGTGACTTACATCACAAGGTGTCTCCTTCTAAACTTCAATATTGTTGTCAAGAAGTAACCTATCTAGGTCACTTATTGTCAAAGGAGGGAAGAAGGTTGACCCCAGAGAGAATTGCAGCGATTACCCGAATGACTGTGCCAACAACTCAGAGAGATGTGCGTGCCTTTTTAGGTATCACGTCATACTGCAGGCAATGGATTCCAAATTTTTCATTGCTAGCGAAACCATTGGTGGCTCTTACGTGCAAGGACGTTCCAACTCCTTTACCATGGACGGAAGAATGTCAGAAAAGTTTTTCTGAACTACGTGACGCGTTGTGTTCGGCTCCTGTGTTAGGTACCCCTGACTACAGCAAGCCGTTTACATTATACGTTCACGAGAGGGAAGGCTGTGCGTTGAGTGTTTTGACGCAACCTTTTGGTGGTAAGCAGCGTCCATGTGCATATTTTTCCTCGACCTTGGACCCGGTAGCTAGAGCATTGCCGAGTTGTTTGAGAGCAACAGGATTGGTCATGGATAATATGCTTACGGTGATGGTTCCGCACGCAGTTGATACTCTGTTGAATCGTACAAAAACTCAGCACTTGACGAGTGCAAGGCTGTCTGGGTACGAGTTGACGCTTTTGGCAAGTCACATTCAGATAAAACGTTGTAATGTCCTGAACCCGGCGACTTTGTTGCCCATTGGCATGGAGTCAGATGAAGTAACACCTCACGACTGTTACTTACGGACTGAGGAGGAAACAAAAGGTCGCGTGGACCTTAAAAACACCCCTTTGGAAGATCCCGATGGGACCTTGTATGTGGATGGTTCATGTTTTAAATTGCCGAATGGTGATGTGACGACTGCGTATGCTGTGGTAACTTTGAATACTGTTGTGGAAACTGCGAGATTGAATCAGAACTCTGCCCAAGCTGCAGAACTGATTACTTTGACTAGAGCGTGTGTGTTGTCGAAAGGGAAACGGGTGAATGTGTTTACCGACAGCCAATATGCTTTTGGCGTCGCCCATAGTTTTGGACGATTGTGGAGAGAGAGAGGTTTTATGACATCGCATGGCACGAAGATTCAGCATGGACAGCTTGTGAACGATCTTTTGGATGCACTTACGTTACCTAAGCAGGTGGCGATTGTTAAATGTAGTGCGCATCGTAAGGTGACGGATGATGTTGGTCGTGGTAATGCGTTTGCGGATGAGACTGCTAAGGAGACTGCCCGGAACCTTAGCACTAGAATGTATGTGACGAGTTCGGTTAGGTGGCCTACAGAGACTAGTATGTGCGAGGATACCATCGAGAGCGTGAAAACGATACAGAATGAGGCCACCGAGACTGAAAAGACGAAGTGGAAAGAGAGTAGGGGAAAGTTGGATGTGAATGGTTGTTGGATTGATTTGTCGGAGCATAAGAGATGGATGTTGCCAGATGCGTATGTGCTGGCTGTTGTGACGATGGCACATATTAGTGCGAAAGGTATCTGCAAGTTGTTGTCTCCTGTGTGGAAGAATGATGGTATCACGAAGTGTGCTGAGAGATTGGTGAAGAATTGCATGATATGTATGATGTACAATCCTGGTAAGGGAACCCCTACACCTCTGGCCATTTTGCTCCCCCTTCATGTCCCTTTGAGGTAATTCAACTAGACTTCATCCATATGGAGCGATGCAATAACCTGAAATACGTTTTAGTGGTGGTTTGCGCATTCTCCCGATGGATTGAAGCCTACCCTCTCAAAGACAATAAGGCTCTGTCCACTGCGAAAATCCTACTGAAGGAATACTTTCCTCGGTATGGAATGCCACGGATTGTATGGTCTGATAACGGAAGTGAGTTCGTGGGGAGTGTGATGAAGAGTGTGTGTAAGGGCCTTGGAATTACTCAGAAATTCCACAGCGCCAACCATCCCCAGTCAGCAGGTTTGGTTGAAGGGTATAATGGCACCCTTAAACTCAAACTGGCGAAGATTCAGGCTACGACTGGTCTTTCGTGGCCTGACGCTTTGCCTTTAGCTTTGTTGTCAACAAGGGCGACTGTACACTCCCGAGTAGGGCTCAGTCCCTATGAAATAGTGTTCGGCCGTCCTGCGAATGTTTGGGGGTCCCTAGACCGAGTGTGTTTTCTGATCTTGAGTACCCAATGTTGATCGATTATCTTCATGATCTGACTGCTAAACTGAGGTTAATTCACCAACAGGTCTTTGAAGCACTGCCGACGCAGACGGAGGGTCCAGGCCACCAGCTCTAGCCCGGAGACTGGGTGGTGACAAGGAACTTTGGAAGAAAACCCAACCTCGAACCTCGCTTTACTGGACCCTACCAAGTCCTCCTTGCCACGAGAACTGCTGTCCGTCTGGAAGGCCGGAAGAACTGGGTGCATGCCACCCACACCAAAAAGGTACCTATACCTTTAGCAGCGGACTCGTGGGTGAGGAAAGGCATTGCTTCGTCTGAAACTGAAAGATTGCAGACCTTCGTGCCTTTTAGCGACGCCCAACCTGTCGGAGAATCCTCAGTGCAGCAGAACGACATTGTTGAACATTTGTCACCACAAAGCTCAAGATCTGAAAAATTGACTGATCAACAGAACTCTGTTCCCTCATCAGATCCATTGTTTGACGAACAGACACGTCCTGGAAAGAGCCGATACTTTTTGCGATCTAATACCAAGGACAAATAAAATTTGCTTTTGTTCCTCGACATTTACGTTACCCCATTGCCACGATCAGTCTAAACACTCGTACAACTGTGATTTTGTAAATATTGAGTTTTTTTCCACATCTGTGGTTTTGCTTCCACAGCTGAGAGACTTTGTACATATTTGTGAATTAAGATACCTTGCATCCAGGTGTACCGTAGGGCCGCGCGTGTACTTCCTTCTGGTTAGTAGGTCTTGACACTAGGTCGAAGACCGTCGGTTCCTGGGAACTCCTAGGGATTGACTACTGCTACACAGAACGAAGTGCGTCAAGAAACGTTGTGGACGGTTTTAGAGGATGGCGTTTTCAAAGCTTGTGGATTTGGAAAAAGCTCAGGCTCAAAGATTCAAACTCCAACAAATTACTCGTGCAAAATGCTTTATGTTTCAGGTGTTCCTTCTGTTTCTAACTGTTTCCTCATTATTGGCGGGTGGGGTGTATTATATGATACAGTACTTCCTACCTTCTGCCATACCTACTCCTACTTCTGAACCTAAATCTACCACCACTGTGTCCCCTCATTCCTTCCATATTCTACCCCAACACGAGCAGGCCAGACGTGTGGAATTCAGAAATAATTCCTTCATTCAGCTCCTTCATCAGCATCAGTTAGTGGTTAATACTACTAATTGTTGGGTGTGTGGGTTAATGCCGCATACCACGGATAAGGGAATTCCATACTTGGTTCTTCCTTATAGTTCCCAGGGTTCCGCTCGAGCATTTCAAACAATGTTTCGAAGTGCACTAGATTCCTACCCCAATCGAGAGCCACGTCCTTCCCACTTTGGTCCTGGTCCGTATCACAAGCCTTTGGCTATAGCGATCGCTGATTTAGATAGGGATATCTATGAGCCGTCGCTCATCCCAGAGGAAGAGGTGCGAGCCTATAGGGACCTGAGTGAGACTGAGTATAGTGCGCTCGTGGGTGAAAGACAGCTTAGAAGCTCATCTCCGATATGGATCGTACCCCACCTTGGTAATTTCTGTCTAAAAGGTCGTGGCCGAAGACCGAGAGCTCATCTTGGAGCGAGTGCTTGCTCCGAGACGTATGTCTTGCCGATGCTCTCGTCCCCTGTGTTTCTGACTGCCAAGGGTGCGTACTTTGTCTGCCATGATCGTGCGTATACGTGGTTGCCCTCCGACTTTGCGGGCACATGTTATATTGCAAATTTGTTGCCTCCGACATTCACCGTAGATGCAGATTACCACAAGACTAGAGTTGTGAGGGGCGTGATTAGCGAAGAGGACACTGCCGGTCAAGAGGCAGGAGACTTTTTCAAGGGTTTCTTTCCGTTTTGGGGGCCTATGGTCAATAGTAGGAACCTGAGACAGTTGACCCGAGTAGTGGAATCGACAGCTAATATCAATGCCAGTGCCCTTGGTAATATCACCGCAGAACTTCAGGCGGATAGGCTCATGACGTTACAAAACCGTATGGTTTTAGACGTTGTTTTAGCAGATCGAGGTGGAGTATGTAAGGTGATCCATTCGAGCTGCTGTATTTTCATTCCAGATAACGCTCCTACTGTCTATCAAGCCATCTCAAAGTTGCATAAGATCTCTGAGTCCATACACGTGGACGTAGGGGATTGGACGCTACTTGGGTGGTTTTGGGGCCTACTGTCGACTTGGGGTTGGAAGATTCTGATGATCATCGGAGTTGTTGTAGCATTTCTGTTCACGTGTTGCCTTTGTGTGCAGTGTGTTCCTGCCTTATGTGGCCTATGTGCTACGACGTGTATAAGACAGCCGCCTGTTACCAAAGGAGCTCAGATGGATAGAATTATGTTGCAGCAACATCTAGATGGTCTGATGAATATCGAATATGATTCCGACTAGTGCTTGCCTACATGAGGGCAAAAGGAGAGTCTGAGGTTCCGTGACGATCGTAAGTGGTGTTTTCGACCCGCACGAATATGGTCGAGTCTGGTATCTATGAACCGCAAATGACGAGTTTAGTGGGTGTACGCAGTTTCGTTGTGCTAACCTAAACCGTTCGTTTGTTTCGTGGGTTTCTACATCCGAGCCCACGGGTTCCATCTTAGATGCGGCATCCATTTTTTCTCTTGCCCTCAAGTAGCCAGCGAACGGACGCTGTCCGCTTCGCGACCCTGGGATTCCCAAGACTCTTGCGGAAGACACGTTTCCTTTGAAAGTGTCTTTATGATGAGGGGGATGATACTGTAAGGCAGATGGCCTCGCTCGAGGCTCATCTTGCCGTGCCGGTCTATTGTCTTAGCCGTGCATCTCATTAGGCGCGTCCCTTTGATGCCTGCAGCTCGTGTTTCCCGATACCACCCCTTTACACCCTTTCCGATCTCCCCACTGTTTCTGCCTTCCTCTGCACCTGTTTCTGTTCCTCTTTCGATTTGTTTACTGCTGATTGGAATGTACTAATGGTGGAAAGATGGGTTTTTACAGTTGGGAACCACCAAATGTTTCCGTACTTATGTTCCGGGCCCTGAATACATGAAAGCAACCTCTTCTGGTGTTTATGATGGGAACCAAGTTGTAAACCTTTGTGTATCATGTTAACCTATGAGAGAAATGTGTATAAAAGGAGCGACCCACAGTAGCAATTCGAATCAGGCTCCGTGAACCTACGTTATGTACTTCTCGTGACTTCTGTGTTCCCTGCAGTAATAAACCGCGAATCTTTGACGCCGAAGGAAGTGTCCCGTGTCTCTGTCATTTATACGCCGGAACAGGTTACCCACGAAGGTTTCAGGTGTTGTCCCCTGGCACCGCTGGGTCTTAGAAAAACCCAGTCCTTCAGGTGATTCTGTTGGAGGAGGTGTTTGTGTTAGATAATCGTCCCACTCCGACGATACTGATTTATCATTAACTTCTGCTTCCTCTCTGTCGTCATCAGAAGTGACATCCCCTTGTGTGTGGTGAGATGGTATAGGAGTAGGATGAACTGAAGGTCTTTTCTCTGAAGCTGGTATCGGAGAAGATTGCCTTGAAGGTCTAAAACTTGACGTAGAAGCTTGAGGCATAGGTGTAGAAAGGTGTGAATCGCCCGATTCAGATGGTGGGAACCGGCGATAGTAGTCATTTAGAAAGTATTGGAAATTGTTGAGGAGATCTAAGGGCATCTGTGCCGTATGTCCAGAGGTAGGAGCAATACCCTGAGGTTCAAGGAATTGTTGTTCTTCTTCCTCTTCTTGGTCCTCATCTTGGCACTTTATAAGCAGCTCAGATGGACTCCTGGCTGAACGAAATCTCTCATCCTCTTCAGAGTCTAACAATTGCTCCGGCAACTTTAGCGGGGAAAGAACCGTTAAAGAAGAACCCCGTCTTTCCAATAAGGAAGCTGTCGTACACGGTGATGGCAAGGAAACTGCCGACGATGCAGCAGACCAGACTTGCAACTCCTTACATGATGAAAGTGGAGGAGTTGACGGAACAACCGTCGGCGGTGCCATTGACGGAGAAGGTGAAACAGTAATGGCTGTCGACAGTACAGGAACCTTCGTTGAAGGTACATTCATTGTCAACGATGTTTTCGATTATGTCTTCGTCGACGAGGCAATCTTCGTCGATGATGTTCTTGATGACGAGGTGGACTTCGTCGATGATGCGGCCGTCGACGACGAGGTGGGCTTCATCGACGTGGCTCTCGGTGACGATGTACTCTTCGTCGAAGATGGGTCTGTCGACGGTAGGGTGGTCTTCGTCGACGAGGATTCCACCGACGGGCTGGCCTTTGTCGACAAGATGTCTTTGACGACGATGCGCTCGTCGACGGGACCTTAAGGATCTTCGCCGATGATGGAGCGTCGGCAATCGCTGGCATTACCTTCGTCGACGAGATGGGTCAAACTGCTACATAGACCAGCTTCGACGGAGAAGAGGTTGAAGACATTACCATCTGTGGCTTTGGCGATGAGTAGGTAATCGGCGACGTAGAAGAAGCGTCGCCGATGATACACGTCGACGGAGAAGCCGTCGTCGACGCTACTATCGACGGAGTCATTTTCTGAGGTAAATCTTTTTGAGATAGTCTCTTGGAAGATGAAGATTTTCCAGACTTTCTCGGGGGCGTTCCAGGACCAGTTTTAGCAGGTGGAGAAGCCCTTTTTGAAGAAGAAGCCGAAGGCACTCCACAACCCATGGAGGATTGGGCTGTTCTCAACACCTTTGCCCCAGGAGAAGTAATCTCAACCTCAGCTTTCCTCTTTCTAGAGGACATAGAAGATCCCGAAGCAATACTCCCTACCTTGATCTTCTGCAGCCACAGGAGAAGACGACCTCTGTCTCTGAGGGTCTTCTGAGGAAAGGTTCTGCAGATCTTACACTCCTTTACCTCATGATCTGGATAGATACATTTCTTGTGGGGATCTTCTTTAATAAGCCTAAGCTTTCCACAAGATTCACAAGGTCTAAATAAGGATTTATAAGATGACATCTTCAAGAAGGAAAAACACAATCAAGTTGTGAAGAACTGAGCAGAGCTCAGGGAGACTCCCTTCAAACGACGTGCGGTAGAAAATCTGAGAGCCTGAGCCTCTGGGGAGAGCATTCTGGTGGGTGCTGACGCCTGATTGGCTGCAATTTGGTCAATACATAATGACTAGGATAGTTATGAGTGTGAGAGTTTTTGCTCCTGTAGCTTAGGGCTCCTTTACTTCCTGGTTGGTTATTACTAAGGTTTTCTGGTTATTTTATGCATATTATTGCTTTTTTATGTACCGTGGGACTCCCACTCCGACGACGGGGAATGATTCAGGCATATGAATCTATGAAAGACACCCCAATACTGGAGAAAGTACATTAAGGAGGATGTACTTGAGAGGCTTGGGTGTTGTGAGGGTCGGTAGGTTGGGTTAGGGAGCCGGGGTACAGAGGTGGGTAAAGGAGAGGTGGCAGTGAAGGCAGGAGAGCGGGCCGCAGGTATTGGTCGACGTTGAGAGCTGGCAGTTTTTGCATCCAGGGTTGAGATAGTGGAGGATGCTGGCATTGTAGCGTTGGAAGGTCAGAGCACCAGGATCCCTGGAGCTGGGCACAGTCGGGTAATGGACGGGTGCAGATGGGCTTGACTTTTGTGGGCCAGCAGCACACCCACTGTGCATAGCCGACATTAAGTAAAATGAGGGGAGGGCTGGTCAGCTGGGAGACAGTAATCAAAGAGAGGGAAAAATGGCACGCTGGAGTGGCCGCAGGGGTCAGCAGCAGCGGAGAAGCACTGGAGGACAAGAAAAAGATGCAACAAGAGTAAAGAGGCAAAAGGAAAACGAAACAGAAAAAAGCAAGAAGAGAAAAAGGGACAGAGAGTAGAAGGAAAGAAAATGAGAGCAAAGAAATGACAGAAGCAGCAGAGGGACAGAGAGCAGAACAGCAGATGGCTCTCCCACTGGACCCCCAGGGAAAAGGCGCAGGCAGGAGCCTGTGGGTGGAGGAGGACCTCAAACTCCCGACCCAGAAGGTTCAGAGCGCACACAGGAGGCAGCTACTTAGTGGTAGAGCTGCACGGTTAGAGCAATGACATTGACCAGAATCCATATACCAATTCTCACAGCAGAGGCAGTGTAGTAAAGCACCCATGAGCACCATATGCCTGAATGGTGCTGACAGACAAACTACACCACACATTGTGGGTAGAGAGTTTGTTCAGACCCCTAGTCTTTCTGTTTTTCTGGCACAGTCCAGCTGAAAACTGCTTTCATTGGGGTAGGGCTCCAAGGTAGGCCACAAGTGTACACCAGATGTCAATGTGCATTGTAGAGCAGCATTACATGTCCCCTTTTTGACTGCATCACACAGCAGGGAATGGTGCGCATTAAACAAAAAAGCACCCTTTATATGTCCAGGCCCGGAATATGAAACACCAGTCCACTGCACCACATGCATCAGGCTCTATCATGCCACTAGTCCTTCTGCTTCTCTGGTGCTGGCCAGCCATAGAGAAACTGCTTGTTGCAGGACTGTGCCCAGATGTAGGCTGGCCATAGAAGATGGTTGTCAAAAGTGCCTAATTGGCAAAAACATAAGTGCCAGGGCAGTGTTTCAGGAGACCTTTGCAGGTTGCATCAACCATTGCCTCTGGCAGTGCTGCCAATGACGTTACCAACTCCTACAAGTGTGAGGATTCAGTCTATTCCCAGCCTCCAAAGCTTTGAGAATAGCCTGAACAACAGGTATTAGTCATTTTTAATGATGCATAATGAATTAATAAATAACTATTGTTCTACTCATTCCTAAATTGGACAAACACTGCCACCATGTGGCAGACTGTGGTAAGTGCTGGTGTTGCTAATCAAGTGCCAGTGCCAAGCACCGGAAACCGCTGGCTCAAATTAAGCACTGGTTATTAATGATTCCACTGTAGTTGCAGAGGTCGTGAAAGAGCTAAAAATTTATAATCAATTTAGAGTTGTTCCGAGCAGGAAGCCCCAAGTTATGTTTGACTGAGGCCCCTAAAATCTTTAAGATGTCCCTGGGGAAATACACCTGTGGTTGCAAGAAGAGAGAGGCTACATATCAAATCTACATTCAGGCTACAAAATCAGGGATAGACCAAGCTCTGATTTTAACAGGTTTTCAAACCCAGGATTTGTATGACGATGTACCCGCCCCGCTCCCGCCTCCCAGCTGCTCCTCCCTCCCACTTCACCATTTATGGCGGAGACCGCGCGAATGCGCAGCAGTCACGTGCAGCGGGCGGGCCGATGTCGCGCCAAAGGTGTGCCAAAGGCAAGCCCGTCTACGCCTGTCCACGCCTGGACCGCGCCCAGCACCAGAACCCCTGGACCTCGCCGGACCCAAACCCACCAACTGACATACAACAGCGCCACCCTCAACGCCCTCAACACTGGACGAGCGCTCACCTGCTATCAAGCCACCCCCGGACGCACCAACGGACCCTTCACCTGTCAAGCTTGCAAATTCACCAGCCTCAAGCCCCGCCCCCCACCCGCAGAAGCAAACAGCAACAACAACCACCTCAAGTGCATCCTCCTCAACACCCGCTCAGTTCACAAGCACGCCATCGAACTCTGGGACCTCCTAGACACAACCACACCTGACATCGCCTTCCTCACGGAAACCTGGATGACCGCCTCCTCAGCCCCCGACATCGCCGTAGCCATCCCGGACGGCTACAAAATCACCCGGAAGGACCGCGTCAACCAAATAGGAGGCGGGATCGCCATCATCTACAAAAACACCATCAGCATCACGACCAACGCCGAAGACACCATCCCCTCCACTGAACATCTTCACTTCCAGATCCACACCGACCCCCAGACCACCCTCAGAGGAACACTCATCTATAGACCCCCGGGCCCACGTACACAATACAGCAAAACCATCGCCGACGCCATCAGCCTGCACGCCCTAGCCTCGCCAGAATACATCCTCCTAGGAGACCTGAACTTCCACCTGGACAACAACAACAACAACACCACCACCACCCTGATCGACAATCACCACAACCTCGGACTCAAGCAACTAGTGGACACCCCCACCCACGTCGCTTTCCACACCCTCGACGCCATCTTCTCCGCCAGTAACCACGTCGCCTTCAACCACTCCACAGGACTACACTGGACCGACCACAGCTGCTTACACTTCACATTCAAGAAGACTACATCTCACCACCACACACATCGGATCCCCCAAACATGCTGGAGCAAAGTCACCACTGACCAGCTCACCACATCTCTGAGCCAAAACCCACCAGCCGACACCAACTCACCCGACACCAACGACGCAGCTCGCAACTTCGCACAGTGGATCAACAACTGCGCCGACAACCTCGCTCCACTGAAAACCCCCCACAACAAGAACACCACCACAAAACCCTCATGGTTCACTGACGCCCTCAAAACCGCAAAGAGAACATGCCGAACACTCGAAAAGACCTGGCGCCAAGAAGGAACGACAGAAAACATGACTGCCCTCAAAAACGCCACCCGCAAATACCATCAGCAGATCCGGACCACCAAGAGAACATCGTTCAAAGAGCGACTGCACAACAACACCCATAACAGCAAGGAACTCTTCAGCATCGTCAAAGAGCTCTCCAACCCTAACGCCAGCAACAACGACATCACCCCTTCACAAGACCTCTGCAACTCCCGCGCCACGTTCTTCCACCGCAAAATTGCAGACATACACGACAGCTTCGAACACTAAACTCCACTTCAGGACACCAAACCAACGACCTCCAGCAACACCATCAACTTCTGGACCCCATCAGCAATGAGGACACCACCCACGTCATGAGCACCATCCACTCCGGCTCCCCCTCTGACCCTTGCCCCCATCACATCTTCAACAAAGCCGGTACCACCATCTCACCCCACCAACGGAACGTCATAAACAGCTCCTTCACGTCAGCCACCTTCCCTGAAAGCTGGAAACATACAGAGATCAACGCCCTCCTGAAGAAACCCACAGCAGACCCAAAGGACCTCAAGAACTTCCGTCCCATCTCTCTTCTCCCCTTCCCGGCTAAAGTCATCGAGAAGACCGTCAACAAACAGCTGACTGCTAACCTCGAGGACAACAATTCGCTCGACCCTTCCCAGTTCGGATTCCGAGCCAACCACAGCACCGAGACCGCCCTCATCGCAGCCACAGACGACATCAGAACCCTGACAGACAACGGGGAAACAGCTGCCCTCATCCTCCTGGACGTCTCAGCAGCCTTCGACACCGTATGACACCGAACACTAATACAGCGCCTCAGCAACACTGGAATCCAAGGGAAGGCCCTGGAATGGATCATCTTGTTCCTCTCCGGAAGAACCCAGAGAGTTCGCCTCCCCCCCTTCCGATCCGCGGCCACCGAAATCATCTGCAGCGTTCCCCAAGGATCCTCACTCATCCCAACACTCTTCAACATCTACATGAGCCCCCTCGCCACCATCGCACGAAAACACGACATCAACATATTCTCCTACGCCGACGTCACCCAGCTGATACTTTCCCTCACCAAGGACCCAGCCACCGCCAAAACCATCTTCCAGGAAGCGATGAAAGAAGTAGCAGACTGGATGAAGCACAGCCGTCTCAAGCTCAACTCAGACAAGACAAAAGTTCTCATCTTAGGACAATCCCCATCTGCCTGGGTTAACTCTTGGTGGCCCCCGGCGCTGGAAACTGCACCGACACCCACGGACCAAGCACGCAACCTGGGTTTTATCCTGGATTCCTCCCTCACGATGATCAAACAAGTCAACGCTGTCTCATCCTCAAGCTTCAACACCCTGAGAATGCTTCGGAAGATCTTCCGGTGGATCTCCACAGAAACTAGAAGAACAGTCACCCAGGCCCTCGTCATCAGTCGACTGGACTATGGGAACGCCCTATATGCAGCAACCACCGCCAAACTCCAGACTAGGCTCCAGCGCATACAAAACACTGCCGCACGACTCATCCTCGACATCCCTCGCCACAGCCACATAACCATCCACCTGAGAAACCTCCACTGGCTCCCCGTCAACAAAAGGATCACGTTCAGACTGCTCACCCACGCACACAAGGCGCTCCACAACATGGGCCCAGACTACCACAACAGCCGACTCTCGTTCTACACCCCAACCCGCCGGCTACGCTTCACCAGCCTCGCCCTCGGCTGCGTCCCACGAATTGGAAGAACCACCTCCAGAGGAAGATCATTCTCCTACCTGGCTGCGAAGACCTGGAACTCCCTCCCCACTCACCTACGACTGACCCAGGACCATCTCAGCTTCAGGAAGCACCTCAAGACCTGTCTCTTCGAGCAGTAGCAGCAACCCCTCCCCCCCTAGCGCCTTGAGACCCTCACGGGTGAGTAGTCCGCTCTGTAAATGCCTTGATTGATTGATTGATTGAGAGATGCATTGAGGGAGGGAAGTAATTTCCTGCTTCTGCCTGCCACACAGGGATCTGGTTTACTTATTACAATTGTATTCTGACATCAAGACATTATGGGGAAATTACAAGATCACACAAATTGTAGGGATATTATTTTTAGTGCATTATTTCTGTATCAATGAGCAGTTAGCAGTATAAAAAGATGAATGAGGACCACTCTAGTCATGAACACAATGTAGATTGCAGCCTTGACTGTATAAAAGGAACAGGCTAATCAACTAGGTAGGGTGTTTAAATATCGATTACAAAAATATAGTTAAAAACAATATAGTTGTATAAATATCGTTTACAAAAATATCGACTCCCTATACCTAAACAGGTACGTACATAAATATCTACTC
Organism: Lissotriton vulgaris; assembly: GCF_964263255.1. Taxonomy (NCBI): domain Eukaryota; kingdom Metazoa; phylum Chordata; class Amphibia; order Caudata; family Salamandridae; genus Lissotriton; species Lissotriton vulgaris. The sequence goes on from NC_141700.1 coordinate 75,775,392, forward strand.
AAAAATATTGATGTTATAAATATAGATGTTAAAAATATCGACTTTTTTAATTAATTAAAATTACATTAAATAATTAAAAATTATAAGTACTATTAACAAAATACATTACATTACTTTTATATTTTAACTATTTATAACACATTATAAACTTAATAAATGTGTACATATACATATATTTAACACATAAAATTATATAACAACAATAATACATACATTTAATAAAAATATAAAAAATATTATTAGTTAAAACATTTGATAGCGAAGGGGTGAAAATTACTATTCCCACTCCACTGAGTGCAACAGTAGTGAAAGCGCTGGATAGCGTAGGGGTAAAAATTACTATTCCCACTCCAGAGGGTGCAACAGTAGGGAAAGCGCTGGATAGCGTAGGGGTAAAAATTACTATTCCCACTCCAAAGGGTGCAACAGTAGGGAAAACGTTAGATAGCGTAGGGGTAAAAATTGCTATTCCCACTACAAAGGGTGCAACAGTAGGGAAATCGCTGGATAGCGTAGGGGTAAAAATTACTATTCCCACCCCAGAGGGTGCAACAGTAGGGAAAGTGTTGGATAGCGTAGGGCTACAAATTACTATTCCCACTCCAAAGGGTGCAACATTAGGGAAAGCGTTGGATAGCATAGGGGTAAAAATTACTATTCCCACTCCAAAGGGTGCAACAGTAGGGAAAGCGCTGGATAGCGTAGGGGTAAAAATTACTATTACCACTCCAAAGGGTGCAACAGTTGGGAAAGCGCTGGATAGAGTAGGCATACAAATTACTATTCCCACTCCACAGGGTACAACAGTAGGGAAAGCGCAGGAACTCAAAAAAAATTATAAACCATCTGTCAAATTTTGTATAAAATTTAATGTAGATTATAAGCATATTTAATATATACATTTAAATATATTATTATTATTAACAAACACCTACACACCTAAAATTAATTACATTGAATATTTACTAATTAATTTTTGATTAGTATTGTATTTTCAAAATATTTACATAATTAATTAATTGACAGCTTTCACACCATATACACTTATAAACACCATAACACAAACTAAAATGTATTTACTCGTTTAAAAATAATAATGATTTAATTATCATTAATTAATCATTAATTAATTAATTATTCAATAAAATGTAATTACTTGACTACATTTTCACTTAAAAATTCCAGTACACACACCTAAAATTAATTAAACAATGAACATAATTATTTAACATAATTATCAATTAACTAATTGAAATTAATTAACTAATAATTTTTAAACTATTTATATTAAATTAACACATTAATTAATCAATTATTTTAATATATTTAAATGACTTCCCACCCTATTCCCCTATAAACCCACAACCCGCTACGGAACTATTAACACTAAATTCAACATACAATACTTTATTAACTAATAAAATGCTATAAAATATACAAAATTGACAAACAATACTCATTAAAAACACTAAATTACTTATAATTATAAAAAAATCGATATTTTTGTAAACTATGTTTTTGTAAACGATATTTATTACAACTATATTATTGTTATCGATATTACTTACCTGTCTGTCGATATTCTGGTCAAACTATATTTTTGCTATCGATATTTCTTCTTGTCGATACTTCTGCGGCGATATTAATGTAACTCGATATTTTCCCGTCGATATTCCCGCTCTACACCAATCAACATATAGTATTTCCAAAATATGAATCCTGAACTTAACGTGGCAACTTTAAATGTATGGTCTGTCCGAGTCAACAAAAATATAATCGGCCATGATTATTTCTTTAGAAATTAAAAGACATGGCTATAGTGGAGCAGTGCTGAGTGGAAACCCTCTTGGCATAACACAAAATGATGGGGCCCCCTGCAGAATATCAGGAGGGACCCCTGAATCTTCCTTAGCTAACTTATATTCAGGTCGGAATGCGGTCACGCTGAAGGGCTGGTGGCCCCGGAGGAGTTGTGTTGGGTACCCTTGTGTCACAGAGGTTGGAGGGGCCTGCTTTATACCACATCATGTTCACTTAGTTACATAAGCTTAAGGGGCGGTTAGTGTAACACCCAGCCTTTAAGAAGACTTGTCAATAGTTGGGGTGTGTGGGACCTGCCCTTACTGAGTAAGCCACACAAAACACAACACAGCTCAATGGCCGCACTCTCAGTTTCACTGCTTCTTGAAAAGAATGTGCACTCTTGCCAAACATGGTGCCCGTCATCATCGCCCTTTTCTCTCATCAAACCATCGACGAAGATGCTGAGGAAAATTTTCAAAGAGCTCCCAACCAGCACCCGGAAAACTGTCACACACGCCCTAGTCACAAGCAAGATGGACTATGGGAACACCCTCTATGCCGGGATCAACAAAAAACCCACCACAAGGCTGCAGAATATTCAGAACTCGGCAGCCAGAAACACCCTCAACTTCCCACGCCGCACTCATATCACACCATACCTGAAAGATCTCCACTGGCTTCCCATTCACAAACGAGCACAGTTCAAAGTCCTCACCCACATTTTCAAGGCACTACATAATGCTGACTCAGCATACCTCAACAATCCAATCTGCTTTCACAAACCTTCCAGACACCTCCGCTTGAAGGGCTCCTACTTGCACAAATCCCACGCATACGAAAAATCACTTCTGGTGGTCGAGCCTTCTCTTATATTGCTCTTAAGGCATGGAATGATCTGCCACTACACATATCAACCTCCTCCTCACTTCTGGAATTCCACAAGAAGCCGAAGACCTGGCTTTTCGAGTATTCCCCAGGTGTTTCCAGATGCACACCTGCTCAACGCCAGAATACACTCCCGGATGATAGTGTGCTCTACAAATCTGCATAACACAAGATAACATAACATAACCAGACAAAAAATTCCAACCATATAGTATAAACAAACCTTGCTATAACAATTTGCACCTCATCTATGTCTTTCCATTCCTAAAGAAATAATCATGGCCGATTATGTTTCTGTTGACTCGGACAGATCATACATTTAAAGTTGCCACGTTAAGCTCACGATTCACAATTTAGAAATACTATACGTTCATTAGCCTGTTCCTTTTATAAATTCAAGGCTGCAATCTACATTGGTGTTCATGACTAGAATTGTCCCCATTCATCTTTTTATAAAGCTAATTGCTCATTGTTACTGAAATAATGCACTGAAAATAATACCCCTATAATTTGTGTGATCTTGTAATTTCCCCATAATGTCCTGACGTCAGAATACAATTGTAATAAGTAAACCAAATCCCTGTGTGGCAGGCAGAAGCAGGAAATAACTTCTCTACCTCAATGCATCCCTCATATACATCTTCGTACAAATCTCACAATAAACCACTTTGGGCAGAAACAGCGCTTAAATTTGATTTACGAAATGAGCATACTATATTTCTCACGTATGGGTTTCTCTCACGCCACCAGGTACATTTCCTCTGTTAAAGCAGGCCGAATGTGTCCGGCTGTTCAGGGAAATTTCCACAGCGTGAGAGCAAAACCTGTCAAAATCAGGGCCTCGGTTTTTCCTCATTCTGAGTGGGAAAACGTGTAATGGTGCGACAAAAGTGCACACCGTAACTCCCCTTTCCCATGCTTTTGGTTTCTGGTGTAGTGTTTCTTCATTTGTTTTATTGCCTATCCTTAAGTGGGGCATTAGAGGGATGCAGGAACATGTGGGAGTGTGGCATTACGGATTGCTACGGTTAGCGCTGAATTATTCGTAGTTGGAAAATACTTAGTGGCTACTCAGGGGAGTAGGAGAGGTGGAGCATTCTGGTGGTGCTTGGCGGCTGTTCACTAGGGGGTGTAGGGAATGCTTCATTCCACCCTTGGAATTGGTGGGATTTTGGTCACACTGTGTTAATCTTTAACGTGGAGTTCTGGCTAAATTCCGCCAAACGCCGTGTGGTTGAATATTCTCCTGTGATGCTCCAAAAATGTAAGCTTGGCAAGCACACGCAAGATTTATCGTGCCCTAGCATCATTTTGAAACGCAGGCGGACACGAGTGGTCGTGGTCAGTAGGTTACCGCTCGAATAGATTTGCTACTCCAGTGGCAGCAACATCAACTCGAATGGCCACGCGCTCTTGCGCAATGCATGGTGCTGTTCGCGCTGATTTTTCATCGATGCTCGCGCTACCGGCACTAAATTGCAGGGCGAGTTGCATATTTTCAGCCCGCTGGCAGAACTCCACAGACCCTCAATGAGACTTATGTAACTCAGAACATTTCCTCTGAGTAAAACTCTGCAAGTTTCTCCTGTTCCTGCTGTTCACCCCCTCATCTGGCGGAGCAATGGGTCAGCCAGAATTGTTGGTCCCGGAGGTTTCCCACCCAAAGTGACTCAATCTCCCCAAAACCTGGTCAAGGAGTCCAGAGTTCTTTCCCATTATGCCCTGGCCAGAGGCCTAATGCTTCGTCTCACAGAGCTCGTTGGTGGAATAGAATAAGGGTAGAAAGAGGGGCAAAGCTATCAATGGTGCAGCACGTTTAGTGGCACCATGGGCCAAGGTGCGAGGGCCCCTTGGCACCCCCATTCTGGATCATACGACCAGGCAAGGGGAGCCCTCGCTCCGCCACTACACTGGTGCACATGGCACTCTTGCTTCACCTGGGCCAGATGTTATGAAAAGATTGCTTCTTTACTACAAGTTACTTCCGGTCTCAACCAGGTAGGAAAACTATACTCCTCCCTGAGAAGCGATGTTAGGTTTTCACAGTAGAATCATCAAACAAATGTAAAAGGCACAACGAGCGGTATAATGAACTCATTTTCTCGCCTGGCAGGCGTAGAAACGGTATATACGTGTCTCTGGTGTCTTTAACTCATGTTAAATCGAAATATCTCGGAGTTAGTGTATGTTTTGCTGACACCAAACCTTGGAAACACAGGGCAGTAACTGCCTCTTTGTTCCAGGGCTCCGCTTTTTTTTTTCTTCTTTGCAGTGTTATATATAGCAGAAAGCCGGCCCAAGGGCATGTGAGTGCTTTACATAAGCATCAGTTACATTACACAAGGTTAGATTAATTCTCTAGACACAAGGAGATTAAGTACATGCCCAGAATCACATCATGCAGAGCCGACGCCATCCATTTTCCATAAATGCCAATAGACCGATTTACGCTGAAGACTCACAATTTTTTAAACCAAAAATGGCTTTATTTTAGCCATCTCCCACTTAAAATTGTCTCTGCTTCAATTGAGGTCAGTGGGGGAAACACCTTCTCCTGATTATTTGTTTTTATCTCCCACTTTCCTCTTCTATAATGTTGGCATGTATGCTGTTCCTCATTTCCAAAGGCGGCAGCTCTGGCCCTAATGCCACATCCTCAGCAGAACAAACACTGACTGGCGATTTAATGCCAAAGAGAAACCCACTGATCCCTTCTGTGCACGTGCAGTGCAGAAAATGGGACCGTGAGTCATGGCACGGCTCAAGGATTCTAATATTGAGTCAGTAACGAGGAAAGCATAGGTGTTGTATACGCTCGTGTACAAGGCACTTGAAAGTTACCTTGGTTCCTTCACAGCAAGTGAAAAAAAGGTGGCACACAGGGCTAGACTGGTCCCTAGTACACTTTGGTATTTTCTAGTTAAGCTGCTGGCTAAGGGCTGATTACAAAGGATGGGCTGCAGCAGAGCTTATCCCCTTCCATGCTGGTGACGGCTCCCGTCCGTCATGGCACACAGTGCTCGTGTGCTGATGACGGCCGGGAGCCGTCACGACCACGCCCACGATCGGAATGTGCTGCACAGGAGCGGAATTCCGACCGCAGGCAAGGGGTTAATTTGTAAAATACAGAAGTGCCAGGGCTCTCGTCAGGAGGCCACTGCAGATTGTACCACCCATTGCCCCTGCCATCGCTGCCAATAATAGAAACAATACAACTACTAATATGGCCGGGATGCCCGCCACCCCCTCCCAACACCAATCCCCAAGGATGGGAGAAGTCGGACACTGGTTTGAACTTTTGGAAGGCGGGAGGGAGTCACCCTCCCGGCCGTATTTATTAAAATATGAAACAAAATTTAAAACATTAAATAAAAAGTTTCATCATTATGTACAATTTACATTTATTACATTTCGATGAAGACATGTACTTTGGCCAACCTTAACTGATCTCTAATACAAAGGTTTCCTAGCCGAGTCTAACATACTGAAAATGCATCCATTCTAAATTAAAATAGTACATCCTAGCATTAAGGGCCAACGGCAAGGTCTTAACCGGTGTCAGATCCCTACTACCAAAATCTCGCCCTCACAGTGCGAGTGGCGCATGCGCAGAGGACTCTACCCTCATTGCCAACTGTAACTTCCCTTGTCGTGGTGGGGGCCCCCTTTCCACTCGACGCCATCTTAAAGGTCGTCCGAGTTCCCGTGTGAGGTATCTGTAGGAAGGACAGCGTGGACTCCCCCCCATTCCCACACTCTCTATCCGCCGTCGCGGATATCCGGCCCCCGGGAAATTAGTAGGAGGGGCATCTAGCCGCCTCCCCCCCTGGGAGGGGCCTTTGGCCGTCTCCCCCTAGGCGACCCATCCTTAGCGGGTGCCGCCTCCCCGTGGAAGGGGCCAATGGCCGCCTCCCCCCGGGCGCTCCCATCCATTCTGGGTGGCGCCCCCCTTTAGGGACCTTGAAATTACTGCTCACCGATCATGACCTTACCGCCACAGGCCGGATAGTTGACCGACTATCCGGCCCCCCCTACTCCTCCTAAAGGTCATGCTTCCTCAAACCCCTTAGCCATGCTATGAAGTCTCCTATGAGTAAGACATTCCCCTCCCTGGACAGGTGAACCCCATCATTCAGATGCATGAGATCACCCCGAATACACCCGTGAGGAATGCTATGTAACTGCGAAGAGCGGAACAATTTACCAATTTTATTATTAACCCTTTTCACTGAATGGTTCAGTGCTGACACCGAAAGGCCCCCCCGCCATACCTTCCTTGGAATCATGTGGGACCAGGCAATCGTACACCCCGGGACTCTTTTAGCCAACCAGCTAACAGCCGACAAAATGTGTTCCAATAACACTCGTCTACCCAGTGTCACCAAGTCGTTGCCCCCCAGGTGTACTATGACTACGGATGGCGGTGACCTTTGCCGCCCTAAAAGACCCTCAAAAAATGATCCGAATTGGTCAAAACAGAGCCCGCCCTTCCCATGGAAGGCCACTCTGTACCCGTATTCCCCAGCTGCGTGAGTCGCGTCACCTGCCTTGAATACGTCCCCGGCGCGCCTCACATATGAGTGGCCCACGACCCATACCACTCTCCCTCCAGACGGTGATCCTTGACCGCTGGTCTCCTGGTGCTGGGTCGACTGCAAATTCCGCCCCGCGTGACAGGCTCGCGAAACTGTAATTCAAACAAAAGACAAGAAGCGTGAGTGCATGTCAATTGATCTCTACAACATGTGCAATCGCACATACCTCTTGAAGCAATTCGAGGACCAACGTCCCAACTGTTTCACTTCCTCCGCACTCTGACCCCTGGCTGCAGCCTCAGTGGCAGCCCCTATCCTAAAGGAGTGGGTCCCAAAATCGCACGGGTCCATGCCCGCAGCAGCGATTGTCAGTGCTAGCACCCTCTGCAACTGAAATCTCGTCAGTGGGGTGCCATCCTTGTGCCTCAGCAAACTCCCCCCCCCATGTAGCCGCCCTCAGTGCTAAGTATTCCTCTATACACTTTATTGGGCACGTGGGGGACCCTCGCGCGCGCTGCACGATAACACTATTTCCCATAGCTCCCTGGTCAGTCTTGGACCTGGATATTGAAACCACCATTGAATCACCCCTAATTTGGATGTGATCCCTGCTCAAGCCTCCCTCAACATCTTTCTTGTTCCTTGCGACAAGTTCGCTCACCCGCATAGCCCCATGGAATGCCAGTGCGAAAGCTGCCCGGAACAGAACTGCTTCGAAATGGGAGGAGCACGTCTCATCCAACTTTGCTAAAAGCAGAGACAATCTGTCCAAGCCAATCGGGCGCCTCGTGTCTTGCTTGCGACCCTCGAGGCGCTGCCAGCCGCGAAGGGCTTTCTTAACCAAAAAGGAACCCGTTGGGTCTTTTATGCCATGCACCTGTGCCATGAATGAAATGGCCGCCCTATGCCTACTGGCCGTTGTCACTGATCGGCCTTCTCTGTGCAGCGCTACCAGGAACCCCAGGAAGGATTCCTCCTGACCCCAGCTCTGTCTCCCTGCTGGACCCAAAAATGTGCAGTAGGAACGAAACGCTCCTTCGTATGCCTTCCTCGTCCTGGGGGCTAAGCTTGCTACCACGAGGTCTTGTAATCCGGGGCACCGATTAGCCATAGCGCCTCGGGGAACGGTGCGGCCACTAGGTCCGCTGTCGGTAGATAGCCCCTGAACGCCTGCATATGTGAACGAGAGAGTGCATCAGCTGCATGATTCAGTACGCCTGGCACATGTTTCGCCCTGAACTGTACATTCAATCTCATGCAAAGTAGTACAATTTCTTTCAACAATCTCAAGATCCACTTGCAGCGGGCTGCCTGTTGGTTAATGCACTCGACCACAGTCATATTATCAGACCAAAACACCACTGAGCGGTCCCTGAAACCGTCTGGCCATGCCATCAGAGCAACCCAAATGGGGAATAACTCCAAGAACCCAATGTTACCTGTGAGACCGCTGGAGTGCCACCACGCCGCCCATGTTTGCGCTGACCATCTGTTACCAACGATGGCGCCAAAACCCACGCTCCCAGCTGAGTCAGTCCATAGACCTAGTTCGTCTGAAGACGCTGGTGGTTTGTTCCACACAACTCGACCGTTGAAGTCCGCCAGAAATGCCAGCCAAATGCGCATATCCTGCCGAACCTCTGCCGACAGTCTTGTACGGTGGTGTCCCTCCTTGAGACCAACCATAGCTTGTGCAATAGAGCATGAGAAGGGGCGGGCCATTGGTATCACCCTCAAGGCAAAGTTAAGCTGACCCACTGTTTGCTGTAACTGGTGCAGGGTCACCTTCTCCTTGCCCAGGCATTGCGTCAAGGAAGCCCTAAACTTGGCCACCTTTTCCATCGGTAAACGGAAACATCCCTCCACAGAATCGAGCTCAATTCCCAGAAACTCCAGTGAAGTAGATGGTCCAACCGTCTTACCTGGTGCCAATGGGACTCCGAACTCCCCCATGAGGATGCAGAAGTCCCGCAGCGCCTGCGCACATTTCGTATCGCCGGGCGCTCCCAAGAACAGGAAGTCGTCCAGATAGTGCATAACATGCTCATGCCCTGTGGCCTCGGTGAATGCCCACTCTAAAAAACAGCTGAACATTTCAAAATAAGCACAAGAAATGGAGCAACCCATAGGCATGCATTTATCCATGTAATAACTCCCTTGAAATGCAAAACCTAGCAAGCGCTGATCCTGAGGGTGTACCGGGAGTAACCGGAACGCTGATTCGATATCTGATTTCGCCATCAGCGCCCCGGGGCCCAGGCGATTCAACATGGCCACGGCATCATCGAACGATGCGTACCGCACGGAACAAACTTCTGGGTCAATGGCTTCGTTCACCGAGGAACCCCTTGGAGCAGACAGGTTATGAATAAGTCTAAATTCCCCAGGGTCTTTCTTCGGGACAACCCCTAACGGGGAACATATGAACTCCGCCACCGGTGGGCGATGAAAAGGCCCCGCGACCCGCCCTAAGCTGACTTCTTTCGCAATTTTCTTCTCTGCCACACTTGGGTTGCGCTGTACCGATAACTGGTTTTTACAAAAGGGGTCCCCCCGAAAATCCCCCGCCGGGATGTGGAAGCCATGTAAAAATCCCTTCCTCAACACCCCAGCGGATACATGATCAGGGTATTTGTTCAACCAAGGAGTCAGAGCCATGATATCAACGGGTGTAGGCAGTCGGTCATAACGTGCTACCTCACTCCTGCTTAGACCCTCCTTTACCTCCCGTCCCGCTGTTTTTAGATCTACAGGTACTCTCCGGGTGTGAGGAATTCCCACAGCCCGCACACGCATGCTTGAACCTACATGTTCCCTGTGGTCTATTACAGGTGCCTCGATTGAAGCCCCAACAAACCCCACGCTTGCCGCCATTCCCGCCGGTCTTGGGCTGGGGATCCCCACCGGCGGCCCCCCGAAAGGGCACAGCGGGCTTTTGGCGGACAAACCCTGACCCGCTCCCGCCTGGCGAGGACGTACCTGCCGCCCCTGGCAAGAGCTGTTTGTGCCATGACACCGAGTCCAGGCAATCCCAAGTCAAAGTAGCATCGAATTCTTTCGCTTTCCGGAATTTCATATCATAACCTTTCCATTCCTCCCCCTCATACATTGAATAAAAATCCATAATACGATTCTGATAGCAAGTTAACTCAGTCATTAGCTCGGGTTTTCGTTCCCCCATGATTGCAGTAAATATAGAAAAGGCCTTAACCCAGTTCGTTACTGTCTCATCCACCCTGAACTCCGCCATCTTTGCGCGCCAGACGCTCGGGTGCCATAAATCCTTCTGCGTTTTAGCATATTCCATCTCGCGATGGTCAGTCAATAACGAAAACATGTTAACATATTTGTCTCCCCATATTAATTCTTTCGTGGCCATAGGGATGTGCTGTGCAACCCTCTCCCGCCTCGAGGGTAATGAACCCTCTCCCGCCATTGGCAATGCGAGCTTACCAGGTTCGGCCGTTGTTCCCGCCGTCTTCTCGCTACCAACTGCAGGTCCTACCGGTGCCACCTGTGGGGAAACAAGAGGAACAATCGCCGTTGCGGCCTCTCTCGACTGCCGCAATTGCTCGATTATTAGTCTGGCCTTCTCGGCCGGGTCTCCCGGGGCCACTGCCCCCCCTGCCTTTTTCTTGAGCCATGGTAATACCGCTGCCAACTGGGTGGCCAATTCGGGAGGCATCTCCTCATCATTAACCGGAGTAATCACAACCGGTATTGGCAGACCTATATCTGGGTTTGGTACCGGGTTGTCTGCCGGCGTGACGGGGGCGACTGGGGGTACCACTGGAACCGGGACCTCCCCCGAAACTGCCCTCTTCTTGACCCGTTTCCCTCTACCCTCGGGGACGACTCCCGGCAAGGCCGGGCCTATTACCTTCTTAGGATGACCCGAGTTGCTCAGTGCTGCCAGCTGTTTTTTGACCTCCGCCAAACCTCGATCGATCGATTGGACCTTTCCGAGTTTTCGGTCCATGCATGCCATCCGGTTCGACAATAGGCGCAATACCTTATCCGTCTCGGAACCCTTTCCTGCTTTCTTGCCAGCCATGGTTTCGAGTATTCCGCTCCTAGTCGATCAACGAGGTCCTGGATCCTTCGTACTCCAGATAACTGAAAGAGAAACAACAAGATTACAAGTTCTCAAAATTGCTGCTTGTTCCGTCGAGGGCTCACGAGCAACGAGTGGGTGCAGCCTTCCGAGCACAGGAACAAGAGGACGCTTCTTCGGATTCTCTCTCTATTTATTCTTCTGCGGGAGGGCGTGTACCCTCCTCCGGTACGCCTACTGGGCGTGGTCTTCTGTTTAGGTGTCTAGGACAACCCCTCTGGGGCGGGAGAAGGCGCGCCCCGGCTACGCCACTTCGGGCATACCAGCCGAGCCACGCCCCCGCCCAAAATGGTTTCCCGGGGGGATCGAGGCACCCAACCATACGTTCGGGGGGACCGAGTGGTCGCCCCTTTCCACCATCACACTCCAGCAAGGGTGACAATTCAGACTATTCCAAGCCACCAAAGCTACAAGAATGGCTTGTGCGGCAAGTAATGTATATTGAATTATTAATTTACTGTTGTTGAGGTCATCTCTAAATTACTCAGACAGTGCCACCTTGTGGAAGTCTGTCACAAGCGCTGGTGTGACAATTAAGTGCCGAGCACCGGAAGCCACCGGCTAAAATTAAAGAATGAGCTGCTGAGACCCAACCAAGCTTCGATGGCTCCATTCTAGTCATAGCTACCAACTTTTTTGCCAGAGCTGGTTTTGGTTTTCAGTCTAGTCCGGGTTGATGATATCTTGTTTGATAGTTCTCACAAGAAATGTGTGCTCCATCCAAGTTTCACAAGAGAAAACAAATGATTCGAGTTAAAACCGTGAAAACATGTGAGCTAGTGGTAGCTCAATACAGAGATCTAATTGAAGCTAAATGCGTAAAAATTGTGCACGCACTGCAATTTTAGTATATTTCAGTCCAAACATATATTACCCAATCATTTGGCATCACTCATACACGTTGTTTAAAAATCTCACTGAGTTAGAGCTCGCTGCTGACATCTGCTGTGATTCACAAGTCATGAGTTTGATCCTCGCCCGGGCCTACCAGGCCCTACATGCCTTTAAAATGGGTTAAGTAACACCTGTTCCCGTTCAAAGAAACTCCAGATGTGTAGTAAGAAGCTCTATATAAAAAAACAAGCCATTAATATTATTAACCCCGGGCGTTGCGAACAAACTCCGTGGAACACTGCTCTGCCGCCTGCCTCCACGCTAACTATTAAAAAAGCATTTACAATGCAACGGTCTTGCCTTCGGAAAAGTTAGAGCTATTGGTATTTTAAATGGCAAACTTTTTATTTATGTGTTGGTTTTGAAAACAGATAAATAAACAGCTTTGTCATTTACAATCCAAATAGCTTCATCTCTCGCAAATACGAGACCTATTGCATTGTACCACACCCACACACAGAGAGCCACACACACAGCCACACACACACACACACAGCCACGCAAAGCCACCGAGACACACACACACAGCCACATACACACACACACAGAGCCACACAGAGAGCCACACACACACAGCCCCCCACACACACAGAGCCCCCCCACACACACAGAGCCCCACACACACACAGAGCCCCCAAACACACAGAGTCCCACACACAGAGCCCCCCCACACACACAGCCACACTCACAGAGCCACACACACAGCAAGACACACACACAGCCAGACACACACAGAGTCAGACATACACAGAGCCAGACACACAAACAGAGCCAGACACACACAGAGCCAGACACACACACAGCCAGTCACACACAGCCAGACACAAACACAGAGCAAGACACACACAGAGCCAGGCACACACAGAGCCAGACACACACAGAGCCAGACACACACAGAGCCACACACACACACAGAGCCAGACACACAAAGAGCCAGACACACACACACACACACAGAGCCAGACACACACAGCCAGACACACACACAGAGCCAGACACATACAGAGCCAGACACACACAGATCCAGACACACACAGAGCCAGACACACACAGAGCCAGACACACTCACAGAGCCAGACACACACACAGAGCCAGACACACACACAGTGCCAGACACACACACAGTGCCAGACACATACACAGAGCCAGACACACACACAGAGCCAGACACACACACAGAGCCACACACAGAGCCAGACACACACACAGAGCCAGACACATACACAGAGCCACACACACCAAGCCACCACCTTTCTTTGACGGTAACTGTTGCACTCTAATTTTCTGGTGGAAGGGCTCTCTCAAACAGTGATCTAGCCACGTTTAACTTCTCCAGAAACGAAGTTCTGGTTAGATTCTGTGGCAGGGCTTGTGTGGAGTGTCACTGTGCGAATTACTCATGGGGTTATGTACTGTTGCCTTACTGTGTACAGCATTTATTGTACAAATGCTAGTGCTCATTAATAAACAAATGAATATTGCTTCCTTCGATGCTCGTTCAACCCTAGGATATTTTGATGTTAGTAAAGCAACAGTCAGCGTCATGGTTTCTAGCAGCACAGAGCCACCGAGGGAGCGGGCTGCCAGCCTCCGACGCTAGAGAGAGAGGGGGGAGACAACTGGGTGCCGAAACACGGGTACGACTACCCCCTGCCGCCCGCGCATAAAGTTACAGCAGTGAGGCACTAGCCCGCCCCCTCGGCATAAGTACCTGATTTTTCAATGAAACTAACAGCTCGGACTACATACACAGGACAATAAAGGAAGAAGTAACCCTAAAATTACATGTGCAAAACTTTGCTTGCATGCAGCTGCGGGGGCTGTGTGCGCTAAGGCAGCGAGGGGTGGACCCAGGCGGTACAGAGCGTGTCCCGACTTTGCTGAAGCTCTGGAGAGAGGGAGGAGCGGCGGCTACAGCCCGAGCCAGCATCATGGCTTCTAGCAGCACAGCGTCACCGGGGGAGCGGGCTGCCAGCCCCCGATGCTAGAGAGAGGGGGGGGAGACAACTGGGCGCCGAAACACGGGTACCACCACCCCCCTGCCGCCTGTGCATAAAGTTACAGCAGTGAGGCACTAGCCTGCCCCCTGGGCGCTGTGATTGCCCCCACCCAGCTCCATTGGAGGCTCACTCGGTTCTCGAGCTGTGCGATGACAACCTCTCTATAGTAGGGAACACTGCGAGGGGTCATGCAGGACCAGGCGCCAGAGAGACTTGTTTGTAGTGCTGGGTGATGGGGGCGTGGCATATAAAAAACGAAGCTGCTGCCCGCCGATGTCTGCACCGGTCACTAGTGGGTTGTGCCTTTGATGGAAATACTACAGGTAAGAGGCCGCCTGGGAATATCCACGGGGTTCTATAGCTGAGACTTGGTTATTGTGGCTGGGGTTCGTTATGAGCAACTGAAAAATTCACAATGATGCTTATTACCAAATCTGTATGCATTCTCTACATTCTGCCACTCTCTAAAAAGGAAAAAAATGAGTGTGTTTGTATTGGTACTTTTTAATACTAGTGCGACATGGCTCTTATGGTCTGTTTAGCAAATGAAAGCAGCCAGTCTCCAGAAAGCCACAAGATGCTTGTGCTCCTTCACTCAGGCACAGGCCCTCACCATGTCTGTAAGCGATTGAGGGGCGTGTTTTTCTTTCTCTCCTCTTCTCCATTGGCTGGAATGTAAACAACGGGCGTGTTTTTGACTTGTTTACATTCCAGCCAATGGAAAGAGGAGAGAAAGAAACGAAAAAAACACGGCCCCCAATCCGAAAAGGACGGAGCTTACAGAGAGAGAATGACAAAACTGAGACCTCTTCTCCAATGGCTGGCCACCGTTTAGGAGGCCAGCCAATGGAGAAGAGGGTCGGGGTTAACCCTCGCTTCTCAGAGTCATTAATTTTCGCCAGCGAGACTGCGCATGTGCGCAGCCTACGCTAGCTGAGACCTAAAAATGAATAATACTTTATTAAAAACCCCAAAAATAAACACTTATCTCTACTGTCAGCGTCCCCGGGCTGCCCTCCTCCTCTTTCTCGACGTCTCCTACTTGGGTCAATCATCTCAGTAGTAAAGTGTTTATTTTTGTTTTTTTGAATAAAGTATTATTCATTTTTTAATAGGCGGGTGGAGGCGGGGACTGGCAGTTGTGTGCCTGGGCTTAATTATGATACTACACCAGGACAGGGGCAACCACATCCTGCCAGTATCCCACATAGTCAGGAAGTGAGGCAACATAGGATACAACACCCCTCTTCCATTTCCCACAACCATCCAAGGATATAAGATATGATCTCAAGCAGGAAGCACATAGGACACAACAGTTATCCAATACATAAATTCCACAATACCTGTTTGAAACCTATGCCATATTCCCTTATTACAGTGAAGCTCTGACTTCGCCACCATAGTGTAATAAGAAAGCACCTCAATTTTTTTTACCAAGATAAACTAAACAAATTGCTAGCTTTTCAAATTGTTTTCTTTTTAAAGGGTTTTTTCAAGAGTCATTAGCAAAAAAGGAGACATGTGTAGGAGAGTAGGGTCTGCTTCCCTATGGTCACCCCACTTTTGCTTTTTGCTTCACTGGTTTTCGACTTAATGTGGCTGTGGGCCTGCTAATCAGACCCACAGCCCATTCTCTCTCTAAATTCACTACAATGTACTTTAGGTACATTACCAATTGGATACTGGGTCACCTTATGAGCCCCTGTACAGTGTACCATAGGTACCCAGGGCATAGGTGCATCCAAGGCCTACCAGGGGCTGCAGCATATCTTTTGCCGCCCCTGGCTGGCCATTCAAATCGACACAACTGGCTGATCACTCAGCTGGGGCAAGGTGGAGTAATCACCCCTTGCTTAGATATATTATACCTATATCTAACCTTATGTCTGGACACATATACACCTATAAGTCACTCCTATGGTAGGCCTTATAATCCCGAAGGCAGAGTGCTTGGTTTTATGTGAGATAGTGCTCTAGCATGAGCTGAGCCTGTCTGCAGCTTTCGGAACAATGTCCTTTAGCTGTTCTTGGATATTGCCATACCATATACTCTTAAGTGCATTATAATCCTCGCGGTTAGATGCTAACTATGGTTTGGCTTTATCGAAACATGTCGAGTAAGGTGTCATACGATTTGGAATAGTACCCCCTCGCAAGTCCTGGCGACGGGGGTAGCATTCCACCCTTCTAGAGGGAGAAGACATGTTGTTCTAACTATTCCTGGTTAAAGTTAACCAGAGCCTCAGCATCACAAACTGGATGCTGCTCCCACAGACACAAGTCTGACCTCCTGCTGCTGGGAGTCCTTCCAGCGAGGGAGGCTTGGACAATAGGTTTCCTGCCTTGGGAGGTGCTAGCACCACCCCAGACCGGATTTTGTGTATTGGGACAGGGAGGGTTCAAAGGATTGAGAGATGCCTGGGGCACACAAGGTGTCCCATGCATAGTCCAGTTCAAACTGGTGCTGGGGCTTTCCTGCCCCAGCTCTGGCGCGAAACTGGACAAAGGGAAAGGGGTGTAACCGCACCTTCCCTGGTCCCACCCATAGGATGGGCCTAACAGGTAATCCAGCCCCTAAAATCAGTATATAGGTAGGAGCTGAGTCACTAGGACTTTAGATTATTCTGACTGAAACTTTGAAACAAAACTCTGGACCTTCATCACTCTACTTTGGAAGAAGACGACGACTAAAGAATCTCCCTTGTGGTCAAGGAGTGACCACCCTGCACAAGCAGGCACCATCCAGCGATCGACGACTTGCTTTGCCGCCGGAGCCCGAGCCCAGAGCCTGACAAGAACCGGATTCCCAGACATGCAACAGCCCGATCCACAGTCCCTGCAAAGCTGAGACCCGTGGAGGAGACATGAGACGTGGGACCGGCCATCTTGAAAAGTCTGCGACCTGCTAACTGTGCAGCCCCCGAGGCCTCCTCGAAGCTGTGCATTGGGGATTGAGAAGCCCCAGCCCCGAGCAGCATCTGCACCAAAGATCAGCCCTGCACACTCCACGAGTTCTGCTTGGGGCCCTTTTGCATTTTCCTAATCGACGCGTCTGCCCGGTCACTTGCCTGTTGGCTAGTGGTCATCTTGGCAACGAATCCGAGAAACTACACCGCTGGTCTGGTTGCTCCAGACTAGCCCTTGCTTCCCTCAAAAGAAGCAGCCCCTCAGACCTTGCTTGTCTGAGTAAGAAGCCTACATCGATTCCTGCGTGGGTTGCCTTTGCCAAGGCTTGTTGCCTCCAATCTTGAAGCCGACACCGCCGACAGCGAGAGCCTTTGTGGGACAGCTCCTGACTCCATCCTGGTTGTCGTCGATGACTCACGGACCACGTGGCTGCAGAGACAATCTTCCCATCAGCGCCTGATCGCATCCCGACATCGCCTTGTTCCATCCTGGTCACTGGCTAGTGACCCAGACTCTGTCCTCTCTGCTTTCAGGTCCTCTACATCTTTGATCCACCCGGACTCTTCTCTTCTGTCCGCCTGCAGCATCTTTACTCCAAGGCTCCATAGATCTCCGTGACAAAACCCGACACACTTTTGGACCTATGCACTCGCTTCCTGTGGGTTAGGTAACACGAGTCCTACGGTGCTCCTGTAGAAGTTTACACCCCTAGTATCCTAGTTTCCAGTGGTTAAGTTCTATTCCAGTCGGAAGGCTCCTAATTCTGTAACTGTATAACTTTTACGCACCCATTGACTTCAATGTGTACACTCGTGTGCTTTTAGACTCTGCACACGCATCCCGTGAGCCCCCTGCTCCCTAACTATTGTTAGCTCAGTGTAGCCCCAGCGATTCCCAAGGCCCTAGGCCTTACCATTGTTCGTGTTGTGGTACTTATACCACTTTTTTGATATATGGTTTGACGGGCCACCCCGCCCTATCCATAAATGTGCAACTTTTGTCTATTCCATTAAGTTACTTGTTTTGCGCTTGTGCTTCTGTGCTCATAAAGAGTTCAGAGGTTTGTTTAGAAATAAATACATATATATTTTCAATATATATCTTGTGTGGTGTTCTTTCATTTGGTATTAAAGGGATTTCATATGGTAAAACAGCTGGCTTCACATGCCCTCTTGAGTTTAGCCTAAGACTGCTTTGTCCATGCTACCCATAGGATAGCTGGCCTATAAGGTTGACTTTACAACCATCACCATAAGGATTGTTTGGACTGGTGCAAGGTGCTCACTAGAATAGTGGACATCACATATCAGGCCAACTTCTCACAACATGTATCTTTTTGTTTTTTTAGTGCATTGATGGAGTTGAGTGTAAGACAGCTGTAATGTATCCACAGTTTTAAATCACAAAGCCAGCTTTTACAGTGGCTTCAATTAAGCTGGTAACTGTTTGTTGTATTGCCTTGTAAGCTAGGTATGTGTGTATTTGTTTCAACAGTATAGATTTTGGTTTAATCTACATGTTCTCCAGCCTGAAGATCCATTGTATAAGAGTGCTTAAAAGACAGAATGCTCATGGAGGAAGGTTGTCGAAGGAGTTATTTGCAGGATCCCTAAAAGCTTTATGACCGTAGAAAGAAACTTTGGGATTCATTTAAATTAAACTTTGGTGGCTGGAGTGTACTCCAGCAGGATGGCACAGGCCATTATCCACACCATCCTGAGGAACCTAAGCCCGCCAAATCTAGAGTTGTCCACCAGCCCCGCAAGCACCTCTTTACATTGACAGGAAACGCAGGGACTGTGGTTCCTGTTCATGTAATAACGTTTGACTGACGTCTCCGTCAAACAGGACGGCAACCTGTAGAACCTTTCAATAGTCTTTCATTTTATAAAAAACAAACTCCCAAAGTAGTTGTTTGTTTTTGAAAAATGAAAAACTAGTGGCCCTCTTACCACAGGAGTTTTGTCCACTAGTGAGGGTTGGTCATTATTTTTTTTCTATCCCTCACTGCCAGTCACTGGTGGTGACAGACAGCAAAAAGAGCTCTCTCTAAATTGGGTGTGAGGGTCGGACAGCCCATTCTCCATCAGGCTGTCTGAGCAGTAGCTCAGCATCAGAAGCAGGTAAAGGCTCCGTCGGCAACATACTAAAGGTCCGCTCACCTCTAAAATGCAGGGACAGACCGTGAGATTGTGGAGAGGGTACTCATCGCTGTTGGAGCGAGTACGTCTGGTTTAGAGTTTGGCAGATGTGAGTGACTTCGCTTATGCCTTATTCCAGGTGCATTATGATATAGTGCACTTGTAATAAAGCGAACAGGATATCGGTCACGTTTGCCACGGAGTAACCATGAGTCAACCTATAGATCGGGCACATACCCTCTAAGGGCCATTCAATATCGTCATAAAGCACAATAGACAAGTCTCTTAGTTATACAGTCATAGTTAGGTAAGACTTTCCATGAGAAAAGCATTGTTTTGCTGATAACTTTGGTGTCATTTGAAGGATCTTCACGAAATTTCACACAAAAAAACAAACAAGACAAATCATCCTCCTTAACTCCTTCCTGGAAAGGTTAGGTCAAGTAGGAGCTGAAAAGAATTACACCAAATTTGTCAGAAAGCTAGATCTTTACCCTAAAGTGTACTCTTTTGTGATGTGGTGTAAATCTATTCAGTACTTTTTGAAAAATGTAGGTTTAAAAAACATTGATATCTAGTGCAGAGAGACTCCTGCAGTACCGGCAGATCAATCAGTAAGATCTGATTGGCTGCCAACATCATCAACAAAGATGTTGGGCAGCCATTTTAGGACTCGGGTACTCCCTGTGTCCTGGATGAAAACAATTAACATATAGGGGGCAGGGTAAGGATACCTCGAATCCTTAGGTCTTGTATGATGTTGCAGTAATGCAGTACAACTAGAGCACTCTTGGAAGCATTTTTTTTATAAGTGCAGGGTGGCCATTTCCATTATATTTCATCGGGGTGGGTCAGGGACCAGGAGTTCAGCACCCTTTTTCTAAAAAAAATATGGAGGGTGCGTGCTTGAGCCTCCCTCTATGAGTCAGATGTTTGCCCCCAAGAACCCCATGCCCAAGGGCTGACAAGCATGAGTGCTCCTACCTCAGGCAAGAGGGCACATTGTATTGCTTCTGCCGCATGAGCAAAATTAATGTTTTCTTTCCTGGCGGGTGCACATTCACTATTGCCAACTTACACCAGCATCTGAATGTGGGTGCTGGTTGGGGAGTTGGTGCAGCCGTGCAGGGGGGCTTTGGTTCTTTCCCTGCGGTGCCTTTTAAGAAGAACATTTGTGCGTACTCCAGGTGGGACCCTGGCACCCACCCAAAAACGGTATGCCCAACTCTTGCCCGCACCATTGATAGGTGTGGGTTTGGGAGACGGCGGGGCTGCAGGGCCCTTAGGCCTCCAATGTGATATGTTGTGGGTGTCCCGGTTGGGAATAACCAAAAATAGTGGTGAGAGGTTGGTCCGGACTGGGAACCCAATGCAGCCCTGGCACTTTCCTCAGGCCTGCCCCCGGGTAAGCACTACTTTGCTCCGGAAGGATGGAAACGCTCGCTGCTTTTGTTACTGGGGGCCGATATTGCACTGCCCCTGTAAAACTGGCCGCCAATAACACAACCATCCCCTACCACTTCAAAACAGGCCTCCACCCTTCCAGCCTCCCGGGGAAAGACCTGATGCCTAGTATGGTCAGTCCGCCCCTGATGAGAGGCAGCGCTTTCCCGGTTCTCTCACCTCTGTGAGACAAGCGATGCGGTAGGGTGCGAGTAGGCCGCGCAGTGACGTCAATAGCCGACAGCGCCAAGGATGACAGCCCCACGGTGAACAATACGGTGGGAGAATGTCATCCTGTTGGACAGGGAAAGTCTGGAGGAGGGCATCCCACCTCATCAACAGCGGGTATTTACGGAGCCTACAAGCAATTGGGCGTTACCACTTGATGGCGGCCTTAGGTTGCTGCCTTATAGCGCCTTACAGAAGCTCCGCCCTGCTTGTGGGCTAATCACTACTAGCATTTCGCTCATGTGATATCTCTTCACCAATGTCATAACACTTAAGTATAACCATGTGTAACTGAATGCTTAGATCACATCTACATTTCTTGTATATTCCATTAAATTGTTTATTTCCCTCAGATGCAATAACATTGTTTTTTTACTATCTTTTCGACCTACCAGTTTTTAAAAGGAGGAAATCTAAATGCACTTTAAAATAAAAGGATTTTGATTCTGAAAATTGTGTAAAATACCACGGAAAGGTTTAAGGAAATCGCTGAATTTCAAAAACAACTGTCCACAAAAGCAGGCTTTGAAGTTTTTTTTCAGCACCTTGCCTAGCCCACATTTTAATTTTTGTCGGGCACATTTTCTGAGCTAAAAACAAAATTTCGGAAGGTGAAATTGATAACAAATCTAGAATTTTCATTAGTTTTCAAAACGGACAATTTCTCCCAACTACGCAGTTACAATTATGCATTTACACACTTTTGCTTCTGCGTTGATAGGCCCATCTTTCTATTTCTATCTGGTTGTTTTACTCCCTCTAGGCAGCATTGAAACACCAAATATGTATGATCTATATTTAACTTTACTAAGCTTCTCTTTTGCACTGCTATTCGATCACATTTCTCTGCTCATCTCCCCTGCATTTGTGGTCACATTAGATTCTCAAATTGTCTCTTTTTTGCAGGCTTCCCTTTCTTCACCACAGGGCAGGATGCCAGCTCACCATACCCTACACCACTTTCTCCTGTTACGTCATCTCCACAGCAGTAGTATTCAAATTACCGTCACCCTAGGCTAGGCACGACATATAGATTTATATTCCTACATCTTTTATGCTCTAAACTGTGACACCCAAATAGGATTAGAAACTGGAGTCTTCACCTAGGCAGGTGTTACGCATATCGCGTTACAAATATTTTAAAGTGCGTCACATGGTATTTGCATGGCCGCATACAGCTGTGTGGGGCTTAGCGATTAGTCCCACTGAAGGGGAATTTATATGGCAGGAGCCTGTTTATCGGGTTGTGCCTTCTTGTCTCAGCGAGGAGGCATGAGTTGGATTTGGCAACCTTCTCGCTTTATCCTGCCCATTATAGTGTCAGGCGTGTGCTTCAGGCAGTGCTAAGTTAAAAGAAAATAAAAAAAATGCCAGGGCTCTCGTCAAGAGGACACTGCAGCTTGGACCACCCATTGCCCCTGTCATGCTGCCAACACCCCCAACTCCAACTCCCCGTCCCCCTTTTACATTACCCCCTTACCCTTCTACACACCATGAACCAACAGATGTAACTTGTAATTGATGTACCTTCTGTAACAATGTGTAAAGCGCTCTGATACCTCCGGGTCTAGCCAGCTCTATATAAAACTCAAGTAAATAAATAAAATTAAAAAAAACAAAAACTGCTAACCATCACACTCCTACAAGTGTGGCAATTCAGACCATTCCCGGCCGCCAAAGCTATAAGAATGGCATGGGCGGAAGGTAATAGTCCATTTCTAATGTATATTAAATTAAAAATTAACTGTTGTTGTGGTCATCACTAAATTAGCCAGACAGCGCAACCTTGTGGCAGGCTGCCACAAGTGCCGGTGTTGATCATTAGGTGCCGGTGCCGAACACCGCAAACCACCGGCTCAAATTAAGCACTGTTTTCAGGTAAACCCAGCTTTGGGATGGTCTACCACAATACGTCTGCTAAAATAATAATCTACGAAATCTGGCATCCATTGTATGGCCTACCACTAAATCTCATGTCCAAAGTTGATGCAAGGATGCATTTTGTGCTACTGTGGCATCATCTTCAAGACTAGCAGCATCTCCAAGGACATCAGAAAGTGCCCCCTGCATGCCTGGCTGAGAAAATAACCAGCACAGGGAAACAGCACCAAATTAAAAGAAAGGGCCTCAAAACAAAGGAAAAGGCTGGAAGGAAGGCCTTCTCCATTTAGCCACCCAGGAACGGACACCACACCTGATCAGGGTCAGAATGGCACTTACACGCCTGCAATGCAGAAAAGAATTGAAGATCAAATTTTTCAAAGAGAATCACAATTCCACTTGGCGTGTGTTAAATCTGTGCAATTCGCTTTTGCATAAAAGTACGTCAAATGTTTTTAAAAAATGACATGAAATTATGCCCAATTATGTAAAATGCTAAACTGCAATTTGGCACTGTTTCTATTGCTTCATGCCTCCCCATGTCCATTTTAGACAGAAGAATGCATTTTGTGCAACAAATATTGCAAAACACAAAAGCTTTGACAGGTGCTTGTGCTAAAATGTTGCTGCCAATGGTGCCTTATTTACGTGACGCGGTTTAATAGCAGCCTTTCCAGAATTTTGCATAACAAGTATAACAGAGAGTTTGGCCGGGACCTGTGTACAATGCCTCCCTTTTATGGACGAGTCTGAATCCTTCCTTTGGGCTCAGGCCTGCAGTTCAAGATTCACTTGCTTTACAGCTGGGTTCACTGGGTACAAATGCATGCATGCACAGCCACATCTCGCTGCAAAATGAAAAGTCATGACCGTTTCCACCCACTAGGGGGAGCTGTGTTATAGGAGCTGATCTAGTATGAGCTCCTTTCAACAAGGACTCTTGTTTGAGGTTTAGTGAGGGGCTCTGATAACTCATCAACAGGGAGCAGAGAGTTGCCCACACCCCTCTGCCAGTGCACCCCTGAGGAGAGTCAGAATCCTGGACGCACACTGAAAGAAGAATTCTCACCTTGAGGAGTTATTTTAGGTGACAGCATGAGGAAATACAAGCTTCTCTCCTGGTCCAACAAAGAGCAGACGCTGCTGGTGCCAGGGGCAGAAATTCACCACAATAACATCTGCAGGAAGGAGCAGAAGATAAAGGCCGGCCAAGAAAGGACTTCAACAATACACCGAACAGCCATTATTCTAAGAAATGTGTTTTGCAACAAGTGCTCGCCTTTCACAGGCTCAACATGGGCTCTCGAAGGGTCGCTCACAGGCACATCCCTAGTCTGTGACACCATATATGAGCATGTATTAACCTTTGCAGAATCCTTGACAGGCACACAGCTAGAACTGATACCCGCGATGGTATGTCAAAATATTTAATAACTTTTCTATGTTCATTCCAAGCTCCAGTGGAAGACATGTTATGAACATCTGTTAGGGTAAGCATGCTTGCAGTGCTGCTGCACAGGCTCTCCCTGTTCTGTTAAGGAAACGTGTGCTTCACAGGCGCTACCTGTTCTGTGAGGGAAGCTTGCACTGCTGTTGCACAGGCTCCACCTGTCCTGTGAAGGAAGCTTGCAATGCTGCTGCACAAGCTCTCCCTGTCCTGTGAAGGAAGCTTGCACTGCTGCTGCACAGGCTCCACCTGTTATGTGAATGAAGCTTGCACTGCTGCTGCACAGGCTGTACCCGTTCTGCGAAGGAAGCTTGCACTGCTGCTGCACAGGCTCTCCCTGTTCTGTGAAGGAAGCTTGCACTGCTCCTGCACAGGCTCTACATGTTATGTGAAGGAAGCTTGCACTGCTGCTACACAGGCTCTCCCTGTTCTGTGAAGGAAGCTTGCAGTGCTGCTGCACAGGCTCTCCCTGTTCTGTGAAGGAAGCTTGCACTGCTCCTGCACAGGCTCTACATGCTATGTGAAGGAAGCTTGCACTGCTGCTACACAGGCTCTCCCTGTTCTGTGAAGGAAGCTTGCAGTGCTGCTGCACAGGCTCTCCCTGTTCTGTGAAGGAAGCTTGCACTGTTCCTGCACAGGCTCCACCTGTCCTGTGAAGGAATCTTGCAATGCTGCTGCACAAGCTCTCCCTGTTCTGTGAAGGAAGCTTGCACTGCTGCTACACAGGCTCTCCCTGTTCTGTGAAGGAAGCTTGCACTGCTGCTGCACAGGCTCTACATGTTCTGTGAAGGAAGCTTGCACTGCTGCTGCACAGGCTCACCCTGTTCTGTGAAGGAAGCTTGCACTGCTCCTGCACAGGCTCTACATACTCTGTGAAGGAAGCTTGCACTGCTGCTGCACAGGCTGTACTTGTTTTGTGAAGGAAGCTTGCAGTGCTGCTGCACAGGCTCCACCTGTTCTGTGAAGGAAGCTTGCAGTGCTGCTGCACAGGCTCTCCCTGTTCTGTGAAGGAAGCTTGCACTGCTGCTGCACAGGCTCCACCTGTTCTGTAAAGGAAGCTTGCGCTGCTGATGCAAAGGCTCTCTCTGTTCTGTGAAGGAAGGTTGCACTCCAGCTACACAGGCTCTCTCTGTTCTGTGAAGGAAGCTTGGAATGCTGCTGCACAGGCTGTGCCTGTTCTGTAAAGGAAGCTTGCGCTGCTGCTACACAGGCTCTCTCTGTTCTGTGAAGGAAGCTTGCACTGCTGATGCAAAGGCTCTCTCTGTTCTGTGAAGGAAGCTTGCAATGCTGCTGCACAGGCTCTACCTGCCACACAGGCTTTACCTTTTCTGTGAAGGGAGCTTGTGCAGAAGCTGCACAGACGCTACCTGTTCTGTGAAGGAAGCTTGCACTGCTGCTGCACAGGCTGCACCTGTTCTGTAAAGGAAGCTTGCAGTGCTGCTGCACAGACTCTACCTGTTCTGTGAAGGAAGCTTGCACTGCTGCTGCACAGGCTCTCCCTGTTCTGTGAAGGGAGTTGCACTGCTGCTGCACAGGCTCATCCGTGTTCTGTGAAGGGAGTTGCACTGCTGCTGCACAGGCTCATCCGTGTTCTGTGAAGGGAGTTGCACTGCTGCTGCACAGGCTGTACCTGTTCTGTGAAGGAAGCTTGCACTGCTGCTACAAAGGCTCTCTCTGTTCTGTGAAGGAAGCTTGCACTGCTCCTGCACAGGCTCTACATATTCTGTGAAGGAAGCTTGCACTGCTGCTGCACAGGCTGTACCTGTTCTGTGAAGGAAGCTTGCACTGCTGATGCACATGCTCGACCTGTTCTGTGAAGAAAGCTTGCACTGCTGCTGCACAGGCACTACCTGTTCTGTGACGGAAGCTTGCACTGCTGCTGCACAGGCTGTACCTGTTTTGTGAAGGAAGCTTGCACTGCTGCTACACAGGCTCTACCTGTTCTGTGAGGGAAGCTTGCACTGCTGCTGCACAGGCCCCATCTGTTCTGTGAAGGAAGCTTGCACTGCTGCTGCACAGGCTCCACCCGTTCTGTGAAGGAAGCTTGCACTGCTGCTGCACAGACTCCATTTGATCTGTGAAGGAGGCTTGCGATGCTGCTGTGCATGAAACATCTGATCTATAATTATTGATAATGCATGTGATACTCCAGATCGGTATGTGAAGCTTACGCTGCTGCACAGGCTCAATCTGTTCTGTGAAGGAAGCTTGCTGTGCTGCTGCACAGGCTCTACCTGTTCTGTGAGGGAAGCTTGCACTGCTGCTGCACAGGCTCTACCTGTTCTGTGAAGGAGGCTTGCGCTGCTGCTGTACAGGCTCCATTTGATCTGTGAAGGAGGCTTGCGATGCTGCTGTGCATGAAACATCTGATCTATAATTATTGATAATGCATGTGATACTCCAGATCGGTATGTGAAGCTTACGCTGCTGCACAGGCTCAATCTGTTCTGTGAAGGAAGCTTGCTGTGCTGCTGCACAGGCTCTACCTGTTCTGTGAGGGAATCTTGCACTGCTGCTGCACAGGCTCTCCCTGTTCTGTGAAGGAAGCTTGCAGTGCTGCTGCACAGGCTCTCCCTGTTCTGTGAAGGAAGCTTGCACTGCTCCTGCACAGGCTCTACATGCTATGTGAAGGAAGCTTGCACTGCTGCTACACAGGCTCTCCCTGTTCTGTGAAGGAAGCTTGCAGTGCTGCTGCACAGGCTCTCCCTGTTCTGTGAAGGAAGCTTGCACTGTTCCTGCACAGGCTCCACCTGTCCTGTGAAGGAATCTTGCAATGCTGCTGCACAAGCTCTCCCTGTTCTGTGAAGGAAGCTTGCACTGCTGCTACACAGGCTCTCCCTGTTCTGTGAAGGAAGCTTGCAGTGCTGCTGCACAGGCTCTCCCTGTTCTGTGAAGGAAGCTTGCACTGCTCCTGCACAGGCTCTACATGCTATGTGAAGGAAGCTTGCACTGCTGCTACACAGGCTCTCCCTGTTCTGTGAAGGAAGCTTGCAGTGCTGCTGCACAGGCTCTCCCTGTTCTGTGAAGGAAGCTTGCACTGTTCCTGCACAGGCTCCACCTGTCCTGTGAAGGAATCTTGCAATGCTGCTGCACAAGCTCTCCCTGTTCTGTGAAGGAAGCTTGCACTGCTGCTACACAGGCTCTCCCTGTTCTGTGAAGGAAGCTTGCACTGCTGCTGCACAGGCTCTACATGTTCTGTGAAGGAAGCTTGCACTGCTGCTGCACAGGCTCACCCTGTTCTGTGAAGGAAGCTTGCACTGCTCCTGCACAGGCTCTACATACTCTGTGAAGGAAGCTTGCACTGCTGCTGCACAGGCTGTACTTGTTTTGTGAAGGAAGCTTGCAGTGCTGCTGCACAGGCTCCACCTGTTCTGTGAAGGAAGCTTGCAGTGCTGCTGCACAGGCTCTCCCTGTTCTGTGAAGGAAGCTTGCACTGCTGCTGCACAGGCTCCACCTGTTCTGTAAAGGAAGCTTGCGCTGCTGATGCAAAGGCTCTCTCTGTTCTGTGAAGGAAGGTTGCACTCCAGCTACACAGGCTCTCTCTGTTCTGTGAAGGAAGCTTGGAATGCTGCTGCACAGGCTGTGCCTGTTCTGTAAAGGAAGCTTGCGCTGCTGCTACACAGGCTCTCTCTGTTCTGTGAAGGAAGCTTGCACTGCTGATGCAAAGGCTCTCTCTGTTCTGTGAAGGAAGCTTGCAATGCTGCTGCACAGGCTCTACCTGCCACACAGGCTTTACCTTTTCTGTGAAGGGAGCTTGTGCAGAAGCTGCACAGACGCTACCTGTTCTGTGAAGGAAGCTTGCACTGCTGCTGCACAGGCTGCACCTGTTCTGTAAAGGAAGCTTGCAGTGCTGCTGCACAGACTCTACCTGTTCTGTGAAGGAAGCTTGCACTGCTGCTGCACAGGCTCTCCCTGTTCTGTGAAGGGAGTTGCACTGCTGCTGCACAGGCTCATCCGTGTTCTGTGAAGGGAGTTGCACTGCTGCTGCACAGGCTCATCCGTGTTCTGTGAAGGGAGTTGCACTGCTGCTGCACAGGCTGTACCTGTTCTGTGAAGGAAGCTTGCACTGCTGCTACAAAGGCTCTCTCTGTTCTGTGAAGGAAGCTTGCACTGCTCCTGCACAGGCTCTACATATTCTGTGAAGGAAGCTTGCACTGCTGCTGCACAGGCTGTACCTGTTCTGTGAAGGAAGCTTGCAGTGCTGCTGCACAGACTCTACCTGTTCTGTGAGGGAAGCTTGCACTGCTGATGCAAAGGCTCTCTCTGTTCTGTGAAGGAAGCTTGCACTGCTGATGCACATGCTCGACCTGTTCTGTGAAGAAAGCTTGCACTGCTGCTGCACAGGCACTACCTGTTCTGTGACGGAAGCTTGCACTGCTGCTGCACAGGCTGTACCTGTTTTGTGAAGGAAGCTTGCACTGCTGCTGCACAGGCCCCATCTGTTCTGTGAAGGAAGCTTGCACTGCTGCTGCACAGGCTCCACCCGTTCTGTGAAGGAAGCTTGCACTGCTGCTGCACAGACTCTACCTGTTCTGTGAAGGAGGCTTGCGCTGCTGCTGTACAGGCTCCATTTGATCTGTGAAGGAGGCTTGCGATGCTGCTGTGCATGAAACATCTGATCTATAATTATTGATAATGCATGTGATACTCCAGATCGGTATGTGAAGCTTACGCTGCTGCACAGGCTCAATCTGTTCTGTGAAGGAAGCTTGCTGTGCTGCTGCACAGGCTCTACCTGTTCTGTGAGGGAAGCTTGCACTGCTGCTGCACAGGCTCTACCTGTTCTGTGAAGGAAGCTTGCAGTGCTGCTGCACAGGCTCCACCTGTTCTGTGAAGGAAGCTTGCAGTGCTGCACAGGCTCTACCTGTTCTGTGAGGGAAGCTTGCACTGCTGCTGCACAGGCTCCACCTGTTCTGTGAAGGAAGCTTGCAGTGCTGCTGCACAGGCTCTACCTGTTCAGTGAAGGAAGCTTGCAGTGCTGCGGCACAGGCTCTACCTGTCCTGTGAAGGAAGCTTGCATTGTTGCTGGAAATGCTCCACCTGTTCTGTGAAGGAAGCTTGCACTGCTGCTGCACAGGCTCTACCTGTCCTGTGAAGGAAGCTTGCAGTGCTGCTGCACAGGCTCCACCTGTTCTGTGAAGGAAGCTTGCAGTGCTGCTGCACAGGCTCTACCTGTCCTGTGAAGGAAGCTTGCATTGTTGCTGGAAAGGCTCCACCTGTTCTGTGAAGGAAGCTTGCACTGCTGCTGCACAGGCTCTACCTGTCATGTGAAGGAAGCTTGCAGTGCTGCTACACAGGCTGTACCTGTTTTGTAAAGGAAGCTTGCACTGCTGCTGCACAGGCCCCATCTGTTCTGTGAAGGAAGCTTGCTGTGCTGCTGCACAGGCTCTACCTGTTCTGTGAGGGAAGCTTGCACTGCTGCTGCACAGACTCTACCTGTTCTGTGAAGGAAGCTTGCACTGCCGCTGCAAAGGCTCCCCCTGTTCTATGCTGGAAGCTTGCTGTGCTGCTGCACAGGGTCTCCCTGTTCTGTGAAGGAAGCTTGCGCTGCAACTGCAAAGGCTCCCCCTGTTCTGTGAAGGAAGCGTGCAGTGCTGCTGCACAGGCTCTCCCTGTTCTGTGAAGGAAGCTTACACTGCTGCTGCACAGGCTCTACCTGTCCTGTGAAGGAAGCTTGCAGGGCTTCTGCAAAGGCTCCACCTGTTCTGTGAAGGAAGCTTGCAGTGCTGCTGCACAGGCTGTACCTGTTCTGTAAAGGAAGATTGCACTGCTGCTGCACAGGTTCCACCTGTTCTGTGAAGGAAGCTTCCACTGCTGTGGCACAGGCTTTACCTGTTCTGTGAAGGAAGCTTGCACTGGTGCGGCACAGGCTCTACCTGTCCTGTGAAGGAAGCTTGCATTGTTGCTGGAAAGGCTCCACCTGTTCTGTGAAGGAAGCTTGCACTGCTGCTGCACAGGCTCTACCTGTCATGTGAAGGAAGCTTGCAGTGCTGCTGCACAGGCTCCACCTGTTCTGTGAAGGAAGCTTGCAGTGCTGCTGCACAGGCTCCACCCGTCCTGTGAATGAAGCTTGCAGTGCTGCTGCACAGGCTTTACCTCTTCTGTGAAGGAAGCTTGCACTGCTGCTGCACAGGCTCCACCTGTTCTGTGAAGGAAGCTTGCACTGCTGCTGCAGAGGCTCTACCTGTCCTGTGAAGGAAGCTTGCAGTGCTGCTGCACAGGCTCCACCTGTTCTGTGAAGGAAGCTTGCAGTGCTGCTGCACAGGCTCCACCCGTTCTGTGAATGAAGCTTGCAGTGCTGCTTCACAGTCTTCACCTCTTCTGTGAAGGAAGCTTGCACTGCTGCTGCTGCTGCACAGGCTCCACCTGTTCTGTGAAGGATGCTTGCACTGCTGCTGCACAGGCTGTACCTGCTCTGTGAAGGAAGCTTGCACTGCTGCTGCACAGGCTTCACCTGTTCTGTGAAGGAAGCTTGCACTTCTGCTGCAAAGGCTCTCTCTGGTCTGTGAAGGAAGCTTGCACTTCTGCTGCAAGGCTCTAACTGTTCTGTGAAGGAAGCTTGCACTGCTGCTGCACAGACTCTACCTGTTCTGTGAAGGAAGCTTGCACTGCTGCTGCACAGGCACTACCTGTTCTGTGACGGAAGCTTGCACTGCTGCTGCACAGGCTGTACCTGTTTTGTGAAGGAAGCTTGCACTGCTGCTGCACAGGCCCCATCTGTTCTGTGAAGGAAGCTTGCACTGCTGCTGCACAGGCTGTACCTGTTCTGTGAAGGAAGCTTGCACTGCTGCTACACAGGCTCTCTCTGTTCTGTGAAGGAAGCTCGCACTGCTGCTGCACAGGCACTACCTGTTCTGTGACGGAAGCTTGCACTGCTGCTGCACAGGCTGTGCCTGTTTTGTGACGGAAGCTTGCACTGCTGCTGCACAGGCCCCATCTGTTCTGTGAAGGAAGCTTGCAGTGCTGCTGCACAGGCTGTACCTGTTCTGTGAAGGAAGCTTGCACTGCTAATGCAAAGGCTCTCTCTGTTCTGTGAATGAAGCTTGCGCTGCTGCTGCACAGGCTCCATTTGTTCAGTGAAGGAGGCTTGCAATGCTGCTGTACATGAAACATCTGATCTATAATCATTGCTGATGTATGTGATACTCCTAAACAGTATGGGAAGCTTACGCTGCTGCACACTTTCTAATTGTTCTGTGAATGAAGCTTGCACTGCTGCTGTACATGATACACCTGTTCTGTAAAGGAAGGTTGCGCTGCTGCCGTTCATGATACACCTGTTCTGTGAAGGAAGCTTGCGCTGCTGCCATTCATGATACACCTGTTCTGTGAAGGAAGCTTGCGCTGCTGCTGTACATGATACACATGTTCTGCGAAGGAAGCTTTCACTGTTGCCGTTCATGATACACCTGTTCTGTGAAGGAAGCATGCGCTGCTGCTGTACATGATACACCTGTTCTGTGAAGGAAGCTTGCGCTGCTGCCGTTCATGGTACACCTGTTCTGTGAAGGAAGCTTGTGCTGCTGCCGTTCATGATACACCTGTTTTGTGAAGGAAGCTTGGGCTTCTGCCGTTCATGATACACCTGTTCTGTGAAGGAAGCTTGCGCTGCTGCCGTTCATGATACACCTGTTCTGTGAAGGAAGCTTGCGCTGCTGCCGTTCATGATACACCTGTTCTGTGAAGGAAGCTTGCGCTGCTGCCGTTCACGATACACCTGTTCTGTGAAGAAAGCTTGCGCTGCTTCCGTTCATGATACACCTGTTCTGTGAAGGAAGCTGGGGACATGGAATCCGAGATGCACATTATGAACGAAAGTCATGTGTTTATGAAGTGAATGGTATTAAAGACTTTGTCTGAGTCATTCGATAGCCCAACACTCTGCCAGAGCCGGTGAGGTACATTCTTCAAGGTAAACCCAACCCCGGTGTGAGAACCTGATAGCCCTTTGTGGGCTCTGGAGACGGCCCTTTAGCTGCCATAATAGCAAGGGCTAGGAAGCAGCGACACACACTGCGTCCCTTGGGAGTACCGCTAAGGCGTCAAGGTGGAAAGCTTGCGTTAACCTCAGGTGTGGAAGTCCCAGATCCAGCACCAAAGCGACAGGGAGGTGTGGCCGCCATCCCGGCGCGGGGACGGTCCGGAGGAGCTGATGCTCCACCATTTTCCATGCATTTTAAGAACTGGACAGTCAGACTCTTGAGAGGTCAGCTATGGATCACTCTCCTGTTGGGACTGAGCAGCACCCGGGGCACAGGTAGGTCAAGGGTGTTTCCTTACTTCCTCTCATCTGTTGAGATTTGCTTTAGGTAACAGAGTGAATTTGTTGCTCAACAGATGTGGTTGAACCTTTTAGCATATTTTCTTTTCTGACCTGGGAATTAATTCCCTTCCATGTCAATAAGTCAAGAGGTTGAGAAGACCCTGGGCATTCTTTGGGTACAAATTCAGAATCTTCTGGGGCTCATTGACAGGCAGATAAATGTAAGCCTGCCGACTGACCTGTAGGCGCTGATGTGGGTTTGGAGTTGGCCAGCACCAGTTTGTCTGTTTTTTTTTGTGGCATGAGTGCTATCACACATTCAGCCATTAATATGGCATAAAAGCTCTTGCGATTATCGGGCGAGATCCCTTATTATGGATGCAGAGCTTGGAGGTGCATTATCGAATCCAATATGATACACCTATTGTTCAGGGTTCTATTCCCGGGTGTGTATTATGCATTGCTATAAATGAAGGGATGGATTATGTGTATTGAATAGTTTACCTGATTGCTTTTCGTGTGCCGCCCGAGCAGGATTGATTGAGAAAGGGTTCACTGGGCTAACTCTGGCCAAGTTTGAGCAATATGGTTCAGGTCGTCATCGGAGCACTGATATATTCTCTCTGGTGATGGACTGGAACATTCCGGGCAGCCATCTCCAGTTTCATTGAATCTGTGATGGTGGTATGACCTGCCTGTTGCCAATTTTGATCTTCTTCGAATTCCATTTTATCTGAAGTAGAGACATTTGACCCATAGATGCTGATTGGCTACAACTAGGTCACAATGTCTTTCATCTACCCATAGAATGAAGTCTACTACATGCTTCGCCCAGGGCAAGTTTACGGTTACCTGCCTATCCTTGGGGATCTGCCCTATCCTTGTTGGAAATGATCTCCTCGGGGTCAGCGGGTGTTAGTGCAGTGACATAATTTTCAGTCTCCTCTGATTTCTGTGCCTTAATTTACTATCATGGCATGATCTCTTTTAGATATTATAAACAGATGTGTATTTTAATCTTCTATTATTTTTCTATGTATTTTACGATCACTAGCGTCCTCTTCTCTACCAATTGAATATTTAGTAAAATTACAAACCATTTTTACAGAACCATCATGTTTTTTGGCAAGACCTCAGGACACACCCAATAAACTTCATAACCCATCGATCTCTCACTTATTAAAA
Organism: Lissotriton vulgaris; assembly: GCF_964263255.1. NCBI lineage: Eukaryota > Metazoa > Chordata > Amphibia > Caudata > Salamandridae > Lissotriton > Lissotriton vulgaris. The sequence goes on from NC_141700.1 coordinate 75,809,118, forward strand.
CACACCATTTATCAACAGCAACAGACCTATAAATAAACTACTGGATTTGCTCTTAGGAAATCCAACCGGACTCTTTAAACGTTTGGAGTTCGCAGCAATCTAAGGGTCTCTCATATCATTTAGACGTAGTGAAACTGCTGGGTTCAAACGATAGAGACTGAGCTGCCTCCAGCATCAGAAACCCCTCACCTGGTGGTCCGTCAGCCTCCGGGCTACCAGGTCATAGTGGCGGTTGCCCACCTTCTTTAGGGCGACAATACCACCCCATAGTGTAGCACGTCTTTCATGGGCCCTAGTGCAAATAAGGAAATGGCCCACCTGGCTGCTGATGGAATTATAAATAGGGCTCTCTGTTTTATGTTATTTATTTTTTTGACATTTGTGTCTGTATTTATCCATATTTATTTTTGGGCAACTTTATCAGTATTTATCCATATTTATTATGGGCTTTGTAATAAAAATAAAGCTGAAACTGGCATATTTCCACATTTATTTAACAAATAAATATGCAGTCATGCTTAAATGCCTGCCAGTTTTCAGTGATATGAACACCTGAAGAAGACAAATCAATGCACTTATATGAAAATATGCACATTTCAGTATCAGCCTTGTGTATATCTACTGCTGTTTAAGTCTCTTTACTAAAATTCCTTTCTTTTTTACTACCCTTACCTATCAATCCAAACAGTTATTGACCTGGCAGTCATGCAAAGGGTATTTAGAATCACTCAAAAAGCACCCAATTTCCATTTTTTTATCCATATTTAAAAATAAATACAGACAAGAAAATAAAATACATCTAACGTAACCTAGCTACTGTTATCCCTTACGAAGAAGTGACCTTGGTTTGAAAAAAGCAAACAATTACGTGAATGCCTATGTCTATGCAAAATTCTGCGGCAACATTTAAATTACACTGTAGTCACTCACGTGATTTAATGAATTTTGCACTACACTTGTTACTCAAAATTCCCCAAATTCCAACCTTACGCCACTTTGCACCCTTCATGATAAAAATGTACTGCAAATATACAGAAATAACAGAAGTGTGCGTTGTTTGTGATGTTATTTTTTGCTTTGCACAATTTGTTTGTTTTTTCAGCCCATGCAAAATGTGCCAAGATTTCCATGACGGGTTCCATTCACCATTGTTCATTTATCGCCCACATGTTATGATTTTATAATGATTAAGATTTGTGTCTTAATTTACATTTTTATTAAGATGTGTGCTGTAATTTAAATTTGTATTAAGATTTGTGCTTTAATTTACATTTTTATTACAAAACAGATAGGTGTGTGCGGGTGCGCACATGTGTGTTAGGAACCACAGGTTCTGCTTGGATACATTCTGCCCCATAAGGCAAATAAAAAGCCCTTCTCCACCTGTTTTCTAGCCTGGCAGGTAACCAGAGGTACACAAAGGCTTTCCTTGGTTGGTGTCATACAGAATCTGAGATTCCCCCCTCTAGTAACCCTGTACAAGCAGGTGTACAAAAGCCATAACTTTTGTTCTGGACATGCAGATGCCTATAAACACCAGTGAAATGAAATGAAATACCAGCATTTGTAAAGCACACAGCTACCTCCGGAGAGGTGTTCCGGCGCTGGGGGCCATCGGGAAGATAAAGCGGGCTATTGCCCAGTCACATGGCGTTGAGCTGACCTGCCGTCAGTGCCAAGGATTGAACCGTGAACCCCGTGGTCCGGAGTCAGGCACCCTGGCGGCGGCGCCACACCTCTAAATAAGCGGAAATAAGAGGGATTATCAGGGACACTGCCCAGTAACCACTCTCACCCTCAAGGCCCAGAGAAGAGGCTTCACATCAATGGGTCCCATGGAGCATTGAGGTATCTTCTAAAGAATGCCAGGGCCTTTGGAAGAAGTGTGCACACATTTGGGAAATTTCTGGATAATTCCACAAAACTGCCTACATTTACGTGAAATTGTCTTTACTGTACCTTTCATAACAATTTAACACAAGAACATACCTTGCATTCGAAGTCGCAATACATCTGTGACTCTGGCAAGACATTTTCTATCAAACCAGACTCCCGTATGAAACAATTTTACTTATTTTTTTAAATGTATGAGCCTAGTAAACATTTTGGATACATCAAGAGGATATGCCTTACCGGAATCAGCGTGTTATGTGAATAACAATGGTTGTCTGTAGTGAGCAAGCACTAGAACTGCACACCCAGCACATCCTTAGGGGCTCTGGGTTAAGGTGTTGGGAGTATTTCTGGGTGGGAGGGGTGGGGGGGCACTGTGTACATTTCTTCTTAGAAGCAATTTCAGCTCATTGAAGCTGTTGTTTCTTCCACAGATGTAACAGACTATGTATTTTTTCTTTTTTTTGTTGTCCTCCTCGCGCCATCTCTTTCTTGCTAGTGTACATTCCCCCTTCAAGGGGTGTAGGGAGGGGGGCGGGACACCATTCCAAAAAGTGTTGCTGTTCAAATCTGGCCTGCCTGCCTTACATACAGAGCTTGTATGGCTTAATCATCGGACCCCCTAGTTATTTGCCAATCAATGTAATGTTTCCAGACGCCTTTATAGCTCTGGGGGTCACAGGCCATATCCATCTAACTTATGAAGTTAGTGTTTTTGAGAAGATGTTTGAAAAGCGGTGGGTTTGGTGGTTTCCAGAGCCTGCATTTCTCTCTTCTCGTCAACAATAACCACATAAAAGATAAGCTTCATCTTGGCAGAGTAACACCCAAAATACATATCAGGACTGATCCCAAAGAATACAAGTTGGGGGCTTACCTCTTTTTTACACTCTTTTGTTGATGGGTGCCATTGATATGGTGGACGTCCAGAAATCTCCATAATCGGTAGTGGCTTTAGATGAGGCTAAAGCCTTTGACAGGGTCCACTGAGATTACCTCTGGGAAGCCCTTAGGAGCTTTGGATTCCCCCAAAAAATGATATTGACAATAAAAAATGTGTACAGAGCCCCAGCTGCTAGAGTTTAGCTAAATGGTGAACTTTCCAACTGTTTTCAGATCACTAGGTGCACAAGGCAGGTCTTTTATCTTTCCCCTCTCCGTTTTAACTTCTATAGTGAACCTTTTTACACCACATTAGAATAGATCCCTCCATTGTTTAATTTAAGACGGCTGAGTTGAAGGTTAACTTCGCACTATATGCGGATCATGTGCGACTTTAAACAACTAACCCACATCTTTCAATACCCAGAATATTCAAGGGGGCTGAGGAATTTGGTAATAGGACTATGTATGGCGGGAAACACAGTGTATGTATCCCCTTAGAGGCAGTTACGTTGTATCTTCTAAAGAAGTAATAGGGCTATGTACAGAGACATACCCTAAGAAGCAGTTACATTATATCTTCTACAAAAGTAATAAGGTTATGTATGGGGGAAACTGCATATGTATCGCCTTAGAAGCAGTTACATTGCTTTCTCAACAGAAGTGATAGGACTAGGTATGGGGGAAACACAACGTGTGTATCGCCTTAGGAGCAGTTACATTATATCTTCTGCAAAAGTAACAGGACTATAAATGGGTGAAACATGATGTATGTATCCAAAGAAGCACTCAAATTGTATCTTGTGCAGGAACACTATACTTGTGCTGAGAAGCAGTCTTGTACCTGTCACTGTAGTAAAAGGCTTATAGCTGGGGGAAACCGTGTATGCGTCTTCTGAGTAGCTATTACATAGTATCTGCTGAAACACTGTGCATGTTTTAGAGGTAGGCGATAAACTCCGCTCCTCAGGCATAGTTTGCGGGGTTTCGGAAAAACTCTGCTAACCGCCGAATGGTGGAGCTTTTTACGCATGAGGCTCGCCAACTTTACATTGGCAAGCGCGAGATACAAAATTGAGCGCTAGATGACTCCCAGGGAGATTTCTCAACGCAGCAGGTCACTATCGCTTGCGTTGAGAAAGCTGACCTCGTGTTGAGAAACCTGCTGCTCGAGTAGACAATCTGCTCAAGGGGCAGAAGGAAGCAGCACCCTGTGGCACACCTGGCGGTGCCGTTCGCGCGGATTTTCCAGTATGGGACAAACTTCCACCACTAAAAATCTGTGTGGGCAGCGCAACGTACTGAACTCTGCTAATAGCAGAACTCTGCGGTATCTCGCTGAGTTTTTAGGCAACTCCAGTGAAACTCTATGAGTTCTGCCCACCCCTAGTATATATCTCTTTAGAGGCAAATACCTTTTGTATTCTGCAGGAGCACTAAACTGGTGCTGACATGCAGCCATATTGTATCTGCTGCAGGAATAATGTATCTGTTACAGGAGCAATTGGGTTATCTCTGGACTGAAACAATGTGTATAAACCTTCTGAGAAGCAGTTAGGTTGTCTCTTCTGCGGAAGAATTGGGATTATATCTGGCGTGAAACGCTGTATACGTATCAAATGAGAAGCAGTTAAACTGTATATTTTGCAGGAATATTGGGAATGTATCTTCTGTATTTGTCTGTTTCAAGCAGTTTCTTTGTTTCATCTGCAGGAGTAATTGAATAAGATCTGTGGAAAACACTATATGTATCTACTTGGTATCAGCTATGTGGCACCTACCGTATCTACCTTTAGAGCTGCAGTAACTTTAGAAGTGTAGTTTGGGACTAGTAGTGCACGACGTCTTTTGTGGATGGGTGCTTGTAGTAACCTTCCCTGAATCCCTCCTAACTTTTCCCAAAAACCCTCACATGTTGTAGTAGATATACCCTACTATCCCACCTCTCCACCTGGTTCCTCCCATATTTACTACCATGTGGTAAACTTACATGTGTGGAGCTCTCCCCACAGAGAAGATAGTAGTTGTGGAGGAAAACATTTCCACCTGAAGGTTTGTACATTTCTACTACTGTAGTACTACTTGTATTGGCATTTATATAGCGCACTACTTACCCGTAGGGTCCCAAGGCTCTTCGACCGCTGCAAAACCCTTCCTGGCTTCCCTGAGAGATGGTCCCTTAATGGGTATCTCCAGGGTGAGACCAGGCATCCCCGGCGGTCTGGTGGGGCCGTTAGTGAAGATGAGGCAAGCTAATGCCCAGAGTTGGCGAGTGTGATCGCTGATCAGAGTGGGCACCGAGGCGAGAGAATTATCGAGTCCGCTGACCCTGGTCCAGAAACCTGCTGCGCCGGGAATCGAACCCTGGTCCCGGGCCGTCCTCTGCTCTCGGGTCTGCCGCCTCTAACCAGTGAGCCACACTACTTCACTACTTTGCATACTACAAACTGCAGTTTGTGAATCAAGCTTATCACATACAAGATACAAGTTCAGTGTAGGACACTAGTGAAGGAATCTCAACCTGGAGGCATCTATGGACTGAGCAGACACTGAAACAGTGTGTGTGTGTGTGAGTGCGTGCGTGTGTGTGTGTGTGATGAACAGAAGCCAACACTCACGGGGTAGTTGCAGAACACTTTATTGCCTCAAAGCAACAAACACTTTTTGTGGTACCACCTTCGTTGGTGTTGGTAAAAAAACAAAGAAATTCATAACTTGCAACACCACACACGTAGTAAGTATATTGCTTATTTAGTCCCTGTGGGCTAAGATACATAGGCAGCACCAGTCACCCAGTCAAGGTCCGTATTTTAGAACATTTGCTGGCCATTGCAAAAAAAGATTCATCCTTTCCAGTAGCAAGGTATTTTGCCACTTCGCATCCGAGCGACAGGGACCTGTTGCAATACTTTGGGCTGGATTGTGTCTCAACCAATGTATGTGGTGGGGCCAGAATCCTGAAATTACTCAGATTAGAATCCCGCTACATAATTGATTTGCAAACCAAACATCTGAAAGGTCTGAATAGCGGGGAAGAGTTGGCAGTGCATTTATGAGACTGAACTGTGACACAAGCCGATACACGGCTTAATGAAAAAGAACAATTGTTACTTACCTGTAAACAAGTGGTTCTCCAGTATTGGTGTCTTTCATAGATTCACATGCTTGAATATTCCCCGTCGTCGAAGTGGGAGTCCCAAAGTAAATAAAATAGCAATAATGCTAAATATTTATAATATATATAATATATATGTACATATAATACATGATAAAGAATAGGAAACATAATAGAAACCTCAAAAAACTATTCCTACATAGGAAAGCATGTTAAAGAGAAAAAACTACTTGTAACACATTAGTGTCATTATGTTAGTCCAAATTACAGCCAATCAGGCGTCAGCTTCCTCTAGAACCTTCTCCTCAGAAGCTCAAGCCCTCAGATTTTCGTAGCACAAGTAACAAAGAGCGCATGAGGAGAAGAGAGCCTCTGAGGGGAGGAGGGTGGGTCGCATGTGAATCTATGAAAGACACCAATGCTGGAGAACCACCTATTTACTGGTAAGTAACAATTGTTCTTCTCCAGTATTAGGGGTGTCTTTCATAGATTCACATGCTTGAATAGAATAGAATTGAATAGAAACAGGACAACCCAATAGTCCCCAAGGAACTGGGTAACTTAAATTAAATAGAAGAAGGCTCCTTGAGGAATTATTTGTTAATATCTCAATAATTTTCTATTAAGTCTTATATAAGTACTTTACTTAAGAAGAAAACATAAGAAGCATGGTATCTTTCAAAATTTTTATATTGTTTAGAAAATGATCCCTTTGTTTTTTACACAAGATTCTAGAAGTACAAGTAATAGGCAACATAAACAACACTACAATTTCCTATATATTTCCTGTAGTGTGGTACACCGTTGGTACAGTATGTAATATACAAATATATACATAGAGTGCTCCTGTACATGTAGTCAGCTAATCCATCGATATACTATATACAAATCCTTGTTTGGACAGGTATGAACCAAACGGTGTATATGCGTCGACGTTTCGGTCTCTATTGTATGTATTTCACCGAGACCATCCTCAGGACTAAGCGTTGCACATGGAATCTACAAAAACATATACAATATATACACAGTCAGTATAACCGAACCAGCTACTAATGTCCAATATTTGATCGTCTGCTTACATTAAAATACCATCACCACACCCAAAGTGTCCAAAAACCTTACTAGATATATACACATATATACAACCCTTCACTCCTTAGCACCTCATGTCAAGATTCTCTATACTCACTAGACAGGATGTCTTCCAAAGCCTCAATCCACTACTACTTCTTAGGGTAATTGAAACCACTCCTAGGTAAACAATGCACAGATTCAAAATGTAGTCCTAACCCTAAAGCAATCGAATAGTACAATAAACATGGTATAAAAACCATTATGGAGCTTACCTCCACCGTGATTCCACTTGACACTCGATAGTAACTTTCTAATAATCACGTGCACCGGGACACACCTCGGCTTTTCAAACGTCTGCCAACCATATAAACTATAAGAGAAATAAACATGCAATCTCGAATCACTAAAACGATCCACAACTAAGATGCCAGCTATCTAGTCCGTGATTGTCTCTGGGCAGGGAACTTACTTGGTGAGCTTCACGGACGCGACCGTATCATTCCAGTCTCCGTCGGGGTCTAGAGGAATGGCTCGTGAGCGTTAATACAAACTATCGCGTCTATGCGCATGCGCACAAAGTAGCGTTCAGTACATTGAGCATGGCGGCCATCTTAACAGGGAGTGTAAAGTATTAAAATACCCCGTTTTGAAGGGATTTATTCATCCTATAATGTGCGATATGTACAGTTACATACAGATAATGATAATACACGGCTTAAGGTCCTCAGAAGCAGTATCAAAAAGTGAAAATCAAAATAAAATTAATAACGGGAAACAGTGACAAAAGTGAATATCAAGACCAGGACCAGTCTAAGAATACCCACAGCTCGCTAAAATCTCAATATTTCTGTAGTTTGCAAAGAATACGTTCAGATAATCAGACATCACATCCTTATAGGGTTGCCAAACTATGCCACTCTACACATTGGTTCAAACCATATTCCACTGTTTTTCCGGTCCAAATCCATCTGTTCTCTTTTAATGTAAGTAGACGATCCACATTGGTCCTCCTTTCAGAACCTTTGACCACCTCTATTACATACCATTGCATATCTTTCGGACCATGGGACTGTTGTGTGTAGTGTTCCACTAATGGGGCTGTTAATACTTTACACCTGATGCGAGACTGATGTTGGATTATTCTTTTCCTCACTTCTTGGGTAGTTTTGCCTATGTACAACAGTTTACATGGGCATTCTATGCAGTAGATGACGTTCTTAGTGAGGCAATTGGAATGATGTTTAAATACAATTTGTTTTCCATTCACTACACAGAGTTTTGTTGGTGTGGTAGTGTCACATGCGGCACATTGTCCACATGGATAATGTCCTACAATAGGTGGAAGCCCCCATTGGTTATGTAGAGTGACAGGTTTAGGTTCCCTATAGGTCTTTACCAAATGGTCCCGAAGGTTTCTTGCTCGCTTGAACGCAAACCTGGGAGGATTTAGTTGGGGCTCAACTTTTTGTATCAGTTGCCAATTTTTCGAAATAATTCTTTTGATCTGATTAGATTCCGTGCCAAAAGTAGTTATACAGGCAATGGTGTTATCAGTTTCCTCCTTCCTCTTGTTTTCCTCTAGTAATGCAGTGCGGTCATAGTACCACGCACGTTTAAGTGCTCGTTTGACTAGTCTATATGGATATTGTCTCGCACTCAATTTCTGTTGAAGAATCTTAGCCTCCCTGAAATAATCCTCCCTCTTGGTACAATTGCGCTTGATTCGCAAGAATTGTCCAAAAGGGAGGTTATCTCTTAGATTTCTCGGGTGATGGCTTGAGTATTTCAGCAAGGTGTTGCGTGCTGTGGGCTTCGTGTATAGATCTACTACCAAGGAACCATTGTCATGTTTGATATTTAGATCCAAGAAATTTATGGATTGATTACTGTACTCAATTGTGAAACGTAAGTTAGGATTTTGTTCATTGAGCCATGCATGGAAAGATAAAAGATGATCTTCTGGGCCTTCCCAAATTAAACAGACATCGTCTATATATCTTAGGTATTTTTTAACCTGTTTGTCAAAAGGGTTGTTATTAAAAATTACTTTCTCCTCAAAATCTGCTACGTATAGATTTGCTATATCAGGGGCGAAAATCGCCCCCATAGCCACCCCTTTACGTTGACCATAAAAGTCTTCATTGAATATAAAGTAGTTCCGTTCCAATGCTATCTTAGCACACTTGGTCACAAATTCCACCGGAACTTGCATGGGGCGAGCTTGATTCTGCAGTACTTTATCAATGATATGTAGGGCTTTGTTTTGTGGGATATTGGAGTATAAACTCTCAATATCCATTGTCACTAGGATGTTATTATTCGAGTCAAAAGCTTCTCCTTCCAACGCATTGATCACACTAATGCTATCCTTAGTATATGATTTGGTCAGCGCCACAAAGGGTTTTATGAAATGGTCCACATACTCCGCAAGGGGTTGCAATATAGATCCACATCCCGACACAATAGGTCTCCCCGGGGGTTGTTCTGCACTCTTATGGATCTTTGGGAGTGTATAAAATGCAGGAATAGTGAAGTCTTTTTTATTCAGGTAGTCAAATTCTTTTTGGCTTAACCACATACCATCCAGACCCTCTTTAGTGATAGTCAATATTTCTGTTCTTATTCTTTCAGTAGGGTCACCCCTCAGTTTGGTATAGTATAGGGTATTATTCAATTGTGACAGGGCCTCTATGTCATAATCAAGTTTATCCTGCACTATTATACTCCCTCCCTTATCGGCAGGTTTGATGTAAATATCGTCACGTTTGGCAAGGGCATCAAGTGTTAAATGTTGCTCTCTAGTGAAGTTATATTTCACATATTTTCTTTTCCCTTTGAATAACTGATCCAGTTCAATGAGAACTACATTTTCAAAGGTCAGTAGTTCTTTGGGCATAAGATTGTTACTTGGATAAAATGTAGAGGGACATCGAAGACCTGTGACATTATAGGGCAGAATTTGTGTGGGGTTTTTGTTGAAATAGTGTCTAAGCCGAAGTGTCCTGAAAAATCTATGGATTTCCATTTGGGTGTTAAAATGATCATTACGGCTCGTAGGAACAAAGGACAATCCATAGCTTAGGAGTTCTAGTTCTTGTCTACTCAACTCATGTTTGGATAGATTGAAGATAGGGACTACTTCCAACGAGGGATTGTCTGCCATTGCACCAGGTAGAGTGTCTATTTCATCTACCATTCGTAATAATTGTTCCTCGTTTGTCGAAATCCTGGAGTGTATTGGTTTCTGTACCACCCCCTCCGGGCTGTGCGAGTTCGTCCCCGTGGTGGTGTTTGGCCTCTCGGTAAAAAATGACCACGTCCTTGACCTCTTCCAAACCCTTGGTTGTGATTGTGTCCTCGATTACTGCCCTCGTCAGAGCTAGACGATGCTGTATCAGAAAAAGTAATCTGCTTTGGTGCCCAGTGTGATTGTCCCTGGCCCTGCTGGAAAAAATCTTTTTTTAAATACGGATAAGTGCGTTCCTTAGAATAATACTTCAAATCCTTCTGTAGTTTGTCAGTTTTCTTTAATATGTTGGTTTTGAGGAAATCAGCTATTTGTGTTTCTAATTTTTTGAGATATTCTTCAGCATCAGTAGTAGTTTGATCTTCTCTGATCTGTTTCTCTAAATCTGATATCTCTTGTTTCAATTTCTCTATATGTTTTAAAGCCGTTTCTATCCCTAGAACCATCCAACTACGTGAACATTTATTGGATACGAAGCTAAATCCTATTTTGAAATCTTCGTCGTCTATGAATATAGCCGGAATGTTACGCACTTGTAGGCCAACGGGAATAATATTGTTGTTCAGACAATCTGTGAGGAATTTAGCATGTAGCTCTGTCCTAATTAGTTTTTTACGCAACCTCTCTAAATTGTTGCGAGCTGTTGTTTGCTGTACAGTGTGCGAGCTGTTATTGGCATTCTGAGGTCCTAGTAATGACGGTCCACTCGCTACTTTAGCTATATACTCATCACTATATGTGATTGTTTCTTGTTCTGACATTTATATTTTTGTGTTTTTTGTTTACTAAGAATTTTGTGGTATAAGAAACCTGAACCCAAATTAGAAACACAATATTTTACAACATATTACACAAAAAGTGAGTGCATTCCATACATACAAATGAATATATATACAAAAATTGTTAGTGCAAACAAATATCTATATACATAGGCAGACAATCTAACTATATAAATAGAAACAACCACTTTCAAAAAAGGGTCCTTGCAGACACGTCTGCGCTAATACATTGAATAGAAACAGGACAACCCAATAGTCCCCAAGGAACTGGGTAACTTAAATTAAATAGAAGAAGGCTCCTTGAGGAATTATTTGTTAATATCTCAATAATTTTCTATTAATCTTATATAAGTACTTTACTTAAGAAGAAAACATAAGAAGCATGGTATCTTTCAAAATTTTTATATTGTTTAGAAAATGATCCCTTTGTTTTTTACACAAGATTCTAGAAGTACAAGTAATAGGCAACATAAACAACACTACAATTTCCTATATATTTCCTGTAGTGTGGTACACCGTTGGTACAGTATGTAATATACAAATATATACATAGAGTGCTCCTGTACATGTAGTCAGCTAATCCATCGATATACTATATACAAATCCTTGTTTGGACAGGTATGAACCAAACGGTGTATATGCGTCGACGTTTCGGTCTCTATTGTATGTATTTCACCGAGACCATCCTCAGGACTAAGCGTTGCACATGGAATCTACAAAAACATATACAATATATACACAGTCAGTATAACCGAACCAGCTACTAATGTCCAATATTTGATCGTCTGCTTACATTAAAATACCATCACCACACCCAAAGTGTCCAAAAACCTTACTAGATATATACACATATATACAACCCTTCACTCCTTAGCACCTCATGTCACTGTTTCCCGTTATTAATTTTATTTTGATTTTCACTTTTTGATACTGCTTCTGAGGACCATAAGCCGTGTATTATCATTATCTGTATGTAACTGTACATATCGCACAGTATAGGATGAATAAATCCCTTCAAAACGGGGTATTTTAATACTTTACACTCCCTGTTAAGATGGCCGCCATGCTCAATGTACTGAACGCTACTTTGTGCGCATGCGCATAGACGCGATAGTTTGTATTAACGCTCACGAGCCATTCCTCTAGACGCCGACGGAGACTGGAATGATACGGTCGCGTCCGTGAAGCTCACCAAGTAAGTTCCCTGCCCAGAGACAATCACGGACTAGATAGCTGGCATCTTAGTTGTGGATCGTTTTAGTGATTCGAGATTGCACGTTTATTTCTCTTATAGTTTATATGGTTGGCAGACGTTTGAAAAGCCGAGGTGTGTCCCGGTGCACGTGATTATTAGAAAGTTACTATCGAGTGTCAAGTGGAATCACGGTGGAGGTAAGCTCCATAATGGTTTTTATACCATGTTTATTGTACTATTCGATTGCTTTAGGGTTAGGACTACATTTTGAATCTGTGCATTGTTTACCTAGGAGTGGTTTCAATTACCCTAAGAAGTAGTAGTGGATTGAGGCTTTGGAAGACATCCTGTCTAGTGAGTATAGAGAATCTTGACATGAGGTGCTAAGGAGTGAAGGGTTGTATATATGTGTATATATCTAGTAAGGTTTTTGGACACTTTGGGTGTGGTGATGGTATTTTAATGTAAGCAGACGATCAAATATTGGACATTAGTAGCTGGTTCGGTTATACTGACTGTGTATATATTGTATATGTTTTTGTAGATTCCATGTGCAACGCTTAGTCCTGAGGATGGTCTCGGTGAAATACATACAATAGAGACCGAAACGTCGACGCATATACACCGTTTGGTTCATACCTGTCCAAACAAGGATTTGTATATAGTATATCGATGGATTAGCTGACTACATGTACAGGAGCACTCTATGTATATATTTGTATATTACATAGTGTACCAACGGTGTACCACACTACAGGAAATATATAGGAAATTGTAGTGTTGTTTATGTTGCCTATTACTTGTACTTCTAGAATCTTGTGTAAAAAACAAAGGGATCATTTTCTAAACAATATAAAAATTTTGAAAGATACCATGCTTCTTATGTTTTCTTCTTAAGTAAAGTACTTATATAAGACTTAATAGAAAATTATTGAGATATTAACAAATAATTCCTCAAGGAGCCTTCTTCTATTTAATTTGAATAGAATAGAAAGCAGTAACCTCCGAAAACTGAGATTGCTAGGTAAATATATGGAAGAAAACCAAGACAGTACCAGGATAATACAGTCATGTTACACATCATAGCAATCACAGTAAAACATCAAGGAGGGGGAAACAGAGGCTCACCTTAATGAAACAGATGGCGAAGCACTGCCTGTCCCACTGCGGTATCCACTTCATTGATGGCATCCAAACAGTAATGATTGGTGAAAGTGTGCCTGCTGGACTATGTCGCTGCACGGCAAATCTGATGAAGAGGCACACCATCAAACAAGGCGGTGGATGAAGACATCGCCCTCGTAGAATGAGCCCTAACTGAAGACTACAATGGTTTACCAGCTTGTTGGTGGCAGAAGGCAATGGCTGAGGAAAGCCATCGAGCAATAGTTGGCTTGGAAACTGAATGTCCCTTACGTAAACGTCCGTAGGCGATGAACAGCTGGTCGGACTTGAGGAAGGAGGCAGTTCTGGCAATGTAAAATTTAAGGCATTGTTTGATGTCCAAAGAATGCAAGCGCTGCTCCGCCGGAGACTTTGGGTCCGGAAAGAAAGTTCTCAGGAACACAGGCTCATTCAAATGAAAGTCTGTCGGTACTTTAGGTAGGAAAGAGGGGTTGGTGCGGAGCGCCACTCCGTTAGGCCTGAACTGAAGGTAAGGAGGCTTGATAGTGAAAGCGTGCAGGTCGCTCACGCGACGAGATGAGGTCAAAGCCAAAAGAAGCGCAACCTTCCAGGTGAGGAATTTGATATCCGTTTTATGGATAGGTTCAAATGGTGACTTCATAACTTGGGATAGTACAACATTGAGGTGCCAAGATGGAGGAAGGCGCCGAACAGGTGGGAACTTGCGAAAAAGTCCTTTGAAGAATTGTCGTATGATTCTGGACGAGCAGAGGGAAGAAGAGCAATTGTGTCTGAAGCGAGATATAGCAGCTAAAAAAACTCTCAGGGTAGAATGAGAGAGTCCTGGCTGAGCAAGGCTTAAGAAGAATGGAAGAAGCTGCTCTGGAGTGGAGTGGATGGGATGGACATTGGCTGAACACACCAATGGCAGAATCTCTTCCACTTGAGTTTATAAGTCTTGATGGTAGACGGAGCCCTAGCTTGAGCCAGGATGTCTCTGGATTCCTGAGATAAGTTCAAATCTGCGAATTTAAGGTACTCAGGTTCCATGCCCACAATTGTAGCGTGGAGGGGTCCGGATGGCACACTAGGCCTCTGTCCATTGATAGTAGGTCTGGACGAGGGCGCAGAGGAATGGGCTTGCATTGGGACAACAGAAGCAGTTCTGAAAACCATGCCTGCCTGGGCCAACGAGGTGCGATAAACAGGATGTGGCAAGGCTGTCTCTGCATCTTCCACATCACCCGATGTATTAATGGAATCGGCGGAAAAGCGTAAGCGAATAGATCGCACCAGTCTATCAAAAGGGCATTCCAGCAAGACCCGGGGTGGGGATGCCAACTTGCATAAGACGGGCATTTCCGATTCTCCGGTGTTGCAAAGAGGTCTAGATCTGGGTGACCCCACTGGTGAAAGACAAAATCTAGAGTCGGCTGGTGCAGTTCCCATTCGTGCGTTGAGGAAGTGGACCTGCTCAGAGAGTCCGCCAAAATGTTGGACACGCCCGGGAGGTGGACGGCTGTCAAGGTGATCTGGTGGCGGAGAGCCCAGTCCCAGATCGACTGGGCCAAGTGAGACAGATGAGGAGACTTGGTTCCTCCGTGTTTGTTCACGTATTGCATACTGGTGGTATTGTCCGTTTGGATCAGCACTGACTCCCTGTGAACTACTGGGAGGAATGACTTGAGCGCTAGGAAGATCGCCATCAACTCCAGCCTGTTGATATGCTACTTGCGCTGGGACGGAGTCCACTTGCCCTTGATGGATAGACCCTGGAGATGAGCGCCCCACCCCTCCAGGGAGGCGTTTGTCGTCAGCGTGAGATCTGGTGCGTGAATGAGAAAGGATGTTCCCTTTTCCAGATTTGTAGGTTGTGCCCACCAAAGCAAGCTCTTTCTCATGCGGGTTGTCACTACGATAAGGTCGTTGAAGGACCCGGAGACCTGACGCCACTGTAAGTCCAGTTCTTCCTGAATGGGACGAGCGCGCAACCTGCAATTTGGGATCAGTGCGATGCAAGATGAAGCCATTCCCAAGAATTACTTTAACGTTCAAACAGAAACGGACTGTTTTCTTCAAATGAGGGAGACCAGACGAAGGATTTTGTGACATCGCTCGTTGGAGACGAACGCTTTTGAGAGCTTCGTATCTAGGATCGCTCCCAAGGAGGATCTGGTCTGCAGAGGTGGAAACTGTGACTTTTCGACGTTGATGGTCAACCCCAGGGACTGAAACACCTGCTGGCAAAGGCGAGTGTCCTGATGTAGCTGATGGTGGGATTGAGACTTTAGAAGGCAATCGTCCAAATATGGAAAGATTTGAACGCCTTGGAGATGCAGGTGAGCCACCACAGGGGCCAGTACCTTCGTGAACACACGAGGAGCTGATCGCAGCCCGAAAGGCGGAACTTTGAACTGAAAGTGCATTGGTCCCACCTTGAAACGCAGGTACTGGCGATGTTGTTGGATAATAGGGACATGAAAGTATGCGTCTTGAAGGTCTATGGTGGTCATGAAATCCTCGCTGGATAGAAGACGAAGGATTTCCTCTAACGTCAGCATGCGGAATGATTGGGACTTTAGGAACTGATTGAGAGCCCTCAGATCCAGAATTGGTCGCCAATCTTCGGTCTTCTTGAGTATGAGGAAGAATCGAGAGTAAAACCCCTCTCCTCTTTGATGTTTCGGGACCACTTCGATTGCACCTTTTAACACAAGAAGACAAACCTGATGGAAAAGCTCCTCGAGGTGTGGAGGATGCGGGCCACGAGGTGGAGTACACGGAGGAATCTCTACAAACTCTAGGGTATGACCCCGTCGTAAATTGTCCAAAACCCAGCGGTCCAAGGTGATCGAGGACCACTGAGAATAAAACAGAGAGATTCGACCTCCAACATTTTGATGGTGGGAAAAGTCATTGGCGTTTAGAGTTGGATCCCCGGTAAGAGGACTTTCCTCTGTAAGGCCTGGAGGACTGCTGGCGAGATTGGCGATTGGGCGTGTAACGTTGGCCGCTCTGATTGTATGAGCGGTATTGCTGCCACCTCGAACGTTGGAAGAAGTGCCGCGTCCGCGCGCACCTCGAAAGGACTGCTTCCGAAATTGTAACGTGCCCAAAGACTTTGCCGTATCAGTGTCTTTCTTAATGGATCCCAGGGCGTCATCAATATGGGATCCGAATAGTGATTCCCCATCATAGGGCATGTCCAGTATTCTGGATTGGACTTCCTGCCGGAAGGATGGGGACTTTAGCCAACCTTGTCGTCGGAGTGCAGCCGTACTTGCAAGCAGACGGAATCCTGTGTTAGCCACATCGACTGCGCAGTCGATCATTTCTTCTGATGTTCTCTGTCTATCTCGAAGGATCTGTAGAGCGTCAGCCTTGGAAGCATCAGGTATGAGTTCTATGAGATCTGAAATGTCTGACCACATTTGTCTGTCATAGCGTCCCAAGATGGCTAAGGCATTGGCTGCCCGGACAGATGGGGAAGTCATCGTTGAGAACTTTCGGCCAATAGCATCCAGACGTCGACCCTCTCTATCCGGAGGGGCTGTGATAGGAGCCGCTGGGTTCCGGGCTCGACGCTGTGCGGCCTGAGTCACTACCGAGTCCGGTTTGGGGTGAGAAAGCAGGGAAGCCGGAGACCCAATCGGGGCCTTGTACTTTTTCTCAAGGCGCGGTATTTGTGCAGGTAAGGAGTTTGGAGCAGTCATGAGTTTAATTCCTTCCTTCCAAACAAAATCGATGATGGGAATCGTGTAGGTTTGTTTATAAGGTTTGTCTTTAAAATCATAAAGGAAACAGTCCTCCTCACGTTGTGATCTTGGTAATTTAAAGCACAGAGCTGCTTATCCATTAAAAGATGGAAACTGGCAATATCCACAGGAGGTGAATCTCCAGAGTTCCCTGGCTGAGGTGAGGGCGTCTGTGCCCGATAATCATCCCAGTCTGCCATATCCGGGTCACCTGCCTCATCCGAATTGTCTGGGACTTCTCCGTCCTCACGCTCCGGGACCGCCTCATCGTCCGCATCCTGTGGATAAACTGTTGTATTGATCCTAATAGTCGTCTGAACCTGAGACGAAGTTGTAGGTGGTAACACAGGCGGCCGAGAAGGTGGAGGCAGTGCCACGGTAGCCGGAGATGGTGTTGGTGTACTCTGTGGCGTAGCTGGGAAACGGCGGTTATAATCATCCAGCATATGTTGGAGATTTGAGATCAGAGTTAAAGGAATGGTAGCCATAGGGACTTGGACCAGCTGTTTCTCAGATTGAGACTGTTGATCACCGTCACCTTCGTCAGAATCCGAGTCCTGACACTTAATTATTAAGTCAGATGGACTTTGTGCTGCTCCAAAGGTATCCCCTTCTTGTTCTGAGTCAGTGTCAGGCTCAGATGTAGTGGCAAACATTGGAGAAGGTGGTTGCAGCTCTGGATCAGAGAGCTGGTGACACGGAACCTTGTCGCGACGATGAGAAGATTCTGAAGTCTTCAAAGGCACTAACGGCAACGAGGCAAAGGAAAGTGGTGCCGCCGTCGACTGGCTTGCTCGTCGACGAAGATAGTTTTGGAGAAATCGGCACTCTGCAATTCTACTAAGGAAACAATGTGCTTTTTAATTTACAAGTGGCACACTGAGCCTACTATAGGTTTTCAATTTACTCGCATTTGACTACATGCCCCAACATGCTCCACGAGACAATTGTATATAAAAAATTCAACTCACGAAGGGCTAACCAATGAGATGAAAGCAGCTAATACTTTCAAATGCGAGCAGTCAATGCGCCAGTTGTACCAAGCTGCCCATTAAGAAGAGGTGTGAGACCTCGAAACGCGTCGGCAAACAAATGAAAAACGGAGGACTGAGGTGGATCGAAGTGTGAAGCCGAAGGACGGCGACCCGTCGTGTGCCTTCTCAAGCTTTCGGGCCATTGCACAAACATATATATATATATATATATATATATATATAGATGAGCAAAGGTCCAGACTTTTGAGGGCGCTCTCACTGCAAGTAGGCACCAGTCGGTTCATTATCGCTGCACGCATCCCCTTAGGCGCTGTGTTTAAGGAAACAAGACCACGTGAAGCTGCTCCAAGAGATTTATTTTGTGTTACTGGAGACCTGACGCCTTTCAAAGCAATAGATTCTTCCTCAGAGGTCTCAGTAGTTGTGCAACAGGAAACAGGAAACTCCAAATCTGCAAACTACGCCTTAAGTAGGACGTGCTCGGTGCACGCTTTGCTTTCTGGGACATGTAGTCATAGGAGTTAAAGTTCATACCTTAAGTAGGTCCTGTGTTCATTTCTAAAAATCCATTAAAACCCTAAGTGGGCCTCGCAGCAGAGTCCGTGGTTCTGGTTATTTCCAACTTGCAGTACCGCTTAAGTGGCTGGAATCGTTCCAAACTGCGGTGTCCTTTGCGTTTCAATGGACGTTGCTGCTCCCACAGCAGGACTGCCGTGTTTGATATAGATGAGCAAAGGTCCAGGCTTTTGGGGGCGCACTCACTGCAAGTAAGCACCAGCGGGTTCATTATCGCTGCACGCATCCCCTTAGGCGCTGTGTTTGAGGAAACATATATATATATATATATATATACACACACACACAAACACACACACACACACACATATATATATATATATATATATATATATATATATATATATATATATATATATATATATATATATATCAGGTTCTCCGCTCTCTTCGTTTCCTTCTGCAGGAAAAAGACAGACCTCAACTGATTACTTAGGAATAATTGGAAAGCATTTCAGTAATTCCACGTTACTCTTTGACATGGAATTACCTATAATTACATGATTACTCCTGCTCGTGCAATTAAGAGTAATTTGAGGGGAAAAAAATCCAACCACAACAGCACATTTAGCAAGTGCGAGTGACTACTCACACTCGCTATTCATGTTCAGCTGCATTTAAAACTGTTTCTTTGCACACAATGCATTATAACATCCATTTTGGATGCTAGGATGCATTCTGAGCTATCAAAATAGTACTAAATGTCGGAAGGAAGTTGGGGTAAATTATACTTCTCTTTTCACAGTTCCATCTTTTTTATTTTGAAAACCCCACCAATAAACCTGTATACATCCTTCTTTCTTTTAGTTTTCAAATTTAAAATCATACATTATTTCTATTTCACAGTGCATTACAGAGAACTCTGGGTCAAATATGTACCATACATTAATTGGCACTAATGATACTGTTTTCTTTCCTCAGATATATTGAGAACCCCCTGGAATTCAGCGTTAATGGAAAACCTATTTATTGGGCAGGCTTGAATATATTATGTAGCAATAGACAGTAAATGATGCCTTCAAATGGGTCACATTTTGTGGAAGTACTATTTGCTATTTTGTAAATTTAGAGTACATTAGTCCTGTCTGGATTAAAGATTCACACCATTTGTGTCAGTTTAACACCAGAGTGCACCAATACGAAACTGAAAGATGACTAATTAACCTTTCAAATGTCTGCCTCTCTGCTGCATCATCTGTGTTGCTTGTTTTATAGGACCTTTTGTTCCATTTGTGGTAAAAACATTGGGACCGATTCACAAAAGCAAGTATGAGAAGCAGTATCACATGAGCACTCTTTAATGCATTTGTGAATCCCTCTTAAACGTCCAACTCCCTATTAGTAACAATACAAACAGGGTACAGTCCTTTCCATTCCTACTTACTGCATATGAATATTACTTGATTAGTCCTATTGTATTTCCATTTTGGATGTTTGGGGGGCAAATGACAAAGCTTTTTTAGAGTTTGTATAAGAACACTATAGAATATTGCTTTATGTACTCCAAAATGCCTTTGTGAATAGGCCCTGATTTTTCGTACCAATCTGGAAATTATGTAGCAGATTGTGGATTATTTGGCAAGTGAGACAACTTCATAACTATGCGGAAAATGCAGCCTCAGTGGAATTGAATAAATCTAGAAGCCTTAGTAAAATGCATTCTCCCCAATGGAAAGACTAGAGTGGGTAATGCAGACAGACTTTTATTAGGAATATTTGTGGATTGGTTTCTACTAAAATGAAATATCATGCTGAAGATTATCTCAGTCCTAGACTCTTGTAACCTCATTGCAGGTGAAAAGGTGTCACAAGTTTAGACAGATACAGTAGGTGTAACTTATTAGAATTTGGTTATGGGTGAAATCCTCAGGCACAGAGGGGACAGCACAGGTACCCCATCCAGTGTACCACCCCAAACCAGATTCAAAGTATCTTAATTCACAGGGAGCAGAGGCAAAGTGATGGCGGGTGGCATTGGAAAGAGAAAAGGGGGACTAGGAGAGAGGTAACTTTAGAGCAAATAACTTATGAAGTATAAGTTTGGGCATATGGAATGCAGAGAGTGGGTGGATCAAATACCAACCCTTTGCTGTGGTTCCCTGTAACAAAACAAAATGGTATTTTGTATAAGGTGTTGCAGTCGATTATCTAGAAATATTACACGGGAAATCGATAGGACACCATTCCTAAGCCTCTTAAATGGGTTCCATTACAAGTGATCTTATTGCCTGGCATGCTAAAATGTCCCGAAGCAGGACTGAGGCAGTGCACACAAGCGAAACTGTTTGCTTCTCCTCAACTTACCTCTTCACAATAAGCCACAAACAATAATCGTGTATGAGTTCAGAGCACCATGGAGCAGATAGTGCCATTGGCAAAGTTTCGATGCATGCACAGGTAGTCACAAGAGCCCCACATGATGCCTATCGCCTTACTTGTGCTTGTGGTATGTGAAAAAAAAGGCAGTGAAGTTTTACACTGAGACTGCAGCCACTGTTGTTGGTGATGTATTGAGTAGTCAGACAGTTGAAAACAATTTAATAGAAAACCATTACTAAGAAACCATCTCATCCAAACTGTTTAATAGAAATTGGCAGGATAAATGGCATTTACCATTTCATAGAAACACATTCATAGAGTGCCTCTATTTTCAAAATTGGATTTTGCATGCTTATTTAGTTGCAGGTCTTAATTTCATTTTTGTCACAGGTATTTATTTCAGTGCTTTACCCTAGGAATATTCTTTCAGGATTAGATCTTTTGTACTGTCAAACTAGTAATTCAACTGCATTTAGTTCGCTGACCCATCACCACCCTTAAACACACTCCATCCCTGACCATCAAAAAACCCTGAAAAACATCCACCCTGCCACCTGCAAATCCCACACTATGCCTAAATTACACCCATTTCTAGTCCTCTTAACCCTACCCACCCCAAACCCTAAATGCCCTTTCTACTCCTAAACTCCACGCATTCTTGAACCCGAAACTGTACCAATGGCTGACCATACCCTCCACCCATCCGTGAATTCTAAAACCCCTTGGAGCACAATGGTGCTCTTTAATAATCACGGGTAGTCTGCACCTACATGTATTCCTTTCTCGTATTACCATTTGGTTATTCGAATGTACTTGATAATAACATGTGAAAGTGCAATGATAGAATTATTACGTGCCATTTAAAGAAACTAACGTGACCGCTGTGTTTTGAAAAATGTAACCTTTAGTAATTGTTTGCAATCGATTAACGAAGTTGCTCATGTATAATATAATGCATAGATAAATATGCAGCATATTAAATGTGGATTTCAAAAGAGAGGGTACCCCACTGTCACCAGGGAACAGGGCACAAAGACAACAAGTCAGAGGGAAATCCCTGGAGTGTGTTCGTTAACCTAATGTATCTATACCCTTACAGTTGCACCATAGCATCTAGGTTACAGGCTACTATAGATCACTGTATTGCGGGGAGAAATTTACATAATAATTTCCACAAGGAAAGAAAATTTGTTAACAATCTAGTTTTTAATAAAAAAGATTTTTACAATAACAAAGGCACAAGGTTAAAATTTCAAAGGAAAATTCCTTGAAAAGTAAATTTTTTTTATATGAAACTAATTTTTCACATATATAAATGGACAATACAGTAATTAATAATATGGAGCATAAAAGTACATAAATAACACATTACATATCATGGACAGCAAATAGTTTTACCAAAGACAACATATGAAACAAAACAAAAGACCCCTTTTGTGACGGTGGCACTTAGATATTTTTACCACTATAGATTTCTAGATCCAACGGCCTAAAGTGACATAGACAATCCTACACAAATGCGACAAGAATATATGTACATCCAGTGTGTATTTAGGCTTAGGATGGATTCTTTCATTGGGAAATGCGTCAACGCGTTTCGGTGCAATACATATAATTCTGTGGCACCTTCCTCAGGACTTCTTGATAGGGGTTTCTTGTGTAGACAAGATTTCACTCTCCCTATTGTAGGGGGAAGATATTCCCTTAAATGCCTATGGTGAGGGATTCAGACAGGGCGCATGTAGCGTCGTTCAATGTCAATCGTCTGCGATCTCTGGCTGTATTGGCCTTTTTGTCTTCAGAAAGACTCCTCGTATAGGGTTTTCTTTTCTTCAATTTATCTGATCTTTATCTTTTAAAACCATGTGTCTTCGATAGTTTTAAAACCCACTTCAAACGGGCATATAATGTCTGGGAGCCTCACAGGAACTGGATATGTTCTTCGTGCTCGTGGCGCCGCGTTTCTGCCTCGTTTGAACCGCTCTCTATTAAATGTGCCCATGGATGTGTTAATTCAGCTTCAAAATGTAAGATTTCGTAGGCTGCTCATAATGATTCGTGCATTGATGTGTTCATGAAACATGATTGTTCGGAAATGCTTATATAAAATGTTCACTTATATGCATGTTTGTAGGGCTTGTGTGTTTATTCTTATGTTGGCCGATTTCTGTAGGCCTGAAATGTATTCTCCATGACAGCTCTCGTAATGAGGAGAAAAGCTAAAATTCATGTGCATGTTAGATTTGTTCTGTTCTCGCGTTTGTGTTGCAGGTGGAGAAAGTTGTCTTTGTTAGTTAGAATAACGCCTTTTGTTTTAGGTGTTAGGCTTGGCGAGGAGAAGATACTTTTATGCAAGAATGCTGATAACTGGGAGACATTGTACTTTCTCACTGAAGGAGGCCTGGGAATCAAGGTCATCGAGTCAGGAGCTGGTAATATCGAAACTAAATGGAAAGTCACCCATGAGAACTGCCCAGCAGGATAAGATGATCCAGATGCAAGCAGTGGGTGTGGTCTGTGTTTTGCGTTTTGAATTAGGGACAGTGCCCCAGGGGTTGAGTCAGGAGAAGGGGACAGGAGATCGATGGAGAGGGAAGGAGCATCTTAGTACGAGCTCTGTAGCTATGGCTACCTAACCTACACAACTTGAGTGCACTTCTTAGGAATTCTTCACACGCTGACACCTTTTCTGATCTTGCCTTGGGAATGCAAAGTAGGGATGTCACAGAAGTAGTAGTGTAGTGACAGACTAATGCTTTTCACTTATCAACCCCAAATGAAAACGGATCTTGACGTGGGAGCTATCATTGCCAGGAATTTGTCATTGTTTTCATGCTTCAGCGTTTTAATCTCACCTGTCGATTTGGAATTGTATTAGTTCCCATGTACTGCCACAACCTTGTCTTCAGGTGTCTGTATGTCAAGTTATGTTTGGCTTTGTAATAAACCCACTAACTTGGAATTTGGAGTCTGTGATTCTTCAGTGCCAAGTTCCTTTAAAGTTGTTAGTTTGCCATAAATTAGGTATTTCTCCCCTTTACACTTCTCAGCAGGTAATAAAGGTCCATTGACCAAGGGTTTCAGAGTAAATTGGTAGAGAGGAACCTGGCCTTTTCACTACCTAAACTCCACTAAATCATGAACCCTAATTCCTTTTACTACTTCTAAACCCCTCCCATCCCTGCACCCTTAACCCGTTCACCGCGGCACTAATTTCGCCGCGGTGCGGGTGATTTATGACTGGGCGTGGTTCGGACTGCCCCCAGCTGTCCTCCGCACACGCCCACAGTGATGTCGGACGGCACGCAAAGGGTTAAAAGCCCACATTACCCGTAGCCACCGCCCATCCCTGACCCTAAAAACCCCAAACCACCCTTAAACCTCAACGATCTCTGAACTCTAAACAGCCATTCTGCATCTAAACTTCAATTATCCTCACAACCCTAAGACCCATCACCATCCTAAACTCCACCCATTTCTCAACCCTTTAAATTGTTTTTCCATGACTTGGTTCCTTCTAATGTGGTTGCTCTGTTTTCATTTATCCATTAAATTCACAGTCGACCTACAACCTCTGGTACTCAGAGTGGGTATACAAGGCAGTCGCAAAGTGCTTGATATGTGGTTGTAGATGGTGGGCACTGCCACTCATTGTTGCGGATCAAGTTTCTTAGTCATCATTAGATATATCCCAAGAGCAAGCGAGAGAGTGGCAGCTACGAGAGAAAGAGAAGGGACAGAAAGGAAAAAGGCCATGAAGAAAAGAAAACAACAAAAAGGGATAAAGAACCAGGAAGTGTGGGTTAGTAAGAAAAAGAATCATTTGGTGGAATCAAGATTAGGAAGCCTTTGGCAACCACTGCATTCTGTACCACATCTGGCAGACAAGTAAGAACAATTCTTGGTCCCTCCACTTATAGTTTGTTTTAATTTTTACAAAGTAAGTACTTGTGGTTTCTAGTGTTCCGTAGTGATATTAACAAACCTGAAGGAGATGCTATGATTTTTTAATGAAGCCCTCTCAGAATATTGGTTTAAGCAGAAAGCCCTGGCAATGCACAACGCCTCACAGGCCCATGTGATGGTTCTTCCGAAATCCCTAAGAAAGTAAATGCATTTCTACATCCTGACAATCAAAATGACTGTCTAAATTGAGGTCAACCCTATGTACATTACTGTAACTCAGATCAAGGGGCATAGCTTAGTCAGTGAATTTGGGGCGTAAGGTGTGGGTGTGAATCTCAAATATCCCAACTAAAACAAGCATTTGCAATGCAATAGGTCTCGTAATAGGTACGTTTGAGCTATTTGTTTTTTAAAAGACAATCTTTTTATTATGTGTTTGTTTTGAAAGTTGTTAAAGTAATAATTTTGTCATTTACAATGTGAATAGTTTTAACATTTTCAAGTGTGACACTTATAACCTGTGTTCCGCTGAGTGATGTTGTGGGAGTGCTGAGTGGTGCGGTGTTGGTGCAGAGTGATGCTGTGGTGGTGCTGAGTGGTGCTGTGGTGGATGCTGATTGATGCTGTTTCGGGGCAGAGTGGTGCTGTGTTGTTGGTGATTGGTGCTGTGTTGTGGTGATGAGTGGTGCTGTGGTGGTGCTGATTTGTTTAGTGGTTTTGTAGATTGATAATGTGGTGCTGCTGAGTGATGCTGCGTTAGCGTTGAGTGATGATGTGTTGATGCTGAGGCTAGAAAGGTTAAAAAAAAGTGTATCAGATGGCAGAAGTTTAGAAATAGAAAGGATAAAAAATGCTGTTGTAAATGTATGTGTTGTGGACAAAGTAACAACACCTTTTTTTTTGCGAATTACAATTAAATCTATTTATTCTTATTATCAAAAAAATGTAATCCTTGTGAGGAAAACCAGACTGGGATGTTGGAAGTACAACAAGCTGTTGGTATTGCTGTGGGGAGGGTGGGATTAGAAATCCGAGACATGGGTTTGCAGGGGTGAAAGGTTTGAAGCATGGTGCGAAATTGAGGTACAGTAGGGCTTGATCAGACTTGAATGGCATACTTATATGGTCTGTGATAAAAATTGGAACAGCATTGGTAAATAAATTTTATTTGAGCGGCATAATTTTTTTTTGTGATGTGATTTGTATCACATATTTTGATGTATTGACGGAAATAGGAAAAGACAAGTTGTCTGCCACACTTGGTATTTATGTTGTGACTTGAATAATATATTTAGATGGAATGATGGAAACAGTACAAGAACATTTTTGTGACACACTTTGTATTTATGATGTGATTTGTATTTTTGTTGTATGCAATGATGTTCACATTGAAATACAAGTGTTGCGACAAAGTTTGTAATTAAGATGAGTGTTTTTTCACATATTTGTATGTAATAACGGAAACATCAAAATCCAAGTTGTGTGTCCCACTTTGTGTTTATGATGTGTTTGAAATATTTTGATGCAAATATGGAAACAGCATAGTTCAAGTTGTGCACCACACATTTTGTATTTATGATGTGTGTCACATATTGGGATGCAATGACGGAAACATTAAAATACAAGTTGGGTGGCGTAATGTAGTTGTGCTGAGTGGTGCTGTGTTGGTGCTGAGTGTTTTTTTTTTGGTGTTGGTGAGTGATGTTGTGGTGGTGCTGCGTGTTGTTGTGGTGGTGATGAGTGTTAATGTGCTGGTGCTGAGTGAAATTGTGGTGGTGTTGAGTGATGCTGGTGTAGGGCATAGTGATGATGTGTTGATGTTATGTGGTGCTGTGGTAATTATGAGTGTTTAGTTGGTGTTGTGATGAGTGTTTTTTTTGTGGTGCTGAGTGATGCTGGGCTGGCGTTTGGTGGTGATGTGGTGTTGCTGAGTTGTGCTGTGGTGGTGCTGTGTGATGCTGTGTTGATGCTGAGTGGTGCTGTTCTGGTGTATATTGATGTTGGAGTGGCGCTGAGTGGTGTTGTGGTGGCGCAGAGTGATGCTGGTGTTGGGCAGAGTGATGCAGGTGTTGCGCTGAGTTATGCAGGCGTTGTGCAGACTGAATATTGGAGTGGTGTTTACTGATGCAGAGTATGGGGTGAGTGATGAAGAGGCTGCGCTGAGTGTTGGAGGTATTGTACTTAGTGATGCAGTTGTTCTGCAGAGTGATACAGTAGTTGCATTAGTGTTGAGTGATGCATTGTTTGTGCTGAGTGTTTTAGGTGTTGTGCAGAGTCGTGCAGAGTAGTATTGAGTGATGCTGTGAGTTGCGCTGAATGATGTAGTTTGTTTGCTGAGGTATGCATTCTTTGTGTAGAGTGTTGCAAGTGTTGCGTGGAGTGATGCAAGTGTGGTGCGTAGTTTTGCTGCGTTGTGCTGAGTGTTGCAGTTGTTGTGATGAGTGTTGCAGGTGTTGGGATGAATGATGCTGTTTTTGCGCTTAGTGATGCATGTGTTGTGCTTTGTGATGCTGTGGTGTTGTAGAGTTGTGTTGTGGCGGAGGCTTCCTGATGTATAGTGATGCTGTAGTGGTGTTGAGTGGTGTTGTGGTGTTTGTTATTGATGCTTTGCTGGTGGCGTATGAGTGTATTGTAGTGTTGCTATTGTTAGTGTTAGTGTGTGATATGTCTTTTTGCTGAATTAATGTGTTAGTTTTTTTTAGTAGTATGTTATAAATGTAATGTGTATGTTAATCTGTGTGTTTATTTGTGTGTGTGTTGTATTATTTTGGATGTGACGTGTGTGGTAATGTTGTGTATATTGCCGTAATAGATACTTATATATATTTTTATTTTTAAAAATGGCGGACGCAATGCGTCCCCTTGACGCTATTTACGTTTACAAGGTTAGCGGTCTAGTTTTTTTGTTGTGCTGGTCTTTCCGTGTCCAAGTTTTGATTGACATTTTTTTCTATCCAATCGTAGCGCTACGTTTTTGATGTTGCGTTGCGATTGGCGTGCGTCTACGGGGAATTTCCCAGTTGATCAAGAATCGTGGGGCGCAGAAGGCGTGTTCTTGTTCCTGTGCTGTTGCTGCGTCGTTTGACAGTAAGAGTTTATTTAAATGTGTTTTTTTAAGTTTATAGAATGTACTATTGCTAGTATGTACAAAGGAAGTAATGTTTATTACTGTTTTGCGATAATTTCTTTTTTTTTTATCGCGACTGTATTAGTAAGAACAATAGTTACTTACCTGTAAACAGGTGGTTCTCCAGTATTGGTGTCTTTCATAGATTCACATGCCTGAATCATTCCCCGTCGTCGGAGTAGGAGTCTCACGGTATATAAAAAAGCAATAAAATGCCATAAAATATATAGCATATCACAGAAATACCAAACCAGGAAGTAAGTAGCCCCAGCTACAGTAGAAAAAACTTCCACCTTCGTGACTATCTAGGTCATTATGTGTTAGTCCAAATTGCAGCCAATCAGGCGACAGCACCCACCAGAATGTTCTCCCCAGAGGCTCAGGCTCTCAGATTTTCTCGCACAGGAGTGAAGTCCCATGCTATTCGAGAGAGTCTCTGGGGGAAGGCGGGCGGGTTGCATGTGAATCTATGAAAGACACCAATACTGGAGAACCACCTGTTTACAGGTAAGTAACTATTGTTCTTCTCCAGTATTAGGGGTGTCTTTCATAGATTCACATGCCTGAATCAGAATAGTAAGCAGTACTCACATTATAACGCTCGTAGACGTCAGAATATCATGTATGCATATAATTAAATATACCTATGTATATAGTAAAGGAGACATGCACAACAGTAATCACCTGTTCTGAGCAAACGTCTAAAGAGCATAAATGAGGAGGTGGAAACAGAGGCTCACCTTATTTGAAAAGATTGCGAAGCACTGCTCTCCCCACCAAAGCATCTGCATCATCTGCCGAGTCCAGACAGTAGTGTCTAGTAAAGGTGTGCCTGCTAGACCACGTGGCAGCTCTGCAGATCTGTCGAAGTGGCACACCAGCAAAAAGGGCAGTGGAAGAGCTAACTGCCCTGGTTGAAGGTGCTCTTGGCAAGGCTTGTAAGGGCCTACCAGCCTGCTGGTGACAAAGTCCAATCGTAGAGGAGACCCATCTAGCAATGGTCTGTTTTGAAACAGCACAACCCCGGCGTTGCCGGCCATAGGCCACGAACAGTTGGTCTGTCTTGCGGATGACCGAAGTTCTGGAGAGATAAAATCGAAGGCATCTTCTAATGTCTAAAGAATGCAGTGCTTTCTCAGCCGTAGACTGTGGGTTAGGAAAGAATGTTTTAAGGACAACGGGTTCATTAAGATGAAAGTCCAGTGGTACTTTAGGCATGTATGTGGGATTAGTGCGCAATACCACCGAGTCCGTGGTGAATTGAAGGAAAGGTGCCTTAGATGTAAACGCCTGAATATCGCTGACCCTCCTAGCAGATGTCAAAGCCAGGAGCAACGATACTTTCCATGTCAGAAATTTCAGGTCCACCTTATGAATCGGTTCAAAGGGGTGTCGCATGAGCTGGGATAGGACGATGTTCAGATGCCATGCCGGAGGAGGTTTTCGGACCGGCGGAAACATGCGAAATAAGCCCTTGAAAAATTGTTGGATGATCCGTACAGAGAACAGAGAGTTTGATCCATCTTGGCGAAACCTAGAGATGGCTGCTAGGAAGACCTTAAGAGTAGAGTGCGCCAAACCCAGTCTGGCTAGATGCAGAAAGAAAGGAAGGATTTGTTCTGGTGTTGCTTGAATGGGATGTAAGTCATTAGCTTGGCACCATGCACAAAACCGTTTCCACTTGAGTTTGTATGTTTTGATCGTGGATGGAGCCCTGGCTTTTGCAAGCACCTCCTGACAATCTTGTGGAATGTTTAGGTGTGCAAATTCCATGTGTTGAGGAGCCAAGCTGACAATTTCAGCGAGTTCGGGTCCGGATGGTATACCCTGCCTTGCTGGGTGGAAAGAAGCTGCGGAATGCGTGGTAGTGGTATAGGGTTGCATTCCGAGAGAAGGAGTAGTTCGGGGAACCAGTATTGTCTGGGCCATCGAGGAGCAATTAGGATCAACCGGCATGGCTGTTTCTTCATTTTCCTGATAACTTTCGGGATCAGAGGTATCGGTGGAAAGGCGTACGCGAAGATTTGATTCCAGTTCAGCGAAAGGGCATCCCCGCACGAGTCCTTGTGGGGAACCCAGCTTGCAAAGAATGGGCATTTCCGGTTCTGGAAGGTTGCAAACAAGTCCAAGTCCGGATGTCCCCACATCTGAAAGATGCGACGTAGAGATGGGAGATGAAGTTCCCACTCGTGAGTGCAGCCCCCGGACCTGCTGAGAGAGTCCGCCAATACATTTGCGATCCCCGGAACGTGGACCGCTGACAGATGAATATCGTGAGTCAAGGCCCAACTCCATATTTCTTGTGCTTGTTGAGATAGTCGGACTGATCTGGTCCCGCCCTGTTTGTTTAGATAATACATGCAGGTGGTGTTGTCCGTCCGTATCAAGACTGTGGCACCTTGCAGAGTCGCTTGAAAGGACTTCAGGGCTAAAAATATGGCGTGTAACTCTAACCGGTTGATGTGCCATTTCATTTGGACCTGGTTCCACTTCCCGCTGACCGTCATGCCTTGGAGGTGTGCACCCCAGCCTGTCATTGATGCATCGGTCGTCACTATGAACCTGGGAACTTCCGTTAGCATGGAGCACCCCACTTGTAGGTTGGATCGGTGGGTCCACCATGCGATTGCTTGTCGCATGCGAGGTGTAATGTGGAGGATATCTTCGAAAGATCCTGTGGCTTGGATCCATTGGCGGCTGAGTTCCTCCTGTAAGGGTCTCATCCGAAGACGGCAGTTGGGAGTGAGCAGAATGCAGGAAGAAAGCATTCCGAGGAATGACTTGAATATGCGTACTGAAACGCACTTTCTTAGTGACAATGTCGTCGCGAATCTTTGAATTTTGACTTGTCTTTCTTCTGAAATGAATACTAGGGCAAGGTTGGTGTCCAGTGTCGCTCCTAAGAAGTCCTTTCTCGTTGTAGGTGTGAGGCGAGACTTCTCGAAGTTGATTGAGAAACCTAGGTTCTGCAGTAGAGACAAAGTTTTTTGAACGTGATCTTGAGCCGTGTCGAAAGAACTGGCCTTGATAAGGCAGTCGTCCAGGTATGGATAAATTTGAATCGATTGCAACCGAAGATGGGCCGCTACTGGGGCCAGCATTTTCGTAAACACTCTGGGGGCTGAACGCAGGCCAAATGGGAGGACCTTGAACTGGAAGTCCCTGCCAGCCACTCTGAACCTGAGAAACTTCCGATGCCGTGGGAAAATCGGTACGTGGAAGTATGCATCCTGAAGGTCGAGTGTTGCCAAAAACTCTCCCGTCGAAAGAAATTGGAGGATTTCCTGAAGTGTTAGCATCCTGAATGTGAGTTTCTTCAGAAACTTGTTTAATGCTCGCAAGTCGAGGATGGGGCGCCACTCTCCTGACTTCTTGCGAACAAGGAAAAATCTTGAGTAGAAGCCTCGTCCCCTCTGATGATGAGGCACTCTTTCGATTGCCCCTTTCCGGATCATGGTGTTGATCTGGACGAATAGCTCCTTGAGGTGCGCTGGATCGGGTCCTTTTGGGGGGCAATTTGGGGGGATTTTTACGAATTCTAAAATGTGTCCTCTGGCTACTACATCCAGGACCCATTTGTCTGTAGTAATTTCGGACCAATTTAAGTAGTGCTGGGATATTTGACCTCCAATTTGGTTCGGGTTGGCACAAAGTGATGGCAGGATGCGTTCCTCATTTGTTGTTGTCTCTTCCTCGATAATTAGATTTTCCTCGAGGTTGAGAGTAATTTCCTCTCTTTTGTCCATAGGTTTGTTGCCGGTAAGGCTGAAATCTTTGGTTTCCCTGGGTGGAGGGATAAGAGCGTTGTTGGGCGTATCCTCCTCTATTATTGAAATTCCCCCTTCCTCTTGTACCACGAAAGGAAGATTTCCGGTACTGAAGGGTACCCAGTGAACGCGCTGTTTCAGTGTCTTTCTTTATTGCCTCCAGTGCCTCATCAACATGTTTGCCGAATAGTGACTCTCCATCAAAAGGCATGTCAATGATTCTGTTTTGAACCTCCTGCCTAAAGGAGGTTGCTCGTAACCATCCTTGCCGTCTTAAAACAGCTGCACCTGCAAGCTGTCGAAAGGCAGTGGCAGCAACGTCCACAGCAGCGTCAATCATCTCCGAGGAGACACACTCTCCTTCCTGAAGGATTTTCTTGGCCTCAGTGCGATCAGGCTCGGGGAGCTTGTCTACGTACGGTGAGATGTCTGACCACATCTGTCTATCATATCTCCCTAAAATGGCGAGGGAGTTTGCGGCCCGGATGGTCGTGGCTGCAATGGTAGAAACCTTCTTGCCAATGGAATCAAGGCGTCTCCCATCCTTGTCTGGAGGGACAGAGACCTGAGACGTAGGGTTGGAAGATCTCTTCTGCGCTGCCTGCGCCACCACAGAATCGGCTTTAGCTTGCCCGACAAGGCATGCTGGAGAAGTAGCAGGCGCCCTATATTTTTTATCTACTCTAGGGAGCACTGCTGGTAAGGAATTCGGCTTGGCCATGATCTTAAGACCCTCCTTCCAGATGAAATCTATAATTGGAATGGTCCAACTCTGCTTATGAGGGGTAGATTTAAAATCATACAAAAAGCAGTCTTCTTGTTTAGCTTCCATGGTTATTAGAAACCTCCTAGTCGCTCTATCCATGATCCTGTGAAATGAGGCAACGTCCACGGGTGGTGACTCAGAAGCAGTAGGCTCCGCCGGAGAGGGTGTGTTCGCATTGTAATCCTCATACTCCGACGATTCAGAGGCTTCATTCAGCTCTCCTTCTTCCTGATCATCCTGTTCCGAAAGCTCCTCTTCTCGTGGCTGAGGAGATGAAATTGGTGACGTATGCAACGTTGAGCGACTGTCCTCCAACGCATTAGAAGCCCTTGGTCTTGTACGCGGAGAGAGGGAAGGCCTTCCCTGCGGCAAAGGTGCAGACATCACTGAGTCACCAGACTCAGAAGGTGGGAAACGTCTATAATAGTCACTGAGCATGTACTGCAAGTTGCGGAATAGATCTTCAGGCAGTTGCCTATCAGTGTCAGGTCTGTCAGCACGCGGAGCAGGCTGAACGTCCTCCATGTTATCCTCAACATCTTCCTGAACTTTAATATGGAGTTCGGATGGACTTCTAGCTGGCCCAAAGTTTTCGTCCTCATAGTATTCTTCTTCATCGGAATCCAAGAGCTTGTCAGGCACCACAATGGTAGTAGAAATTGAGTCCACAGTAGCTCTCTTTTTTAATAAAGTAGCAGTGGTCGCAGGAGATGGCAATGGAATCCCTGCTGTTTGCGCGGACCAAACCTGCAAAGTAGTGCAGCTTGAAAGAGGCGGCGTCAACGGGGCGCCTGTATACTGCTGACAGTGCTGTCTCGCCGACGGAATCGTCGTCGACGGGGTCATCGACGGGGTCGTAGACAGTAGCTTTGTCGACGAGTGCTTTGCCGTCGACGATGATCTTTTCGTCGACGAGGTCGTCGACGGTGGTGTCGTCGTCGAGGCCGTCGACGGTAGTGTCGTCGTCGAGGCCGTCGACGGTAGTGTCGTCGTCGAGGCCGTCGACGGTGGTTTCGTCGTCGAGGCCGTCGACGGTGGCTTCGTCGTCGAGACCGTCGACGATGGCTTCGTCGTCGAAGTCGTCGACGGTGGCTTCGTCGTCGAAGTCGTCGACGGTGGCTTCGTCGTCGACGAAGAGTTTACCTTCGACGGGAGGGCTGTCGACGTCGATGCTTTCGTCGACGGTGGCAATTTTTTCGTCGACGGGGATTTCAAAGATGAAGATGACGAAATCGTCGGCGGTACCTTGGCCATCGTCGTCGGGGCAACTGTCGACGACGAGATAGGCCTAATCTGGACATGAACCAGTGTGGGCGAAGAAGCTGAAGACATGACAAGTGTAGGCTTCGGTGAGGAGAAAGTCATAGTGCAGGTGGTAGAAGTGGCCACATGAGAAGAAACACAGTCCTTCCTTGACGTTGAAATTGTCAATAATGGCAACTGAGGAGGCACAGATTTAGAAGATTTCTTAGGCACTGTCTTAGTCCCAGATTTCTTAGAGGGCGTAGAATCCCCTTTGGAAAGTGGGATAACTTTACTTGAAGAACTAGGCCCAGGAGCATCCTGGGAAGATTTAGACTTCTTAACCACCTTCGCCCTCAGAGATGAAACATCAGTTTCAGCCTTCCTCTTAGTTGATAGAAATGAAGAGCCGGAACCAAAACTTCCTACCTCAGAGATAGGGTCATCCTTGTTCTTTAGTCTATTGAGCCACAATAGAAGGCGCCCTTCTCTATCCTTGATGGTCTTGGAGGGGAAAGTCCGGCAGATCTTGCACTCCTTCACCTCATGATCAGGATAAAGACAATACAAACATTTCTTGTGGGGGTCCTCCTTGAAAAGTCTTGGCTTCCCACAAGAGTCACAGGCTCTAAACAGGGATTTAGATGAAGACATCTGTGAAAGTTGAAGAAGTTTAGTGATATAGAAGAAAAAACTGAGCAGAGCTCAGGGAGACTCCCTTCACACAACGTGCGGTAGAAAATCTGAGAGCCTGAGCCTCTGGGGAGAACATTCTGGTGGGTGCTGTCGCCTGATTGGCTGCAATTTGGACTAACACATAATGACCTAGATAGTCACGAAGGTGGAAGTTTTTTCTACTGTAGCTGGGGCTACTTACTTCCTGGTTTGGTATTTCTGTGATATGCTATATATTTTATGGCATTTTATTGCTTTTTTATATACCGTGAGACTCCTACTCCGACGACGGGGAATGATTCAGGCATGTGAATCTATGAAAGACACCCCTAATACTGGAGAATAGCGTATTTATTTATTTTAAACGAAAGTAAATGTTTTTTAATTTGATGTATTATGTATATGTTTCTGTCAATTGAAAATGTATTAATTTATTGCTTTTATTCGAAGTTTCCGTACACATTTAGTATTTTTCCTTCGATTCTGTATGTACTTTAAGTCTATTTATTTTTTATTAGGATGTGCTATTTTTTAATGCATTTAATATTTTGTTAATTACATTATTGTAATTGTTTGCATTGTATTTAATACATATTGTGACAGGTATTTATTGCGCGTATGTAATTATTTTATTATTGTGATGGTATTAGCTGATATAGTACTTTTTGCATTGGATGCACATTGTTTATATGAAGGTGTGGCAATGTTTATTTTATTGAATGTCTTTTATTCTTATTTTCGTGTGAATTGAAATATGAGAATAATGTTAGGCAACATATTTTAAAAGCGCAAATGTGGATGTTCCTTTGAGTTTGCAGTCCCGTTTAAGTTGTATGTTCACTTTATTTCCATTTATCCTGCGATCTTCTTTTGTAGTTTGTTTAGCGAAGCTTTTAATTTTTGGTGAGTGTTACTTAAAGGTGATATGAATGTGCGTATTATTGGTTTGTGTTTTGATTTGTTGCTAGTGTAGTTTTGATTTACTTTGTGAGTAAAAGCTCATTTGGTATTTGGTGTTTTATAGAATGTTATTTGTGACGTTCACCAAGTTATCTTGTGTTTGTGGTTTGGCCTTTTTTTTGGTTGTTGTTTGCATCGGCAAAAAAACGATAACGTTGAACATTGCTTTAAATGTTGATGATGTCAAATTTTTTGAAACGTGTAGAGAAATATCGCTACATATAATTGAATAAGAAGAGCTGGCTATTTTAAAAATGTATTTTTTCCTTTCATAGTAAAATGTATATTCCATATCATTCAGATTATAGTTAGCTAAGTAATATGTTCTAATTTGTGAGTAAATGGTAGCGTTGTTATAACAAGGTAATAGGAGAAGCATGAAACCAACATATTTTTTATAGTGAAATGGAAAATGTATTATTAAATTTAAGAAATGTTTATATTGGGGGGAGGAGCCAAGATGGCGGCAGAGACGGACGTGTAGTCTCCCGGCTCCCCGAGCCTTTGTTTCCTGCAAAGATATCCTGTCTTCTATCCTGCGATAGCGCTACAGCGGGATATTGGAGAAAGTGCGCTGTTGCTGTTGGTGTTCCTCCGGTGTCCCTGCCTGCCTGCTAGCCTGAGATATCGTCGAGCTGGTCTGACGGCTTTTATCTAGCCCTGGAACCGGGACCCGGGTTGTTGTGCACCGCCGGAGACTGCTGGAGCTGCGTGGGTCGATCGATCTGGGGCAGAGCGGGCATCCTGCACCAAGCTACTTGCTGCGAGGGAATTTGAACCTACCCATTGAGCGGAGTGTGAATACCGACCGATTGGGAGTCTATCCTGCTGCTCTCTACTTGTGGGACGCTGAAGGTGAGCCGCGCTGTGCTTCCCCTGTACCGGCGTTGATCCGGCTGCCATGGCTCACCCCTAAGTTAAACTCTGCCTTGAGCCGAACGGGGGGGATCTTTTGCTGTGTGCCACCCACTATTGCGGGCCCAGACTGTTACGGTAGATTGGACCCCAGCAACTCAGTACTAACTTCGCCTGCGCGCCTTTGTGCACCCCCTGACGAAATGGCCATGGCGGCTGGCTCCTCTGGGGTGATGGTGGGTTGCACCTCGGCTCCTGTCTGGGAAGCCCTGCACGGACTCGAGTGGAGTGTGGGACAGTGTGCCGCGCCTCGAATTGCGGATGCAATGGAAGACCAGTCTGTATTAACCTGCACCTCTGTTCTCGCCGCTCTTGCTGAACTGAGAGCAGAATGGCGTGAGGGCTCTCGAGTGTTAGGAGAGAAGCTTGACGGAGCTGCACTCGGATCGGGATGTATATCGCCAGCCTACTTTCCTCGTTGCATCGTTCAGCCCCCACTGTGCCCTGACCGTGATACATTGTTGCCGCGAGAGTGCACAATGGAGCGATTTTCTGGCGGTGATACTGTATGTGGACTGCTGTCTGACTACCCCAGCGCTGATACAGTGTTTTCTTCCCTGCTGAAGTTTGCAACCTCGCCCACGGTATTCATGGCGCCGCTGGCGCAGCAACTGGTTCTTTTGGCTGCCTACGCCTTTCAAGCATCGACACCATTACATTGTACTTTGCAACGTCGTGTTAACCTGGAAACGCCACTCCTTTGGGTCGATGAAACTGTTTGGGACTGGCGATGTCCATCTTGTTTTTGGGCATCTCTTATTTATTTTAAATTTATTTATTTTAAAATCTTATATAGCGCGCAGCTACCCTAGGGCATCCCGGCGCTTCAAGACAACATCGGATGGTAAAAGGAAACAGCATCAAGGCGTTATGCTGGAAACAGGAAGGTTTTAAGACCCTTGCGGAAACGCAGTGTGCAGGGCTCAGCTCGGAGTTTTAGGGGAAGCGAGTTCCAGAGCTTTGCCGTGTTAAATGAAAATCTTCTCCCACCAGTGCGGGCCTTTTTGACTCTGGGCACCATCAAGAGATGTTTTGTGTCTGACCGCAACGTTCTGCCAGCTTTGTAGGGAGTCACTAGATTTTTTAAAATAAGGGGACCTTTGCCTGCAAGAATTTTATGAGCGGTACAGAGTGCTTTAAAAGTCACTCTCTCCCGCACGGGGAGCCAATGCAGTGCCTTCAATGCTGGTTTCGCAGATTGTTTCCTCGGAATGTCCGTGAGCAGCCTTGCCGCTGCATTTTGGACCTGTTGAAGAGTCTTAAAGGTTGATTCAGGGGCGCCTAAAAAGATGGCGTTGCAATAATCGAGTCTAGATGTTATGAGACCCTGAATCAACAGCTTCCTCGATGTTACCGGAAGTAGGGGGAAGATTTTCCGAGCCGACCTGAGCAGGGCATAACATACTCCTGCTGTTTTCTTGGCTTGGGTGCGGAAAGACAAGTCTTATCTGCCGAGTGCGGCCATTTTGCCTCTTTGATCTGTCTGGGGCGGGCCCTCTTCGAGAGCCATGTTCTGGGAGACGCTTGCGAACTGGCCAGGGCTAGGGGATTCCTCTCCACAAATT
Source organism: Lissotriton vulgaris (assembly GCF_964263255.1). NCBI lineage: Eukaryota > Metazoa > Chordata > Amphibia > Caudata > Salamandridae > Lissotriton > Lissotriton vulgaris. Next base: position 75,846,996 of record NC_141700.1, read on the forward strand.
GTACTTGATTGGCGGGTGGTGACTCGGGATGGGACGCTTCCTCAACACGTGCTGCTGTGCTATGAGATGACTCTCCCCATTTTGTTTTGTGCTTGATGATCTCTATTCTTGCTTTACACATGGGGTTGGGTGTATTTTATGGCTGGGGAGTCCGGGAGACTTGGGATTTAGCCCTCCTCTGGTATTAAAAAGTTTCCTATTTCTTTTCTTCCTTTCCTTTGTCTCTATATTTCGGGTTCTTTATTGGGCGACAGGCACACTTCTGGGGGGGGTAGGCCGTAGCCTCTGCATGCGTGTAGGGTGGGGGGTTGGGGATTTAGTTTCTCCGTTTCTAGTTTCTATGGGCCTTATTTTTCTCTTTATTCTTATGCGCTTTTCTTCTCTTATTTCTGTCTTGGGTCCGCGAATGGGATTGGTAGGGGGTGGGTGGCGGTGTACATTGAGCACACTGGTTGGGTGACAATCCTGTTGTTTATATTCTTGAGCCGCCATACTGCCTGGGGGGCGGTAGCTTCCACTGTTGGTCTTCACGTGACGATGTTGCCTGCTTTTGTTGTGTAGCGATTGCACGGACTCAGCTCTCCTTGACTCACTATTCTTTAATTATTTTATATTGGAACAGAAAAACCCTTAAAAATTAACCTTCAATGCTCCTATTTCTCGGTAACACGGTGATCTCCGGTGTAACGTTAATGGAATGTCATTTCGTGTTGATGTGCTACTGAGAAACTGTATTGCTCGCACTTGTGCTTTTACAGTGTCGTGGCCGGCCTGATGGTTGTGGGCCCGTATTTGTTCTTCTATTACTGCACAATAAAGGTTTACAAAAATTAAAAAAAAAAAAAAAAGAAATGTTTATATTTATTTTGTTTACTTATTGCAATGCTATATTTTTTTGTGACATTTTATATTGTTCTGTTACAGTAGATGTTTGCTAATTAGTATAAGTTTGTTGTTTTGTGATGGTGTTGTGGTGCTGAGTAGTGTTATGGTGCTGATGTGTACTAAAGTTGTTGTGCTGAGTGATAATGTTGTGTTGATGAGTGAGAATGTTGTTGTGGTGAATATAAATTTGTTGGTGTTTATTGGTCCTGTGGTGGTGTTGAGTGATAATGTGGTTGTGCTGTATGATAATGTTGTTGTCCTGACTGTTGTTGTAGTAGGGCTGAGTGATGATGTTGTGATTGTGAGTTGTGCTGTGGTGGTGGTGAGTGATGCTGGTGTGTTGCAGAGTAATGTTAGTGTGTGTTTGAGTAATGTTGTTGTGTGGGTACCAAAAGCATGAAACTTGTATCATATATTTATATGCGATAACGAAAACAGCAAAGTACAAGTCGGGCGCACACTTGCTACTTATGTTGTGACTGTGGATGGGCCGTTGTGTTTTTTCGTTTCCTTTAGCTCTGATTTTCATTTCACAGGGGATGTCCGCCAACAGATAAGAATCTTTATGGCTGTGCTTAAAGCACTCCAGTATCCTGGTGTGGTATCGTCACCAGACGGCCCCACCACTCCCTCGAAAAAAAAACATGATGGCCCACAGAATTGCCGAGTTTTGTGTTACTGTTTGTTACAAATGTTATGTGTTGCAGAGGCCATTGTGAGTCGGTCTTATGTCACTTTTAACCCACCACTCCCTCGAAAAAAATAACATGATGGTCCACAGAATAGCCAAGTTTTGTGTTACTGTTTGTTACAAATGTTCTGTGTTGCAGAGGCCATAGTGAGTAGGTCTTATGTCACTTTTAAAATGCATGATTATCACGCAACTAATGGAGCAAGTCTGTGCCCTGATTAATATTGTTTGCGATAAAAAAAAAAGGAGAACGAGGAGTCTGTGGCCTGAGTACTCTGTTTGGAGAGCGAGGAGCGTGCATGAGAGGGGGGGGGAGTGGGGGTGGAATGAACGAACGTGCAGCTGAGTGAGAGATAGGCTGTGGTCTGCGTGTTAGCATGATTGTCACGCAACTTATGGACCAAGTCTGTGGCCTGATTAATACTGTTTGCGATAAAAAAAGGAGAGCGAGGAGTCTGTGGCCTGAGTAATTTGTTTGGAGATCGAAGAGCGTGCAATATGCCTGGTGAATGCGTGCACTGATGGCTGATGGTGTCTGTGCCTGGTGCGAGTGTGCACTGACAGCCGGTGGTGTGTATGCCTGGTGAAAGCATGCACTGATGGCTGGTGGTGTGTGTGTGTGTGCCTGGTGCAAGCGTGCACTGATGGCTGGTGGTGTGTGTATGCCTGTTGAAAGCGTGCACTGATGGCTGGTGGTGTGTGTGTGAGTGTGTGGCCTGAGTAATGGAGTTTGAGATAAAAAAAAATGGAGATCCAAGGCCGTGCATGAGAGGAAGGGGGGGGGGTGAATGGACGAACGTGCATCTGAGTGAGAGAGAGGCTGTGTGCGGGTTTGCGCAAAAGCATAAAACTTCTATCATATATTTGGATGCAATGACCGAAACAGCAAAATACAAGTTGTGCGCCACACTTTGTACTTGTGTGACTTGTATCACATATTTGGATTAAATGACGACTTGTATCACCGAAAAGAATAGCACGCAAGTAATGGAGTCTGTGGCCTGAATATTGTGGTTGGAGAGCAAAGAGCCTGCATGAGAGGGAGGGGGGGGGGGGGGGGGGGTGGAATGGACGAACGTGCAGCTGAGCACTCCAGTATCCTGGTGTGGTATCGTCACCAGACGGCCCCACCACTCCCTCGCAAAAAAAAACATGATGGTCCACAGAATTGCCGAGTTTTGTGTTACTGTTTGTTACAAATGTTCTGTGTTGCAGAGGCCATAGTGAGTAGGTCTTATGTCACTTTTAACCCACCACTCCCTCGAAAACAAAACCATGATGGTCCACAGAATTGGCGAGTTTTGTGTTACTGTTTGTTACAAATGTTCCTTGTTGCAGAGGCCATAGTGAGTAGGTCTTATGTCACTTTTAAAAAGCCTCATTATCATGCAACTTATGGAGCAAGTCTGTGGCCTAATTAATATTGTTTGCGATTAAAAAAAATAAGGAGAGCGAGGAGTCTGTGGCCTCAGTATTGTGTTTGGAGAGCGAAGAGCGTGCATGGGAGGGGGGGCGTGAATGGACGAACGTGCAGCTGAGTGAGAGATAGGCTGTGGTGTGCGTGTTAGCATGATTGTCACGCAACTTATGGATCAAGTCTGTGGCCTGATTAATATTGTTTGCGATTAAAAAAAAGGAGAGCGAGGAGTCTGTGGCCTGAGTAATGTGTTTGGAGAGCGAAGAGCGTGCAATAGAGGAAGGGGGGGGGGCAAATGGACGAACGTCCAGCTGAGTGAGAGATAGGCTGTTGTCTGCGTGTTTGCTTGCAGGTAATGAAATGTACCAAAAGCATGAAACTTGTATCATATATTTATATGCAATGACAAAAACAGCAAAGTACAAGTCGGGCGCCACACTTGCTACTTATGATGTGACTGTGGATGGGCCGTTGTGTTTTCCGTTTCCTTTAGCTCAGATTTGCATTTCACAGGGGTTGTCTGCCAACAGATAAGAATCTTTATGGCTGTGCTTAAAGCACTCCAGTATCCTGGTGTGGTATCATCACCAAACGGCCCCACCACTCCCTCGAAAAAAAAACTTGATGTTCCACAGAATTGCCGAGTTTTGTGTTACTGTTTGTTACAAATGTTCTGTGTTGCAGAGGCCATAGTGAGTAGGCCTTATGTCACTTTTAACCCACCACTCCCTCAAAAAAAAACATGATGGTCCACAGAATTGCCGAGTTTTGTGTTACTGTTTGTTACAAATGTTCTGTGTTGCAGAGGCCATAGTGAGTAGGTCTTATGTCACTTTTAAAATGCATGATTATCACGCAACTTATGGAGCAAGTCTGTGGCCTGATTAATATTGTTTGTGATAAAAAAAAAAAAGGAGAGCGAGGAGTCTGTGGCCTGAGTATTGTGTTTGGAGAGCGAAGAGCGTGCATGAGAGGGGGTGGGGGGTGGAATGGACGAACGTGCAGCTAAGTGAGAGATAGGCTGTGGTCTGCGTGTTAGCATGATTATCACGCAAATTATGGAGCAAGTCTGTGGCCTGATTAATAATGTTTGCGAAAATAAAAAAAGAGAGCGAGGAGTCTGTTGCCTGAGTACTGTATTTGGAGAGCGAAGAGCGTGCATGAGAGGGAGGGGTTGGGAGTGGAATGGACGAACGTGCAGCTCAGTGAGAGTTAAGCTGTCGTCTGCGTGTTGGTGAGGGGCTGCATGTGGGAGCCTGAGAAGCGTCCGTGAAGCAGGGGGTGGGGAGCCGAACCCTTTGATGTAGCTCACGGCCTGGCGGCCATGAAAACAAGCAATTAGGGGTGAGGAGAAGGGAGGCCAGCGCGCACTGCGCACGCTGGGGAAGCCTGTGGGAGGGAGGCTGATGGCTTTGAAGTGGGGAAATGCTACTGCTTGTGGTCACGTGATTTCACGTGAACTGTTGGAAATCCGCACTCGCAATCCGCCTGGTTTAACTTTCTGGTTTCACCCCAATAGGTCTCTCTACGAGACCTAAAAAGTAGTGATTTGCACGGTGAAGGGCTAAGATGACCAAAGTTCAGGATGGACTGTTTCCATGAGGAAAAGGGTGAGTTATAATTTGCAGTAGGTGGACCTATTGCTGGAGTGGCACCCTGTGTGAAAAATGATGGCCTGGAATGCTACCCCAAGTCATTGCCAGTGTTTACACTACTTGCAAGCGATCTTCCCATCACCTTTTGGGTGTTTGATTGCCAGCAGTGTGCTTGGAAACCTGAGACTGGTGTAGCTTTCAAGCCTAATATTGACAATGTGCGTGAATTCCAAAAGGTAGTACATTTGCGCCTATACAAGGCTTATTTCTATAGGTTAATATATACTACTTTTTTGTAAAACAGTCACTATATATGAGTTTCACTGTAAAGAAATAAACAAGTTGAATTCAATCAGAAATGTCACTAAAGGACTTCAATAAAACATTAAATAAAAAAATAAAAAAGTTGAATTCATATGAAAAAGCCCTATGCGAAATGAGAACAATGAGAAAAAACCAATACAGAGATAGCCGACCTGACTCAGGGCTCCCAGACCCAACTGCAAAGCCAAGAATGCATTTGCGGGTGTATAACCCCAAAGGTCATCCTAAAGCTATGATCAAGACCGTCTCATCTGGGCCTGGTAGATCTCCTTGGGAAGCAGTTGCTATCGTCAATTAGTTCCCAAGTTGTCAAATTGGTGAATGTAGACGGGCTCCATGTTTCCAGGTCTTGCCTTTTACAAATATTTTATCAAGTTATAGTGTACTACGGTCAAGTCGAAAATCCAGGTGGGTGTGCCAGTAAATTAATGGGGCAAGCCGAGCTAAGGCCGAGCCAATGGTTTGCATGTATATCGTGAAGCAAGTGTGATACAAAAATATGATAGTCTACTCAAAATGATAAAAAAAGTTAATTTCTTTACCTTACAGAGGTGTTTCGCCTTAGTGGATCAGATTAGATCACTTATAGCTTTTAAACAGGAATATAGAAAATTGAATACCTTTCCCCCAGCAACATTGGCATACTGAACTAAGAGGCAAGTCAGTAGTCATGTAAACCCCAAACTTGACCCAGATTCTTATTAAGGAGCAACATTTCCATCCATTAAATCAAACATGAGAGGAGCTTGTGCGGTGCATATCCTGAAACCAAGTGGTCTTATAAGTGATAATAACAAAAGAAGAGGCTCTGTGAAATAACATGTTAGCCTAGGATCACACCCTTTTTACAAGCAGGTATGCCAGCATTGATCCCAGGTTATTGAATTTCATAGTTTGAAATTCAACCTCCAGACATATATCTTTGCATCTTTCCTTGTCCTTATCAAAGGTCGCTGATTTGTCTTATATTCTTGGCGCAGTACAATCGGCCCCACGTGGACATAGCGGACTCGACTCAGGCCCCCAGGCCCAGCTACCAAGCCAAGAATGCATCTATTTGGGAGGCGCCACTCCCCAAAACACATACCCTGAAGCTGCAGCCCTGACTCAGACTCCCTACAAATAAGACTCAGGTTTGCTGTGACACCCCTTCAATAATCACTCGTACCTGTAACACCTTAGGGTGTTCTGTACCCCTTTGCCCCAGTGTAACAAATGCCCATCAAATGTCTCTTTATGGTGCCCCTGCACTTCTCCATTTCTGTAGTTAGGCCACATCACCCACATGGGGTGTTTGGACAAGTAAGGATAACGGTCCTTTCTAGTGGTTAAGCAGCCAAACACTGTCATAATTGGGGTGCAGTGGGCCCCACTCACCCCTAGGCCACTGCACCTGCTGTACCATCGACAGCTGAGCCTTTGGTGCGAGGCTCAGTCAAATGCAATCAAATACAATCATGCACACATCTCTTGGATCTGTTGAGTGGAACATCTGGGTGGATTCAAGGTGGCATATTTCAATGGCGCTTCACGCACAGATGTTTCGCGACATCTGAACTCCTCCCCCGCCTGTTCCAACACTCACCCCGTGAGTATATATCACTATCTTACAATGCACTGTTGCAGGGCTGTACAGCCATAGCACTCCTCCAGGAAATCCCTTCACTGGAGAATGAACGCCTCCCTTAGGCAATATGAAGAGAAGAGAGTGAGCGACTCACGGGAACGGAGACCCGCTTGAAATGGAGCAGGAAATGTGAGCGTACCAGGACACCTGCCGTGAAGCCAGCGCCTGGAGGCCTGCGGGTATTTGTGCGCTTTATAAACGTTTCATAAGCAAAAACGTAGACATTCAGCCGTGGGCGCGCGTTCCTCTGTAATGATGCTGGCGACAAAGCCGAGCATTAACAGTCAATCAAAACTACATGGAAGGCCTGATGGAAACATGGAATGACCATATTAGAGATATAAAGTCCACTGTCTGGATGGCCTTTACTGACAATGATTATAAGCACACCGAAATACTAAAGCAGTAGTTCTCTGTAGCGCCTAGAATGGGATGGGAAGCTCAACTAAACGCTGTAGGAGCACAACAAATGTATTGGACGTAATGACTCAACGAGCCAGGCAACCGAAGGGAAGGGCTAAGTGCAGACATCAGTAAATATCAGCAGAGGCCTAAGCAGGGCTGGCTTTTGGCATGGAAGAGGAGGGAGGGCATGCCCAGGGTACCAATCCTCAGAGGGGCGCCCAGAGCTGTCTGCATTAAAGTTCGGAAGACACCAGCTTTCCACTTACATGACCCAATGCTTCAGCGAACCTGCTTTTTGGTATGTTTACTTGCAGAAGGTGCCGTTTTGCACCCCATTCCTTGCCCTGCCATCTCCCTCACGTTCCCATACTGACAAAGAAACACTCACTGCCATTCGCACCACCAAGAACTTGGCACTAAAGTGATCCAGCTGTGCTGTGAGTGAATCTGAATATTGTAGGGGAAATGTCGAGAAGTTTGGCTCAGAGCTCCTGCGTTAGGATTTTTCACCAATTTACCCAAGGCATTAAGCGATATTTTGCAAAATGCCCCCTCGCATCCAAAATAGACGCGAGGTTGCATTCTTGTGCTAAGAAATAGTGCTAAATTCAGAACACATTATCGAGCGGCTGCTCACGCTTCCTAAATGTGCTCGTGCTGTAGGATGTTTTCCTTGAAATTACGTGAGGACGATTCATTGCTTAATTAACGGTATTCTGCATCAAAGAGTAACGCAGAATTACCAAACTGACTCTGATTACTCCAGCATATTTGACATTCCACCAAAGCCTAGTCACATGTAGTTTAGAGGCCATAACTGCGTAATGTCTTCATGGTTCATTGAGATGGCCAGTGCTTAATTGCTAAAATAAAAAATAGAAAATACGTGCTTGGGTTCCAAAGTTTCTTCCTGCCTTTCTCTTTCTTCTCCTTTTTCTGCCTTTCTCTCTCGCACTGTGGGCCCAACACCTGCTACCACCAGCACAAATTAAGCACTAGAGTGGCCCCTCTGTCACCTTGGCTCTGAAGGGTGCCATGCCACCCTTGTCAAACATTGGCAAGCAGGATGGCATTGCAATCAGGGCTATACGGTGCAGCCAAGCTCTGCGCCAGCAAGTTAAGTTGTCCAAACAAACCCAAACCACAAATGTGTGTACTGGGAAAGGTTTATCGCTTTTATTTAATTTAACCACATTGACATTATCGCCTCGCATCTTTATTCTTACCTATTGTTCGTCGAGGAAGATACGCATCTCGAGAGGGCTGTTAATAGCCAGGCAGGGCGGCTGATCTCGCTCCAGTTGGTGACAGCACATTTACATTTAATTATAACTTGAAACCCAATCAGCCTCGGGTGACGTGAGGGATTTGATACAGCTAGGTTGTCGTAGAGCTGAAGTCTGACGTAGGATGGTGTCTGCTGTTTCTTTCAAATGGGCTTTCACTCACTGCCTGCTTCACTTAGTACCCCTCCCAAAATCACAAACTATTCAAGGTTAGACGAAAAAACATACGTTTGTTCTACTTATTTGAACAGAAAAGATAGGCTGAAATATGTTGTAACTCTTCTTCAAAGTTAAAAAGAAGTGTTATTGGAATGTTTTAACTAATTTGTTGTTGTGAGTAAAGATTGCATTCACTTATCGCACTCAGAAGAGAGTAGTTCACATCGCATTTAAAAAAGGAACATGTTAAAATTGATGTGTTTCATTTTTTTAAATACAATAGATGTGGCTGAAGCATTTAGGGCCTGATTCTGATGCGGTTAGGAAAGCATTCCCACATAGGGCCCGGTTGCGATGCAGTTAGGAAGGCCTCCTAACGGCATTTGCTCCTTCCAAATCTGATCGGGGAATTGTCTTCCCAACGAGGGCCCAATTACAATGCGGTTAGGAACAGAGGCTCCCATTGAAGTCAATGGGAGTCCAACCAAATCGTATCTGGAAGCATCCGGATGCATTGTACTCGGTCGGTCGGACTCTTCCGATCCGAGTGGGTCGGAAACACTGGCGTAGCTAGGGGTGGTGCGGTGGGGACGGTCCGCCCCAGGCGGCACTATTTTGGGGGCGCAGCTGCGTGGTACTGGTGGCCAGCCCAGGATTTACTTAGGCACATAGTCGAGCAGCACTGCACACGTCTCATGTATGTAAGTGCACTGTGCAAGTTAGGATAGGACTGCACTTGTTCATTCAGTTACTCTTGAGTGTTCCGGTGCCCGACGTTGACTGCAGTGCTCCCAAAAAGTCAAATATCCTCTTATGTTCGCCCCGCCCGTCTCTCTGCTCTCGTCTCCGTCCTCATGTGCCCTGGTATGCGAGGCTCACTCCCAGCGCCGCAATAAGCAAAAATTCAGTTCATTACATTTTGTAGACTAGCAAGAAGGACCCCAAACATGTCTCACGTGGAAACCGGAAGCACTCCTACAGCCGCAGAGAAAAACGGACTGCTGGGTAAATAGAACAGGGAAAGAAAGAAGGAATGTTGGAAGAAAAGGGTGAAAAAAAGGAAGTAGGGATGAAGGAGTAGGACGATGAATGGATATGTGGATGAATGAGTGGGTGAAAGAAGAAGTGAATGATGATGGATGGACACATGAAAGTATAGTAAAGGGATGGGTGGATGGGTGAGTGCGTGAATGGATAGGTGGATGGACAAGTGAAAGGATGGCAGAACAAATGGATGAATAGTTGAGTGCATGACTAGGTGGAGGGACAGCTGAAAGGAGGATAGAGTAAAGGGCTGGATGAGTGGGAAAAAGATCTGTGAATGGAAGTCGTAGTGGATGGTTGATGAATGGATGGCAGGGTGAATAGATGGGTGGCAAAGTGAATGAATGTATGGATGGATGGCAGATTGGATGGATGGCAAAGTAAATGAATGGGTGCGTGGCAGCGTGAATGGATTAAAGGCAAAGTGACTGAATGCATGATTCGATAGCAGAGTGGATGGATTGATGAATGGATGGCAGAGTGGATAAATGGATGGATGGATGAGCAGATGGATGGCAGAATGGATGGATGGTGGAGGGGATTGATGCATGGCAGAGTGGATGAATGGGTGGTTGAATAGCAGAGTGGGTGGATTGATGGATGAATGAATGGCAGAGTGGATGGGTGGTTGAATGAATAGATAGAAGAGTTGATGAATGGATGGGTGGCAGAGTGGATGGATGGTGAATGGATGGCAGAGAGGGTGAATGACAGAGTGGATTGATGGATGGATGGAAGAGAGGATAGGAGGATGGATGGATTGGATGGATGACAGAGTAGGCTGATGGATGGCTGAGTGGATGAATGGAAGAGTTAATGAATTGATGAAATGATGTCAGTTGATCGATGAATGGCAGAGGTGATGGTAAGATAAAAGAGTGGAGGATGGATGCAAAGAGAATGGATGGCAGAGTGAATAGATCAATGGATGGCAGAGTGGATGGTTGGTTTTTAGACTGTGTGGATGGGCAGATGGATGGCATAATAGATGGATGGGAAATTGGATGGATGGATAGATAGATAAATGGATAGAATGGGGAAATATTAAATGATGGAAGAAAGAATGAATGGATGACAGAATCTAAAGGTGAAATAGTGGATGCCAGTAGGTGGATGGAAGGGTGAAAGAATGAATAGATAGATGCATGGATGGAAGAGATAATGAAGCTGTTCTATTGCTATAGCTTTGCTTATGTTTCTAAATACTGTCGTTGTTTGGTAGAGTGTGGGTGTAGAGTGTGACCTATGTGGGAGTTGTTTTGGTGTTGTGCTTGATGTCTAGCGGGTGGTTTTACTGCTGTGGTCTTGTAGCAGCAGTTCAGTATGGAGAGGTGTAAGAAGAGGAAGGGAAGGAAGGGATACATTTACCTATGCATTTAGCTACCATTTTAATGCTGGTGGGCCTTCATCAACTGAGACTTGACCTTCGAGGTTTTCCCCAGATCCACCCTCCCCGCTGCTACCTGCCATGGGCGGAAATCTGGGGGATAGCCCCGGACGCCAGAAGCTCTAGCTACGCCTCTGGTCGGAAACCATTTCCAAACCGATTCGGTCTGTAAGCTTTCCAAACCGCCCTAAGTGGTGAGGCGGGCATTTTATCTACCTCTCACTTCGTGATACATTTAAATTAAATTGAACTTAATGAAGAATTAATTAATATGAAGGTTATATTTTACTAATGGGTGTGTTAGAATATCGAGATTTTTAATATTGACACAAAACTTAAGGGATCCATAATAAGTTAGCTGTCATTACAAGTGACATGTTATAGTCCCAGGAATTTCCTATTCTCGGAATTACAAACAGCTGAGGTCCCGGTAATTTCGAATCCCACTCTCCAGCAGTATATTTGCTACACTTATATATATATAGATATATATATATACTAGCAGCCCGTCCCGACGTTGTCCGGGTATGAATTGCTGCCGGCCAGTAGTATATTGTTTTGTAGGATTTTGTTTTGATAGCATTTCTTATCTGTGACAGGCCTGTGAAAATTCACAGTGCACTGCTGAGGCACTTAAGAGTGCGCGTTCAGTAGTGTGTGAACTCGAGTTTCCCTACTTTATTTTTCCTTGCAATATTATATAGCGCGAACTCGACAACATGGCATGAGCACCATTTACATTACAGAAGAACACATTCATTTGTGGTAGGCACGGGGATACAAAGAGATTTGCCTAGAATCACAGGATGTTGAGCTGATGCAGAGATTCGAACGTAGGTCCCCAGCTCTAAAGTTTGCAATTCTAGAACTTGTGGCGAGAGGTGTGTCTAAAAGTGTATGTCGGTGCTGGCCATCAATGAGAGAGACCTGTGCATTTTTCAAATGGGTGGTGAAAAAATATGAGTATGTTGCTGCCACCAATGTACTTACTGGGGGAGGGTAAATACCCATTATTTCGCAACTTTCTTTCCGCATACCATCACTCCGCATATTTTTTTATAACGAAAGTACCATAGTACCATGACTCCGCAATGCCATTATAACGCATGGCATTACATTTTATATGCTTTTACCACGCATACATTTACAACGAAATTCGTTGTAAATGCATAAATGGTAAAAGCATGTTTTTTTAATGTTTGGATAAGGTAAGTATGGGTTTAGGGGTATATGTTTTGGGGTACTGAGGTATATGTTTTGGGGTGTTTGGGTATTTTAAGGGTTCAGATATAGTTTTCGGTTATGGGGTACAGGGTAGTTTTAGGGTTTAGGGATAGGTATGGGTTTTGGGGTGCAGGGGTATTTTTACGGTTCAGGGCTAGGTTTGGGTTTTTGGGTATAGGGGTATTTTTAAGATTCAGGGGTAGGTTTGGGTTTTGAGGTACAGGGGTATTTTTAGGGTTTAGGGATAGGTTTGGGTTTTGGGGTACAGGGTATATTTATAGGGTTAAGATGGGTTAGTGTTTAAGGGTGTTGGGGTATTTTAAGGAGTAAGCGTGGGTTATGATTATGGGGTGCAGGGGTCTTTAAAGGGAGCAGGGTGGGATTAGCACACGATATGAGACATGGCATGAAGGGCGGAACGTACCACACGCCCCCAGCGTTTGTCACGCCCCCAGCACAAGCCCACAGCACAACGCAGACACGCCTACAAGGGACTACTTTGCTGGCACGGTTCTTTTACTTTTTAAATGTAGATGGTGGGCGTCTACATAGCCTATGTCCTTCTGCTGCAACTGCCCTTTCCAACGCTGTATTGGGTGTTGTGATTGGTGCTGTGGTTCCTGAGATTACCCGCCTCAAAGGTTTGGGCTCTCTCTTTATTATATTAGTATATATACATATAAATATATATATACATATATATATATATATATACATATATATATATATATATATATATATATATATATATATATATATATAGATATAGAGTTAGATATATAGATAGACGGACAAAGGACAGATAGATAGACAGATAGATAGATAGATAGATAGATAGATAGATAGATAGATAGATAGATAGATAGATAGATAGATAGATAGAGAACATTGAGACCCTGAAGTTAGCAACTTCCTTCTCCAAAGGTTGTTTTATCAAGAGAAGTGGAGCTAGGGACAATGAAGCTCAATCAACGACAGCGAAACCAGCTCTATCAATGGATGAAAAACCTGCTCCATCGATGATTGCAATCTGAACAGCAATAAACATTAAAGCTGTCCGAGGCGTAACATACCAGAGGCTATATCTTGGTTTTCTAAAGCTCTCAAAATGACAGGTGTCAAAAGCTATCTGGTCTGCCGGCATGGTGGACCTGCCGCCATTCTTTTACATTTTCACGGGCAAGGCCATGAAATGTAGTTTTGTTTTGGAAAATGCGAGATTAATGACAGTAAAAGAACATGGTGGATACAGAGGCATAAGAGCCACCCTTTGTAAGGTGGAACTGCAAGCATGGTATCAACATGACACTGTTTCCAGTCCTGGCCACTTATGTGATGGACAAATGCACTCTGGGTGTTGTAGTCTTCCTTTCCTTCCACTGAATTGATTGGGCTAACAATCAATCAATGTTCTGAACAGTTCAGGACTAGAGACAATGTCCGTAATGATATGAAGTGTGGTGGTCACTCTACTTATCGAGGCCAAAGATTTTATTCCTGTGATGGTGGAAATTACTTCTAAACTTGTCTGATCTCTAAGGTCATCAGGACAACCATTTTAGGGCTTCCATTGACAGAACACTATACTTAGCAATTCCAAAAGTTTTACTATTGTCCTCCAAGAATAGCTAATTGCTGCGGTTAATGGTGTTTCTGCACCAATTTCTCCATGTGTTTTACACATTACAGGCCATATACGGCAGGCATATTCTGCAAGGATTTACCTCTGGAAATGAGCCCACTGAAATCTCTGGCAGTGCCAAAGTATGACACATCTTGGAATCTCCATTAGGCTGACAATTGCTGTTGCTCTTAATTATGGATTTATGAGACTCGTGTAATGAGGGCTTGTTCATGTTTCCTTGTTACATAATCAAGACATACAAGGTGAAATGTTGCAAATGATTCATCTGACATACTATAAATTGCAAGACCTGCAATTAAGGTATATTTCTTTGTCAAATGTATATGATAAGAGGTGTTTATTTTTATAAAGTGCTCTTGGGTGTCCTGAGTCATGCTGGGAGAATCTTGGAAGAATGTAGTTATATCCCTGTAGTGGAAGTCAGCCAGATATACTGACCGAGCAAGAATGCTGACTCAATTCATTATGACTATCTTATGACATTTTAATGATACATTCCTGACTTGAAAAGCTGACATTCTCACTTTAGAAATTTGTAAATCTCAACAAGATATAGGAAATTATATAGAAAATTAGTTTGCTTAATCTTAATAATCATGAATTAGAGATGTTATTTTCTCTGCTCAATAGTATATTTGTCCTGGTCTTTTTTTTCAGATGCTACCAACTCTACCATTGAGGCCACAAGAGCACTCGACGTTGACAATGGTGTCATGAATGCCACAATGGGGCCTGCATTCAACTCTTCGATGTCTGCAGGCCCCACAGAACCGCAAAACGTCCATGACTTGGTATCAAGCACAACATGCTTACTAGATACTGGAAGACGGAGAACCGATGAAAAAGCATTGCCAAATACCGGTGAAGGCACTAAAAGACCTGAAGGTGAGCAAACCACAATCCCCCTACAAGTGTCAAATGGGATGTTCAGTGCAAAAACAGAAATATTTGATGGGGAGCAATCACCAGCAGAAACCCCTAAACCTTCATCAGAGATGGCCGTCACAACATCAGACAACACAGTAACAGCAACTATTGGTGATCCAGGATTCACAGTATTGGACGTGAACCGTTTTTCTAAGATAGTCATAAAATCAACTGAAAATACTGAAGATAGTTCCAATATAGGTGCTAGCACTCATATTAGTGATGATGTGGCAGAGACCACAGCCCTTGAAAAATTAAGCAGCATTGACACTGATCGTATCACACCAGAAGGAACGCCTGCATTTCAAGAAACCTCTGCTGGTGGCTTCCAGACCAACAAACCAAATATGCCTGGCGATTCAGCGGTGCAAATAAATACCCCAATGACACAATCAGACACCATGATCACACAAGCAAATAACAGACTGGAACCAAATACCTTTATTGCTATTGCTGAGAACCCCACCGAGTCAATGGCGGCCTTCTCTAGTATGTCTGTGAGTATTCCAGGGACCGAAACTACTCCTGCGTTAACAGCAGTACAGAATCTACAAACCAGCCAACCTGGAGTGGAGGCTGAGTTAACAGCAGTACAGAATCTACAAACCAGCCAACCTGGAGTGGAGGCTGAGTTAACAGTAGTACAGAATCTACAAACCATCCAACCTGGAGTGGAGGCTGAGACCCGTACAGCAGTAGAAGGGATCCTGAAAAAAACAGGCTCAGTAAGTGACTTATTTACGAGTACTTCTGATGAACGGTTTACAGAGAGGGTCCAATCCAGCGATATCTTGACAAGGACATCGTTGGATTCAGTAGCTTCCTTCCTCACAACATTTGTCTTTAGCGATACAGCAGCTGTCACGCTATCACACGTGAAACAAACACCCCTTGGAGAGCCCCCCACTTCATCCTCAACTCCTGCACCTGGACTCCTTGTGTCCTTGACTGACACAACTTCACTTGAAAAAGGGCTCTTCCTACCAACACAAAGTGCAGAAGTACTAGATGAAACCACACCTCAGCCAACAAACAGCAAATCCACCATGTTTATGTCTCTAATTTACACAGAAAGAATACCGGCTGGTGGCACGCTCAGTCCAACAACCCCTGCAGACAAAACATCCACCACCTTATTTTCAGCAGCATTACAAGGAGAAGGTGGTCTGAAGCCTGCTTTCGGTAAGTGTGTTAAACGTTATTGAATCACAAATACTTTATTCAACTTCATGGAACTATTTATTTAATGTAAAGGTAATGACATTACTCACTAGTATTGTAACCCCACATGTTATAGCGGGAAAAGTAGAAAATGGGAATTGGTACAGATGAAACTTAAGACGTGATGTACTTTGATATAGTGCAAATTGTAAGTTGAATCAACCAGGGCTGTAGGCTTTCACAGATAGCGCAAACGATAGATAAAACCCAGTAATCCAAAGAGTGAATGATTATGTTTAGAAAGGAAAGAGGATCATAGAATAGTAAATAACATGCAAACTCTGAGACTAAAAATTAGTTTCCTATAGTAAAAACCATCAATTAAAAAAGTAAAAGAATATACTTTTTGCTACCTCCACATTTTCAAAGTTTGGAATGAACCTGAATCCCACTTTCCTATTTAGGAATGATCTTATACTTAAAACTTCCAACGCTGCAACATTACTATGAAATGTACATTTCTGTATCCATGAATACTGTATGTGAAATTCAAGTATCGAGTTGTTAGTATTGATATATGTGTGCATGTGCTAATCACCAGGCTTCAGCTACCATTCACCCTACCTTTATATTATCCATTTAATCTGTTAACATGTTCTTTCTACCACATTTCTAACAATGTACACCACATATCTGAAAAGGGATACCAGTTTCTGTCAAAGACTAAATATACAATACACAATTTTGCAAGTATTAAGTGAAGGCCGTCAATGACCCTTCACAGGAATAGGTGACGTTACAATGCACGCCATTACATTGCATGCCGTTGCAACGCAAACCTTTACTCCGACTTTCTGTCGGGGGCCCTGGAAGTTGGACTAGAATAATTTTCTATTCCAACTCCAGTGTGTGCAACAATAGGGGAGGTGCTGGAGTTAAATCCAACACCTTTTACCCACTGCTGCACAACGTTTGCGTTGCAACGACATGCGATGTAATGGCATGCATTTTATAGTGTTGTTGTAAAGGCTGTCTTCCCTTCACAGTACTCTAAAGACCTAAATCCAAATAATTGACCTTTGATTCCAGCTAATGTTTTACCTAGATCAATGTTACATTATTGGGGAAGGTTTTGATAAAATGAAAGATATAATATCTTGAAGCTTCTTTGATTAAAGTTTCATATGTTTCTATATTTGCTCCTTCAATGCTAGATAGTTGTTTTCAAAATTGTACAACATTTTGAACGCACAGGTTGCTTTATCATAATCAGGCATATAATTTGAGTAAATGCTTGCAATTGTGACCGCACTTAGCCAAAGCAACATTGTCCTACCAATATACCTTGAATAAGACTCAACAGCATTGTGGAATATATAGCTAGGAATTTTTCGTTGACTACGTCAGTCGTTTTTTTACACAGTTAACAGTTCAATCTGGTTCAATTTTCTTTAAGGTAACCTGCTGTAGTGTAGTTCAACTTTCATTAAAGATCTCTTTAGTCTCACACTAATGGTTTTATCTGTGTTGCATTAATGTGTCATTCTAGGTGCTTTTGCTGGACATCTAATGGTTAGATATGTATTTAATATTTGTAGACATTATTCACAGATAACCATCACTAGTCATTGCATTTCCCCCCATTCTTATGCTTCTCATGAATACGCTTTGCTGTAATATTTGGGGCAGTAGAATCTCCCTGTAGTGTAAAGGCTTGTGACGAAGAATCTAATTACAAGTTAAGAAGTGACATCAGAAATCATTTGAATATGATAATGCTGTTTCAGGTTGTTTGTAATTGATTATATTCTACTTCTCGGTTGCGTGCATTTTGTTTCTGGTGCTCAGAAGTCTTTTTATGGTTATCGATGTCTGTAATAGACCGCGTTTACAAAGGCAGAGCCAGCTGAAGCTCTGCTTTCATAAGCCGTGCTTAATCACACCTCTAAATACGCGGGGGACAACCTGGTTGGTGGATGGGGCATCCGTCACTTTTTGATGGATAGCCGGCATCCACCAATCTCTAAATAAGACTCTCTGTCTTTTCAAAATGAAATGAAGCTGTCATGCAAATGGATTCAATTTCTGTGATGATTTGAACTTCTCGCTTTCAGGCATTGGCATTGTTTTATGGCAGGTTGATCATTTGATACTCTGTAAATCTTATTTATTGGATTGAATTACAGTAAGCGGATAGTTATCCATTGTTCTGTACAGTGGAGGCAGTAAATGGCATCTGTGGTTTGAGCAAGGTATGCTGATGGATGTCATTTGCACACTGATACATTCAGAAGTTGTGCTCGGAGACTAGTTTGCCCAGAAGTTCCAATGACAGGTTAAATAGAATAGGTGATCAGGCAGATCAATGGGAACATTAAGATAGGGTATGCAAAGATCTTGTGTAGTTTGCACGATGCAATGAATTTCTGATATGTTCTTAACAAGATGACACGAGCAATGCCTAAAACAAGCTAAGAGAAGATCTAAGATAATAGGACTTTAGACACTAATCAAATATCTACATAGAAAGAGCTTTGGAATAATGTAGAGATTTACACTCTGGAACCAAAGTAAGAAAACGACCTGTTATCTCACAAAAGACGACATGATTTGGTGCACGAATGCCTAAACACATTCTTTCCAAAGATACTCAGGGATTAGTCAATGACTCATTACTATGTCAAATAAAACCACATAAACTTAATTCCTCCCTGATGGCAAACCAATGGTAAGAGCTGTGGACTGACTGTTTATCTATACAGAACACATCACCTGTTACCCATTCACAGTGACTCAACCCTTTTCACTCTGAGGCGAAGTCTCACATCATTCATCCGTATCAGCCTCCAGTGTGCGCAAATATGCAGTAAGGTATCCCCAGAAGTCCTTTGGCCTAGAACGCATCGGCAGTTCCTCCTCATATGTCAGGAGTTTGTCCCTACAGCTGGACAGGTCTTGCAGCCACCTGGATGTGGTCGGCACCTTAGTACTGTGCCAGCATTGTGAAATTTGTCTCTTGGCTAGTAATAGTGCAACCGCAAAAAACCTACGTTTAGTCGATTTAAGTTGTGGTACAATACCCAGCAAGCAAATACGGATCGTGCAGTCTATCTCGACCCCTATCATGGCGGAAATTTTAGCAGTGACTTCTCCCCAGTAATCACAGATTTTGGAGCACCACCAGGCCAAATTTGCAAAGTCAGCGCCCCCTGCACCACATCATTTACATCTATCGTCATCCTGCATACCGTATTTGCACATGCGTGCAGGAGTGTAGTACGCCTGGTGAAGGAATTTATAATGTATGATTCTAAGATTGCCATTGGGGTAAGAATTTGTGTTAATGCGCATGTTTGTTGCCATTCCTGTTCTGTTAATGGATCCTCCAGAGTCCCACCTGGATTTAGCCCTCTCAGTGGAGTGTGGTATTTCCGCCTGTGCAGTGGTGTATAGCCGTGAGCCTAGGTGCGATAGATATTGAGTTGTGATAATTAACTGTAGTGTGTCCAGACTGTCTGGCTCGTTAGGAAAGGTGGGATACAGCTCCATCATGGCATGCTTCAGCCTGTAATGTGTGAAACAGAACATCAGTGATTTGTTTTGAATGTATGTCAAGTCTGCATTATCCATAAATTTGCCATCACTGAACAGATCACCCATCCGCTCCATGCCCACCTGCTGCAATAACGACATACCCACTTTTTCGCATGTGACTGACAGGGCAGAATGATCATGTAAAGGCATATCTGGTGCGTAGAGAGGGGTTTTATGTGCCAGTTGTCCAAGGTCACGCCACGCCCTAATTGTGGTGTCTATTGTGTTGATGTCTTGAGCATGTAGGGGTTGCCTTTTGTGTGATAAAATAGCTGACAGAGGGACGGGTTTCGCGCCACCTTCTTCAATCGCTGTGTGAGTGAGGTATGGTACCAAGTGATACCAAAAGGAGGCGTATTGAGCCTGTGCACACAAGTAGTACAGTTTAAAATCCGGCACCCCGAGTCCTCCTCTGGCACAGGGGATTGTCAATGTTTGGAGGTCTATGCGCACTTGCTTGCCCGCCCATATGAGTTGTAGTACGAGTGACTTTATGCGACGGAATACTTCCCCGGGAGGGGGGATAGGGATATTGTTAAAGAGGTACAAGAGTTTAGGCAGTATATTCATTTTTACGATCGCGATACGATCCGCCAAGGACAACGGTAGCTGTATCCAGCGTTTTACTTTATCTTCCAATTTGGAGATCGTAGAACCGTAATTCGAGCGGATCACTACCTAGGGGTCTCTATGGTACAGCACCCCTAAATACCGTATCGGATCGGTTTGCTATTCTAATGGATATTCTGTGCCCAGGGGAGTTGTCGAGTCCGTGAGGGGGATAATGTAGGACTTAGACCAATTTATTGTTAAGCCGGAGTGACCACCAAATTTGATATATTCTCTCAGCAGCTGACTCAGATGCTCAGCGGGGTCACGAACGTAGAGCACCATATCATCTGCGTACAGAGATATGTGTAGCGGCCTGGAAGGGAATTGTAGGGCAGATGATTTGTAATTCTGGCGGATTATACAGGCCAAAGGTTCTAGAGCTAGGGCGAATAGAAGGGGGGATAGTGGGCATCCCTGCCTAGTACCGCGTTCTATCGCAAAACTATCGGATAAATACCCATTCACTCGGACCCTGGCGCACGCATTAGTGTAAATTAAGGATACCCATTGAACAAATCTTTTGGGGAATCCCATGCGGTGTAAAATGGCAATCAGGTAACTCCACTCGATAGAATCAAATGCCTTGGCGGCATCTAGCAGCACCGCCATCACCTTCGTATTGGGCTGAAGATAGTGTGATAAGGCAAACAGTGTCCTGGTGTTATGGGACGTGGACCGAGTAGGAACAAACCCCGCCTGGTCAGGCAATACCAAATTGGTCATTAATGGTGTTAGTCGCATCGCCAGAATTTTCGCAAGTATTTTGGAATCGACATTGATCAGCGACAGTGGCCTGTAGGAATCGCATTGGGCTGAGTCTTTAGAGGGGTTTAAGAGGGCAATTATTACTGCCTCCCTAAGTATTGGGGGCAGTTCCTTTTGATCGAATGCGGCTCCGTACATTCCCGCCATATGAGGGGCTAGTATATCAGCGTATTGTTTGTAAAATTCGTTTGTGTACCCATCCGGGCCTGGTGCCTTCCCATTCGGCAGTGACTTAATCACATCTTTGACTTCTTCTACCGTAATTGGTGCCGCTAAATATTCCCTCTGACCATCCGAGAGCCAGGCTATTGCCACTTCCCTGAAATAGCTGATAATATCGTCTTCCGACGCAATTGGTTGTGATTTGTATAATGCCCCGTAAGTGTCCACGAAGCAGTTCAGAATGTCAGCGGCTTGTGTCTGTAGTGTGCCATCCCCAGATTTAATACCCAGAATTGCTGTATGACTTCTACCTTCGCAAATTTTGGCCGCCAGAACTCTGCCCGGCCTGCCACTCTCCCCATAAGATCTAGCGGAGTGTTTTTTGTCTAGATATTTTATTTTGTCGTCGACCAACGTTTGATGTTCCGTGTGTATCTTTCGTAGTTCCCCCAGGAGAGTGATATCACGTTTGACCTCATAAGCCCTCTCTAAATCCCTCATTCGTGTTTCGCAGTGTTTAATTTGTTGACGTATGTCACGAAGTATGACTACAGTAGTGCTCATGCACACTCCACGTATCGTGGCCTTGAAGGCTTCCCATAATAGACATGGATCATCCACCGGGGGTTAGTTTATCTGAAAGTATTCTTTGATCGCGGTGTGAATGGTGTCAGCATAAATTATATCTGTTAGGGCTCGTGAGTTGAATCTCCATTGAAAGGGAGGTGGAATGTAAGTTGGTATGGTGAGTTTGAGCAATATGGGGTTGAGGTCTGAGTGTGTTCTGGGGAGTACACTTAAGGCCTGTGCCCAAAGTGTTATGTTATCCGTGCCTAACCAGTAGTCCAGGCACAACCAACTGTTGTGACAAGCGGAGATATGTGTTGCGCCCGGTAAAACGGGGTGTTTATGTCTCCATATGTCCGTTAATGACAAATCCGTCAGCATGTGTAGGAGTTTCACTCTAGCATGTTTGTGCGGTTCAAGGGATTGTGCGGACCGGTCTTTATCGTCCGCCAATGTCACATTCCAATCACCCCCACATATGATGTGAGTATGTGTTAACTGCTGTAAATGACTCCACAGTTCCTGAAAAAATTTGGGTGCATCTACATTTGGAGCATACACATTAAGTAACGTTAGTCTTTGCCCACGCAGGGTGCCTGATACAATAACATACCTGCCATTCGGGTCTAGTGTCACCTTCTGTGTAGTGAAATGTATTCCTTTACGTATCAATGTCATCAACCCCCTGGAGTAAGAGGAATAAGTGGCAGAGTGTACAGATTCAGCCCACCGTTTGTCCATGGATTGATGTGTGTTAGGTGCAATGTGCGTTTCCTGTAGGAACGCAATATCTATATTACATCTGTTTAGGTAGGCAAACACCCGTCTAATTTTCTTGGGTTGCGTGAGACCTCTTACATTCCACGTGAGGAGATTTATGTGTGCATTTCCTGTGCTATCAACCCTTCGTGTCATCTGTGAGGTAGGGATATCCAAACTTGCAGCGCTTTACAATCATGTCTAGGGTCGGCTTGCTCTTCCATATATGTAACTATGCAACCAAGTGACTATCTGTTCCGTTACACACAACGGAGTGACACACTCTAGAAGATCCGGTCTCAGAACAGTAACAACCCCCCCCCCCCCTCCCTCCCCCACCCACTCCAGCAACCCAATCATGCCGAAGCCATTCACCCTCCCCAATTAGTCCCGATAACAGATCGGGTCTTTCTACAAATACCATTAGTACAAAACTTGTGTGGGGAACACCCTCGTGGAGGTCCGCTGGGGGCACAACACACCATCCAACTTAATGAATGTGGACGACTCTAACAACGCCGGTTGACTCAAACGTGATAGGAGTGTATGCCCCAGATCCGCCCCCGCCCTACACTTACATGAGTATGGCCCCTGAACAGTCATCATAGTGTATCATTACCCAACAATGCAGCCTGTGAACAACAGCAGATGAAAGCAATACAGAACATCAAACGCAGTGTACATGAAGGATAGCCTCTTGTGCGTCTCTTAGTGTAACTCACGGTACCCCAATACATATACCATCCGTGCATATTCTGTCCCGCACATCTTAGAGTGTCCGGCAGCATCAATGTTCTGACTAGGACATCAAGGTATTCGTGCACTTAGCGGTTAACACTTATCTCCATGTGGCATTTCCGCAGCAACCCATATGATGCTCCGCTACGCTCACCATTGTCTGCCAGTACAGTTCAGTGTCACAGCCACGGTGCAGGCATACATATTAAATCAAGAGATGAGTAAAGACCTCTGAGAGGCTGGATTCATGGCCCACCGCCTGAGGGCTGCAACCAGCTAAGTAAGTGCTATAGCCACAACAATAGTGTTCATGAGTCACTGCAAACAGATTAGCATGCATCGCCTGGTATTGCTTTTTAAACCCTTTAGCTGTTAGCACATCTGGACTTATGGGTACAGCGCAAAGGATACAGATCCCATTGGTGGTCAGCTTGAGACAGTCCCAACACCTATTTGTAGCAGTTCATCCTACACGGAGCCCACGCTGAGGGCCCGATTCAGAATATGTATCTCACTGCCAAAGGAACTAATGTATACAAGTGTGTCAGAGAACATCGCCATTGTTAAGCATTAGCAGACAGGATACGTGCTGGTACTGAGACGATGAGAGCTAACGTAGGGCGCCAACCCATCCTGGCAGTGACTCATCCAACAAGAGCGCATAGAACCGCCCCTAGGGCGACAAAACTTTTCATACTCACACAGGATGTATTCATCACGTCGTTGATGTATTCAGTCCGACTCCAGTTGCTGATCATTCTGTGCATTGGACTTGTTCTGTTTCATTATTTTTTTCACAAATTCCTGTGCAGCTTTAGGAGACGCTAGAATCACGGCCTTGCCTTCCCACATCACACGCAGCCTGGCAGGGTATAACATTGAATAATTGACGTGAAGATCCCGAAGCTTTGATTTCACCCCAGTAAATTCTCTTCTAGCCTGTTGTACAGCAACTGTGTGGTCCGGGTAGAATTCCAGGGTGTTACCTTGGTGGGTGATGGTTCCTTTCTCTCGTGCGAGCCTCAAAATGGTATCCCTGTCCCGATAATTCAGGATCCTCGCCACAATAGGGCGCGGCGACGCGCCAGGTGGTGGACGGGGCACAAGGGATCTGTGCGCTCTCTCTACCACAAAGATCTGCGATAGTGCGTCATCTCCAAAGATATCCTTGCACAATTTGTCTACATACTGCTCCATGCGCCCCGTGTTGGTCATCTCCGGAAGGCCCGTGATGCGCACATTGTTGCGTCTTGAGCGCGCTTCCAATTCCTCCTCCTTTGCTTTTATCACATCCATGTTGGTGCATTTGGTAGTGGTGGTATGTGATTCATCCTCAACTGCTGAGATTCGTGTCTTGGCCGTCTCCAACCTCTCTCCGTGCTTCTTCAGTTTGGCAGCCATACCATCCATCCTACACGTTAGATTGTCCAGCTTACCATTGATGTCTTGCAGGTTAGCCTGGATGGACAGCAGTATCTTTTCCATGTTGTTACTGGGAGACGGTTCGGCCGGTGATCCACTTCCAGACATCGTTTCCGCGGTCTTGGGTGTCTTTTTCACGTCAAAGGATATTTTCTGCTGTTGTTTTTCAGGCCTTACCATTGTCGAGGGTGGCAGTGTCAACAGCGCAGTGTCTCGAGGTGTGGACCTGGTCCTTCTGGTGGATGCAGCCGTTTTGGTTCACTTTGTGGAGCGTGAGCGTGAGGACAAAGGCCGACACCTGGATTGTGCACGCTCGAGTGGATCCCCTCGTCCTGGCAGATGTTATTGCACGGATGAACTTGCTCCGGGTGCAAGGTAGTAAGCGCAATGAAGCATCGGCTGCGATCAGCGCGTGGCCCAGGAGCTCGTGTGCACAGGAGTTTATTCAGCAGCGCATCACCCGCATCACCGGTAGCTCAGCACGCGCGCCGCAACACAGCAGGGCGCGGTGCAATGTCCGAAGCTCCGCAGCGGCACCGGGGGCAACGTGTGAGATCTCCGTGATCTTTACGGAAGTGTCCGCAATGCGTGGGTCGTTGTATATTGTGCCGGCAATTGTGTGCTATTGCGCCGCTCCAGCCCACTAAGCGCCTGAGGTCCGGACCTTCCTGTGCATTGGCGTTTCGTTAACAGTGGCTCACTGGCCCGGAGTATTGTCCACCAAGCAAGCTATCACTCCGGCCGCTGGGCGCCGCCATCTTGTCCGCCATGAGCCCCGATCACGGAGCCGCTCGTCAACACAGCCAGAGTGGGCACATCCGATAGACAGATTCACACGCCACCACAATAGTTCCTAAGAGCTCTTTTAGCTGTGCGCAGCGCTGTTCGCTTCAATTTAGGCATTTTACTCACTGCGCTGTCGGCGCCAGATATGTGAATCGGAGTGCAGCGGCCGCCATTTTGGACGCCGCGAGTCCTCGCTGCCGATTTGGTTGTTTACACCCGCTGATGCTGACTCTCGGTCCTCGATCTGCAAGTCATCGTGATCCTGGTGGGTTCATACGCCTGGGACGACGTTCTGATAGCAGTTTTGTGGGCTTTGGGGCGATCTTAGGGCAATAAGTTAGCGGCCGTCCGGCGGAGCTGCGCTCTCACCCAGCCATTCCGCTGTGCGCCCCCTAGCGCCTCCAGTTGTGGACTGACTTAATGGAAATATCAAATGACCTGTAATATTCTGCAGACAAATAAGGTGTCTTGATAGTCACGAAAAGCAGAATATAGGGAATTTACATTTGTTTGTGTGTTCATTGACTTTTGCATTGCTAGCAATTTATTATTTGGTTTCAAAATTGAGTTAGTTATTGTTGGAAGAGGAGAGGTTGACTTTAATGTTAGTATTTTTTTTATTGTTTTTTGAGAATTAAGTGGGTATACCGGATGGATGAGGACCATCCCCTTTCCAGAAAGTTTATGGATTTCCAATGTGAGGCTTAAGATCACAACAGGATTTTAGACCTCTCCTCGTTGTCTATTAGTGATACTAAAACAGGGGTACAGGGTAAGACACTTGACTGCACTCTATCCAATATATCTTGGCCTAGTTATATCTGTGGGTGCCAAAATCCTGAGGCCACATACCCCTAGGCCTCCAAAGTCAATGCCAAAGGCACTGTATACAATTCAACAAAAATGGTTCAGCACACCATACAATATATAGTGATAGTATTAATGAGGTTAATAATATCAATAAGCCATGGAGTTTTCTTTTCTTGTTTTAGTCCAAATCTTCACATACAAGTAGCCAACGCGTTTTGTCCGAAGGACTTCTTCAGGGCGAATAGTAATCGAAATACTGTCTTGTATTCTGGGCTTTATCAGTGAGAACCAGTCTCCAGCTACTTTGATGGAACCAGTCTCCAGGAACTTGGATGGAAAAGATCCTTCATTTGGGATGGACTAGTCAAATTTCTGTGATTGATGTATTACAGTGGAAAAGAAAATGGGGATGTCAAGATACACATCCGTGGGTGGTGATATCAATATTCACCTTCGATAAGCAGCATATTTCCGTTCTTCTCGGTCGTCGTTTCGAAAAGGTAGTTCGAGAACTAGAGAAATTTGACTAGTCCATCCCAAATGAAGGATCTTTTCCATCCAAGTTCCTGGAGACTGGTTCCATCAAAGTAGCTGGAGACTGGTTCTCACTGATAAAGCCCAGAATACAAGACAGTATTTCGATTACTATTCGCCCTGAAGAAGTCCTTCGGACGAAACGCGTTGGCTACTTGTATGTGAAGATTTGGAATAAAACAAGAAAAGAAAACTCCATGGCTTATTGATATTATTAACCTCATTAATACTGTCACTATATATTGTATGGTGTGCTGAACCATTTTTGTTGAACTCTCCTCCTTGTCTATTGAGGGATTTTGGAAGGTGATTGTCTTTCTATGTATTACTGATGCACAGATGTGTGAGAGTCCCAAGTTGTGCTAGATGTATATGACTTCAGGAAAAAATACTCACTGATCGCAGTGATATAAGATACAATTGTTTGGATTGATAGAATTGTGTGGGCATTGAAAAGAATAGTGACTTACTTATTAATTACATTTGAGTACTATGGAGCTAGTTGCAAATGCAGAGTGGGCCTAATCAACAGGTAAACAGACATACAGGCTTTTATCTTGGCTGGAAATGTGAGAGTTGTTTACCACAACAACTTTTAACACCTTGGCTGCTAAGGCAATTCCCATCCTGTGCTGGAAATTGCTATTCTCCTTTTTTTATGACGAGCTGAGCTCGTCATGAGCAGGGAAGGGGTTAAGGTGCCATCAATTTGTATATTCCTCCTTGATCAGTTACAAGTTTTGAGTTATGTTATTTCCCGCTCTACAGGAATGAACGTGTAACCCTCAACCAATCAATAAATCAATCAAATTGTCTCCATTCGATCTTCTGAGGACAGATCATAAATCTGAATGAATGTGTAACACTCAAGTATTCACAGCTTTTTCAGAAAAGAATTACTGTTATCTTTATCTTTACTCCTATTACCTTGTCACCAGTAACTCGTGGCGGGACCACCGCATTGCAGTTTTTCATTGCAGAGGTCCTACAACAAGTGCAGGCCCCGGGCCACAAGTGCGGGGCCTCTGCCACAACTGAGGAGTCCCTTTGTGAATCAGGCCCAGAGTCTGTCATTCGCTCCTCGATGTATATATAAAACTAAAAATACCACTATGTCACCTTTACCATGACACTTTCTGAAACTGCATCCACTTAACATACTACATTTCTAGACGCTTTCTTAGTTCTCAGGACTCCTTCCTTGTTCATATTCCCAAAGTTGAACAAGTTCATTTGGGCTGCAGGTATTTTACTTTAATTGCTACTAAACTGTGAAAATCCATGTCAGGATCTTGATCCTGACTAAGTTTAGGAAAGCCTTGAAGACTTGGTTATAACCTCTTTGCAAACACAAGGAGATGATGGACGGAGCACTTAAACTTTTTAGAAACTCACCCCCAGTCACAGATCTGGGATAAATCCATCATCGTTCTTTAGCTCACTTCGCCAACCCAGTTAAGACCCACCCATATTCCAATCAGTCTTGACCCTGTGCCTCATGGGAACAGTCCAGCACGAACAGCCAAGCCAGGTCTTCCCTGGACCGGAAACAGCATCCTGGGAACGGTTTCGGGGTAACACCGCATATCAGCCAGGCTAGATTGAATTCAGTGGCAAAGTGAGCAAGGGACCCACATCTGGGCATACCCTGCCAACTTAGGGCAAACAAAGCCAACACATGGAGATGATAGATGGAGCGCTGAAACTCTTCAGACACTCACCCCAGTCACAGATCTGGTTTGAATCAATCATCATTCTTTAGGTCACTTCGCCACCTCAGGTCAGACCCAGCTATATGCAAATCAGTCTTGACCCCGTGTCTCATGTGAACAAACTGCCAAGCCAGGTCTTCCCTTGACCAGAAACAAGCATCCTGGCACTGGTTTCAGGGTACCACTCCTCATCAGCCAGGCTAGCTTGAATCCAGTGGCAAAGTGAGCAAGGGACTCAGGTCTGGGAATACCCTGCCAACTTATAACCTCTTTGACCTGGCTTTTCTTAATTTCTTGTTGATTGTCTTTTCATTTGGTACTCTGACTGCTGATACTCAGTACTCTGGCGTCAGGAACACTTTTAGGTATTTGTGTGCTCTACAAAAACCAGTTACATAGCACTTACATTTAAAAATAAGAAACACTTACCCAAAGATAAATCCTAAAGACTGTCAATTACTTCGCTTCAACCTGGACCAAGAACACCCGCTCTGCACTTGACTCTCAGGTCAGGAACCAAGAGAAAACAGTCAAAGCTTATCAGAAAAGCAAAAAGACTCAGAACCCAGCAAGAGAGAGACACAATAGTTCACTGTCCATCCCAGTAATTATCTTAAGTAAAAAGAAGTAATTGAATGTCAAAGCAAGGCTAAATACAACACACTCTTATTTGGCTCAGAATAGGGATCAGTAATCCCAAATATGGGTTCCCCATAGGTCCCCCAACTCCTCTAGGGCTCCCATTCCAGGTCACATGAGCTTCCCCCAGGTCCAGGGTATCATAAGGAGGTAGTAGAGTAAGGCAACAAGAGTATAGGTGTGCTGGTCAACCTGTTGGCCATTTCATATGAAAAGAGTTTGGGCTGTTTTTGCTATGCCTCCAACACAAGCAGGTCTTTACATTGCAAGATACAGTCTCTGTCTCTTTCCTTCAGGTATACATTACCTGTTTGACTCCTACACTAATATGGCTGCTCTGGTCGGTGCGTTATCCCAGTTTCACACCTGTGGTGTCCTCAGAAGTGCACAGACAGAGGACAGTGCCTTCACTCTTTGTTGGTATCACTAAGTGCATATGGTGGCTGGCCTGTTTATTGGGTGCTGTGTCTGGGGGGTTATGGTGTTCAGGCTAAGCATGGGCGAATTTTGCGAATTCGCGATCCGCGAATTTGAGGGTTTGCGAATTCGCGATCCGCAAAATTCGCGAATTTGTGCGAATTTGTGGATTTTTGTTTTTTTGCGTGTTCGCGGGTTTTTTTACGTGTTCTAGGGGTTTTTTGCGTGTTCGCGGGGCTTTTTGCGTCTTCGCGAGCCGCTTGCATAGCGAAGTTACCCATGCAGTCGTTTATGGGAGAGGGAGGGAGAGAGAGATAGATAGATAGATAGAAAGAGAGTGAAAGAGATGGAAATAGAGAGGGAGAGAGAGAACGAGAGAAAGAAAGAGAGGCCGGATCTCTGAAGGGCCAGATTCCTGAGTTGCCCCTACAGAACATACAGCTTTTTATTTTTAGCAAAATGCATATGAAAATTGTGCTGTAAAGGTCTCTTTTAGTTTAACCCCTCCTGACAACTCAAAATGGGTGTATTTGCCATCCTCTCCCTTCTTCCTGTTTTTTATATCTGTAAGTGCTTCCTGATGAGGTTTAATTCCTTGGACAGGTGCCTCGTTGCCTACTTGTAACTATTCTCTGACCCTGCTTCAAGGGTCAGAGCAGGGTCAGAGAATAGTTGCAAGTAGGCAATGAGGCGCCAGGAAGCAATTAGCAGCAGGTGTCCAAGTTGAAGTTAATTTGTTTGTAACCCTTTTGTAAAAGGTTACAAAGAAATAAGGTTCAACTTTTGCACCTGCTGCTGTAACCCTTGCTTGGCTGAAAATTCGTCCCCGCGGATTTTACCGCGATTTCGCGAGATTCGCGGATCGCGAAATCGTGGAAAATCCGCACATTCGCCCGCGAAACGGATTTTACGCCCACCCTTAGTTCAGGCCAAGGAAGTGAAAATTAAAGGTATCTCTGCGCACCCAGAAATTGGAATTTCTTAGCAACAGGATGCACAATAGAAGCAATGCCATAAAATTGGAATGAAATGTATATCACTTCTGTGAAAGACGCAGTGTGGACATAAACTCATCCCAATAAAAGTATTGCCATTAATTCGGAACGAAGTCAAAAGGAGCAGCGAGTCGGCCAAACGCATCTAATCCATCACGCCAGCGCTTCACCCCGTGGGGGGAGTGCGAGGACAGAATGGTTCCGTCCTCAGCACACGCCCACCGCGGCTGAGGACAGAACCGATCTGTCCGCATGCAAGGAGTTAACAAATGCAGTTATTACTTATAGTTGAATATATATATTATTCTAAGCTTAACATACTTATAGGTCACTGCATAGCTTGTATATAAGTTATTTGATTAGATGCTTACAGGTCTCTGTTATATATTTATCACAAAATGTAAATACTATCACAACTAATTTATCTACAAGTGCTTCACTATCGAAATATTGAGGAAAAGATTTAAAAACTGTAAAAAATAGAATTGAGTTATAAAAAATACACAAATGAAGTAGCATCAAGTACAGCAACACTGGAAAGTCTGAGTTTATACAATGCAACTTTAAATCTCAATATATTATTTTCCTTATTCACGTATACACATTCTATATAGTCATGTATCTATATATATTTATTACTTTACTCCTACTGTCGAAGAAAGGAAAAAAGAACCTTTCACTCTCTTCAATGCACTACTCGGTCTCATGCTATACCTCTCTCAATATATCCTCTACCTCCACTCTCTGACTCCTCTACAACGTCTTTTTTCTACTATAATCTCCCAAACAACCCTTTCTAAATTCTTCCCTCACGGATCCCTCCTACGACCTCATTTAACTACTTTGATCTCCCTAATCCCTTTCTAGAGACTCTTCTTTCCTCCATTTGGCCTAACACTTTCTAGACTCTTCCCATTTATATCCCCCCATTATCCTATACAATACAACTAACAGACTCACATGTCCACTGCCCCAATTAGCTCATATTTTCCTATTCTAATCCACCACTAATCCTTTTGTGTTCTGGAGTAGTGTGCCACTAACCGAAAAGCGCATTGACGCGTAGTCATGGGTAGTAAGGGCTATGTAAATACAATTACAATTGAGAGAGGTTTGGACCTGAGGCTGAAGGCAGTGCCAGTTCCTCACAGTGCCTGTCAGTGGGTCAGAAAGCTGGTCAGAATACATAGCCATCCAATCCTTGGCCTCTCTGGAGAGCGCTCAAAGCAGTGGTCATATATTCCAGTTACAATTGTGATTCTTATATAGATATGTGTGAAGGAGGTATATAGTTGCCAATATTTTGATATGGCAAAACAAAATGCTGTGCCTACAGGTGAATGGGTGTGTTGTGTGTGTGGAAGTGATGAAGTGAAAGGAGATGTGAGGACGAGCATTCAGGAGAGAGTGAACAGAGGGTGCTGAAGATGAAAGCGATGAGGTTCAAGATATGCAGATGGACCAGATGTGGAGAGACAAATGGCGGACATAAAATGAGCATAATGGGAGTAATTGTGTCATGGGTAGACATCTATTGGGTGGTGTAACATTAGCCCCGCAGCCCCTGCAGGGCAGGGGGGGTCCTCAACTCCAGGGCCCCCCACACTGACACTGTGCACGGGCCCCTGGCCTGAGAGCTCCTGACTGGGTCGGGAGATTGGTGGTGGGGGGAGTGCCCTCCCTGTACTTTGCAGGGGGCCCTACATTTTTCACAAGTCTCAGTGAGGTTTAATTCAGAGTCTCAGGAACAATAACCCTAAACCTCTCCCTACACAATAATTAATACACAGGTGATAAAGCCTAAGTTAGAAAAAACAACATTGTCCCACAAGATCACTGTTTTAAAAAATATATATTTGATCAAAAATCCCTTTTCTTTGTTTATATATAAATTCATTTGTATAAAAAAACTTTACTGTACAAAATTCAAGTAAAGCAGCCCCCCCAAAAATTACAAAAAATATACTACAACAATATAACACCACAGACCACAAGGACACCAGTCATACCATACATAAAACGAATGTAAAAGATGAAAATCGCACTCAGCACACAATATTATATAAACAGTTACAATACATGAGATTTGGAAATAATTTCAAGACAGAAAAACAGCAACGACGCGCGTTTCGGAGTGGAACAATTGCCAACAGTTCCTTCGTCATGGCCCAGAAAATACAATTCACTTGGTGGTCAAATACCATCCGTAGATCATGAACATATATAAATTACGTGGTGTGAGGGGCTCTGTATCACAATACATTCATGAGTATATAAATAATTCAGTCAATGCAGCAATAAAGATGCTCGACTCAGTGTGGGGTCACTGTCGGATTTGATTGAACTGTTTATGTAATATTGTGTGTTGTGTGCAATTTTCGTCTTTTACATTCGTTTTATGTATGGTATGACTGGTGTCCTTGTGGTCTTATATTGTTGTTGTGTATTTTTTGGAGTCTACTTTACTTGAATTTTGTACAGTAAAGTTTTTTATACAAATGAATTTATATATAAACTGAAAAAAAGAGTGATTTTTGATAAAAGATTATTTTTTTTAAAACAGTGATCTTGTGGGACAATGTTGTTTTTTCTAACTTAGGATGTATCACCTGTGTATTAATTAATGTGTAGGGAGAGGTTTATGGTTATTGTTCCTGGTTCTTCTCTGCCCTCCTCTCCCGATATACAGAATCCCAGGGACCCTCTACTGTTTTTCTACTAAATTCAGTCTCACAATTTCAGAATTTAAATATTTCCAATATTCTTTGTAACGAAATCGGTCTTGTTTCCCATCTATCTTAAACAGCTAAGAACCATTGACAAAGCCAATAACCCTGGCTGGTTTTAGGTGTAAGTCAGTTGTTGTGCTACGTACCTCAATGATAAAAAACATAAGCTCAGAGAGAAAACAAAATACAAGTCTGGTGGCATACTACGTAATCACAAAAATTAATTATGTGTTTAAGCCATGTCCTTGATTACATAGGCCCCACCCCTTTTATAGACTCCCACACTGTTCAACCCACGTAAAGCTTTGGCCTAGTTTTAAAACTGCTAACCACATTATTTTAGAAACTGTGTGGAAATTAATTTATGCTGGAACATGGTGCGCCAGGCACACTGTCCTTCTACATGCAAACCTATCTCATTACATCCGCACTCCATGGCCACCTGAGGGGGTGGAACCAGCCACACACGCGTTGATCCCAATGCAGCACTTGATGGGCAATGGCAGACACCTTACATGGTGGCTATATGAAGGCATTCGTACGGTGGCAGCGGTGTCCTTCAGGACTCTGCGGATAAGTGGGAGACGGACGTAGGATGGGCATTTAGTGACAAAGAATGGAATGTGTTGGTGGAATACCCTAGGAAGGTATCGAGGAATCCGAGATTTAAATTCAAACAAATCATGCTCCTACATAGAAAGTATTTGACGCCTTATAAGCTGAACAGCATGTTCCCAGACTCACCGGATAGTCTGGTAGTTGAGGCGTTTTTTTGTTGGTTCTTCTCAAATTTTCCACGGTGTGCACAATACTGAACAGTGCTGTCTGGGTGGGATGTCAGATTCCAGGATGTCTCCTGCCGGAGTATGTGAGATACGTATTGGGGGGGGGGGGGGGTATTTACTTTCTTTTAAAATGTATCGAAATATGAACGTGAAAACAACAGGGTATGTGTTCAGGAAAACAAATGCTAAATAATAACAACTGCTGTATGTTAATGCTATATAAATATATAACTTACACTGGGGAAGCATGAATATACGAAACACTTAACCCAGAGATGTACTGTGTCATAACCCTCTAATAAAACTGTGTTTAAAAAAAAAAACTGTGTGGAAAGTTTACTTTGAGCTGGCATCTTACTCAACTTTGGCATTTTAGAGCATATCTAATACACCAATTTCACACCGAAGAGCGCGTCAACCTATTTCACGTAATTGGCATAATTGTGGTGAAAATTGCATATTATGCAGGGAAAACATTTGAAAATTTCACCCACCTGGGCTTACTACCAGTTACCCACTGGTTGAATCTGGTTAACTTAGCAGCCGCGGTCCGTGGAGGTAAAAGCGGTGGGGCTATGTAAGGGGGTATTTTGAGGGACGATGCTGAGGGGAAATTAAATAAATAATTAATTTTCCCTCTGCATCGTCCCTCGAAATCCCCCTTACAAGACCCCACCGCTGTTACCTGCATGGACCGCGGCTGAAGATTTAGAAGTCTTTGAACTAAATTTCACAGAGGTAGCAAGTTTGTTGTGCATAGTTCTGGCCCTATGGAAACAGAATAGGACAGACCTTCTCTGCCCTGCCCCATGGTATTAACAGTCATAAGGCGTGAGTCACAGACTGGTAGCCACCTAACACCACCCACTGTCATGGGATGAGCTGTGCTATTTTGCCTGAAGTGCTGTCTGTGGACTTTGTGTTGAAGGCCGAGTGTGTACTTTGTGACGGCAGACACGATACACAGAAGTTTCTGGAGCGAAGCGCTTAGCTTCTTCTCAGGGCTTCTCGGGGCGCTCCCTTTCCATTAGTCAGGCCTAGCATGGTAAATAAATTAATCTGCGTCACATGTGAGCGCCGCCGCCTGCAAAGAACATAATGAAATACCCGTTCAGGGGATTGTGGTTAGCGAAGACCAGTCTCACCATGACGTGTTGAGACAACACAGTGTCACCAGGGCCAACCAGAGGGCACGGTCTCTTCACAGCGGCTGCGCTAACTGGCGCAATAGGGGTATTGAGACCCTTGCCGCAGTCGGAAAATGGAGACCGACTGTTCAATCACCAGGGAAGCAGGGAGGGGCCCACAGCTGCGTGGGCCCTGCTGGTGGGGGTGTTACCTGCCCCAACAATTGTGCAGGGCACAAGTCGGGGGTATTTTCTTCAGGGTGGACGCCGACCAACCTGCCAAGAAGTTGGGCCTCACTGAAAAATATGCTAAATTCATCCAGGTGTAATTTGCAAACACCAGGTCACATTCAGCAGCACCTGCACGTTGTTATCTGCTTTTGATCCAGAAACAACCTGCAGGCGGGGAGGGGGCTTTCTTAGTTCAGACACCTATGGGCCCATAACAAAGGCCGAAGCTGAGGGGTCATCAGGCCTCTTTTTGTTCAAGTCTCTTTGCTGGCAGCAGTCAGGAGCCTCACGCCTGATGCAAATGCAGCAGAGGCGAAACAAAGGCTCACACCTTCTTAGCACTTCACACATACTTAAGAGAGGCAGCTTTTCACTTTGTTCGAGCTCTGTTCAGGACATAAGTATACACTGTAAGAATGTCAGATGTGTTGGTCTTTCTCATTATTTACACAAAATAAATAGCATTTATATAGTGATTACTACCCCTGAGGAGGCGTTGTAATTATCACTATGTTTTCTTGTAAAGCACTATGACTATGGGTAGAGGAAGTTTACGCCGACAAAAGGCAACATTGTTTTATGTGTAGCTTAGAGAATTATGAATCTGCTGCCTAAATCAGAAGAGTTTTCCTGTATACTCGAAATGTGCTCTGATGTACTCATGATAGCCATGTTCAACATATATGTGAGGGCTTAAGATCTGATGTCACTTCTTGTGATGCCACTTACTGTGATGTCACGCGCTGTGATGTCACTTGCCATGATGCCAATGCTGTGATGTCACGTGCCGTGATGTCACTTGCATACTGATTACCTAGGTTAGTCCCCCCACTTCTTTTTTTAGGACTTGTGCCCTGGCTGGGCTCCACCTTTCGCTACAACCCCTGCTCAAAGTAGTCTGTGGTTGCACTGGGTGCAGGGCTGCATCCTTAAAATGAGGTGTATGCTCGCACAAGCAAGGCGGACACATCCGTATGAGACCTTCCTGCACTTCTCGCTTCCGCACGACTTTACCCCCCAACTTGCCAAAAATATAGGCGTGCCAATCCACTACAATTACGTGAAATGGGTTTCACACAATCTTCACTGAAAATTTCACCAGAGGGAACGCTTTGCCGAGAAATACTTATGTTTGAGGTTGAAATGTCGAGTGAGAGTCAATAACTAGGAAAGCACGGAGCCCATGTTTCAGGAAGTTTTGTGAAATGTTAGATTGGCAAATTTAACAAATAGAGCTGGGATAAATACATTTTCACCCAGGCCTATTTGATATATTTATCCTATCTTGGATCCAGAGACATTAGATGTATAGCATGTAAATATTTAAAATATTGGAACCTCCTATAAGGTGTTGTCACTTTGTCAACGTTCTTCAGTGCCCAACAGTAACTTGAGGAAGGTGTTAGAATCTCAGGATTTGTGCTTGTGAATTAACATATTCAGAGGTGGTGCTATCCCTGCCTTTACAGGTGGTTCCTACAACTAGACCTCTGACCTTCCAAAATAGGAAGCATCAGTATTAATCTGTTTAACCCCATGACCTCTGTCGAATGACCTATGCTAATGCTCAGTCATGAATAGAACATTCTAGTGGAGATTTAACGACTGTCATGAGTCATATGCTCATTCCATAGAATTGAGTATTTCTACAATGAAATTTGCGTCCTTCAGCATTGAAATGGAGATCACGGCTCCCCATATTTAGAGAGCGTTGGCAAAAACAATATATGCATCTAATTCCCAAAGAGTTAACTTCCTGAAAGTCATGCCAACTGTTGAAGATATCCTCATTAGATGGACCAGTTGAAGGACCTACAATGCGCCATCATCACTCCTCTGCTTGCTCCGAGACGTCCATGCGATCTTCGATTGTCCTTTGGCCGCTGCAATCAGAGAGATTGTGGAAAAAGTGTATTCATTTATTTTTGTTAAAAATGTCCTACAATTGTTAGGAGTATGCTCTATTATCCATCCTGAGAAAGAGTCTGAAGACTGTCCTAGGCCTGACGTTCTCGTGACCTTTGAGGTCGTATCGCTTGCAATTTAAAAACTCGAGGGCTTTGTGACTGCCAAATACAAAGTTGTAGTGTATCGAAGGAACATTGCAAATCGTAAATGTCTCTGTTAGTCACATTCTAAACTTTGTGACCCACATTCTTAATAGAATATAATAATGTGTTGTGGATCCTGCTGTAGTCCCAAAAAATTGGCTGGATATGACCACAGAGTGGGGGAGGTATCAATTCTCAAAATGGAAGCCGTCCGTAACAGACACCTTCCACTACTTGCAGCGTCCACTTGGTGACCTTGAGCTTTTGGGAATCAAACCGCAGTCCAGAGGACAGTTGCATGTTCCTCTAGCGTCCCTCTTAATATGTTTATTTTTAGATCCGTTGTTGGCCAAGACTTTGTGATTTTAACAAAATGATATGTGTAATACATTTATAGGGGTTTTCAGCCAGCTCTCTTCATCCGTTGTCTGTTATTGTGTCATTCACATTTTCCTTCACCCCCCATTACAGCAAACAGCTTATGGTAAGAGGTTAGCCCAAGCCACTTCAGTCATTGGCTGACTTCACTATGAGCCATGACATTTTGCCCTTTCGCAAGGAGAACATCCACACACAAAGCAGTTTCCTTCACAGTCAGGGACCGCTAAGGCGATGTGTGGTTTTTAGTTTGGTTTTAGGCAATTTTTTTTTAGTTCGCCAAGAGCCTTGTAACTTCTACAACAATAAAGTTTTGCAGAAGTCATACATTTTGTTTTAAAAAAGCAGTGACAAAGTCAATGGGCTGGCAGGCAATGTTAGATTTATTGGCTTTGGCGGTGCTTGTTTTCTGAATGCAGCTCTGTTCCCTGTATATGAGAAGCCTGTCATATTATGTATTTTAATTAGATTCACTTTGGATTTGTTCTATTTTCTATTTACGTTTCTGTAAAGTAAGTGTTTAAAAGGTTTTATGAATGTATTTCAGTGTAATGGTTTTAAAAGACTAGATACTAGAACAAAATACACTTGAAACTTGACAGGGGCTGTAATAAAGAAAAAATAAATGATAGTAAGCAATGTGGAATGCTGGACTGAAGGTCTGCTCCCCTCCTAGGCCTTCATCCATACATTCTGAGCCCTTTAGTACGATTCATGAACAAAATCCTGTCTCATTAATATTAATTGGACAGAATTATGCAGCAGATCACTTCATACACTCCAGCACAAACTGAGCCCCGGGTAACAAACAAGTTGCTGTGCAGACACAACAACTGTTTCATTTGGAACCCATGGCTATATAAATCAGGCTCACTGTTTTTTAGGTCTCGCCTGAGCCAGCGCATGTGCTGTCTAGCGAGACTTTTAGTAAGTGGGCATTCAAAAATCCGACCACAGCTTTCTGTGTGGCCTCGAGCATGCGGTTACGCACACATGCACGAGCAGGGGTATCATCTGGCTTACCTCTCTTGTCATGCGCTCAGCAAGCTGCTCGCGGGCACCCTTAAACTCGCACTTTCACTTTTGCCACAGCGCGCCCACTCGCACCGCCATCTCCGTGTCTTTCTCTCTTGTCTAATTACCTTTAACTTTCGTGCTTAGCGCGCGTGACAAAACATCTCCAGGGCTTGTTTTTTTTGCTTTTTTCCGAGTCTACCATCTCCCAATAGATGATCTGACTGCTCCTTACCTCCGCACTGGATCTAACACCCAGCATGACCGACCCAAAGAGGGTGTATAGCTGCCAATGCACCCTATGTGCTGCCTCAAGCATACCTTGGGAAGGGGTTCCCCCAAGCTTACTGTATGTTGTATTATAGTTTCAGTAATCCCCCCGACCTGCCTGTTATCAATGTTGCCTCTGGTATCTGTTAAGTTTGATCTGCCTTGTGCCGCATATTCTTATTCAGAGCCTCCACTTACGGTTTCTATTGCACCCCGTTGATTGTTCTCTTTGGGCACGCCTGCACCCGACCCCTGGTCCCGCTGTCTGAGCACTGTTTTTCACCCAGGGACAGCCATTTCTGTCAGCTATTATTGTAGCATGACTGCGCCGTCCCTTTAGACCTGGTGGGAAGTGCTGAAGCTAGGCCTGGGATCTCCGCTAGGCCTGGGATCTCCATTGCTCGGTCCGGCCCCTAGTGTGACTGGGTAGTGGCCACGTATCGCCCCCAATCTCATGTGTCCTGAGGCCGGCCCGTCTCACAGCTGCTGTTCCCAGCTGTTCACAGCTGCTGTCCCAACTACACTCTCCTCGGATTCCCCCCTGACCCACTCCTGCCCCAGTCAGGGTTGATGAAGTGTCAAGATAATGACGTCAGAGGACACGGGTTCTAGGGCCGAGCTCAGTAGCGGGGACTCCATGCGTGCCCCCCAGGCCACGCCCCCTACTACTTCATTCTGGACAGGTTTTGGTATTCATAGAACGATTATGGTTATTCATATAATAATAGTGGTTATTATTTTTGGTAACATTCTGGCTAATACTGGCCATCCTTGAAATAAAGTGGCTTTTGCTGTTGATATTCTGACTCTCTCTGGCATACCGGCATCTCATTTGTGATATATTTTAAGCATTCTTAGCAACATTCTGGCTAATAATGTCCAATTTTTTACATATTGTGAGCATTCTTTAAAACAATCAGGATATAAATAGATGGTAAATCCTTTACTAATTGTGAATGTATTTGACAGCCATCTGGCTACCGCTGCCATATTGGTCACACATTCTTAACCTGTTGTGGGTATTTTTTTTTGGACAGATTTTGGGTTACGCCTGGCATAGATGTGGGTTATGTTTTACATATATTTCTAATTTTGTACAAAGGTCTTGCTGCTCCTGGTATATTCTGGTCCATCCTTCACTTATTGCAAGCATTTAGCCATTATCTCTGACTATACCTAGAATAACAGCGGTGATATGAAGGACATCCTTGAACTGAAGGATATGATCAATGGCATTAATGGCAGAATTACTAAATTCTTTGCAGTAGTATACATAAATACTTGTGAAAATGGCAAGCCAATGTATGTGGACCAAAGGTGTATTTTCCTATTGTTATGTTGGAAAAACTACTGTATTACTTTTTCATAAAAACGGCAAGCTTTTGTTTGGTGGTATTGGGTTTACTTATTCATAGTAAAAAAAAAAAGTATAGTTTCAGGTGCAATATGTACATTTCCAGAAACTGTCAAGCTAATGTTAAATGGGTAAAAAATCTGATATCCATGTGGTAATTTACAGTTCTCGAGGCATATTACCGATTTGGGCTCCTTGGTAGTAGAAGAGGCTTAATGCAACTTGCAACTGTTGTTATTTTGGTAATTGAGTGAATTACTTTACAATAATATTAGTACTACTGTCTGGGGCCTGAACAGGTTGGATTGGTGTAACCTGCCTGCTATCTTATCCTGTAAGTGTATAACATTTGTCTTGCTCTCCTGTTTATAGCTTGTGATTTTGGTGTATGCATAATGTTTGTTTTTTCACCATATCTCTTCCAGGTAGATTGTTCTCAAAATAAATGACTGAGAATCTACTCAGAAGGGATTGGGTGTAAAAGAGAGGTGAAGCAGTTTCACATCCGTATTCTCTCACTTCCACCTCTTTTCTCGGTTTAATTTCCCTTTACATCTTCAATTAATGTCCCCATAGGCCTTCCACTCATGTTAACTCAGTCTTTACTTCCGCTAACAAATTCCTACCTCGGCCCTGCCTTTCCTCTCTTGACCCATCTCGGATTCCCTACAACCCCTAAGGTCTCTCTCAGCCCCACAGCCATACATTCTTTCCTCGCCTACTTCACAACCCTTAGCTTCCCCGAAACCGCTCTGCACTACCCATTTATCCCTCACCCTGAAAATGTATTCTAACACTCTTCCATATCTTCCCTCCCACACCTCCTTTCGCTGCCTTCCCGTGCTCATTTGTCTCCGACACCAAAATTCTTTGAGTCCCATCTTGCCTCTACAGCCCTCAGTGGGTCCCCATCTCACTTCCACGCCCCTCATACGCTCCTTCCCTCGAACATTCATGCCCTACGTTTACTACCCGCCCCATCCTCACCGTGATACTTCACCACCCTCATTCCTCGTCTCCTCCTTTACCACCTCACCACATCCTTCGTAGCCACGCCCATTCCTTCCTTCACTCACCTTCACCCCCTTTGCTCTTCATTCCTTGTTCCACCAGTCTGCTTAAAAGATAACATTTTTAACAAGCATTTGCATAGCCAATAGATCTCGCCTTTGGGACCTTATCAGTGTTTAGCCATGCAACACTTGATGTTGTTGCACCAAGGATATTGTGCTGGATAACTTCAGCACAATATCCTTGGTGCAACAACATCAACTGTTGCATGGCTAAACACTTATAAGGTACAAGGTTTAGCCATGCAACAGTTGATGTTGGTGCACCAGGGATATTGTGCTGGAAAACTAAATACTTATAAGCTCCCAAAAGCGAGACCTATTGGCTATGCCAATGTTTGTTTATTTATGAAGCATTGAAGAAAATGTGAATATAAACAGAGAGGCCAGCCAAGTTTTGAGGTGTGTTTTGATGTTTTCAATGTGGTTATCACTAACAAATATGGTTCCTGATGCAAAGGATACAAATTCATATTTCATGATAAAAAATTACTTACTTTTTTACCATCCGGTGTAATAAACTCATTTGAAAATGAGCAAGGATATTATCAGCCGACACACGTTTCACTTTGATTGCATTTGCCAAGATATTTTTTATGACTGGTGGAGAGAATGATACAACAAAGCTGATTCATTTGTAGATTTGTTAACTATATGTCATGCATAAACAATTTAAAAATTGACAATTTTTTGAAAAATGTGAACATGTGACTATTCAACGTTGTGTTACGAGTTCTCACTTGCTGCACTTTAGGCGAGTATTTGATGTTGTCTTACAAGTTCTTGCTTGCTGCGCTTTAAGTGACCATTTGATGTTGTCTTACAAGTTCTCGCTTGCTGCACCTTAATTGGCCATTTGAAGTTGTTTTACAAGTTCTTGTTTGCTGCACTTTATGTGACCATGTGATGTTGTATTACAAGTTCTTGCTTGCCACGGGAAACATCCTTTTACTCCGCAAAAACTTTTACAATGCAGGGCTTTACACCAAAAACCATAAAAACACATTGCCCATAACAACGTCCCGGTGGAGTTAGAATAGTAAATTGCATTGTAATGGAAAATGCGTTATAATGGATTGCGTTGTAAAGACCTGCGTTGTAAACGTTTTTGCGGAGTAAAAACTCGGTGTAATTGCATGCATTGTAAATGCGTGCAGAGTAAGTGTCCTATTCCTTGCTACACCTTGTGACCATTTGATGTTGTCTCACAAGTTCTTGCTCAATACATTTTAAGTGACCATGTGATGCAGTCTTACAAGTCCTCGCTTGTTACACTGTAAGTTAACATTTGATGTTGTCTTACAAGTTCTCGCTTGATACGACTTAACTGACCAGTTGATGATGGTCTCACAAGTTCTCACTTGCTACACTTTAAGTGACCATTTGATGTCGTCTTAGGAGTTCTCGCTTAATAAGTTTCAAGTGACCATGCGATGTTGTCTTACAAGTTCTCGCTTTCTGCACTTTAAGTGACCATTTGATGTTCGTCTTACAAGTTCTCTCTTGCTGCACCTTTAGTGACCATTTGATGTTGTCTCACAAGTTCTTGCTCAATACATTTTAAGTTACCATGTGATATGCTCTTACAAGTCCACGCTTGTTACACTTTAAGTGACCATTTGATATTGTCTCACAAGTTCTCGCTTGCTGCACTTCAAGTGATTATTTGATGTTGTCTTACAAGTTCTTGCTTGCTACACCATAAGTGCCAATTGATGTTGTCTCACACGTTCTCGCTTGCTACACTTTAAGTGACCATTTTATGTCATTTTACAAGTTCTCGCTTCGTAAGTTTTGAGTGACCAATTGATGTTGTCTTACAAGTTCTTGCCTGCTACACTTTAAGTGACCATGCAATGTTGTCTCACAAGTTGTAGAACAATAAACTTTATGTGACAGTTCAATTTCATGGTCCAACGCCATTCAATTGACAAAAGTCAGCTTTTAGCATCTTCTAATAACAGGTACATAAAATCAAAGAAATGTAAGGTTTGGGAAATAAGGATATGTGTAGAATCCAGTTAGACTAGTTATGTGTTCATACATGTCTGGGGGTTTGCATATGAACATGTTGTTACCTGAGGGCTAATGTCTATTTTTTTGTCAAAAACAAAGAGGCGCTCAAGTACAACCGATATGTCAAAGCTGGGTGATGACATATAATAGTAATAAATTCATTTTTCTTCAAAAAAGTGGGTGGTATTTGGGAAGTGTTTGTGTGATGTCTGCTGCTCATACCATATTACAAAAAATGTGCATAGGTTTAGGTGTAAATACCCATGACATGAGAGAGTTCCAGACCTAAACAGAGAATAGGGAAAGGATACACATCAGAGCCTTTCAAATGAGTTAGAGAAATTGTGCTATTGCAATCATCATGTTATTTGACTCTGTTCATGACCATTTATGCTGCACCGAAGCAGTTAAAAATAGTATGGAATGAGTATGTCATAACACAAATATAGTAGTAACCTAAATAGCATTTACAAAAATATTGTCCCATTGGAGTTAATACTGAGAATGTACAAGTATTCGGACAATAGTCATGAAGATCCCCAAATCTATACCTGGGAAAGTATTCTTACATGGATGGTTGGGTATAATCCGGATGGCTCATGAAAGGTTCATTTTAGGCTACATGAGAATACAAAGATTATTGCTTGCATACAGCAGTTTTAAATACAGCATGATCTATCCATCTGCTCTTAGATTGACCAATATTTTTCACACACCAAAGGCGTTATTTGTGTCTCTTATTACTACCCTAGATTGCTATTACCTGCCTAGTTGCCTCTATTGTTGAAATTAGCTGTTGGTCGCTCTTGTTATGTGGTTCACCTTTTAAAAATGAATTTACTTTATGTTTTGCTATCTTTTATGTTGTATGATAAAGCTTTGCACGTTTTTAATGGTTTTACCTTATAAAACATTATATGTTGAACTGAATAGAATGATGGGAAAGTCACTGTACTCCAATGTGGGTAGAGCTTAGAATCCCTGAGCTAAGCCTGCAGTAATTACACGCACCACTTGCTGCCAGCGAAGCGACTCCTGTGTTCTCTTTGGCGTGTGTACTCCGGGTGGCCAACACTGAACTTTTGATACTCATCAACTACGTCAAAGATGTGAGCGGTGATGAGAGCCAGTTACATTCCTTTGCATCTTCCCAGAAGGGCAGGGCAGGGTGTGTCATCTCTTCCCTACCAGTGCCAAGGAGGGGGCTCTGGAGGCACCTTCGTCTTCATATAACTGTTTGGTCCTCTACGGGAGAGGTGAACAGCAGCATCTCATCTCTGCAGGAACATCACACAGTAGCCATGAAGGA
This sequence comes from Lissotriton vulgaris, assembly GCF_964263255.1. Lineage (NCBI taxonomy): Eukaryota > Metazoa > Chordata > Amphibia > Caudata > Salamandridae > Lissotriton > Lissotriton vulgaris. The sequence continues at coordinate 75,891,619 of NC_141700.1, forward strand.
CCAGAGAAGTCAATCTATCGGAGGGCTCATCTACACCATTTTGGTGCTCACCACATTCTGCAATCAAGGTAGGATTTCTTTGCCTGTTTTTGCGTAGACATATTTAAAGTAGCAGGTGGGATAAGCCCCAGGCTACTCACCAATGTCTGTTGTCTACAATGCTCCAATGGTATAGCTTAGAAGCCTAAAGGGATGAGGTGAGAGGAACTCCAGAGTCATCACTGAGTTTTGAAATCCCAATGTGCACCATGGAGCACTTCACCATCACTGAGTACACACAATCTGATGAAGGAGATTATATGCCACAATGTTGTTGGCAAAATATTAGTGCAAAAGAACTATTGAGGTCTAAATATCTCGTACAAGGATATCATGAAGGTTGATATATATTAGGTAAGCAGAGATTTTCTAGACCTACCTCCACTTTTCCATACCTCGACAATATATAATTGTAATGTACTTATTATGTAGATTTGGAATTCAGCCTAGTAAACGTATACCTACCTCAATATTCCTACCTTCAGAATATGCTTGATATCTAGGTATTTTCACTACAGTATTTTTATGCATTGATATTTTTCATGTGCAATTTTGGCAGGCCCCTCAAGAATAACTGCAGCAGGGCTGCAGATGGGAGGGCTCCCCACCCATATGTAATACAACTAGGAAAATGCAACGGTTTTTTAGGGAGCTAACTTTTACACATTTTACAGTTCTCACCCTTTACAAAAACTGTGAAGTTTCCCGGTGCACCTTTGCAAAGTTTATTTTGCAAAGTGCAAAGATTTTAATCTCACAAACTTCTGATTATTCTCACCTGTAATAGTACTTCTTGTATGTTCAGAAACATTTATCTGTGAGAGGTTTCACATTGAAACTGGGACTTTCATCGTTTTTGTAAAGTTGTTTTCGAATTACCAGATTATAGGTGGAAATCGGTACATTATAGGGGTGTACAGGGGGATTAGAGGTCCAAAGAACAAATGCCAATTTTCAAATCATTGTGTACAATTTGCACACTGGCTGGTTTGAAAATGGTTGTGCAACTTACCATATTACCTATATAATTACAGGAACTGCATATTGCACAATCGCAGTGGTTCACAAAGCGACCTGCCTGATGACGATTGATTACCAATTTGTTATTTGTGACACCCAGCGAATGGCGCAAATTCAGCTATGGTACCCTGCAAACAAAAAGAAAGAAGCAACCTCAACCCATTAAAGGGACAGGTGCTGCTTTAAAAAATGTTTCCCATTTGAAGGCACATTGGAGAAAGCATGGACCATTACCTGCTCCACCAAGGATGTCCCACTTGATTTATAAAGGGTTAGATAAAACAAGTGACATCTTCCAATTTTCAGTCGAATTCCCCTCCCTTTGAGGTGTTTGTATCTGATCAAAGGCAATGCAACCGCATTGGTGCTTGTAAAGCTTTGATACATTCAATTGCGACTTTCAAATAGGAAGGGGATGTCGCACCTACTCGCTATCAGTAATGGGTCTCAGACCTCTTTCCCTAAGTCAGTTGGGGCCTGATTTGGATTTTGGCGCATAGGTACTCCACCACAAACATAGCAAACATCCCATCCATCTAATTACAAGTGCATTACATCCTATGGCCCTAAGGCTCAAGAAAGGTGTAGTGTCCATAATGAAATACATAATTGAAAGCCTGCTTTTCTTTTGGGATTTGCTGTCTTTGGGATCGCAATAAAATTTAGTGCAGGAGACCATATGTGATAATCTCCAGGTAATACTGCTACCTGATAGTAAATTGTAAATTGATACTTGTATAGCGCACTACTCACCCGCAAGGGTCTCAAGGCGCTTGTACGAATACCGCTGTGGAACCCATCCTGGCTTTCCCTGTGAGGCGTCCACTCCTGGGCACCCCCAAGGTGGAAGCCAGGGATCCTTAGCGTTGTGGGGGGCGTTGTGGAGATTAAGCAAGCTATTGCCCAGAGTTGCAGAGTGGGACTCCATGATTGGAATAGGCACCGAGGCGAGAATTATCAGGTCCGTGGAATTTTGAGCCCAAGACCCGCCGAGGCGGGGAATTGAACCCTGGTCCCGGGCCAGACCTCTGCATCAGGGTCTGCTGCTCCAACCATTGAACCAGTACCCAGGAGTCTGCTCTACCAGGTGTGGGTTTACTGCGTGCAGCAGTATTGCGACAATGCAGCCACCGCATACATTAATACTGCTGCACTGCAGCCACTCATAATGAGGTCCTTACTGTTTTAGGTGAAGTACTTATTGGGCAGAGCGACTTGGTAATAAATAAGGATATGTGAGGCATACACTTTGCAAAGAGTCATAACATACAACTGGAATTGGTAGAGCAAAATTCTTTACAACTTCCAAAAAGCTGTAATGCTATCCATGATCCTATGGGTGGGGAAAGAAAGCAAATTTGGGACATCCCGAAGCAAGACACTCCTGGCCTTGCAGGTTATGAGCAGCCTTAGATAAAAGATGATATTTAATATTGGATTCGACTTAACTTCTGCTCTCTTTTTGTCAAGGACCCTCTAATTCTACTCTCAGAAAATAAAAATATTTGATAATTTAGTACTTAAAGCTGATTTCCCCAAAAAATCTACTCCCTTCGTCTTTCCCTCTCTTTCCTTTAAGTAAATGCTTTCAACATTTTTATGTTGAGATCTCACCCCCAAAGACATGATAGAAGTGCCTATATTTGTTACAGTATGGGTATATAAGTCATTAAATAATGGGTGGGAACTCAACAAGAAAGCTATAGCTTCCTTGGTGAATAGTCGAAAAGCGTCAAAAATATAGTTGAATCTGAGAGCCTGATATAGATCTTGTGGACTAGTTACACTGTCACAATGGTGAGGGATATCCCGTCTGCCAAAATATAAATTCCATTATACCCTATGGGATTTATATATCGGTGGGAGGGATATCCATTACCGTTGTGACGGAGTAACCCGTCCGCCGAGATCTAAGTCAGACCCTGAGCTACTGTGGTGTTTTTAATTTTAAAAAGTACATGTTCAGAAACTAGTTTAAATAATAATAATACCAGCATTTGTAAAGCGCACAGATACCTCGGGAGAAGTGTGAGGGAGCAAGCAGAGAACGTCTTTATGAGTCTAGTGAGTGAGAGAGATCATTCCAGAAAATGGAGTTAATAAATTATGCTCACTAGTACTTCATATTTTCTCATACGTATGTAAATTTTAAAACATTGCCAGCAAATTCAACTAGAAGTCTGTTCAGGGCAGAACATTAAGAGGAAGGCTACGTGAAAATGTGAGGGTGAAACTGAGCAAGAACGTTTCTATCCGATACATCCCCTCCCCTCGAAAAGTCACCAACTATTCCAATAATAATAATTAAAAAAATACTACAGTACTAATCATTAGAATTACAAGCTTAAATAATCATTTTAAAAATATGCAATAAAAAACTTCAAAGCTCATAATGAATTAAGTAATACATATGTCACATTTTCTAAGATAATGGTCTAATGTACTCTGTATAAAGTTGATTTAAGGGTTCATAATATTCTTTTAAACATTTTCTCTTTAAGCAAAAACAAGAAACATCAGCACTGAAGAAAATACAACTCTGGCTCCTCAGAATGTAGCAGCAGCAGACATGAGCAAGGAAATCACCCCTACAGGTTCACCCACAGATGAGGAGAATTACCCATATATCAATACCCTGGAAACTGGAAGTACGTCAGGGAGTGAAGCCCCTAAAACTGAAAATATGCAAGGAAATGAAACCAGTGCAGATGAGAACCCATCAAGAAGCAGTCAAGCTGAGAATGAACACAAGCAAAATGGAAGTGCACTGGAAAGCAGCAGCCTGGCAACTGAAAATGAAATTGCAAAACGTTCTAGAATGGGGTTTCAACGCCTGGTAAAAAACAAGTTGATAATGTTACACATGTTGCCTAAACGAATGCCGGACTTCATCAGATGGGGTTTCAAGGATACCACCACTAGTGGGACTACGGCTGATGACAGTGAACCAAAACATATCACAATGGCAACTGAGATGGCAACCGAGATCACTCCAATCACTAGTACTATGGAAGCAGAAAGTGGCCCAACCAATACCACCACTGCCACAGGAGAAGAGAGAACAACAGTCAGACGTCCAGTGGTACTTAATCGTACACTGAGAGGCAGAATAATTTCACCCAAGAGAAGACCAAAGGCCAACAACAAGCTACTTCAAGATATCCTAATCAGCAGCATCACGAGAGGTGAGAGAAGAGCGACCAGACGTCCGATGGTACCAACGTTCAGACAAGGGGGCACACTCATTACACCCATGAGCACACCAATAAATGACAACATAATTGTCACAAGTGCCACTGGAGAGGAGAGTACAACCGTCAGTAGTCCCGAGGTAACTGAGTATAAACTAAGAAGCCAGCTTCCTTCATCGAACACCAGACCTATAAGCGACAACAAACAAGGAGAAATCACCACTGGAGATGAGAGTGCAACCATCAGAAGTCCGGACATATCTGAGGCTAGACTAAACAACCGTCTACTTTCATTCAACAGCAGACCAATAAATGACAACAAGCAACTCCAAAGTATCCAAATCAGCACCACCACTGGAGATGAGAATGCAACAGTCAAAAGTCAAGAGGTACCTGATGTTAGACTAAGAAATGATCTATTTTCATCACAGAGCAGATCAATAAATGAGAGCAAACAAGTTGAAACTATCTCAACCACCACCATCACGGGAGGTGAGAATGCCACAGTCAGACATTCAGAAGGGCCTGAGGTTGAATTAAGAAGCAGTGTACTTTCAACCAAGAGCAGACCAATAAGCGACAACAACGAAGTCCAAAGTACCGCAATCAGCACCAACACAGAAGGTGGGAATACAGCTGTAGAAAGTCAAGAGGTTACTGATGTTAGACTACAAAATGATATATTTACATCACCGAGCATGCCAATAAATGACAACAAACAGGTGGAAAATACCCCAATCCACACCATCACAGGAGGCGAGAATGCAACATTCAGACGTTCAGAGGTGCCTGAGGATAGACTAAGGAGTGGTCTACTTTCAACCAAGAGCAGACCAATAAACGACCAGAAGCAAGTCCAAAATACCCCAAACAGCACCACTATGGAAGGTGAGAATGCACCAGTCGAACGGCAAGAGGTATCTGATGTTAGACTAAAAAATGATCTATATTCATCACCGAGCATGCCAATAAATGACAACAAACAGGTGGAAAATACCCCAATCCCCACCATCACGGAAGGCGAGAATACAACAGTCAAAAGTTCAGAGGGATCTGAGGTTAGACTAAGGAGCGGTGTACTTTCAACCAAGAGCAGACCAGTAAGCGACAACAACGAAGTCCAAAGTACCCCAATCAGCACCAACACAGAAGGTGAGAATGCAGTAGTCGGAAGTGAAGAGATATCTGATGTTAGACTAAGAAATTATCTATTTTCATCACCGAGCATGCCAATAAATGACAACAAACAGGTGGAAAATACCCCAATCCCCACCATCACAGGAGGCGAAAATGCAACAGTCAGATATCAAAAGGTGCCTGAGGATAGGCTAAGGAGTGGTCTACTTTCAACCAAGAGCAGGCCAATATACGACAACAAGCAAGTCCAAAATACCCCAAACAGCACCACTACAGAAGGTGAGAATGCAACAGTCGAACGGCAAGAGGTATCTGATGTTAAACTGACAAATGATCTATCTTCATCACCGAGCATGCCAATAAATGACAACAAACAGGTGGAAAATACCCCAATATCCACCATCACGGAAGGCGAGAATGCAATAGTCAGAAGTTCAGAGGGATCTGAGGTTAGACTAAGGAGCAGTGTACTTTCAACCAAGAGCAGACCAATAAGCGACAACAACGAAGTCCAAAGTACCCCAATCAGCACCAACACAGAAGGTGAGAATGCAGGAGTTGGAAGTGAAGAGATATCTGATGTTAGACTAAGAAATTATCTTTTTTCATCACCGAGCATGCCAATAAATGACAACAAACAGGTGGAAAATACTCCAAACAGCACCATCACAGGAGACGAGAATGCAACAGTCAGAAGTTCTGAGGTGCCTGAGGATAGACTAAGGAGTGGTCTGCTTCCAACCAAGTACAGAACAATAAATGACAACAAGCAAGTCCAAAATACCCCAAACAGCACCACCACGGAAGGTGAGGATGCAACAGTCGAAAGTCAAGAGGTATCTGATGTAGGACTAAGAAATGGTCTGTTTTCATCACAAAGCAGACCAATAAACGATAACATGCAAGTCAAAAGTCCAACCGAAAGCAGTACCTTGGCAACTGAAGAGGAATCCAGTAGAGGTAAAGGAATGGGGGTTCGAAATGTAGAAAATGAGTTATTAGTATTTCACCTAACATCTCCACGAACACCTGACAACACCACCATGAGGTACAATAGTACCTCACGTGATAGCTTTATTAATGATAGTAATGAATCAAATAGAGCCATAATGACAGCAGAGAACACACCTGTGAGCAACATCAAGACAACTGAGAGTGCTATGATAAGTAGTCCCTTGGCATCTGAGGATGCAGCAGTGAGTAGTACCACTGAAGCTGATAGCACTTCAGCAAGTGGACCCTGGACAGTCAGAAGTACACCCATCCATACCGAACACCCTTGCCACTCAGGCCAGCTTCACTCACAAGCCCCGCCCACCTGGCCTTTGAAGAAGGATATTATTCTTTCACCTGCAGCAATTTTGTGCATTCTTTACATCATTACATTTGCATAAAGTGCAATGCTGTAGTAAATCACCGGGCTCTTGTCGCAAAACATGCTGCTTCACCAACTTATTTAGAGAGGGGGAACCAGGGGAACAAATACACCCCACATACACTTGTACCCACATCCAGAGTGGCTGTGAGTGAGCAGGCCTGTTTCCCCTTTAAAGGATATCATTTAATCTCTCCTATATTCACTCTTTTACTCCCTGCTAATACATCTCCATCGTTTTAATCTCCCTCCTTTCCACTCGCCTCCTTGACTTCTGTATCCTTTCTACTTTTGTCTCCTTCCTCCCATTCCACATCGGTCCCTCCTTCTTTCATTTTTCCCACCATCTCTTCTCACACTGTCTATTTTCATACTCCCCTCCCTCTTCTCTTATCTCCCAAGTCCTGTGGTCTCATACTCTCTCACCTTCAATCACACCCCACTCTCTTTGTCTGCCTCTAGTCTCTCATCTCTCTCCCAAATATATTGGTCTCTCCCTCTGTATTCTACCATATAACCCCTCTGCTCATTTGTCTCTTGAATCTCTCTCGCCCCTTCCTAAGCCCCTCTCATTCTCTCATCTAATCTTCCCTTCTGAATATATAACAAGAATAAACTTATTTTGGCCAGCATGTCATGAGTTTGGACTAAGACATTCATTAATTCGGATAAACAGTACCCCTCATATGTGCCATTATTTCCCAATATGGACTAAAATTAATGTCGTTAATAAAATAGGATTATAATTTAGGCCAAAAACTGCATGTTTGGGGTTCTTCCTTCATAACTGCAAAGCGTGAGTAAATATTCGTTTTGGCAGCTAGAAATGTTTTTCCAGCTCTTTCTACATTGAGCTATATACATTTCTGCAATTAAAGAGTGATTAACGTAGTTTCACCATCTTAAAAGTTTAAAAAGACAGGAAAGCAGCTGATGTACACAATTAGAGTAAGGGAGAGGGAGAAATACAGCTGCTACTACTACCAAGCTGGGATTGGGTTTGAATGGGTGGGACTGCGTTTCACTCTCTCTCTCTTTGGAGACCCTCTGGGTTTTGTAGTTCTAAATAGGCAGGCTTCCTAGGAAAGGAATAGGCTTGTGGACTACAACCCCCAAAAGCCTCAGTCACTGCAACAAGTGAATTTGACTGGCGCTCAAAGCACCACTCGATCCGGTGCTCTGGGGTCTCGCTCAAGCTGCTAGATGGGGGGGATTCACAACACCACTGGGAGAAACCCCTGGCTTTCCAATGGGGGAGGCTAAGCTGGACCAGTTGTCAGAACCCATGACCTGGAGGACTATCTACCTCAGGAAGGCCGATGAGCCACAAAAAATGTGATCCTACCGCTCATGCTGAGTGTTCAGCTTTATGCTCGTGTTCTGCCTATGGTCAAATGTATATGAGATAGCACAGGGGCATCAAACATAGGCCCAACAAAACTGGATCAATGTCTGGTTTTCAGGAAACCACTGACTAAGCAAATTAGATTGTCTTAGATTAAGTTTAACATAGCTGCCAAGTTGCCCGGTCCATGCGTGATGTGCTGCTCCAGCCCAGGTTTTTTTCTCTTTGAATTCTGGGACTTCTAGTCCAGTTTTATAATGGGAGTAAACAAGCCTACAAGTCCCAGAATTCAAAGAAAAAACCTAGACTGGAAGAGCGCATCACAAATGGGCCTGGGAAACTTGGCAGGGAAGATTTATGCAAATGTATCCTATGTGAGCGCACTAAAGATCTGGTATGGATCTAACCCACCTGATCCCAGGTTAGGCATACATAGAGAGCAATGTAAATAATATGGTAAAACGTTCAGCTGGAGCTCGAAGGACACCCTTGGATTCCTCCCCAGGGCAGTTAAATACACCCCTTGTTCATAGAGATGTCAAAAATGTAACTGCAGATAAGGATCCGTGGATGACAGAATTCTGCATATAGCTGCCCATTGTCCTGTTGATTGCTAGGTCACACAACCTCTAAGGCCACACACCCTCTGTGAACAACACTCTGATTTACACCATTAATGCACCAGCCTTACGTCTTGATAAGAAGACAAAGCTGGCAGATGATGTCGAACTCTATGAATAATTGCCAAGTCTCAGGTTACAACACACTTAAGGTTTCTCAGATGGTTTCTGCACTTGCTTCCACTCTGGTCAAGGGTTTATTCACCATAGTGTGTATGAGTCAATTTGCTCCTTCGGGGGAATGCATGGACAGATGTGTGATCTATATAAGATAGCTCCGTTGGGTAATGTGTTTGTTGAGAGATCCCTTCGTGAACTTCTGGTGACATGCCCCAGTCCCGGTAAAATACATTTTGCTCCTGCCACAATCGTCAGCCCATGGCCTGCAAGGCATTAACTGAATCATTCCTTCCTCTAAGGTTGATAAAACGGGTTCCCTTGAGTTGGGTACTAATCAACACTTATTTATTAAGTGCCAAAGAACAATTTATTTTGCATTGTGTTCAATATTATTGGCCATTAGGGGTGTGATTACTCACAACAACTTTGATACCTTAGACACACGCAGGACTAGGAGAGTAAAAAACTCTTGACTGTTTATAACTTGGGCAACTTGCCAAGGGACATGCACAATGCATCCCTGCTCCTCCTGATAAGCCTGGAAGAAGAGAGCGGCAGTGTCCAGAGGTATCCCCCTGTACACCTGTTCAAGTCAAAAGACAACTCCAACAAAAGAGGTTCCTGATTGTCCATCAAGGGAGGCATTTAGAGCCATCGCGTTTCCTGTTGGGTGATACGCGCAGGGTGTGCACAGGCACACTGCTGCATGTGTCCGAATATCAGCATACAGCACCAGGGCACATGTTGGGTGATACATCAGAGCTAACCTGGAACCAGGTCTTTCCTGAAAATAGCTTCCACGCCAGAATCTGACTGATTCCAGCTCTTGCAAGTGACAAGAATACTACTGCACAGGACACTACTACTGGCCTGGAGCAGATCAAAATCAATACAGATTACAGAGTCACAGGAACACCTGTCTGTATGATTGTGTTTTATAGGTAACTGTATGCATGGTTGTATTTTCTGGGTGTTTTTATGAACAATTGTGTTTTATGGGTATATTTATGCATGGTTGTGTTGTATGGGTGTCTTTAGACATAGTTGTGTTTTATAGGTGTCTTTATCTATGGTTAGAATTTTGGGGTATGTAATCCCCTAAAGGAAGAGGAATAAGTCAGCTTGCCACCTTCTAGGGATTAGACAATGCATACCTGCACTGAGAATTTAAAGGGCCAGATGTATCAAAGGGGTTTGCCCATTCTGTGTCTTTGAGAAAATGTGTTCTGTACATAAGGCCCTTAGAGAATTAACACTGATGATGCAATTACTATCAGCGTTGCAAAATATCTGTCTGGGTTAATCGCAAGAAATTTTTAGCTTCTAATGCCAATCATCCCTTAAAATGATTTTCAAGTGTTTACCATTGGAATTTTCAAGGTTTTAATTTGTGTTTTTAAAGAACTGATAGCACTTTAGTATTTTTCATGTGCAATAATTTTGTGTTTAGCAAGACTTATGCAAGGGATTTGCATTTTCTAATGCTGACTTTTTTATGTTCTACATTGGATTCTTAGTATTTATCATTGAAAACTCTAAGTCTAATACCTTAGTTGCATTTGTTAAGGAACTTATAGCAACTTTTATCCTTTTAAGTGCTACATTTTAGGCTGCTTTGTTGGATCTGATGATAAGATGACGTTGCTTTTATAAATGTTAGTCATGTCTAATCTACCTACAACTTGTATGTGATTAACTTAAATTGTTTTATGTATTGTATGTTGCTTTCAAGAATCTTGTATCCAAAATAAATGTAATTAAAATTGAAATTGATTTTGGGTGTCTCTAGGCATGGTGGGGTTTATGGGTGTATGTATGCATGGTTGTGTTTTATGGGTCTCTTTATGAATGGTTGTGTTTTATGGGTATCTGTATGCATGGTGGGGGTTTATGGGTGTCTACAGGCATGGTTGTGTTTCATGGGTGTCTTTATGCATGGTTGTCTATATGTGCAATCAATGGTGTTTAGGAACTCCTACAAATCTGTTCCTTTATTTATATTTGTGCTTCTCAGCAATATGTTTGTATGCAAGACTGTAATTGTTTTGTATGAGAATGGATTTCTGGAGGTTGGAGGCTGTTTGCATGTGTGCTTGAGCATGTATGTGTGTGACCTGTGTGTAAAAAGCACATGCATTATTAAAAAAATGGGATTTACCAATGCTTTTTATTTATTATATTTTTAGTTGTTACCACGATCTTTAATTTTGAATACAATTATTTTACCATACATACTTACGGGGGCTTTCAGTCAGCCCCCATCAATCAGTGGTGTACTGTAGTGTCATTGGCGTTTTTTTCTTCTTCCCACCGCAACTTACAGCTTTGCGGACGGAATCCGCCTACTTTAGCCACTGGATTACCTAAATTTAACTGACAGCATTCCAGTGCTTAATTTGAGCCGGTGGTTTCCGGTCCTCGGCACCGGCGCTTAGTTGTCAGCACCGGCTCTAATGACATTTTCAGATGAGGACAACACGTGTTTGCTACGTCAAATTGCATTGAAACTAAACAATACTCATCTCTCACACCATTATTATAGCTTGTAACCTGAATTGCCACACTTGTAGGAGTGCAATTGTTAGGTATTATGTTGGTACTGTCATTGGCAGTGCTAGCAGATGCAATGCATGGCGCAGGCTGCAGTGGTCTTCCTAAAAGAGCCCTGGCACTTAATTTGTTTTACAAATTAAGCACTGCAGCATTCTCTTCTTTAATGGGCACATCCACAGAATACATTGTCCCTATATGTGTCAGGGACTACTAGTGCAATATGGATTTTTACTTAAAATCATGTATATGTTGGGTTTTTGAAAATGATTGGCTTTATACAATGTGTGCCTTCATACAAAAAAACACTCAGAAAGCATTGGCAATGACAACTGGAATCAATGCCAGACCTTCTGGGTTTGTCAATGCTTATTGACTATGCAGGGAAGAAATCTGTGCTCACGAAGCTGTCCGCGAAAACTGATGTCTCAATTCTCTGATACCTATTCAGTGAACTGTTGCAATGTCCAAACGTGATGCAGCAAGGACTTTTCTCAAAAATTCTACGACAGGTCAATGAGTAGGAAGCTGCCTGGTTCTGGAAGACTAATGCTACGCTGTAACCTGTTTTCCGACTCACTGCTGAACATACCCAGCTTCTCGGGTGTCACTCCTCTAGGTGTGGTTTAATTCTGACTTTGGACCTACCTGGGCACGATCGCAGGTACACTACCTGCAGGACTGCCGGTTGCTGTGGCTCTCCCTGCTATAGTCCATATTTATCACCACCCCTTTCACTGTCATTCACTGTTTGCTTCTGATTCCTGTGAATGCCAAATTGAGTCTCAGATTGTTATATAGAATGTCAGGACGAATGTACAGGAACCCTCCTGCACCAGTGTCATCTTGGCAATTTCCAGTTTCTTAATCATAACAAAACCTTTGGTACAAATGCCACACTTAATTCTTATTAAAGGGGATCCCCCTTTCAAACATATTAGGAAGGGACAGGTTCTAGTATCCATCTAGAAACACCACCTGTGTGTACTTTACATTTAAAAAGACAGGCCTTGTGCCCAGGGATATACCATAAATATGTGTGAAAAACATATATAAAAAAATATAGAAAATGCCTCACGTAAGTAACCAACCCGGAGCTAAATGGCAGCTTCTCACCAATCTGCTCACTTTGTCATCAGCGGCAACATTCCTATGTAAATGGAGGAACCAACAACCAAACAAGATCAGAAGAATGTTATTTGTGTATGTATATCTATATAACCCCATCATGTATGGCACACATCTCATAGACCTCCCTGGGTCCTCAAATGGGGAGGAGAGAATTCTTCCTCACAAGAAAAGACATTAAAAATGTGTTGTGTGTGGCATATAGCAACCGTCTTTAATGTTTATGCCCACAATCATGATTAAAAACAAAATACCATGTTTAGACCATCTTGAGAAGAATAGCCGACATGTTTGATTGCCACCCTCTTCTTACTGTCAATTTCATCAGGGCTTGGGGACCATATTTCACCCATGAGTACACCGGACATGTCTATTAAAAGAAATAAGAAGGCCAGACAACAAACATATCTGAGTCAAAGCCTACAAAGATTCAAGCAGATCCTATACTTTAAATGAAGGAAGAGGATAGTTACCATATGGCCACAGGTGAGTGCCCACCAGTAGGCCACTATGGAACAGGTGGAGTAGACTCTTGAAAACGCTAGGTTGCCTAAAAACATGGTATACATTCATTCATGTTGTATGCATTTTAAAAAATCGCAGGGTGTGCCAACGTGACCAGAAGTGAGTTTCACATAGGTGTAGTTAGAGACAGTACATCTCAAACCCCCAAGTGTACATCGTACTGTTTATCTGACACTTAGAATAGCCTTGTATAAACACACCCCTCACCACCATTCTATGCCCCCGGGTATCCCAAGCTATCAAACACGTATTGGTTCAAAGCTCGACACGTCACAGCACACCGCTTTATACAGGCTCCTGTCTTTTTTTGCTTACTGGAACAGTTGTCCCAGTTTACAGATTTTGTTCTGAGAGAAACAGTGATTAACCAACCCGCTTATATACGGGACATGACTGATATGTTTAACTTGTCGTAGGATATCGAATACAACCTCACAGCCCAGTTCCTTATTACTCTGTATATTAAATCGCTGTACACCAGCATCCCCCAGGGTGCTACGCTAGTGGCAGCCTCGCAAGCTCCTGAGTAAGTAACTATAAGTATTTAGTTTAGTTAATTAAAACAATAACAATGTTAGCTTAAAATAGACAAATTACAACACATTTTCTCAAATAACGAAACTTGATAACCATCGCTTTAAGCATTATTGGCATAAAATTGACAACATACAGCATATTTTCTCAGATTTAGAAACTTAAATAACATTGCATTAAGAGTTATTTTCCAATGTGGGAATAATCCAGGCAGGTACATTATTTCAAAACGCACAATACAAAAGGCTAGCCGGAGCTAGATATCACAGACTTCAATCATTAAGATGAACATAATACACTCTTCATATGAAGTTTTCTTGATCAGTGTGCAAAAAATAAAATTGATTCAATGTGCAAACTAAGCAAAGTATACACTGACCTGGTTTGCAAGAAGTGTAAGTGCATAGTGCTATCTAGAACTGCCACGAGTTGGTATTCAATATGCAGATATAAAAGATGTACACAATGTGCAATGCACAATGTATACCCTAGTCTAATTTCTGAGGAGTAAAAAGAGTGTTGCCCTGTCTAGGGCTACGGCACAAGTTTCTTTCTTGCATAACAGCCTTGGGACTTCCCAGTGTTTGAAGATGAGCAAGGTAATCATACACTCCGTTCTTAACTTTAGACATTCTTAAATTCTCTACACCGGCTTAGCACCTAAAGTACATCTCTGCAATATATAGACTCATAACACTGGTAATAGTAATCATTGCTGTTTAGCTGCTAACCCCTTGCAAACAGCATTCCACAATAAAGGAAAGAACAGACCACAATTCAAGGTATGTACAGTAAAAAGCTATAACATTCATGCTATAAGCAATTAAAACGCTTAGGAACACTTAGGCTAATCAGGGGAGAAGATAGCCTAGCACTTCTATGGGTGCAGAGAAAATGATTAAATTGAAGTTTGTCTTTGTTCCCGATGAGGAGATGTAACCTTTAGTTGAGAGAGCAGTTGTTTTAAAATGTCCACATATTTAGCACATCTCCCCAGCACCCCAGGTGACCTGCTACTAAAGCAAATAAAGAATGCCTGTGCACAAGTACGTACTCCCTCTTCCCAAAACACACTGTTTAAGCAATCTAAAACAGGGCAACAGCACAGCGGGTGAAACCACGATTCTTGATTGTTGTGGCATAACCGGCAGGCGCTACTGAAACCTGGCCCTGCCCAGCGTAGATTAAAGTCCTTATTGGTAGAGCAAGCAGTATCATATAGAGTATATGGGTCCGTGTTTCTGAGTTTATGGGGCTCCATGAAATAACATTTTGGTTTCACCACATGATAGGAGTTCTTTAACAGCTGTACCACCGCAGAATTATCAACCGCATGTAGATTCTGTTCCCATGAAGCCACTTTTGATTGTTTGTAAATTGCAGTCTTCCACACACCCTAAGGCGTTCTTCAATCTTGAGTGTCAGGTTCGCTTCATTTAGTTGCCAAAACCAAGGGTTACAAGGACTTTCACAGATGGTTCTTAGAAGGCATTTATGGAGTTCTTAGGGGCCATCCTGCACCTGATGTAATATTTCACCAGGGATGGCTTACACTCAAAAGATTGAGTTATTAGACCCAATTCTAGTCTCAATCTCAAACATCGAGCATTTCGCAGTTGTTGAAATAATTTCTTGTATGCTCTACTGTGGCATAGCTCCAGGGTGGTATCCAGTTCTCCGGGTTAGGCATGATGACCATTGTTAGGGCTGGTGTTAAAGTTGCCTTCATTACTCTTAAAATAGGGGCTGCTAAGGCGCTGCTTACTAAACGATTTAGTTGACCAATCCTGTGTGTAATAGCAGCCGCCTTCATTTCAAGATCATTTATTTGGCAACTGCTGAACCACTTTAGCACAACCATATGCCCAAATACTTGTAATGCTTGTTTTGGTGATGGTCGTACCGCGTATCTGCCAAAATATCAAAACTTTCATTGGTTAGCCATGTTAAATCTACTCAAAGCATCCAGAGCCGTTTGAAAACCCGATTTAGTGTGAGCCATGACCACCATATTATCAGCATGTTAGATTGTTTGCAGAGTGGTAGAGCTTTTTGGGGGACCCAAACTGTTGGCATCCAGTGCCTTCCCTAGGAGCTCTTGGGACTCAGGAGTGGTTCTATGATGCCCCTCAGTCCTTTGTACTGAAGTGCATTGAACTTGCACTTACATGAGATTTGTTTGCCTACATCGACCAATTGTTCCTACAAACGTCAGGGACTTCGATGGGTGCCACATTCGCCACTAGTCTTGCCTGCATCTATGTCAAAATGTCCAAGAAAATCTGCATCTTCCATGATACCAATCCTTTTCGTACAAATCTGTGCATATTGAGACGCTATACTATACTGTATCTGGCCAGGTAGAGAGGATGATCTGATGCTGTTTCTCCATTGGGTCAATGCTGTTAACCCATGTCTCCACTTTATGTGGTCTATCAGCAGGGACTCAGCGATATATCTGTATCTAGACAGCAGTGCCAAAGACTCTAGGCTGCGTACAGCAGTCCATCAAAAGCCTATGGACAGAAACTCCCTTTTACATTACTCGTCCTTCCAATCTGGGGCGTTTTGATTGATAACCTGCCTGCGGGCTAATTTTTTAGGTAAAAAAGAACCTGTACTGAAGTGGAAACTTTTGCGGTCCAATCCCAAATGTTGGTGGAGCACTTAAAACAGAGGGCTTCCCATCCAGAGTGGTAAACAGGGCACGGAATAGAGAGTTGAACACACATGGCACTACTGGAGAAGAATAAAAAAACACACATGGCACTACTGGAGAAGAATAAAAAAACAATAATCTTTTTATTCAGTGGTATCTACATGTGATCCTCTATCCACAAGAGACCGACAGATCATACACAAAAAATGGCATTTACTTGATGTGGGCCTAAATAAAATGCAGCAGTCAAGATTTGCCTTTCGAACAACCCTACTCTTAGGGATCAATTGGTACACACACGAAGCAGAGACCAACGAAAGAGCTCTTCTAATGTCCCATCTGGGCATTTTCCATGTGGTAACTGCACTGTATGTAAACTGACCACGGCCTCCAAAAGTGTGCTCCTCAACTATGGCCTCACATGGTTTCAAACTAAATTCAGTAACTACAATTCGAGTTACAATGCGTATAGGCTCACCTGCGGATATGCTGTGCACTGTATTAAAATAACCACTTGCAAGGTGAAAGTTAGGATCTAGGAGCCCATTATTACTTTTTGGACAGGAATGCTCACAACACGCCTGATCAAACACTTCCTGGCAACGGGACATGGACCCCAGAATTTTAAATGGAAAATCCTTGAGAAAATGGATGTGTGAGAGTAGGCGAGGCACTATTTAGTAAAGAAGGCCACTGGATTTTTCTCCGAGAAAACTGATCAAGACGGTTTGAATGATGTGGCTGAATGGCACAAACTTAGGGACTGACTATTGGTTACCCTGACCACAATATGTATTCATTGATTTGGGACTGGATCCCCTGGGAGCCGTGGCTTCTCTGGATATACTAAAGATTTTTGGAGTGGATAATACTGACTCCAGCGGGGCAGATGAAGTACGGTGCATTTACCATTCCCCTTGGGTGTGTGTTTTCAACATTGTTTATTCAACACTAATTTTGTATCAGCTAGGGTGCCCCTCACACCTGTGACCTCTGAGAGCAATGGACGGAGATACTTCCCTCTGGTTATATCGGTGTTGCTCCCCATTTATTTATCCTCTTCCCCAATGCACACTTGGAGCTCCGCCCACACTCACCCCCATAAACTTTTCAATCTCCAAATGTTATAAATTCTATCCCCAAAGGAAGAGATAGAAAACATATCACTTTGGCTACAACATAATTAAATCCCCTGGGCTTTGATGGCTATTAAACAACATTTTACAAAATGCTTTGTCTTGGATTCGAAGGGTTTGTGCACACATTAACTGCACCCTTCTAATATGGTGCTGGCGCCTGAGGCATGTCTACAGCCTTACGCTGCATAGGACACGCCCCTTGCACTCTTTAAATTGGAGATGGCGGCTAGTATGCTGTTGGGGTCCTGTCTGACTGGGTGTGCTGACACCAGTGGTGACCAAGATATCGGGGGAAGGAGTGCTCAACAGTCCCTGGCCACCATGGGGGTTTTTAATCATTAAGCGTGTTCTTGGCTAAACGTGACTCCTATTTACTGAAGCTTGGGTTGTCCAGTCATGAGTGCCATTTGTAAATACCCACATAAAGCACCCCTTGGGTATTTACGCAGCCGGAACGTGGGAGGCTGTATAAAGTGGTGTGCTATGACGTGTTGAGCTGTGAGCCAATATGTTTGGGATACCCAGGGGCCTAGAGTGGAGGTGAGGCTATCCTAAGTGTCAACTAAACAGTACAATGTACACGTGGGGGTTTGAGATATACTGTTTATAACTACTGCTATGTAAAACTCACTTTAGGTCGTGTTGGCATACCCTGCGACTTTTTAAAATGCATACAACATGAATGGATGTATACCAATTCTTTAGGCGACCTTGCGTCTTCAAAAGTTTCTTTCTTCTCCCCCCCATGTGGCCCACATGTAGGCACTCACCTGGTGGCCATATGGTAATTATCCTCTTCCTCCATTTGAAGTATACGATCTGAGTGACTCTTTGTTGGATTTGACTCACACGTTTGTTATCTGTCGTCCTTCTTATTTTGTTTTAATAGACAGGTCCGGGGCACAAATAGGTGAAATATGGTCCTCAAGCTCTGATGAAATTGCCAGTAAGTAGAGGGTGGCCATTCTTCTTCAACTGGTCTAAACATGGCATCTTGTTTTTAATCATAAGCGTGGGCAAAACAATTAAAGACAGTTGCTATGTTCCACACACAACTCATTTTTAACACCTTCCATACCTCCCCAGTGCTGCCGTCGGCCAATGGCCGACGCGACCCCGCCCGTTTTGCGGAAGTGCCGCACTGCCACGAAATCGCGGCAGCATGGAAGGGGTTAGCGTCTTTTCTTGTGAGGAAGAATTCTCTCTTCCTCATATGACAAACCAGGGAGGATTTTGAGATGTGTGCCATACACAATAGGGTTATAGATATACATACACACATAACATTCTTCTGATCTTGTTTGGATGTTGGTTCCTCCGTATACATAGGAACGTTGCAGATGATTACAAAGTGAGCAAATTGGTTGTTTATGTCAGGCGTTTACAATATTTTTCAACATACTTTCTTCACACATATTTATGGTTAACACTGGGGACAGGACCTGTCTTTTTCAATGTAGAGCACACAAAGGGGTGTTTCTAAATATATACTAGAACCACAAATGTGTTGTATGTACCAAGGGCTTTGTTATGATTAATTGGTCTGTGTGGAGGGCGCCCTTGATGTATTTCCTTGTATAGCTCCCTCTTGCTTGTAGAATTTTTAATTTTTGCCACATGATTTACAGGCAGAGGTTGTAGGGCCCTGGCCTCACTACAAATTCTTAAACAACACGTTTGCTGTTCTTGAGGGACACCATTAGTTAACTCTGAGAATCTGTCCCTTCCCTTGTAGTCTTACAGGGTACACCTCCTGATTCTTTATGCACAATCCCTGGCTGGTGGCAGCTTATGCTTTTTGGAATGCATAGTTGTACCAAGAAGATTTGTTTACATTGATTCCAGATCATTGGGGCAAGCAGGGATCCTTTATTGTTTTTAAGTAGATTTGGGGTCTGCAATTACATTTAGGTGTGCTGCTGTACTCTTTGCAAACATTAGAACAAATGTTTTTTGTTAATGGTTTGCAAATACTGCCAGTGCAAGAGTTGTTAGTTAACCATCAATCGATATTGAAGCACATAAACGCCTGTATAGCAATAGTGTTTGAAAGATGTAGATTGGGTGCTGCTCAGAGAGGACACCACATCCCCCAATTTTTCTGTCCATGTCCTACCTCTGTCAAAGGCACTCTGGAAGGAATCTTCCTAGTTTCCTACTGGAGTAAGAGCCTGGAAATTGTAGCCAAGCGAGCACGCTTAAACAGATGCTGTGGTGAGGGCTTTCCTAGACTCCTCTCTATGGAGTAAGAGTCTGATCTGGCCTTTTAGTTGGACATCTCAGCTCATGGGAGGTACTGGCCCTTGACTGGCTCTTCACTGTTGCCCAGCTACCTGACGTTGGGACTGTAAGTTGGTGACGCCGTGCAGATCAACTCACATTGTTTGTACCGCATGAACTTTGCAGCTGTTGTTGGTTCAACAGTGTGAAGCTATGGGCTCCCTCCTTCCTTATCACCAGGAACAAAATGGAAGACGCGTCTGAATTTCTCAGGGGCTCTGAGGGCTGGCAGGATGTGGATGAGCATCTGTGGTTATGGCTAAGGGTCTGTGAGGGCCAGTCTAGAGTCCCAAGGACAGAATAGAGTCTCTGGTCCTCCATGATGGTGGCATAAGGTGATATGAAGGCAGCCCAAGAGTTTCTGTAAAAAGGCAGAGGGTGGAGAGGAGGGACCTGACAGACTAAGCACCAGCAGGGTGGACAAGAAGGCCTGTTGAGGTTAGTTGCATTACCGTGCAGGAGCTAGGGGATGTCTTCACACCAGCTAAGACTGAATAAGTGCAGTCCAATGGAATTCTAATGTCCAGCTATGGGACTCCTTTGGGACGGTCTTCAGAGGGATTCAATGACAGAATAACTGAGGGCGAAACCTGAGACCCCAGTCCCAGCAACATGCCACATCCCTCTGAGCTGATCAGTAGTCCGCCCTCTCTCTTTCCTGCATACATTCCTCAGAGCAAGCCTCAACTACCACCCTCTCGTTGGCCTTCACTGCCAATGGCTGAAAGGCCTTGCGAGCCTCTGAAGTAATCGGTGTGTGTGTGCACATGTGGTTTTGTGTTTGTACGTTTGTGTAAGTGTGTGCGTGCATGTGAGCACTTGTATGACTGCATGGATGTCTGTAAAAGCTCAAGTTGCATCTATTGCAGTACATGTTCTTTTGAGTTGGTGAAGCTTGCTCTGTTTGTAAGTGTGAGGGTGTAAGTGGCTTGCACTGCTCGCGCACGCCTTGTTGATTACAATTTATATTTAAGTAGGGTGGGGCGTAGGCCACTGAATACAGTGTCTGTCCTCCTTCCTTATTCTTCGGCCTTAAATAAACAACCCTTAATTCTAGTTTGCTGTAGTGACTCTATGCATCACTCATCCATAGACATTTGTGGTAAGCCACATAAGCTGTGCAGGGCATGGCAAAAATAGTTTCTAAATAACAGGTACCTGTGCATTAAAATCCTTTAAAGCCATTGTGGGCCCTGTGACAAGAAAACCGTAAGGCTGAGTGGTTTGTAAATGTCACCTTAACTCCATAGCATGTAACATGTAAAGTATTTAATATACAACATGATTTTTGAAAGAGCAACATTGGTATAATGTGCAATGCTACACAGATTATTGTATGTCGTAGTATGCAATATAGTATTATTTTGCGTCGTAGTATGCAATATTATTTCTCCCCACTGATGAAGTGACATGTTGTTTATGATCGAAACTCTAAAAGGATTGATTTTCAATAGTTAGTGCTATTCACTACTCAGACATGCCCTGTACCTATGACTATTGCCTATTGTAATTGCAGTGAGTGCTGCCTCTACAGTCTCACTGGGCACCCCCCTCAGCAATGAACTGTGGGTACTAGATACAGGACAACATAGCCTCTGTGCATGCCCTCTGCACGGTAACACTATACCTATTAACTATCTACTATGCTGTCACAGTGTGATAAAAGTTCAAAGAGAAAAGCCTGGGAAGGGGGTACGTCAAACATAAAGAATCTAAAAAATAAAACAAAGTTACATTGCAATTAGACTTAACATTATCAAAGTTACATAATATTCTCTTCCTCTCACATTTGCACAGATTCCCCCAGTGTTTAAAAAACAATATGTGACTAATTTATTATCTGAATGTTGGCCCACCGTGCCTTGGAGATTGACATGCCTAATCCCATGGCCTGGCTGCTAAGCGCCCACCATTGTTTAAAGCTCAGATAGGTTATGTCAGATGTGACTAGTGTCCAACAAGGAATGGCCAAGTATATTGGTCAAAGGACTGTCAAGGAGAAATACATTTCCACCTGATGTAAAGTCATGGCTCCCAATCTTGACGTGAAGTACATCCATGTATCATTTCTAAAGATGAGCACCATCACGGTGTGGAGGAATAACTTTGCCAACACCCCATTCTGGTAGCAGAGCAAGCATGATTTGGTGTAATGTCCCCATGGTGGAGAGTCCACTAATGAAAACACACATGGACAGCATCAAAGAAAGAACAATACTAGCTCCATCATTTACAAAAGAATCCCCAATACAAAAGAGCAGGAACATGTGTAGACAGGTGTGTTCAGAACCTAAAGTTCTGCTCCACATCATAGCAATTTACCACAAGTCTCACAGCCTGAGCACCTACGTTCACAGACAATGAGCCTGATTTTATGCTGATACTGAGGTTCAAAACTCATCTCCTCAGTTCACAGGTATAGCCCACCAACTTCGGTACGTAGATGACACTGTAGGTTAGAGTCAGAATTGTGGAGAGGGTGGATGCCTCATCAGCTGCCCCATGCTTTCAGGATCATATCAGGATGAGGTCGAAGGATTGCAGGACATAGTCCGGTCCCTTTTGAACAGATTCAGGCAGCAAGCACAGGCAATGGGTGGTGACTTTTGAACCTACAGCTCAAGGAGAAGGAGCTGGCTATCATGCAAACAGAAGTCTTTGTTGGTGTGACGGTGGTGTGGACACATCCACAGTCACAAATGTGAAGCATGGAGCAATTGACTAATTTAATTACATTTTCAAGACACCATCCACTGTGCAGATGTGAATCAGGAATTACTGTATATGGCATACAATTCCATATGTGTGTTCTTGTCCTGTGGGCATTGTTGATAGAACGTGGGATGCGGCGTCTTACATGTTGTCTTGGGTGAGTGTGTATATGTGTGACTTTGTTTGGATTTCTGTAGCACTGTGAGGTGTTCATGGTGGCAAGTGTTTGGTGTGCACCTATTAGTTTGACCTAAAAACATAAAATATAGGGGCAATATGACTTAATTCTGGTTTGCCCTAAAATCGAGCGTGCACATCGATGGTAGAACAGGATCATTAACCCAAAGAAATGACAAAAACAGGAACTTCCACAGACTTTTCAAGGCAGGAATACCACCTGGGTAAGCCTATGGTTCTACATGTATGCTAACTGAGGTTGACTGAATTTGGAGCAGCAATCATATTTGTGACAAGAAAAGAGGACATACAACATTAAAAAGGTGCCGAATTTGCCTACTCCCCACCACCTGGTCTAGAGTGGCCACTTTTTGGCCCAGGTTCACATCCTAAGCCCCTTTCTTCCAATAGGTTTGCAAAGGTGGACACACTCTAGTAAGGTGAACCCATGTCAGGAGTCGCGCCTACACGTTAGCAAGCCCTGAAACATGTACATCCCAGAAGGAGGCAGAATACGGTTGCCTGTCCACTGACCAGCCAGAATAAGACTTATCAGGCCCACCCCAAATCATTCTACTGCCCTCAACCCTTCAAAGAGTTCTAAATCTGTATTGTACATTCCAGAGACCCTTCAAATGCCCTCCTGGAGCTCAGTCCAAAGTGCAGGGACATGTCCACTAAAGCAAGGTGTGGATGGATGGGTGGTTTAGCATTCCAACAAATGAAATCTATTCCAAACCAGGGTTGCTATCTTGACACTATTGGCCCACTGCATCCATAAAGATGCACATGGTCCCACTAAAGGACCTCTCTGGATCTGCTACTTCCTTCTGAAGTAGTAGGATTACCCTTCACATACAACAAGATGTACAGATATCAGTCAGTGGACCTGTGGTACATGAGCATGACCATGCACAAAATAAAAATTGTGATGTCATTTGTATGAGAACAAGCAATATGTGACACTAATTACCACATTTATCCCACCCACACCCTTGCAGGAGTACCAGCTGAACATCACACCCCCAATGTCCCCGAAGAGTCTCATCCAACAAGAGGACCTAATAATCCCTCCGCTGTACGGGTACCCACAGCATCTGATCTAGCCGGAAGACCCACTACACTGTTAATAGAGTCCGCAGACATCCCAAACCAAGAGCCTAACAACATTTGGAATGCAATGAGAGCTGCTATGATCGAACACTCTGCGGAGGATGACCAGGAAATCAGGGCAAGGCCACGGGCAGTCCATGGACATCAGGGCAGAGCTGACCCAATTCAGGAGGAGGATTATCAGACTCATCCAGATCCTGCAGTAGATGTCCTTTCAGATAAACAGCAACTCCTGGAGATTGAAACCGGCCTTAAGGGCATTAGGGACCTGCTGGGAAAACTGCACACACCAGTGGAGACACTGGCTGTAAACATAAATTCCTACCATGAATCTGCACGGCTGGAGTTTGAATTGATCAGAAATGATCTCACGTGGATGGTGAATGCAGTGGAGCGCATGGTAGGATCACTATATGCTATGGAAGCCTCAATGGCCAGACCAACCATCCCAAATACACAGGATAATGCTGACAACTGCATCTCAGACGCAGGAAAGATATCTCCTGATGGTCACTCACTCTCCAGCTCAACGAAGAGGCTGCTCCGCAAAACATAAGGACCTTAAGAGTGGTCAATCAGTAACACCCACCAAAGACTAGTTACATTAAATCCTGATCTCATCCTGTGTTCATGGGGCTATGGATCCTGTATAAGTCCTGTACTAAATTCTGTCCCATAACGCACTGTACCTGTAAACACACACTACATCATCTACCATGACCTCAAGCTCATTGTCAGTGAAGCTGCACCTTGTGTTACAAAGTTCACATATATCACCTATATACTGTATAGAATAAAATCACTGGTCTATCACCAAAATGGTGTTGGTTGTTATTCATCATATAATATGTGTAAGTGCTTATGGAAATCCCATGCCTCGCCGTGCCTAAAACACCTTATGGCAATGCCAAACCAAGTGAATTTGAATTCAATCTTGTAGATGCGCACATGCCATTAGATGCGATGGTTACGATACCTAAACTTCAAGTCAGCCATCACATGTATAAGAGCCATAGGTCTTATGGCACATGAATGCACCAAGAGACAGACAACACCATATGCCATGGACATGTAGGAAGAGTGGAGATGCTGTTTGAAAACTTCTATACCAAGTGACTGAATATCTTCTGTGGCACTTCTAAAAGAGGGGAAGGTGTGACACATACATGTGCCACACAGCCACAATTTGAAAAGGGGATAGTTCAAGTTAGCATTTTACAGCCTTCAACAAACCTCACAGTATGGGTATATAATGTTCAATTAATCTCAATGATGTGTGGCGTGTGGTCCTAACATACATCTTCATCTCACTGACTCGGTCAACTATAACCACATCATGTGGATTAGGTTTACGAACCAGTAACTAATGTAATTGATTATGAAAGGAGGACACACTATCGAATTTATGCAGGTTCAGATTAAGTCCCACAATGCCATATTTTTTGGACTGCTACTTTCAGAAACTCATCTTGGGGAGAACAAGAAAGTTTGAGTTTAAAAAAAAATTGTGTCGTCGAACAGACATGTTTGCCATCATAATTGTTTGAGGGAAGGACAGAAAAAGGCATGATCTGTTTCAAGATGCAAAGGTGGTAATACAAGACTTAACCACTGGAGCAAATGCTGGGTAAAATCTAGGTCAGCATCCATCAAGTTTCCAAGACTTCTTGAAACCTGCTCAGGGAAAAGGCAAATGCCCATGAAGGGTAGCCGTGGAGAGACTTCGTATTGGCTGACCCCACAGGAAGTGAGCTCATTTTGTTGACGGGTTTATTATCAGGAACTTTTCCCTTCCCACTCATGGATCCCAAAGTCCTAGTCAGGCCATTATTTATAACAGATGAGTTAGTTTTAAGGTTTTCTACTAAACGTGTTTCTCCAGGGTCCTTGTTAGTGGTCACCCAAAACCAGTGACACTAGATTGCCGGTGTTAGAGATCATAGCGTTAGAGATCAGAATGGACAAGTGACATGGATGAACCTTCAGATACTACCAGTTAAGCGCTTTCTTGAAGTTTGTAGGGAAATGCCGGTAATGAACGATTCATTAATGGTGCCACAATGGGAGGAGCCATCATCTGTCTGATATTTTTCAATAGAAGTACTTGAAAGATATCAGGTGTGGGCCTAAAGGCTTACAATGGCCCCTCAAACTTTCACACTCGTCCAAAGAAATAGACGAGAAGTCCGTGATCTTTTCATTGTTAGGGGGACCATCTCTGCTATACCATGTCCTGGTGGTTCCTTTCAGTTAGGTATACGCTCATCATATAGTGCCATGACTTCATGTGTACACAAAGTAGGCTTGATGAATGACTAGATCCTTAGCGGGTACTAGTTTGTTAGCTAGAGTCTCCATACTATTTCATCTCCCAAGGGTCTTAAACATCTCCTTAGAACTATTCCTAACACTCAGCATTCTTTGAGAGTAACACTAGTCCCTTGCCGCTTCAATTGTATGGATATTTGAGTAAACATTTATCATATTTAGTTTTATCAAATTGTTTGTATTCCCTAAGACTCTCCTATTGAATTTTCCTAGTGTGCAAGTGAGCTATTAAGATTTGTTATGTTATGGTTTCTGGTAATTGTTTTAAAAGATTCTGGGTGCTAAGGAGTCAAGGGCAGTAAAAAAAAGTCTGACTTAAACTGTAAAGTTTAGTTTCTGAATTAGCTGTCTATTTCATAGGCTATTTTGACTTAGTGAGTGCAAGGAAGCTACCTATGTAGACGGCAATGCGAAAGTAAGACAAAGTAAAGGTGGAGTTGTAAGTCTATGGGGAAGTAAAGGTAGTAGGAGTAAAGACACGCAAACTTAAAAATAAGTAAAATATAAGCAGAGGTTAGCTAGTGCGTCAAAGGCACGAGCTTGGTTTGTGTTTATTGAAGAAAGGACAAAACATATTACAAAGGAATGAATTGAAATGAGAACTAGAGGAGGAGGAAGGTTAGGAGAGAAGCAGAATCGAAGGAGCTTAGAAAGAATTGGCAGGAGGGAGAGAGGAAGAACAATAGCACACCCATCAACTTCTGATGTGAGGCGAAGACATCAGCCACAAGCCCAGGGGATTCCAGCAATTTTTTTGTTTCACAGTGTGATATCAACTCTTTTATGGGAGACAATGTGAAAGAGGGCAGTACCGTGTGACATGCAACGGTATGGTGTAAGTTGGGAAATCTGCAGTAGTAAAGCGAGACAGGCTGAGAGATGGATTCTTAAGTAGAGGGGATCTCGGGGAATTATCAAAGGCATAGTAAGGGTATAGGTAGGAAATGGTACAGAGGTTTAAGAATGGTTGGCAGAGTGCAGGTGACACTCTGGTGGCTGAATCACAACAGGCCTCCGCACTCGCGGCAGAGACACCCAGTTGTGGCAGGATGGCCTTCACTCGTGGTAGGGACCCTGCACTCATGGCGGAATCGTGGCACAGCATTTACTCATTACGGAGGTCCCACCATGAGTGCAGGCCCAACATGCTGCAAGTGTGGAGGCCCTTTGTGAATCGGCCCCTCTATGTCGATCAATGTCAATCATTTAGTTCACAGTGTATCTCACCTACTCATTGGCTAATCAGGAGTCTCTCTGTATAATCTGATGGAGGTGACGCTAGGGTCTCTTGGCATTTATGGGTTGCTTATCGTATGTCGCCCCTGTCAATACTCGTCCTAGGGCAAGAGTTGTGGCCTAACGGCGAGGGGTGCTGACTTAGGAACAGGCAAGCCAGGTTTGAATCACGGGCTTCGCTCAACATCTGGTGTTCCTGGACAAATGACTTAAACTTCCAGTGCCTGCAAAAAGTGTAAATTCTAATCTGGTGTTCAACTAAAGCGCTATAATGCCATGGGGCTAAATTTAGGGTGGATTGCAATGGAATTCCCTGTTTTCAGAAGACTGTGCCCGCATCCACTTCATTTCTCAATTTTAAATACATGTCCTGTTTATGGGATAAAGGTCCTAACATCCTACAAATCTGAATTTAAACAAACGCGCTGGGCTCCTGTAAAGTCTGAACCAACTTAAGCAATTTAGTTTTTTCTTTCATGCAGTGCAGAAGGAGGTCAGCTGTATCCTCCCAGCAGAAGGTAGATGGAAAAGGCCAGGATTGGGCACAGGGTGTGTCCTTCCATAGCTAATTTTATGCACATGTAGCTTGATAGATAAAGTATTCATATATGATCACTTGTGCACGTTAGGAGAAGGCTGGGAAGCCAAAACACGTAGACCGTCCTTTTAAACCTCGTTTTGCACTTTGTTGTGCCAATAAATACTTTTTGAAGATTGACCTCTGTTGTGGTGCCGTGAATTCTTGCTGTGGAGGAAGAGGATAAGCAAATTATTTCATATATATATATTTGACGAATATTCACAAAATTTTCAAAACTAATTGTTCATGCAGGTCAGCTCCTGCCTGAAAGTTTGGAGGTGATTCGTCAAGGGGGGCCGAGAAAAAAGGGGGGTCCCAATATGTGTTTTCTCCATGCTACTTTCCATTGGATAGCTCTTGGTCCAGAAAGCACATTTTATTTTAAATGGTGCAAATCAGTTCAGTAGTGTTTGAGATATTTAAAGATTTACAGATATCGATATTTTGAAAATGTTTGAGATCTGATTGGCTGAGCCCTCCCGAGCAAGAGCTTGCCTCTGATTGGTTGCCAACACTTCAAACTAGTAAGTGTTAGCAGCCATCTTGTGACTCGGTAGTAGAAAGAAGGAAAAAGGTGAGGCATGCATTCAAAACAAGAAAAGGGGGCAGGGTAAAAACACCCTGACCCCCCCAGGCCTGCTCAGGGGGTCCCATAGGAACCCCCAGGCCCAGAAAAAGCATTTTTTTAAAAAACATTTCGAGCGGGGTCAAATCCGTCTGAAAATTGAAAAAAAAACAAGGGTGGGCTCCCGCGCTACGTCTATTGAAGCCCTGGGGTGTGCCAGGCTCCGGGGCAATTTCATTTATGTAGTGGGGGCCCAAGGGGGCCCCGCAGCCCCCGGGACCGCCACCTCCCCGGAGATTCATTTAAATAAGGGTGGGGGGGCCTCGCCCCCCCCAAGCCCCAGAGACCGCCACCTCCTAGGGGCTGTAATGAATGATTAGTGTGGAGAGGCTCGAGCCCCCCCACACTGCCCCAGGGACCACCCCCTCCCCGGGGCACTCTATATTTAAATACAGGGGTCCGTTACGGATCCCAGGCCCCACCAACTCCCGTGGGCTTTACAAACATTAGGAGGGGGGCTAACGGCCCCCTCCTAGAGCCCTTGATGGCCCTGGGGTCTGCCACCCCCCAGGGCCGGCTCCTGCAATGTCCCGGGGAGCCCACCCAAAGGACATTGCCATTTGCAATGACAGGGCGGGAGCCGCGCGGAAAACTCTGCTTTGCTTTGTTCTGCTCTTGCTTCAACGAAGCACAGCAGGATTGCTTTTGAGCAAGGGGAGCTGCATGTCAGCAGCTGCCCTAGATCAAAAGCAATGCCGGCTCCCGCAGGAGGCGAGGAGCCGGCGGAACCGTGGGGGCATTGGAGCTCCCCCCACGGTCCCCAACGGCTAGTGCCAGCCCCAGGGGTTGGGGTCCCCGGGGCCAGAAGTGGCCCGGGAGGGGGCCATGCGACCCCCCCTTCCATAGAAATAGATAATAAAAAAATGAGGCATGCCCCGGGGAAAGGGGTCCCCGGGGCCAAAACAGGCACAGGGAAGGGGGGCCACGCGCCCACCCTTCCCTATAAAGGAAAATAAAAATGGGCCAGCCCCGGTGGAAGGGGTCCATGGGGCCGAAACTGGCCCAGGGAAGTGGGGGCCATGCGGCCCCCTTCCCTATAACTAATATTTAAAAAAGGAGGCCATGCTCTGGGGATGGGTCCTCGTGCCGAAATTGACCTAGGGAGGGGGGCCGCACAGCCCCCTTCCCGTTTTTTTAAAACTAAAAGAAGGGAGGGCCACACAGCCCCCTTCCTAAAAAGATTTTTTTTTAAAAAGCCGATATCTCCCTGGAGGCCCCGCGCCCTCCCTGCACCACTCTGCAAACGCGCCCCCTCTCGCATTATAAGTTGTGGAATTAACTCCCCTTGAATACTGAGGGTCTCTGGGGGCCAACTAGCCCACCAGGTACCTCCAGTAAGCGCCACAGAGCTGGATTGCAGAGAGGTGGTCCGAGGCCACGCCCCTTTTTCCACCACTCAGGACACAAGTGGATATCATCCATCGAGCAGCAGTGCGCCAGGAGCGTGTTTGCAGAGTGGTGGAAAAAGGAGCGTGGCCTCGTACCACTTCTCTGCATATTACATCACTCATGACAAGCTTAGTGACATCACTGATGACATTTCAAATTACATCACTGATGACATCATCCACATGATCATCTGATGCACCTCCTCACACCCTAATAAAATCTTTCATACACCCACTCTAAAATACAGTCTACCAATATCGAAACCAGAGACAGACCAGTAGCAGTTAGTACATACCCACTCAGTGATTCATACGTCTACACACACATCCATCCACCCGCGCATAGTCAGTCATATACGCAGTCATTCGTCAATACAGCCACTGCTATATCCACAGATAAACCCATATAGACACTCACACATTGCCACTCACTCAAAGAGTTACTCAAAAACCTAGTCAGTCACCCACAGAATTAATTACACTGCCATTTACTCACCTATACAGTTATACACACTACGTCACTTATTCATACAGATAAGTACTGTCTTCAAAATTACTGACATAAGCACATACTTATCCATGCAGCCACGGTCACAATCACTCACTGTCACATATACTCACTTATATACTTGAACACTTACAAATACTGCCTTTCACATATGTAGTTACTTACACATATACCACTAACAAATCCATTCACTCACCAACACAGCTATACGTATGCTCACTCACCCATACACTCCCCAACACACGCACTCATAAATGCATACACCCAGTGAATCATCCACTTACACATCCAATGAGGGAACTCACACGCCCCCCCCCCCACCCACACAGACACTAAGGCACCCATACATATTCTCAGACAACCAATCATTCTTCAATATACATTGGAAAATATAGATAAAACATTTTTGAACTTTTTAGAAACATCAGAAGTGCATTGCGGGGGCGCGAGTTATAGTTAAATCTACTAACTATAACAGACAAATTTCTCTGGTTTTATACCATTGAAATGTCCAACTAACTATGACGTCCCTGAAAGCTATGTTTTTTTCAGTGAATATATATATATATATATATATATATATATATATATATACACACACACACACACACACACACATATATATATATATACATATATATAATAAATCTTTATTCAGTAATAAACCTTTGAGGCGGGTTATCTCAGGAACCACAGCACCAATCACAACACCCAATACAGCGTTGAAAAGGGCAGTTGCAGCAGAAGGACATAAGCTATGCAGACGCCCACCATATACATTTAAAAGGTAAAAGAACCGTGCCAGAAAAGTAGTCCCTTGTGGGCGTGTCTGTGTTGTGCTGTGGGCGTGTGCTGGGGGCGTGACAAACGCTGGGGGCGTGTGGTACGTTCCGCCCTTCATGCCATGTCTCATATCGTGTGCTAATCCCACCCTGCTCCCTTTAAATACCCCTGCACCCCATAATCATAACCCACCCTTACACCTTAAAATGCCCGAACACCCTTAAACACTAACCCATCTTAACCCTATAAATATACCCTGTACCCCAAAACCCAAACCTATCCCTAAACCCTAAAAATACCTGTGTACCCCAAAACCCAAACCTAGCCCTGAACCCTATAAATACCCCGGTACCTCAAAACCCAAACCTACCCCATAACCCTAAAAATACCCCTGTACTCCAAAACCCAAACCTAGCCCTGAACCCTAAAAATACCACTGTACCCCAAAACCCAAACCTACCCCTGAACCCTAAAATACCTCTGTACCCCCAAACCCAAACCTAGCCCTGAACCCTTAAAATAACCCTGTACCCCAAAATCCAAACCTAGCCCTGACCCCTAAAAATACCCCTGTACCCCAAAATCCAAACCTAGCCCTGAACCCTAAAAATAACCCTGTACCCCAAACCCAAACCTAGCCCTGAACCCTAAAATACCCCTGTACCCCAAAAACCAAACCTAGCCTTGAACCCTAAAAATACCCCTGTACCCCAAAACCCAAACCTAGCCCTGAACCCTTAAAATACCCCTGTACCCCAAAACCCAAACCTACCCCTGAACCCTAAAAATACCCCTATACCCCAAACCCAAACCTAGCCCTGAACCCTAAAAATACCCCTGTACCCCAAAACCCATACCTATCCCTAAACCCTAAAACTACCCTGTACCCCATAACCCAAAACTATATCTGAACCCTTAAAATACCCAAGCACCCCAAAACATATACCTCAGTACCCCAAAACATATAGCCCTATACCCATACTTACCTTATCCAAACATTAAAAAAAAACGTTTACCATTCATGCATTTACAACGAATTTCGTTGTACATGTATGCATGGTAAAAGCATATAAAATGTAATCCCATGCGTTATAATGGCATTGCGGAGTCATGGTACTTTCGTAATGAAAGTATGCGGAGTGATGGTATGTGGAAAGAAAGTTGCAGAATAATGGGTGTTTACCCTCCCCCGGTAAGTACATTGGTGGCACGGCGGCCCACATCCATATTTTTTCACCACCCATTTGAAAAATGCACAGGTCTCTCTCATTGATGGCCAGCACCGACATACACTTTTAGACACACCTCTCGCCACAAGTTCTCGAATTGCGAACTTTAGAGCTGAAGAGCTACATTCGAATCTAGGCATCAGCTCAACATCCTGTGATTCCAGGCAAATCGCTTTGTCTCCCCGTGCCTACCACAAATGAATGTGTTCTTCTGTAATGTAAATGGTGCTCATGCCATGTTGTCAAGTTCGCGCTATATAATATTGCAAGGAAAAATAAAGTAGGGAAGAACAATTGTTACTTACCTGTAAACAGGTGGTTCTCCAGTATTGGTGTCTTTCATAGATTCACATGCTTGAATATTTGCCGTCGTCGAAGTGGGAGTCCCACGGTAAATAAAATAGCAATAATGCTAAATATATATAAATATATATATGTACCCATAATACATGATAAAGAATAGGAAAACATAATAGAAACCTCAAAAAACGATTCCTCAAGCCCTCAGATTTTCGTAGCACAAGTAACAAAGAGTGCATGAGGAGAAGAGAGCCTCTGAGAGGAGGAGGGTGGGTCGCATGTGAATCTATGAAAGACACCAATACTGGAGAACCACCCGTTTACAGGTAAGTAACAATTGTTCTTCTAAAGTATTAGGGGTGTCTTTCAATGATTCACATGCTTGAATAGAATAGAAAGCAGTAACCTCCGAGAACTGAGATTGCTAGGCAAATATATGGAAAAAAACAAGACAGTACTAGAATAATACAGTCATGTTACACATCAAAGCAATCACAGTAAAACATCAAGGAGGAGGGAACAGAGGCTCACCTTCTTGAAAAAGATGGCGAAGCACTGCCTGTCCCACTGCGGTATCCGCTTCATTGATGGCATCCAAACAGTAATGCTTGGTGAAAGTGTGCCTGCTGGACCATGTCGCTGCATGGCAAATCTGATGAAGAGGCCCACCAGCAAACAAGGCGGTGGATGAAGACATCGCCCTCGTAGAATGAGCCCTCACTGAAGAGTGCAATGGTTTACCAGCTTGTTGGTGGCAGAAGGCAATGGCTGAGGAAAGCCATCGAGCAATAGTTGGCTTGGAAACTGGATGTCCCTTACGCAGTCGTCCGTAGGCAATGAACAGCTGGTCGGACTTGCGGAAGGAGGCAGTTCTGGCAATGTAAAATTTAAGGCATTGTTTGATGTCCAAAGAGTGCAAGCGCTGCTCTGCCGGAGACTTAGGGTCCAGAAAGAAAGTTCTCACGAACACAGGCTCATTCAAATGAAAGTCTGTAGGTACTTTAGGTAGGAAAGAGGGGTTTGTGCGGAGCGCCACTCCGTTAGGCCTGAACTGAAGATAAGGCGGCTTGATAGTGAAAGAGTGAAGGTCGCTCACGCGACGAGATGAGGTCAAAGCCAAAAGAAGCGCAACCTTCCAGGTGAGGAATTTGATATCCGTTTTATGGATAGGTTCAAATGGTGACTTCATAAGTTGGGATAGTACAACATTGAGGTGCCAAGATGGAGCAGGGCGCCGAACAGGTGGGAACTTGCGGAAAAGCCCTTTGAAGAATTGACGTATGATTCTGGACGAACAGAGGGAAGAAGAGCCATCGTGTCGGAAAAGAGATATTGCAGCTAAGAAAACTCTCAGGGTAGAATGAGAGAGTCCTGACTGAGCAAGGCTTAGGAAGAATGGAAGAAGCTGCTCTGGAGTGGAATGGATGGGATGGACATTGGCTGCCACACACCAATGGCAGAATCTCTTCCACTTGAGTTTATAAGTTTTGATGGTAGACGGAGCCCTAGCCTGAGCCAGGATGTCTCTGCATTGCTGAGATAAGTTTGAATCTGCGAATTCAAGGTGCACAGGTTCCATGCCCACAATTGTAGCGTGGAGGGGTCCGGATGGCACACTAGGCCCCTGTCCATTGATGGGAGGTCTGGACGAGGGTGCAGAGGAATGGGCTTGCATTGGGACAACAGAAGCAGCTCTGAAAACCATGCCTGTCTGGGCCAACAAGGTGCGATCAACAGGATGTGGCAAGGCTGTCTCCGCATCTTCCACAGCACCCGCGGTATTAATGGAATCGACGGAAAAGCGTAAGCGAATAGATCGCACCAGTCTATCAAAAGGGCATTCCCGCACGACCCGGGGTGGGGATGCCAACTTGCATAAGACGGGCATTTCTGATTCTCTGGTGTTGCAAAGAGGTCTAGATCCGGGTGACCTCACTGGCGAAAGACAAGATCTAGAGTTGGCTGGTGCAGTTCCCATTCGTGTGTTGAGGAAGTGGACCTGCTCAGAGAGTCCGCCAAAATGTTGGACACGCCCGGAAGGTGGACGGCTGTCAAGGTGATCTGGTGGCGGAGATCCCAATCCCAGATTGACTGGGCTAAGTGAGATAGATGAGGAGACTTGGTTCCTCCCTGTTTGTTCACGTAGTGCATACTGGTGGTATTGTCAATTTGGATCAGCACTGACTCCCAGTAAACTACAGGGAGGAATGACTTGAGCGCTAGGAAGATCGCCATCAACCCCAGCCTGTTGATATGCCACTTGCGTTGGGGCGGAGTCCACTTGCCCTTGATGGATAGTCCCTTGAGATGAGCGCCCCACCCCTCCAGGGAGGCGTCTGTCGTCAGCGTGAGATCTGGTGCGTGAACGAGAAAGGACGTTCCCATTTCCAGGTTTGTAGGTTGTGCCCACCAAAGCAAGCTCTTTCTCATAAGGGTTGTGACTGCAACAAGGTCGTTGAAGGACCCGGAGACCTGACGCCACTGTAAGTCCAGTTCTTCCTGAATGGGACGGGCGCGCAACCTGCAATTTGGGATCAGTGCGATACAAGATGAAGCCATTCCCAAGAATGATTTTAACGTTCGAACAGAAATGGACTGTCTTCTTCGAATTAGGGAGACCAGACGAAGGATCTTGTGACGTCGCTCGTTGGAGACAAACGCTTTTGAGAGCTTCGTGTTAGGATCGCTTCCAAGAAGGATCTGGTTTGCTGAGGCGCAAACTGTGACTTTTCGACGTTGATGGTCAACCCCAGGGACTAAAACACCTGCTGGCAATGGCGAGTGTCCTGACATAGCTGATGGTGGGATTGAGACTTCAGAAGGCAATCGTCCAAATATGGAAAGATTTGAACCCCTTGTAGACGCAGGTGAGCCACCACAGGGGCCAGTATCTTCGTGAACACACAAGGAGCTGATCGCAGCCCGAAGGGCAGAACATTGAACTGAAAATGCATTGGCCCCACCTTGAAACGCAGGTACTGGCGATGTTGTTGAATAATTGGGACATGAAAGTATGCGTCTTGAAGGTCTATGGTGGTCATGAAATCCTCGCTGGATAGAAGACGCAGGATTTCCAGTT
Organism: Lissotriton vulgaris; assembly: GCF_964263255.1. Lineage (NCBI taxonomy): Eukaryota > Metazoa > Chordata > Amphibia > Caudata > Salamandridae > Lissotriton > Lissotriton vulgaris. The sequence continues at coordinate 75,927,339 of NC_141700.1, forward strand.
ACGTTAGCATGCGGAACGATTGGGACTTTAGGAACTGGTTGAGAGCCCTCAAATCCAGAATGGGTCGCCAATCTCCGGTCTTCTTGAGTATGAGGAAGAATCGAGAGTAAAACCCCTCTCCACTTTGATGTTTCGGGACCACTTAGACTGCACCTTTTAACACAAGAAGACGAACCTGATGGTAAAGCTCCTCGAGATGTGGCGGAGGCGGGCCACGAGGTGGAGTACAAGGAGGAATCTCTACAAACTCTAGGGCATGACCCCGTCGTACAATGTCCAAAACCCAGCGGTCCGAGGTGATCGAGGACCACTGAGAATAAAACAGAGAGATTCGACCTCCAACACTTTGATGGTGAGAAAAGTCATTGGCACTTAGAGTTGGATCCCCGGTAAGAGAACTTTCCTCTGTAAGGCCTGGAGGGCTGCTGACGAGATTGCTGATTGGGCGTGTAACGTTGGCTGCTCTGTATGAGCGATATTGCTGCCCACCTCGAGCGTTGGAAGAAGTGCCGCGTCCACGCACACCTCGAAAGGAATGCTTCCGAAATTGTAACGTGCCCAAAGACTTTGCCGTATCGGTGTCTTTCTTAATGGACTACAGGGTGTCATCAATATGGGATCCGAATAGCGATTCCCCATCATAGGGCATGTCCAGTATTCTGGATTGGACTTCCTGCCGGAAGGATGTGGACTTTAGCCAACCTTGTCGTCGGAGTGCAGCCGCACTTGCAAGCAGGCGGAAACCTTGTTTTAGCAATATCGACTGCGCAGTCGATCATTTCTTCTGACGTTCTCTGTCCATCGCGAAGAATCTGTTGAGAGTCAGCCTTGGAAGCATCAGGTATGAGTTCCATCAGATCTGAAATGTCTGACCACATCTGTCGGTCATAACGTCCCAAGATGGCTAAGGCATTGGCTGCCCGGACAGATGTAGAAGCCATCGTTGAAAACTTGCGGCCAATAGCATCCAGGCATCGACCCTCTCTATCCGGAGGGGCTGTGATTGGAGCCGCTGGGTTCCGGGCTCAACGCTGTGCGGCCTGAGTCACTACAGAGTCCGGCTTGGGGTGAGAAAGCAGGCAAGCCGGAGAGCCAGTCGGGGCCTTGTACTTTTTCTCAAGGCGCGGTATCTGTCCGGTTAAGGAGTTTGGAGCAGTCATGAGTTTAATTCCTTCCTTCCAAACCAAATCGATGATAGGAATTGTGTGGGTCTGCTTATAAGGTTTATCTTTAAAATCATAAAGGAAACAGTCCTTCTCTCGTTGTGATCTTGGTAATTTGAAGCGCAGAGCTGCTTTATCCATTAAAAGATGGAAACTGGCGATATCTACAGGAGGTGAATCTCCAGAGTTTCCTGGCAGAGGCGAGGGCGTCTGTGCCCGATAATCATCCCATTCCGCCATATCCTGGTCGCCTGCATCATCCGAATTGTCTGGGACCTCTCCGTCCTCACGCTCCTCGACCGCCTCATCATCCGCATCCTGCGGATAAACCGTTGTCTGGATTCTAATAGACGCCTGAACCTGAGACGAAGTTGTAGGTGGTAACACAGGCGGCCGAGAAGGTGGAGGCAGTGCTACGGGAGCCGGAGATGGTGCCGGTTTACTCTGTGGCGTATCTGGGAAACGGCGGTTGAAATCATCCAGCATATGCTGAAGATTTGAGATTAGAGTTAAAGGAATGGTAGCCATAGGGACTTGGACCAGCTGTTCCTCCGATTGAGACAGTTGATCACCGTCACCTTCGTCAGAATCGAGTCCTGACATTTAATTATTAAGTCAGATGGACTTTTTGCCGCTCAAAGGTATCCCCTTCTTGTTCTGAGTCAGTATCAGGCTCAGAGGTAGTGGCAAACATTGGAGAAGGTAGTTGCAGCTCTGGGTCAGAGAGCTGGTGACACGGAGCCTTATCGCGACGATGAGAAGATTCTGAAGTCTTCAAAGGCACTACACTAACGGCAACGAGGCAAAGGAAAGTCGTGCCACCGTCGACGGTGCCGTCGTCGTTAACGTCGACGATACTGACTTGCTCCTCGATGAAGATAGTTTTGGAGAAGTCATCGTCGACGGTACGGCCGTCGACGGAGTCGTCGTCAGGGCCACTGTCGACGAGCGATCAGCTGCAGACGAGGTCGTCGACGAAGCAATCGTCGACGGAAGTGTCGTCGACGCCAGTAGAACCTCTGCAGACGGAGTCTTTGTCGACAAGGCTTTGGTCGACGATGTCTTCGTCGACGAGTCATTGGTGGACGGTATCTTCGTCGACGAGATCTTGGTCGAAGGAGTCGCCGTCGACGACGACAAAGATTTCTTCGAGACTTTCGTCGACAAGGATTCGTTCTTCTTCGTCGACGAGGATATGGGAATCGTCGGCGGAACTGGCTTAGAAGGCAATGAAACCGTCGTCGACGTGGATGCTGTCGACGAGACCGTCGTCGACGAAAAAAAGGCTGATGTAGTAGTCAGCGTCGTCGTCGAGGATGCAGCAAATGCCGTTCTCGTCGTCGGAGCGCTCGTCGACGCTCCCGTCGACGGCGGAACTTTAAGAGGCGTGGAAACACCTCGAGAGGCAGCAGAAGACGCCTGAGAGCCAGGTCTCGTGGGCGTAAAGGTGGTAGGGGTGGCTGAAGACGCCCCAAGAGCCAGAGGCATGGCCAACTTCATCTTTTTGAGGAAAGGAGATGGAACATCCTGTAAACTACCACGCTTGGATGCTGCTGAAAAAAGTCCAGAATGAAAACTTTCTGCGTCTGACAGGACTGAATCCTTGTCCTTTAGACGTTGAAGCCAAAGGAGAAGGTGGCCTTCTCTGTCCTTCAGAGTCTTTGTAGAAAACGTTCTACAGAACTTGCAGCTGCCAGCCTCATTATCAGGGTATAAACAGTATATACACTTCTGGTGGGGGTCCTTTTCAAAAAGGCGCAGCTTCCCACAACAAGAGCAAGGTCTAAATAAAGACTTCTTACTTGACATGTTGAGAAAAACACTGGAACTAGAAGAGTAGAGGTGAAAACTGAGCAGAGCACAGGGAGACTCCCTTCACACGACATGCGGTAGAAAATCTGAGGGCTTGAGCTTCTGAGGAGAAGGTTCTAGAGGGTGTTGACGCCTAATTGGCTGTAATTTGGACTAACATAATGACACTAATGTGTTACAAGTAGTTTTTTCTCTTTACCATGCATTTCTATGTAGGAATAGTTTTTTGCGGTTTCTATTATGTTTTCCTCTTCTTTATCATGTATTATGGGTACATATATATATTTATATATATTTAGCATTATTGCTATTTTATTTACCATGGGACTCCCACTTCGACGACGGGGAATATTCAAGCATGTGAATCTATGAAAGACACCCCTAATACTGGAGAAACTCGAGTTCACACACTACTGAACGCGCACTCTGCAGTGCACTGTGAATCGGAGCGTTTCACAGGCCTGTCACAGATAAGAAATGCTATCGAAACAAAATCCTACAAAACAATATACTACTGGCCGGCAGCAATTCATACCCGGACAACGTCGGGACGGGCTGCTAGTAAAACAATACAAATGAAAGACAATAATATCAGATTCATAGTTAATCAGTACAAACAGTATAGTTACTCATATATGTGCGAGCATTAAGACAGTTATTCCGGTCTCGTTCTCCTGCACAACCAGGCTGCTTGAAAAAAGGATACCATGGTAAAAATCACATACTCAGTGGGACACGTCCGAATATAATACATCAAAGCAGGCCTAACTAGTTTCAGATTTAAAGATTTCAACAAGGGGATTAAAAAAAACATTCCTCAGCCAGCTCAAATAAGAACAAAACATTGTAAAAAGCAGAATGTCCTGCTGAGATAAATTGTCACTGCCGCAGGGTGCCTTTGCTTCAGGCCATACCCACCCACATGGAGTTGCCAAAAATTATGCAACTGATTGAACCTAAACCTGCAGGTAAAAACCTGTTGTGCTGTGAGGGAACCATGAAAAGATACAGCTCTATCCTCTGCACAATTTTTAACAACATGTGACCTCGAACTAATGGCTTCTAAAGTTCTAAGCATTCTCTCTCCAGGGGAGTGCGTTCCAAAAACAACCTTTTAACACCCTCCATCTCCCACACGGAGAGAGAGGTAGGGTCCACAAAAATATCAGACCTACCTATAGAGGAAAAAGCTCCCTTAACATATGCTATCCATGGTATACTATTTACCCAATACAGGGCCAAATAGTCCGCAAGGATCAACCGGCCTAGCTTCAATTCTGCTCTGCTCCAAATCTTAATCCAGCACAGGAGCTTGCTTAAGGATATCAGGTCTGAAACTTGTTCTAGCCCAAGCTCTGTATGCATGGAAAAAGCTGGGGTAAACTGAGGGACCTGAAGCATCTTGCGTAAAAAATAATTCTCTACTGTTTGGATCCGATTCAACTTGGCACACCAAAATACCTCACTGCCATATCGAAGCTGTGTGATGCACTTGGCCTGATACATTTTTAAGCGATCCTTTGGTACCCTGGAGCTAAGCCTGTGTGCAAAACTAATAACAGCCCGTTGTTCTTACAAACTTTGATTGCCTCGACCACAGGTTTCCAGCAATTATTAACATCAAATAAAACACCCAAATAAGGGAATGCCTTAACATGCTCAGGGTAAAATTAGATACCTTAAAAGTCTTTCCGCTTGTCGATTTGGGGCTCACTACCATTATATATGACTTCGAAGAGTTAACCGATAATTCAAGGTTCTCCATAAAAGACACATTCCTAGCCAGCAGTAAATCCAACCCATGTGCGGTCCGAGCCTTAAGGACTGTGTCATCTAAATATAATAAAACAGGGAGAAATCTATCATCAACCTTAGGGCAATCAGCCGGAACTGATAAAGGTGCAGACTCTAACCCTTTCACATACAAGGTGAACAAAAAAGGGGCAAGTATGCACCCCTGACGAACATCAAAGCTCGTCTGCAATTAAGGAGTTCAGGCTGAGCCCTGAGAAAAATGCACCAAGGCTGAAGTCTTTGAGTGGAGATCAGATAAAAGGACCACACTACTAGAATCAACCCCATCTCCTAAACAAGGCCCAGAGTTTCACCCGGTTCAACCATTCGAATGAGGACGGCAAGTCCATAAATGCTAGATGTAAAGATTCAAACCACGCCACCGAGTATTTGTTAATGATTAGATGGAGGTTCAAACATTGGTCTGAGGTCCACCTCCCCGCCCTAAAATCATAGTGAACATCTCCCAGAATGTTGTTTACTTCTGCCCAATCCCCCAGCCAATTTAAAATCACTCCCCCCAATACCTTGACCATTGCAGTCAATAAGGATATTGGTCAGTGACATTGTGGGTTCTCTCTGTTCCCCTTCTAGAAAATGGGAAAAATCACAGCAGTGGACCAGGAGGGTAGCGTCCCATCCCGTGCTGCAGCATTCAGGACTTGTGTTAAAATTGGAGCCCAAAAATTTGATTTGAACAGATATGGCAGTATACTGTCGGGCCCGGGCCTTATTACTAGACAAGGCAAGAATGCCATGTCTGACTGCATCTAGGGTAAAGACCACTGAGTTACCAACCGTGACCGATGCAACGGGGGTGGGTGTCACACCCCCACCATCCCCCTGATTATAAATAGCCTCAAAATGATCCACCCACTGTTGTTCTGGGATGTGATGGCATAAGAGAGGGCCAGAGCACGCCTGTTAACTACTCTCCAAAAGAGAGAGCTGTCCCCGTCTCACGAGCTTGACATAGCTCCAACTAGGCTAATTCCTGGAAATTATGTTTGCACATAATTTGAGCCTGCTTATAAGCCCGCCTACAGTCTTTGACCAATTGGCTGTCCCTTGGTGACTGTTTCAGGGCTGCCTTTAAGTGGTGCAGGGTTCTCGAGCAGTACCTATCAAACGATTTAGGGAATTGGGATACCCTGGTACCAGAAGCTGTAACAATCATTTGTTTGCGAATCCCCAAGGCTATAACTTTAAAAGCTTCCAATACCTGCCTCACCACTGCATCACTGTCAAGACAAATTTTAATTTCATGCAGGCAGGTTGCAAAGAGGGAATCTTGGAGGCCCTGAGGGTCCACTTGAGACCATTTCAAACTTCTCACCTTGTCAACAACGGATAGCCTAATTAGAGCCCCCCTTAGCTTTGGTTTAGGGACCATGGCGATATCCAAGGTTAAAGATAATGGGTTGTGATCACTAAAAAGACTACAAATGATGTTAAAATGAGAGATGAGCCAGTATAGTGGAGCTGAGACAAATATAAAATCAATAAACGAGGAACAACCCCTCCCTTTCAAAGTCGAGCAAATTAGTGTTCAAAGAGTTCACCTGTTTCTCGATACTAAAAACCAAATGATGAGAATCTAGGAGGTCGATAAGTTCCCGACCTTGCTCTGTATGTACAAAATGCAAACCTTCTCTAAGCAGACAACTGCAACTTAAGGTGTCGCCGTCTAGAAGAGGGTTACATAGATGACAAATAAAATCACCAACAAGGACAATTTGAGCTTGCCCGTCATCCTTAACTGAAATGGAGCTCAAAGCACAATCCAGATGAGAAACTCTGCAGGGCTCAGAGCTACCCCACTTATTGTTATAAAAATAAGTTCAAACCAGGCAGGGATAACCGTACTCCCTGCGCTGTGTTTACTTGCCAGTGGAGGTCCAGAATGTAACCACTAAATTCAATTCTAATAAAAATATTTACACCCCCCTTTACCCTTCCTGGCATTGAGGGTACCGCAGGTTCAAAGTAACTCATGTATCCCTCAAGGAGAAAGCGGTTATCAGATTCCTAGGTTTCTTGGAGACAATTTATGTAAAAGGATTTAACAAATCGAACCCACCCTGGATCAATAAACTTCGAGGAAAGACCAGCAATATTCCATGACAACATTGTAAGGCTCTATGGGTGCTGAGGGGGAACACCATTTGTGGGGTCTACGATGCTGGGGTGAGTCACTTAGATCCAGTCAATCACAGGACTCCAAACCACTCCAGGGGAGAAATCTATTGGAGTTTTGAACAAAGAAGGGCGGCCGAGGTGCAAGATGGTCATTAACAGGACAGGACCCCCTGACAGAGTGGTGAGAATCTAGTGAGCGATCTAAGCTACCCGGTCTGTAAATGAAACCCAAAGGCAGATCAACTATCCCTGGTGTACCTGATGTCAATCAAGGGGCAGCAGCAAGTAGTTCCCCCAAATAACCACCATGCAGTCACACACCCAAGGCTTCTTATCCTTACCTATCCAGCTTACTCTGCGGATTATGATGTTAGAATCTGCAAGCTAACTTCTGCGAGGGAGATGTGAGCTAAACCAGTGCATCACCTTTTTCTTAAGTTCCTGTTATGATTCCCCATTCGAGCTGGAATTGGAGGGGATATTCCCAAGGACGATAACATAAGGAGTCGCTTCCAGGGGCATGTTTAGCACTCCCCCGAGTTGATGGGAAACACAGGGTGCAGACTAAACTTCTTTATGGCCCAGAGGGCGGGTAGGAGCAGCTATACTCTGTGTTCCTCCCACACGCCCTTACTTTGATGCAACTTAAATAGGGGCAGCGCCTACAAGGTCATGAGTTGACACAGGATCCCTCAAAGGACAAATAGAATCAATTGGCCCGATGCTCTTCTGATGAACCCTGCTCCTGGCCAACCAGCACCCCACCCTCCCCTTGATCATCAAGGGAAAAATCTCAGAAACCCAGTCTTCACTGTGGGAAATTCTCACCAGGATTGGATCCAACATATTGATTAACAGATTCTCGATGTCCCTTATTGAAACATTCCTAAAGGAAGAGCCCCTCTCCTCTCCAGACGAGTTGGAAAGGGGTCGACCCACAGGCATGCCTCAACAGGAGGCTGAGTGGATACACAAGCCTTCCGTTTCAGTTTCCGCCTCGGGCTAATAACCGGTGTGGTAGAAATAATAGATTTATCCATACCAGGAATATCTCCACCAAGATCTTCTTCATGGACCCCCGGCTGTTCCCTGTCAGGAGGTGGGCCCTCCAAACTGGTGCAAGCGGGAGACCTGTGAGGGGGTGCAAGGGACACATGCCTGTCCAGGGAAAGCCTCATTTCAACCAACTCTTTTTCTTTGGATACAGCCCTCACTGCCCGATGGAAAAAACCTTCTATGGTAGATGCAAGAGGGGCAGTAGAATTGAGAACAGCTTTGATGGAAACTCCTTTCATTTTCCAATAGTCGCACCACCCTTAAGCACAATTTTTGTCAAGTAGAAATCACCAGGTGGATATCCAGGTGAGACAGTCAAACATACCAGTCAAGGAAAAGTAAATCACAAAAAGAAAGTACCTTGTCCTTGTCCTGGGTGGTATATTGCAACAGGACAGACAACCTCGACTGCTGCACAGCGTAATATGAGAAAAAAGGGTGGCCCTGTCCCGCCTCTTCCTGCTGCTGACAGGCGCATATGGGCTGGCTCTTCGCCTGCGCACGTGCCAGAGCACTTCCAGCACAGCGGGAGTCTGGCACAACTACGTAGGCCCCCCTGGGCCCTGACTCTGTCGTTGGTGGCTTCCCGCCGCAAGGAAAGCTGGGTCTTGCAGTCCAGCCCCACCACGAGCAACCTGGTTCAGAGATATATATATATATATATATATATATATATATATATATATATATATATATATATATATATATATATATATATATATATATCAGGAACACTCCAAACTTTCTCATGCAAGTAAGGCACTGACTCCGTGAAATAGATGATTCCAAATAAGTTTATTCACTCATTAGGCTGCTTGACGCGTTTCGGCGGTAAGCACCCGCCTTGTTCACAACATCTTAACAGACTGTGGTTGTATTTATACCCCTTAGTCATTGCATTACATCATGCGTGTTTAACTCCTGTTTTCATGCACATTTTAGCTTGTTTTCACATTTTACAAACTTGCAGTAACCCAGTTCCCATGGTAACACAGGGCGACGCCTTAATTAGACTGACATAGAGAAGTTATTTTCGCTTTCACAGTTAGCAATTACGTCACCCGCCTCAATGCGTTGTTTCGTTTCTATAGAAACCTTCCGGCACCTTGAGCCCAGTGATTACCTCATTCTCGCTTAGCGTGTGTCTCGCAGTGATGTGGCAGAAAGACCTTCGCGCGCATTTCTGAGTTTAAACTCCCTCAGCGCTGGTGAGTGTGGTACTCTAGACGTTCAATGTTGATCGTGGTTTGTGATTGCGTGAGGGCAACTTGTCTAATTAATCTTTTGTGCCAATTTGCCGTGTACATTATGGACTCAATACGCTGGTTATAGCGTGCGTGCGCGGATGCAGTCTGAATGCTCCCTGGTCTTGCCGGGATTATTTAACATAGTGCTCGCTTCTCTAATCTTAGGCGCGCGGGGTTATGTTCTTATACTCGTTGCACTCTTACAAGTGAAAAAAGTTCACCTCCACCATAAGAAAGATAGGAAAACTGAAAAAAGATGGTTCACTACGGTACAACCTGTAATAACCATATGTTGTCACCCTCCGACTCACTCGTACTCTAGTGAATCCCCGACTGATGGGTGAAGCTACCTCACCTCGCCTGGACACTGCTCAGGTATAGGAGGCACTGCACTAACCGTCGGTACCTCAAGCTATCATCTGAGGCTCCCCCAAGCCTCAGATGATAGCTTGAGGTACCGACGGTGGAGGTGAACTTTTTTCACTTGTAAGAGTGCAACGAGTATAAGAACAGAGGCCCTGATGAATGCCGTGGGATTAGACACCCAATAGGCAGAAACATGTTGGCCCCTTTACAGACAGATATTTGTTACTGTCATCTTGCACTGTTCTGTTTTTAATTAGGAGGCATGTCTTGTCAATAGAATAAAGTTGTGTAAAGGAGGACATTCCATCCTATTCTAAGTCACATTTTCTGTTTTGTTGCACCTTTTTCAAAACCATCAATAGATCAGTCATTGCGGATGTTTCATCAGTACTGGTGGACCAAATCCTAAGATATCAACACTGTGTGGTTCAGTCCCATTGATCAGGGGACTAGTCGTTCACACTCCAGGGTTTGGCCAGATGATATGACTGATCACAAAAGTCTCTTTTGATGGAAACCCTACATCACTCTTTTGGACTGGTCAGCCACTGATGAATAGTCTATAATGTATCGATCTCTTTTTCACCTTTGTATCCACTTGTTTTCTTACTTTGTTCTTAAAAATTTTTTGCACACACGTTGAGATCTAGGTGACTCCGTAGTGATAGCATAGCTTTAATAGTTAGCTATTAGACCCCCTGTGTTTCTTATGGTGTATATCTATTTGGAGCTGGGGATAAAACCAGGTGTGGGTCTTTAAACTCTATATCCCTTGGACCCCCCCTTTTGAGAAGTTGGTGTATTTACCATCAAATTACAGTAAGCAAGGACCGTGAACCACGGCAGGGCTCTTTTGTGACAGCGCGCAAGCAAGTCACTGTAATTTGATGCCACAACACTACATTGACCAGAAGGCAGTGCCACTGCCATGACGCACTTGGAATAGAGTCTCGTGTATATCAGGTGCTGTAGCCTTCTGTAGCCTTCTGAACGCTATCACTAACAGTCCGCCTAAGAAGAAGTGCAGCCATTGCACGAAACGCGTCAGCATTTTGGACACCTATTGCGATGTTTGTTTTTAACAGGACGCTGCAGCTTCCATCATTAAAGCGCTGAAATTGAACCTACCTGTTGTGTGGCCCCTTTCATGAGGGCACTCTTCTTGACTTGGTATTTGCGGCTAGTCCTGCCGCGAAAGCAGCCCTGCCGTGGTTCACGGTCCTTGCTGGCGCCAAACGACATCAGCAGCAAGGGACAGGAGGTGCGCGATGGGAGTTGGATGGTGTATCCTCCCAGTTCGAAACCTGGATCAACCCACTTGGGATTTATAATTGGTTTTATTTGTGACAGCGCGCAAGCAATTCACTGTAATTTGATGTCACAGCACTACATTGACCAGAAGGCAGTGCCAGTGCCTCCACCCACTTGGAATAGAGTCACTTGTATATCAGGTGCTGTAGCCTGCTGAACGCTATCACGAACAGTCCGCCTAAGAAGAAGTGCAGCCATTGCACGAAACGCGTCGGTATTTTGGACATCTATTGCGATGTTTGTTTTTAACAGGACGCTGCAGCTTCCATCATTAAAGCGCTGAACTTGAACCTACCGGTTGTGTGGCCCCTTTCATGAGGACACTCTTCTTGACTTGATATATATATGTATATATATATATATATATATATATATATATATATATATATATATATATATATATATATATATATATATATATATATATTTTATTTTTTTACAGTTTACACCCCTTGTTCCTTGTCAGCCTTTTGTCCCTATTTCTATGTTTGGCCTGTCCCGGTTTTTGCTTCTCAAAATCTGATCACACAAGCCAAGCTCATACTATTTCAAATAGGAAGAAAAGCAAACAAACATAGTGTTTGCTTCAGGTGTCTTTTGCAACAAGCACCAGATTGCCATCCAAAAGCATCAAATATAAATCTATTTCCAAAGAAGAGAAGAAGCAAAAATACACTCAGCCTAAAGCGGTAAGGGCGCCACTATAAGCCCTAGCCTAAGCGTCAGTAACCTTTCCAGATCAGGAAGCAACAACTTACATTACAGTCTGAGACACAGAGCCCATCCAAACAATGCCAACAAAACAAAGGCAGGCGATGTAGGTGTACAGTGCTACAATGTACACTCAGTCAAGCCGTCCTTTGTTGGCCATTCTGAAAGGACGCACAAAGCTTGGGGAATAATAGGCTCTGAGGCACCTTCACAACCGGTTCTTTTAGGGTGATGTCAGCGGGATCCTACAAAGGTGAGACACCATTGACACTATTAACACGTCATACTTATGCACCATAGTTGGTATTCCACAGGCTGCACATGCACAGGTCAAGCTGGAAAAAGACACTTGAGTTATTGGATTAGAGGGAATGCTGGTTTTTAGGTCTGGTTTTTTTTTGGTTACAGCTGATAAACAACCTATGGCTATAAATATATATAGAATAGGTTTCGGATCCACCCTTTTCAACCACTTGATTTCTTCTACCTGCCATTTATAGCTGATCCTGCCAAGTGATAACTTCGCCAGGACCTCACAGCCGCTGTTCACCCCTCAGTAGATGAAGTCAAAGGCTTTCATGTCTAAATGTGTGGCAGTCATCAGGTGTTTACCTTAGGTCAATAGTATCCTTGCTGGAGATTTGGAGAGCAAATCACTATATTGACCCAAAAAAACAGATCATTTTTAATAAGCTAATGGGTCAGTTGGAAACTACGTGACTCCGCTCTCAAGTTTGAGAACTGAATTCAGTCAGAGCAGCTTTTTAGGGCTCGTAGAGAGACCTAATGCTGTCCATCCACAAAGCTGACTTTTTATGAGGAGGATTCTCAACAGTTCACGTGAAATCACGTGACCACAAGCTCCTTCGTGCACAAGCTTGCATTTCCCCACAGGCTTCCCCCTGCCAGCAGCATTTGCCACATCAAAGGCTTCAGCTGCCCCGCCCCCCGCCGTCACTTATTCACGGCTGCAGGCCGTGCCTTGTTTTATTCTCTGATGTCTGAGCCGGTCTCGTTTCCTTATACACTCTCTCACTCCCTCTGTATTTCCCCTTTCCTCTCTGCCTTTGTCCTCATTTCACCCCCTCTACATCTGAATCTAACTTTGTTCTCTCGTTCTCTTTTTTTGTAGATACCTTATCGAGCGGGTGTACCAAGAACTGCATTTAGTAAAAGAAATCTAAAAAAGTAAAACCGAGGGAATGGGTACATTGAATTATTTTGTAGCCCAGTTTAATTAAAACGAATTATTCAGCAATCCATCCAGTAATAAAGAAAAAAGCACATCAAACTAACAATAAGAGCTACAGTGCACGAGAAATAGAGCTACAGTGCACGAGGCGTGCACGCGTGCAATGCAGCCATATGCCTCTCCACCCCCCTGCCTTTCTTATCTCGTTTACGAGCTGTCATGGGGGCTCATTAACTGCTTTTGCGTGCCGCGCATAGCTCTCCGTTTCCGAGCTTATCTCTAAATTCTCTTCTTTTTCTCTTGCTTGTCTCCACATTCTTTTCCTTTTTTTCAAAGCCTGTCCTCACAATCTGTGCCTTATGTCCGAGCCAGTCTCCACAATGTGTCTGATTTCACAGCCTCTCTCTCTACAATCAATGCTTTTTAGAGCCCGCCTCACTCATACAATTTTAACTGCCACTCTCGTGTGTTTAAATACAAGTTCTGGAGTCCACCTTTTAATTTGTGAGTCGTTTCAAATGCTGACTCAGTGACTCTACAATCCGTGCCTCGTCTCAGTGCCTCACTTATCAGCCTGTGTCCAGAATTAGAGCCCACTTTATTAGACGTTTGTTGTTTCAAAGCCTCACGTTGCAATCAGTGCCTTGTCTTCTGTGCCGCTTGTTAGGGTAGATAGCGAGTTCACCATGCCGCCACGCTCACTCCCGCCCCCACCTCCCTTGCACGTTCACCCTGACCGGACGTGCGTGCCCACTGGCTCTGCCCCAGCCTCACACGATCACCGGCTCTGCCAACTCTGTCCCAGCCTCACATAGCACCGACTCTACCCCAGCCCTACCAGCCTCGAATCTACCCTCGAAGGATAGATCTGACTGGGCCTTATGACTACTCCTGTGCACAGCCGACCTCGTCTGTACCCCCCAGGCGATGCGCAGATCTAGCTCTTCGCCCCCCTTTCAGCTTTATGAGACACTGAGAAGTGCACGCCCTCCCCGCCTGCAGCTGGCCTTGTTGCCCAATCCATGGTACATCCAGCCACCTGTAAAGCACCTAGAAGCTGCTGCATTGGCTCAGTGTGCTATAGTATGTGCCAGTGAGTAGGTAGAGCCCGGGGTTTACAAACAAAGCGGTGTCCTAAGGGCACCCCGCCGCCCTGAAGAAGTAATCGCATTAGTGACTGTTCTCAAGCTCATTGTGTGCCGGTGGGGGGCGGGGTGGATGGGGGAGGGCATTCAATTCTAATACACTTTACCCCCCTCTCCACCCCCTCCGCCTGCGCGTCTTCTCGAAGTGGATTAACCTTTCTGGGGTTTGTTCTTTCATCATGTTTTCATTCGTCATGTTTTCATCTTGGCCTACGGCGGAGCTCCCGTGTATTGCACCTGAGGGGGGTCTTGTTAACAGGAGACCCCCTTCTCCCCAGCAGGTCACAGCCAGCCCTGGCGAGGCTCACACACCTGCCTTGTGCGTAAATGAACAGCCGGTGTGCCTGGCTGCCACGAGCGCGCTGCACTCTGGATCTTGTAGTTCACCTTGTAATATGCTGCACTTAGCGCACTGCTGTCGGTTCAAAGGTCATGCGAGGGTGTGGGGCGTGGCATCCATGGGCACCATCTTGTGTATTTGTTGGGGGCCGGGGAAGGGTCAACGTGTTAGTTTATTGGGTGAAGTACGTGTGGCCTCCCTTAATTTAATCAGTTAAGTGTTGCAAGTTAAATGTCTTCATCATGCTGTGTATAGTATCAAAACTCTCCTTTGTACGAATTTGTAAGACTGGAGGTGGGCCCACGGGGGTGAGGGGGGATATTGCACTCTGAAAACATTTCACACTAAGGGTGTGACGAAGAGCGGTGTTACTCCTTCCTACAGGAAGTGTGAGCAGCTGTGTCAAAGTTTATCATTTATCTGATCTATTTACGCTGCTTACAGAGCGCTGCGCTTGTCAACTAGTGTGTCTTGGCCAGGGGCGTAGTTTCAGTGAGTGCAGCAGGTGCAGTGGCACCAGAGCCCCACTGAACCCTGATTATTGTATTTTATAATTCAAGCAGCATTCTCTTCCTTGCAGTAAGTCGCAGGACACAATGTCTACACCACTGACCTTGTTTTTTTAATGTAGTGCCTAATATCGCACTTGTCGTCTCTATTCGCTGCACTCATGGCAGATTCGACACAAAAATCACCAGTGCACCTGTTTTGGCCCAGTTGCCTCATCGATGTAGCTTTCAGAAGAAGTACTGCTCACAATTGTGTCCCTAAATAAGCAGGCTACACAAAAACAAATGTGTACATTAGTGATACTTGTAAATTGCGAATTTTGCTGGTTATTCTGTGGGTGTAGGCATGTTTCCAGCACAGAAGGGCAGCATTGCACCTTCCACAATGCCTTGAGAGGAGGTAGTCTAAGCTAGACCAATTGAGCCATCCAGATTAGAAGGGCCTGAGGGTGTACAGTCAGCCTTGCCTTGAACGTATATGCATTATAATGAATTCCTATAGCATTGTTTGAAATCATTATATGGGTCTCAGGATTACCTGGTCAGTGGTCTCTGCTAATTTTTCTCTGGCCGGTGTATACTTTGCTTTTTCTGTGGTCCGCTTTGCGCCAGACTGCCTTACCAGAGGTTGCTGGCGGAGGGTCGCCATTGCTTGTGCTTCTCACTTTTCCTCGCCTGTCTAGCGGGTGCCTGTTGGGCTCTGCTGTAGCCACTTTTGGCATTTGTTTGTGGGGGTCGATGTGGAGGGCTGAAATTCCCGGTTTGTTCTGCACGGCTGCCTGTTGCTTTGCTGAGCGCTTGTGGTTCATTTTTAGGTCTCCCCTACACAACCACAAGCACACACACAACCACACACACGACCACACACACAACCACATACAAATACACAACCACAAACAGACACCCACACAACAACACACCCACACAACCACACACAACCACACACACACAACCAAACACACAGCCACACACACACAACCACACACACACACACAACCACACACACACACAACCACACACACACAACCACACACAACCACACACACAACCATACATACAACCACACACAACCACACACACAACCACAACCACACACAACCACACACACACCCACACTGTCAGTGCACGCTTTCACCAGGCACAGACACCTTCAGCCGTCAGTGCACGCTTTCACCGGGCACAAACACCACCAGCCGTCAGTGCACGCTTCCACCAGGCACACACTTTCAGATGTCAGTGCATGCTTTCACCAGGCACACACACACACCACCAGCCGTCAGTGCACACTTTCACCAGGCACAAACACACCACCTGCCATCAGTGCACACTTTCACCAAGCACACACCACCAGCCGTCAGTGCACGCTTTCACCAGGCACACACCACCAGCCGTCAGTGCACGCTTCTATCACGCGCACACACCACCAGCCGGCAGTGCACACCTCCACCAGGTACACACACCACCAGCCATCAGTGCACAATTTCTACAGGCACACACACCACCAGCCATCAGTGCAGACATCAATTGTTAACGCATCCACAATTAACTGTTGTAGCAATCGCAGTATGGCGCACTTTACTTTTAAACATATTCATCTAAAGCGCAGCATACCACCATTGCTACAAAAATAAATACACATTTTTTTGGCCTACAATTTATAGACTTTTGTTGCAATTGGTGTTGCAATATTTAGCAATGCCAAAAGCTCAAACTTAATTAATGCGAGACCTATTGCATTGCAAATGCTTGTTTTCAGGAGGAGGGAGGAACTAAGAGAACCGAATTTAAAAACTATTCTGAGACTCAACAGAAGGAAGGTGATATTGTAAGCGACCTCTGGTCTACAAAAGTCTTGGAAACCCTCGGAGTTATTACAGAACAATGGGCCTGGTGTACTTTTATTCCATTTGCAAAAGTAGTCCAAATTCGTGAGTCGACTTTTTGCAAAATGGAATAGTATTGTGCGAACTGGCCCATCTACTAATAGGACGCCTCACAAAATACCAAAACACAGGAGTTTCACAAAATGACGTACCTAATTTAAGATAATTAAGCGAGTCATAATTTGTAACACCCCCCACCTGTGATCAGGAGGATGGTGTCCTGCAGGGTCAGAAGACCACAATATCTGTGACCACCTTTAAATAAAAAATAAAATTTTTACTTGCACCCTGGTTTCTTTAGCTGCATTTTTGTCTCTTTTTAAAACAAAATGTTGAGAAATGACCCCTTACTTTTGCGAATGGATTACGACTCCAACTTGGAACTTGGTAACGTTTCGATGTTTTTTGGCAGACTACAAAACAAGGGATGCAGAAAACTCCTGCCTTCAAATTCTGATTTGATATCCATTTATTAACATATTTAGCGATTCTGATCAAAAGTTTTCCAAATTGCTATATTTATTTAGTACATATGTAAATACGTTTTCGTGCTCACAAACCCCATTATTTACTAATTTAGAAGGTTTGCGAACACTAAAAGCCTTCATACATTCAACCACAACCTCTTGTTTCTCTATTTAAAAACATACCGAAGTGCGCATGACTTTCATGGGCCGGCCAAACCGTCATTGAGCATCTTACAGAGTGCCCACCACTCCTCCCCCCTGCTCTGAGAGCAGAGAAACCCGCCCCACCCACAAAGCTGCCAAGCAGCAGCAACAAATAAAAAGATAATAATGTCAATTTATTACCATTTTATTTCTCCTGCTTTGCACTGCTAAAAGCAGTGGGGCGGGGCTCCCCCGACTTAGCGGAGAAGCCGCCACGTTGTGAACCATGCAGGGATGTCTTACCATCCTTCAATGTCTGGAGTGGAGTGGTGTGGCTCACTGGTTAGAGGAGGCAGACCCGGAAGCAGAGAACGGCCCGGGACCAGGGTTCAATTCCCGACGTGGCAGGGTCGTGAACCAGGGTCAGCGGACTTGATAATTCTCACCTCGGTGCCTACTCTAACCAGGGATCACACTCGGCAACTCTGGGCATTAGCTTGCCTCATCTCTACAACGGCCCCCCACATTCGCCAGGGATGCCTGGTTTCACCTTGGAGATACCCAGTAGGGACCATCTCACAGGGATAGCCAGGACGGGTTCCCCAGCGGTCTACAGCGCCACGACGCCTCAGGGCAGCAGTATGCTTTACAAGACCACATACATTACATTACATCCAGAGTAGTACCTGAAAGAAGCCCTGAGTCGGGACTCCAGGAGAAATATATTGCTCACCACATTTCTAATATTATCTATTGATGAACTATGACCAAATAGGAACAAGAGAGTCAGCACTACCTGAAACTGCCCATTTTGCACATATATTAAAAGAGTCATTTATACATCTATAATTATGCTTTTTCGGTTGGAGACTGGGTTTGTGTTGGGAAGCAGGAAGTAGTGGCGCTCTGAGCAGTATGATGTTGTGGCTGAGATCGGTGTGCAGTAGGCACGCGGTGCAAAACAGGACAGGGGAACACAAACCCTTGGGGAAAAAGCGTCTCTCGAATAGCCACACCTACTTTGGAACATGGGTGTTCAAGGAGGACAGGATCTCTGGCAAATTCTCAGGATGAATGTCTTAGAAAAAGTTACATACAATTATACTAAATGGATCTCATTTACATATTAATTGATTACCCAAAGCATCTGACATGCATCAGGGACTCATGAACTTGAGTTGGATATCCCTACATTACTCTGTACTATAAGGGTGGCAAGGTCGCTCTATTTTTATGTATCAGTGCATTTTGGGAGTTGTAGTCTTTGTTATTTTAATTGGGCCAGCATTCCTGATAACAATGATATGTAAAAGCAAAGTCTAAGAATGGAAGCACGGTGTCCCAGTGATATGGAGCCATATGGTTATCCGAAGCACCATTGAAACAGGCACTTGCTATGTCCAGGCACTGCTAAAAAAAGGTGGCTTCCTGCACTTCCTAACTCAAGTTTCCAGCTCTACACTTGCAGGTAGAGTATGCCATAGTGTTCTATGTATTACATTATGAGCTTTCATCACCTAAAATACCATCTTTTGTCCTCTGAATAGCCTAATGCTGGCTGCCTGTGCTTGCTAATCCTTGGCTTCAGGGAGAAGTCAATCATTACTACAGGCTCCTTTGGCGGAAGCAGAAGTCAGTTGCAGTGCCTGTGCTTTGAAGATAGAAATACACTTTTAGAGCTGACCACAGGAAATGCTGTCCAAGCCAAAGCGCAGTACAATTAAGTATGGCGTTCTGGGCAAAGATGTTTAAGCCAATCATGGGTTGCCAACCAATTGTTATAGGAGCTCCAAGTTTTTGAAGCCCAAAGATACAGGACCTCTCATGTTAGGGTACAGGGCCCCTCACCCACCAAGAGGCATGCTTCATCATTGGGACCTGCTCCAGGGCTGGTAGGGGGGGTGCAATACCTAACTGGCATTCATTGGTCTCTTTATGAAGGTCTTCTATCCCAAACGTTCAAACAAAACAGTACAGCTTCTTGAACTCCAGATCTGAGGAATCTCTTTCCTTGTTTGGATGGATAGTGATGGGAGATTGGGCTTAAAAGACAAGAATTGTTGAAAAATATCAGGGCAGTGTGTAAAAGAATTCTTTATTGGTGGTCAACTTACCCAGTAAGATTAAAAACAGGAGTGGATGGACCGAACATTGGTCATAAAAATAAGTAGAATCCGATTAGGCCAACATGTTTCTTGCCGCTGAAGCCCCGTAGGATCTGTGGCATTCATCAGGACCAAAGTGAAAAAAGCCCTTATCTGATTATTTATTATTTCGAATTATTATGTGCCGAAGAATACATGCCAATAGACACGATTCAGGCGGGACACTCGCTATTTTTGATGCGAAAAATTGCTTCTTTTGGGAACCTTCCACCTGAAATTGCTTCTGCCTCAATAGAAGATAATGGGAGAAATACATTATCCCAATTATTTTTCCCTCTACCCTCTTCTAAAATGTTGGCATGTCTGCTGAGGTGCTTCAAATCTAAAACCCTAAACCCATTTGTGTGTAATGCAGCACTCTTTCTTCGCCATCTTCAGCTTACACAGACAGGCAGCTATTGTCCTGACTTGTCTTAGTTATGTATACGGGCAAACCAGGAGCCTACAAAGTAAACATTAGAGAAACTTCAGTGCACCTGGATGTGTTAGCAACAGGAAAAAGGTGCATTCCAGAGTCAGAGTGTATCTTGGCTGGCTCAGAACCTTGACGGTTCAGGTATATAATTATTTCACCACACTGCCCTGATTTGGCAAGAAACCAGATATAATACAAATCAGGCTTGCTGCACCCATCTATTGAAAGCACTCTGCAAGAGCCGTCCAAAATATTGGGTCATGCCATGCAAACTCTGGGGTCATTTTGAGTGTGATGTCAGCCCATCCTCCATTTGGGAGTTACCTTTTGGTGTTGTCTGGGACATCTCACCAAACGTTCTATTGCTCCTAGTGATATCTCACTTGTTTTGATAAAAGATGTAATCAACAAAAACATTAAATTGTAGGTTTTTCTCTTTTGACTGATTTGCACTCAAGCAATAGCTATTTAATTTTTAATAAGAAAATTCATAAAATTTAGATCGTTTTGCCGGGAATATCAGGATTTTCGGGGAAGCAATACCCAACAGTATCACTCCCCAGTACTTTTGGGCAAAGTACTCCTTAAGGTTGTGAATATGGTTTAGAGGGCACTAAACAAACACCCAGAAGAAGTGAGTAATGTACAACTTTTTCCTAACCTTGAAATAATTCTGTCAACTATTCTAACCTGTTTTGGTGTGGATGGGAAGGAAGTGCCCGCACGTGTGTGTAAGTCAGTTCAGCTGGGTTGTGGCTGCTGCCTGCTGCATGCTGTAGCCTCCAGCTAGCTCACGGGATAAGCGTGGGCCTTCTGTATTGTCTGAGCGGGTCCATGCTCCTCTACACCAGAAAGCCCCAGAGAAGGATAAGGACCTCCTTGGATCTGAAATAGCATCTTTGAAGCTAGGAACATCAAAGCTTGTGAAAGGAGTCGATGTTTAACTGATGCATGTACTTGACCATCCGATGAGTTGCTGCATTACAGTACATAATCTTAGAAGAAAGCTGCATATGATTGTTGTTAATTTACCATAGTATTCTATTCAGGTTGTGGAGGGTTACTTCCTACTTTCATATTACTGTTCATGTGGATGTACTACTTTCCTATAAGAAGTGTTTCACGTATCCTGAAAGGTTGTCTGTAAGAAGCATAGCAACGACTTTTCCTGGTTTGCACCTGAGGTTTTCTGGTCTTCCTGAAACCATAGGAATCTACAAGAAATTCTACAATATAAACAACTTATAGTCAGTGGCACATGTACCCTGCAAAGTACATGGAGGCCCCCTCCCGGCCCACCACCTACCACTTTCGTCCCAGACCCAGTGTACTGTGCTGAGGGGACCACCTGGAGCTCGAGTCCTTCGCACCGTTAGGGCTGCGGGGACTAATGTTAGGGCAATGTGTAAAGATAAGTCCTAGTATTCTAAACCTACAGCTCCAGAACCTTCTAAGCCCCTCAATATATATCGAAGGACATGCTAGAAATAACTATTGGCTTCCTATGTAACTTGTTGCCCGAATTGGGATACCAGTGTTAGAGCCGCTAACTCAATTTGCTGATTTCTTTCTACGTGAAGCAGTGATAACCCAGGAGTCCTATGTTCAGGACACTACTGACATTTTGAACATTCTTGATGGAGTCCAATTTGATCCTGACTCTTAACTGTTAGTGACTATTGACATCGAGTCACTGTACACCAGTATCCCCCAGGACGCCACACTGGTGGCAGCAGCACGGGCTCTGGGGGAACTGGAGTGGTTTTATGACACTCCTGCCACTTTCGTCATGCAATGTATAGAACTTGCACTGAAAACAATTTTTTTGAAACCAACTATACTTGCAAGTGTCCGGGACTTCTATTGAGGGCCACATTTGCCCCAAGTCTGGCCTGCATTTATGTGGGCCAGTTTGAGGTGAATGTGGTCCTCCATCAGAACAACCCCTTTAGGGACCATGTATCCCTGTGGAGGAGGTATATTGATGACGTCCTCTGTCTCTGGACAGGTACAGAGGACCGTCTCCTGGGCTTCCTAACATGGTTAAATCAGATAGATGAGTGCCTGAAGTTTACTTGGTCAATCAGCAAAACAGCAGCAGTGTACCTTGATGTTGATATCCTGGCAGCTGACCAGAAACTGGTTACAACTGTACACCATAAAAAGACTGACAAGAATCCACTGCTTCATTATCAATCTTTTCACCCTCGAGCCTTGCGAGATAATCTCCCCGTAGGGCAATTTTTGCGCTATCGTCGCAATTGATCCACTACAGAGGCATTTGTGGAACAGTCTGAAGACCTGGCTAAGAAACTTACCGCAAGGGCCTATCCAAAGAAGGTTGTGAAGCAAGCCCGTAAACGTGCATTAAACACGCCCCGCAAGGCACTTCTTGAAAGGCATATGAAAGTCAAACAGGAATGTATACCGGTTGTTACAACATTTAATCCCTTATCTACCAAATTGAGACAAATTGTGAAGAAACACTGGTCGATCCTCGATACCAGTATTGGGAAGATGCCACCCCCACGATTTGCCTTCAAAAGAGCAACTAATTTGAAGGACAAATTGGTCCATACCCGGACCATAAATGCCCCACATGTTGATAGGTTACCAGCGGGCCACCATCCTTGCACCAGCTGCTCAGTATGCCGTTTGACAAAAACCACGAAGGCAGTTACCCTGAGAAATGGGAGAATCTGGCATCTTACCAGGTTCAGTAACTGTAATACTGTGAATGTGATCTACAGATTAACTTGCAAATGTGGACTCCACTATATTGGATTTACATCGAGAAAGGTGAAAGTCCGAATACAGGAACACCTCAGCACTTTAAGAGCAAAAAAGCTGACCACAAGACTGGTGCAACACTTCAGTGAGATGGGGCATGATCCCAAAGACCTAGAGTGGGTGGTGCTAGAGAGAGTAGTCTGTGGGAGTCACAATGCTGAAAGTATTTGGGCCCGGAAAGAAGCGCGCTGGATCTACCAGGAACAGGTTGATCGTGAGGGGTTAAATGATTCCATTGAATGGAATAAGATTAGCAAACGGTGATTGAGAAACCGGGCGGCCCAGAGTCCTTTAATCAGGAAGTTGCAGACTGATGGTAATATGAGGTCTGAACACTGGAGAACATACATGATATCATATTACTAGAGCCCTGACTTAAGATGGCCGCTACATAGTGCTGGGGGTGCGATACAAACTCAGTGACCTCTGTGCATTAGGCATTTAAAAAAAAATGTATTCAGTTATTAGGCCATGGGCAGGCCGCGCAAAGTAAGAAAATTGACCAGTGAGTGTTTATTGGCGCCCGCAGGATGAGGAGCAGGAGGTGCAAGAAATTCAGTTTGACCCTCATATTCGAATACACTGTAATAGGTCCCTCTTAAGATGGCTGCCACGCTGAGTAAACTTGTGTCATGTGACATGAGACGCTAAGAGCGGAACTCCACGGGACTTTAAAACCACCGGCGGGAGGTTTGCTGGGCTCGCCTGAAGTCGAGCGTTGCCGGTGATTCGGCGTGGGTAAGATGATCTATCCCATGCGGTAAGAGTAGCGAGTCATTATCTCTACTGGGGCGGACATAAAGGTGACTAGTTGGCAATGGGTTCACACTTGGGAATGCAATAGTGGCGGGGTGCGCGCTGCTCCGAGTGCGTGCCAAGAGTTGATTCGTCTCCCATGTGATAAACGGGTATTGACAGCAAACATAGGGTGAGAAGCGGGAGGTGACACGCCGGATATTGATTAAACCTGGTGTCTGTTTGTGTATTTGTGCACAGAATACCTGACGGTAGCGGGTTTTCAGAGGGACACGTGATCTTTTGGACACGGACGTCCACAGTGAATGGGGTAGCAGGTACGCGTGAAAGACGATAACCCCAGGTGATTATGTTACAAATGATTTAAGTGCCACGATCTTTTAATTGTACTTGACCCAGCCAGCTGGCATGTGAGGGTCCAGAACCATCGGCTCATTATTATTTGCAATTTGTCATTTTTACTATCACAGGTGTGGTTTACAAGAGAGTGGAAATAGAAGTGGATAACCCCTGTTTGCCCTGAAGAAGTTGCGTGAAATAAGAGCAACAAAACATGTTGGCGACAATGATTCTGCTCAGTGTGAATCATTTTTAATTTGGAGAACTCGCAGCCCAGAATAAATTAGGACTGGCCAGTGAGCTCTTCAATTTTAATTGTGTGAGATTCACGTTTTCTTTTCTCACTGGGGCTACTGGTGTATGTGTACACTAAAATAGCAAGTGCTTACGTTGACTTGTTATCGCACGAACAATCAGTACATTGTCTGGCTGACGTTAAGAAAAAGTGCTGTTTTATGGTGTTGGTCTTTTTCTTCTGTTTGTCTTTTCTTTTCACTACTACAAGAGTGAGCCACCTATGATGATAAGTGGGTACACTGGTAATTGCTAGCCAGAAAACCCCATTGGTGGTGCTACCGTGAGGGGCTCACTCTTTTTCTCCACATTTTTCTCCACAAATTTTGTGGTTGGTGATGGAATTGTGACAATTTTAAATATTTCTTATTGTGCACTTTGATAGTTATTGACACTTGCACAGTAATGGACAGCCTAAAAACAATGGGCACGTGGTAGTAAAAATTTGATATACACCGCTACATTTTCTGTGTGTGGAATAGAAAGAGAAAGAGTGTCTTGAGGGACAGGCCACATTTTGTTTATTGCAGGTTGAGTGGGGGGCGGCCTGAACCTTTTGTTCCCCCTGTGGCTCCAGGTAATTGGATGGGGCAGGTTCTGGAACCAAAGGAGCTCTGGCCAAAGATCGAAAGTACTTTCTCAACTCTAGAAAACTTCTGTGGTTGATAGTGCTGGATTAAACCCTATGGAGGCCCCTAGGCAGTCGAAATTTAGGGCCTCCCTCGCAAATTATCTCCTAAAATGTTTTTAATTTTGAAGATGACCTCCACTACTGTACATTACATATAAATAGTTTGCACCGGATGTTCTTTACAAACTGACAGCTGACAGAGGATGAGCTTTTAAGAGACAATCTGCTATGTGAATCTGATGTCTCTGGTTTTGTACTTTAAGTTGTTAGTAGGAACATTATATTAATACAGTATTTTCTCTAGAGTCTTTAATGTAAAGTTTTCGTTTCTTTGAGTTGATTAATTTTGTTAATCTTTTGGAAACAATATTTAAGAAAGCTTGGTTGTAATTTTCTTTCAAAATCAAATCAATATTATTTTGATCCGTTGTCGTGGGGCCCCTAAAAGGAGTGGGGCCCGTAGGCCGGTGCCTTCTTTGCCTATTTGGTAATCCAGAATTGGTAGATGGATGGTGAAACCATTAAGAAAGTGGGTTTCCGGAGAAGTACTAAACTTGTATGGCATGTATTTAGAATTAGGTAGATGGGATAATCTGAGAAGATGTGACAGCTATCCCCTTTGCAATTTACAGACCAAAATGCACTTGTAAATATGGCGGATGGAACATCTGCCACATTTGTGATGGAGAATCACATCCGCCAGATTCTATATAAAGCCCTAAGTCATAGAAACATCTGTGTTGCTTCTTCGATTGAGTCCAGGGTACATTTAATTCCATTTCGGTTGCATTGGCTGCCAGTCTGAAAGCATGCCTCATTTAGGGCCTTTTGTCTAACAGAAGATGTCATTTTCACTTAGTGGTCACACTTCTTGGACACACTAACAGTGGGAAAAGTTGCAGAGCTTAACCTGGGCAAAATTCCCAATTTTGTTTCAGCTCACAAAGTTCATCAATTGAAGCAAATCTTAAAAAATAAACTCGTAGAGAAGACTAACAAACTGAAAAATGGAATTCAGAGCAAGACAACCTTCCCACAATAAATTTTCAGTGCAAAGGTTTTATGGAAAACCCTCACCTTTTGGTGAAGATCGCCACTTTCATAACACTTCGAAGTGGGATTCGCCTACTTCCAAGAGCAGCTTTAAAACGTGGGCCGTTCCGGTGGATAAGTTTCGAGGATGTAGCTGACTGTCACTGGTGAATCAGCTTCCTCAACTAATTTTGGGAATTATCAATGTGTCAACAATTCCGTGATTAATGTACAATCCCTAATTTGTAGATTTGTCTTTTCAGAAAAACGAATTTTTATCTCTTTTTTAATCATGTGTATTATTGAATATGTTCATATCAATTTTTATAAATGTAACTAGCAGCCCAACCCGGCTTTGCCCGGGGCAGAAGGGGGCTGGGGGCAGCCTTTTAAGCCTCTGTGCACCCCCCCCCCGACATTGCCCAGTCCGCATCCCTCCCGCCCCGACATTGGCCATAACGCCTCCAGCCTTGAGCCTTGTGCCTTGAGCCTCCCGCCCTGACATTGGACATACCGCCTCCCGCATCGCACCTTGAGCCTCCCGCCTCCCGCCCCGGCTTTGTAACCCCCCCCCCCCGGGTCCCGACTTACCTCATCCGCCGCTCCTCCCTACGCTGGAGTGTTTACCTCTCCACTGCTTGACCGCTTGTCAGGTACCTCATCCGCTGCTCCTCCCCGCGCTGCCACTGCTCCTCCGCTTCTCGCCGCTCCGCAGCTCCTCCCGGCGCTCATGTTCTCCCCTCTTCCTGTTGCTGGTGAACTCCGCTCCTCCCCTCACGCAGACGCTCCTCCCGGCGCTCATGTCCTCGCTCTTCCTGTTGCTCGTGAACGACGCTACTCCCCTCACGCATACGCCGCGGCCAGCGCTATTTGCAAGGGACTACTTTATTTTTATTTCTAAATATTTTAAACAACGTTTTATTTTTATTTTTATGTAGGCTATGTCCTTCTGCTTGCCCTGAGTTTTTCTAAGATGTCTTGGGTGTTCAGATTGGTGGTGTAGTTTTCGAGTTTACCTGGCTCAAAGGTGCAAGTTCTCTCTTTATAATAGTAGTATAGATTACATTTTCTATGTTATCATATAATAATTTTCCTTGAGTCTTTTTCTCCTTATGGTGTGTCTACCTCCTTACATATTTGTTTTTGTCAGAC
This sequence comes from Lissotriton vulgaris, assembly GCF_964263255.1. NCBI lineage: Eukaryota > Metazoa > Chordata > Amphibia > Caudata > Salamandridae > Lissotriton > Lissotriton vulgaris. The sequence goes on from NC_141700.1 coordinate 75,954,192, forward strand.
TTTGTGTTTTCTATTTTGCCTGGGCTTTTACCCTTGCACATGATGGCTGATTGTCACTGGTTACTGGTCCGTTTGTGATGTCTACTTCGGCTTTACAGGATGTCTACTTCGACTTTACAGGCTAGAACTCTTATAAAGAAGCTCCTGGCCTGATTCCCTTTGGGCCTGTAGAGCAGACCTGCTGAGTTGCAGTTCTTCATTGTCTGCCTGAGACAGAGGCATTTTGGCACTTGTCTTTTCAAAATGAGCACACTCTTAACATATGGAAGTAAACCGAGGGTGGATTAGGTGTATATGGGCCAAAAATAGCCCTGCCACTCCAATACCAGTCACTGGTGGTCCACAGGAACCCAGTCTGGCCTTCGAGTGGTGCACCAGATTCTGCCCGACGGGGGAGGGCCCTTTAAGCTTGTCCTGTGATTCACAGGTGGAGACGCATTGTTAACAAGTCAGCCACACTCCTTTGCTAAGAGACATGAGGTGTGTCCCTGGGTACAAGGGAAATCAGTTTGCAAAACTCGCTCTAGCATCAGTTCCTCGTCCTCGTGCAGGCACAGTGGGTGAGCACCGGATTGAGGACGGGGAAGGATTAAAAAGTGCCCCTGGGCCTGTTGGCAGGACCACAGCCACTGAATCCCGGGATGGACTGGAGGAACCGTGGGGGAGGGGGAGATACCTGGACGGCGCTGGCAGGCCTCTGCGTCTGCGCCATTGCAGGTAGGTCTTGACGCATTCTTGCCGCATCTCGTGCTCTCGAACTTGAGCCACACAAGGGCGCCCACCATCTGGCACGTGAGCAGCACCATATAGAAAATGAAAAACTCGTGCAAGGGAGGTGGGGACGAGAGCTCAATTCAGATCTCTGAGGACTCCATTAGGCTATTGCCAGGGACTCTGTCTTGAACCATGCAGAATGGGAGCATCAAATTATTTGGCATTATGCGCCACAATCTATGACAGTATTACTTCTTATTTTTTGTCTTTTTTTGCTCATGTCATCGATGTCTTGGTTAAAAGGATCCCCTCATTAGTATCCATTTAACACCTAAATACATCAAACAACTACTGAAAGGTGACTATTAAACCTTTACAAAGGGCCTTCCCATCTGCGGTAACACTAGTGGCAGCGGTTTTAGTACATTTTGATCTATTGGAGCTAGAAACAATTTTCTTAAAAAAACATGCAACAATGCACAACTGATGGATTAATTGTCAAAGTGGCATATTCGTAGCCAAGAAAAAATGCTGCAGCCACAGAATCCCGTGGTCCTAGTGCCCCTGCCTGCAGCTCCAGCCTCATTTGAGGGCTGGACAGCCCCACATAAACCTACATGTTACATTAGTAACAGGGTTTACCCCTATTTTACACACGCGCCTGGTGACAAGCTCACTTCAGGTCATTATAGACACAGTCTCCAGTCCTGAACTTTTCAAATATAGCTTCTTGTTTTCAAATGGGTGAATCTAATTAGTTCAAAGGGATTACAGAAACACTACAACATCCAGAATACATGTCGGGTTTGCATCACTGTGTATAGTACAAATCTTTCATGTACATATACTAGTTTGCATTAGCCTATATAAAGCAAGGTTTTTGTGTACATGCCCCAGTTTGCATCAGCTTGTATAGCACACAGCTTTCGTGTACATGTCCTGGCTTGCATTAGCATGTATAGCACATGACTTTAATAAACATGTCCTGGCTTGCATTAGCCTGTATAGCACATGACTTTAATGTACATGTATTCGTTTGTATCATCCTGTACAGTACAAGGCTTTCATGTACATGCCTGGTTTGCATCAGCCTGTATAATACTCGGCTTTCCTGTACATGTCCTGGTTTGCATTAGCCTATATAGAGCAAGGTTTTGATGTACATGTCCTGGCTTTCATCACCCTGTAGAGTACAATGTGTTCATGTACATGCCAGGTTTCCCTCAGCCTGTTTAGTACACAGCTTTCATGTATAGGTCCTGGTTTGCATAAGCCTGTATAGTAGAAGGCTTTCATCTACGTGCCTCAGTTTGCATTGGCTTGTATAGCACAAGGCATCATGTACATATCCTGGTTTGCATAAGCCTGTATATCACAAGGTTTTCATGTTCATGTCCCGGTTAGCATCAGCCTGTATAGTACACAGCTTTTGTGTACATGCCCTTGTTTACATAAGCCTGTATAGTTAGAAGGCTTTCATGTACATGTCCTGGTTTGCATTCACCTATGCAGTACAAGGCTTTCATGGACATGTCCAGGTTTGCATCAGCCTGTACAGTACACAGCTTTCATGTATATGTTCTGGTTTGCATTAGCCTGTATAATACCAGACTTACATGTACATGTCCTGGTTTGCACGAGCCTGTATAGCACAAGGCTTTCTTGTTCATGTCCTGGTTTGCATCAGCCTGTATAATACAACGTTTTCATTACATGCCCTGGTTTGCATCAGCCTGTATAGTACATGGCATTCATGTACATGCCTATATGCACCAGCCTGTATAGTACAAGGCACTCATGTTCATGTCCTGGTTTGTACCATGATGCATAGTACAAGGCTTTCAAGTTTATGTCCTGGTTTGCACCAGTCTCTATAGTACACAGCTTTCATGTACATGTCCTTGTTTGCATCAGCCTGTATAGCACACGTCTTTCATGTATGTGCCCTGGTTTGCATTAGCCTATATAGAGCAAGGCTATCATGTACATGTCCAGATTTGCATTAGCCTGTATGGTACAAATTGTTTGATGTACATGTCCTGGTTTGCATCAGCCTGTATAGCAAATGACTTTCCTGTACATGTCCTGGTTTGCATTAGGCTATATAGAGCAATGCTTTGATGTACATGTCCTGGTTTGCATCAGCCTGTATAGCACATGACTTTCCTGTACATATCCTGGTTTGCATTAGCCTATATAGAGCAAGGTTTTGATGTACATGTCCTGGCTTTCATCACCCTGTAGAGTACAATGTGTTCATGTACATGCCAGGTTTCCCTCAGCCTGTTTAGTACAAAGCTTTCATGTATATGTCCTGGTTTGCATAAGCCTGTATAGTAGAAGGCTTTCATCTACGTGCCTCAGTTTGCATTGGCCTGTATAGCACAAGGCATCATGTACATATCCTGGTTTGCATAAGCCTGTATATCACAACGTTTTCATGTTCATGTCCCGGTTAGCATCAGCCTGTATAGTACACAGCTTTTGTGTACATGCCCTTGTTTACATTAGCCTGTATAGTTAGAAGGGTTTCATGTGCATGTCCTGGTTTGCATTCACCTATGCAGTACAAGGCTTTCATGGACATGTCCAGGTTTGCATCAGCCTGTACAGTACACAGCTTTCATGTATATGTCCTGGTTTGCATTAGCCTGTATACTACCAGGCTTACATGTACATGTCCTGGTTTGCATTAGCCTGTATAGTACAAGGCTTTCTTGTTCATGTCCTGGGTTGCATTCACCTATGCAGTACAAGGCTTTCATGGACATGTACATGTCCTGGGCTGCATCAGCCTGTACAGTACACAGCTTTCATGTACATGTGCTGGTTTGCATTCACCTATGCAGTACAAGGCTTTCATTGACATGTACATGTCCTGGGCTGCATCAGCCTGTACAGTACACAGCTTTCATGTATATGTCCTGGTTTGCATTAGCCTGTATACTACCAGGCTTACATGTACATGTCCTGGTTTGCATTAGCCTGTATAGTACAAGGCTTTCTTGTTCATGTCCTGGGTTGCATTCACCTATGCAGTACAAGGCTTTCATGGACATGTACATGTCCTGGGCTGCATCAGCCTGTACAGTACACAGCTTTCATGTACATGTGCTGGTTTGCATTCACCTATGCAGTACAAGGCTTTCATTGACATGTACATGTCCTGGGCTGCATCAGCCTGTACAGTACACAGCTTTCATGTATATGTCCTGGTTTGCATTAGCCTGTATAATACAAGGCTTACATGTACATGTCCTGGTGTGCATCAGCCTGTATAGTATAAGGCTTACATGTACATATCCTGGTTTGCATCAGCCTCTATAGTACCAGGCTTTCTTGTTCATGTCCTGGTTTGCATTCACCTATGCAGCACAAGTCTTTCATGGACATGTACATGTCCTGGTTTGCATCAGCCTGTACAGTACACAGCTTTCATGTATATGTCCTGGTTTGCACCAGCCTGTAGAGTATAAGGCTTACATGTACATGTCCTGGTTTGCATCAGCCTGATAGTACCAGGCTTTCTTGTTCATGTCCTGGTTTGCATTCACCTATGCAGCACAAGTCTTTCATGGACATGTACATGTCCTGGTTTGCATCAGCCTGTACAGTACACAGCTTTCATGTATATGTCCTGGTTTGCACCAGCCTGTAGAGTATAAGGCTTACATGTACATATCCTGGTTTGCATCAGCCTGATAGTACCAGGCTTTCTTGTTCATGTCCTGGTTTGCATTCACCTATGCAGCACAAGTCTTTCATGGACATGTACATGTCCTGGTTTGCATCAGCCTGTACAGTACACAGCTTTCATGTATATGTCCTGGTTTGCATTAGCCTGTATAATACAAGGCTTACATGTACATGTCCTGGTTTCCATCAGTCTATATAGAGCAAGGCTTTCACGTCCATGCTTTGGCTTGCATTAGCCTGTATAGTACAAAGCTTTCTTGTACATGCTCTGGTTTGCATTAGCCTATATAGTACAAAGTTTTCATGTAGATGCCCTTGTTTTCATCAGCCTGTATAGCACACAGCTTTCATGTACATGTCCTGGTTTGCATTAGGCTGTATAGCACACGGCTTTCATGGACATGTCCTGGTTTGCATGACCCTGTTTAGCACAAGGCGTCTGTGCTAAAATTCCATTGATATTTTAAGTTTTGAACAAGCACTGGCAATGCCAACAGTAATGCTGTATGGTAATCTGAAGCTTTACAAGTAGATAGTATGATAATAGATACATATTTGTGTGGAAGCACAGAACTGTAGAATAATATTACTAGAGGTCGAAAGGTCAGGTGAAAGTTGCAGTGTGAACCAAAAAAAAAACCATGTATATTAATGACTACCCTTCTTTCATCTGTGCTATTGCCAGAGAAAAACATAATGAATTATGTGGCTATCCAAAACACTTTAATAGCATTCCAATGTCATGTCTGCCCCTGAAGATTCAAGCTGAGGATACCTTGGTGGGGCACAGAGACACGCGGCAGGAATACCAGCATAAATTGCAGTTCGCACTGCATTTCGCCACTCGTGGAACTTCGCAGAGTTTTTTTGTAATTTCGCATAGCAAAACACCTCAAACTACACCCAGGCCTATTAAAAATTCAGAAATATCCTGATGAATCTGAGTTTAGTGACAGGGTGTCATTTGAAGCACTCAGATTAACCATAGTGACAGTTAATGCTGAGGAAAAGTTTGGAAAAAAAGTGCTTTTGTAGACACTTATTTACAATAGTAAGTCTGGTAAAGGGACATTTAACAGATAATAGCCAATGTCATACCATCTTGCTTTCCAACACATCTCCCAATTAAAACAGTACTCCACAAGCAGGGGACAGCCTATTGGCCGGACCGCAAAGATCCATAAACGGGACCATGTAAAGTCCAAGAAAGAAACCTGGAATTAGATTGTTTTTTTAAATGTGTATAGCTGTGATATTTAGGCTGGGGTAGGATATCACCTAATTAAAGATACCAGCCACAGACATTTGTGAAAACGATCCCATTTCTGTGGAGCAAGTTATGGATTTTGTGGAGAATAACAAAAGTACTGCACCCATATTCCAAACTTCTACAGATAAGAAAAGTGCAACACATATGTGGCTAGATCTGCCATAAAGGAGAAAGAACAGATAATTGCCAAAATCTTTACCATCCAAAGTCACTAGGGTGAGGAAAGTCTGGCACCTAGCTATAAAAAGCTTAGGGTGTGTCGATGTTAAGAAGACATGGTTGTGGTAGGTTTGCCTATAGCCCAGCGATGTTATTTAAGGGATAAAAATAGGTACCCAAATTGGCATTTTATTTTTTGTTGTTCACCAAAGTCCCCAAAAACCTTCCAACTAGTTTGCCACATGTGGACACCCTGAACCCAGAGACAGCCCAGACATGTCTGGCATCTCTACATTCAGAAGACTTAGAGGTTGGGGTCAAACCTTGGGTGGGATATGCTCTTGCATGAGGGACACTAGAGGCAAGCACACATTTATTTGAAAAACAAATACAATAAATCTAAAAAGCATCCTGTTTAGCGCAAAAATGGTATAACAATTAGGATGTGGAGATGTTTGAAATAAATAGTTGTGATATGTTTCCTTTTAGCCTAGGGGTGATACTTACGGCCTAAGGACAGAGACTCTATGTAATGAGTTTAGCTTTTATTTCCTTTCCAAGTTTCCTAAATGCACTGTGACTAGTTTATCAAATGATGTCACCTGCAACCCACACATGATCTACACGAGTCTGCTTACTTCAAACTTAGGAGGATCAGAGGAACACAAAGGGTGGTCAAACCACGTTTATGGAAAATCTCCCCAGAAAATCTGTCAAACAATATAATCAGTGTGTTGTACCGTTTAGCCAGTAAGACAAGAGAGGCTTTGCTTCCAAAAACAGATTCCTTAGGTTGCACAGAATTAGAAAATATATTGTTTTTATATTGTTCACATAGTGCTGAGTTTGTGTACTATCATCAAATTAACAGGGCTCATTAAACAAAGATTACGCTACAACGTAGTAATTTGTGTATATATGAAATAACTGATTGTGCAGTCTATATTCCCTAGGAAAAGAAAACTCACACACTTTTCCTAAGGACGGCTTTCAGACATTCAAAGCAACATTGCATTGGTTAGTGGTTCTTGATTTCGTTTTGAGGAATGTAAAACAACATATAGCTAACTTGTTAAAAATAAGAAGGGATCCCCACATTTTATATCATGTCTTCAAGCAGCACTGAGATACTGATGAAGGGTTTGCACCAATACACTGTTTTAAGTATGCCAAAAAACATATAATTTGTGTGACTGCTTAAAGAACAAAGGGGTTCATGTGTTTAGACGACCTAATGAAAAATAGAAAATAAAAACGAAGCTGTGCCGCAGAGGAGCACATGGACCCCAGCCTGTGAATGGTTAATTTGAAAGTCTTTCTATGTACTAGAGTAGATACCGTGATGTGCTAAGTGTGCCTTAGAGCTGGTGTTTGTTTGGGGGTTTCCTGAGTCCAGTAAGGTTGCTTTGCATCTCCCTTCTGTCCACTGTGCGGGTTGGTTGTTGGGCGTGACTCTCAGTGACCCCTTGTTGTGTGGTTGCTGAGCTGAGTCAGCGCCGGGTGTGCGGTGTAGTTGCGTTTGTACCCCTCTACTCGGCGTTGCTGGGAGCACAGGCGCGCCCTACTTTCTAACGGAGGCCCGTTGGTCCTGGGGGCAGATCATGAAACTTGCCTTGCCTCCCCTCCAGGCTTTGCCAACAGTCTGAAGGCGAGGAGGCCTCGCCGAGGGAGACTTTTCGTTCTTTCTTGTTTGTCGGCTTAGCCTGGTGATTACCCCTGGCTGTTTTTGGCACAGTTTGATGTCGTTGGCTATATCACCAGGTGGGGCTTTGCTGCCTAGGAGAGAACTGAGTAGGAGTTAATACACTAGCACCCAGAGGCGATTCATGGGTCTTCTATTGATGGACTGAACTGGCTCAGCACAGGGCTGAAGGCGTATTTTTATGTGCCTTCAGTGTGTAAAGTAAATTCTTTTAACCTGATATTTCTCTGAGTTCTTGCTTTATTCTCAAACTCTACAGCACGAGTTTAATTTCAATAGCCACAAGGATGACTTCAAGAAAGAGAGAAAGGGAGGGAGGGACGCGGTAGAGAAAAGGCAACCAGAGATGGAGAAACGAGAGACGAGAGAAGAAGAAGAGACAGAGAAAGGATAGAGGGGGAAGATAGATATAGTGCAATGAAGGAAATGAGGCTGGTTTTAACATTTGTGCCGGGGCTGCCTTGGTTCCCAAGTCAGGCCCTGGAAACAATGAACAGGGACTACCACTTTCTGTTTCTCAGATGTGCTGTCTAGAAGGATGCACTTACTTGGAGAAATACCGGGTTAAATATATTCTCTTTGCATACTGTTGTTATTGTTGTTATTGTTATTTTATATTTGTAGAGCGCCAATCACCATAGGTCTCTAGGCGCTGCAGATGCATTAGAATAATTTCTCTCTATGCTGAGTCAGCAAGATAAGATCCCAGCACTCTATATGTGCTGGATCAAAAGGGCACTCTGTTAATTGCGTTTCCAACAAATAACAAATACATGAACTCATTGAATAATAAAATAAATAACAAAGCCTTATCGTACATATAGATGTTAGGCAGCCCGAATGTTTGTTATGATGTACGCTGATTCCTTAAAATGGCGGTCAGAGGTAGGAGATCCATGGACGGCTGAAGAGTGTTTTAATGCCTCTCAATCGTGAAACCTGTCATATATTTTTGGCATTGTTCTCAAAATGTGCAAATGCACTTTATTTTAATTTTATACTCTGCACTTTAAGAGGTTTGATTCCCTCTGACGTAATTGCATCAGTATGCTTTATTTTATTTTATTTACCAGCCTCAATGGGGGACTTATTTTAAGATAAGTTATTATGTTGTGTCATATTCATCTCTTTTATGATTTTATTTTTAAAATCGAATAAAGATCTTTGAAATGAATGAAATAAAATAAATAAGAGGTCATTGTTACCTTAAAAGGGATGGCTTAACCACCCTTTTAATTAAAACCTTCTGGATCTTTAGCTCAGTTTCTGACTTTTCATAAATGGGTTTTCTACCCTGTCTTACACTTATGTTTGGGGAACTGTATGTATATTTTTTCATTTTGATCTACACACAAGAGGGGAGAGGGCCCCAATAGTTTAAACTCCAATACCCCAAGCCCCCTAAGGAAACCAGTTAATCACACGCAGGGAGTATAAAGAGTGCACAACTTCGGCCCTACAGTAGCTCTCCCTAGAGTGCACAACTTTGGCCCTACAGTAGCTCTCCCTAGAGAGGTTATTGGGGCTGCGAGCTGCTGTAAAAACAAGAGGAAGCGCTAACCTTTGCGCACTGCTCACAGGCTACTTAGATAATCAATTTGGAGCGTTTTTAGCGTCTAGTAAAATTTTATCGTTTTTATTCTGGGGGCTGTTTTTAGAAATTGGGAATTGAATTAGCAGGCACACTGACACTTTACACACTCGTACCTCCTAAATATTGTACTTAAATCCGCTTTGTTTCGTGATTTCACTCGGCGGCGGGCGCCATCTTGGGTGAGGAAGGCGAGGTCAGCGCTCAAGTCGGGCCGGCCTCCCGCCCTCCCATAGTATTTAGGCGCGCCCTACCCAGCGCTCTCTGCCCTACAGTAGCTCTCCCTAGAGAGGTTATTGGGGCTGCGAGCTGCTGTAAAAACAAGAGGAAGCGCTAACCTTTGCGCACTGCTCACAGGCTACTTAGAAAATCAATTTGGAGCGTTTTTAGCGTCTAGTAAAATTTTATCGTTTTTATTCTGGGGGCTGTTTTTAGAAATTGGGAATTGAATTAGCAGGCACACTGACACTTTACACACTCGTACCTCCTAAATATTGTACTTAAATCCGCTTTGTTTCGTGATTTCACTCGGCGGCGGGCGCCATCTTGGGTGAGGAAGGCGAGGTCAGCGCTCAAGTCGGGCCGGCCTCCCACCCTCCTCCTCCCTATATCATGTGTCACCCAACCAGACGGCGCAGCGGGCTGGCGCAGCGGGCGCGCCGGAAGCGCGCCGAAGTCGAGCCAAAGTCCAGCCCGTCTGCGCCCGTCTGCGGCCGGACGGGGCACGGGGCCACAAACCCTGGTACTTCAGCTCAAAACACCATAAGGTATGGCAGACACGCACTACTTGCTCTACAACCCGACACACCTGTCGACTGCCAACACGCCATGTCTGCCCAGTCACTTATAAAATGCACAAGGTGCCGCTTTGAACCCCTTCTTCAAATCCCAGACACTAACTCGGGCCCTATCATCAAAGCTGCACTATTGAATTGCAGATCCCTACGGAAGCATGCTCTAGAAATCTATCATTTACTAGAGGACCAAAATCTGAATATTCTTTTTCTAACTGAAACCTGGCTAGATGATCACTCGGACCCGGATATTATCCAGGCCATGCCCAACGGCTATTCTCTATCCAGACTGGACAGGAAGGACGGCAGAGGAGGTGGCATTGCCATTGCCACGAAAGCCCCTCTAGTCTGTTCCCTAGTGCACACTCAGGTTGATCATAGTGAAGCCGGTACCTTCACAATTAACACTGGCCCCAATCATTCGATCTCTGGCATCTTGATATACCGACCGCCAGGTACACTATATGAGTTTATACCGACCCTAATGGAAGCGGTCACTCATTTAGCACTGAGGAAATCCAGACTGTTAGTGCTAGGGGATCTTAATGCTCACTTCGAAGATCATTTAGATAAAAACGCTGATGATATCCGAGTGGAATTGCAATCTGTTCAGCTTGATCTAAAAAATAAAGAGCCTTCTCATCAATTAGGACACCTACTAGACCCCGTTTTTGGTAACTGGCAGGGAGTTCATACTTCCGATCCCATACCTATACCTTGGTCGGACCATTATATTATTCCCATCACAATACAGCTTGACAGAACGGAGATTGTTCGTCATCAATCCCTGCGATACAAACGCAGGAAGTGGAAGAACTTCTCTCTTGACTCTTTTAAGCAAATTGTACACGATGAAGGCCCTCCCAAAGGGATAGACTGTGAAGCAGCTAATGACAACTTAAATAACATCGTCACTAAGGCCCTGGACATCACAGCCCCAAGTCGCTCCATGTCCAATGCCAGGAGACCTAAGAAAACTGCTCCTTGGTTTAGCCAAGAATTGCAAGCCATGAAAACGGCTTGTAAGAAACTTGAGAGAGCTTGGCGCCAGAATCTCTGTGCAGATATTAAAATACAATATAAAACAACGCAGAGAGAATATTATAAATCAGTTCGTTTGGCCAAAGCAAAGCATTATCACACCCGTATTTTGGAAGCAGGCAATTCCTCCAAGGAACTGTTTCTGATATACAAAGAGATATCCATAGTGGACATGACTTCCCCCGCTCACAATGACTCGGTGGAGGCGTGCAACAATATTGCACAGTATTTTGCGGGCAAAATACATAAAATCTATACTAGTTTCTCTAACCAGATAGACTCGGCCACGGACTTTATAGAAAATGACAAACTTGTAAATACACCTGTATGTTTAAACTCTTTTACAGTCCCTTCCTATGAAATCCTGTCCAAAATGTGCAATAAAATTAAATCAGGCTCCCCTAGAGATCCGGCACCCCCGAAAATTTTAGCTGATGCCTTTCCTGTGTTAGAGCCTCACTTCAGGCACTTATTACACGCCTCCTTTACTACTTCTCGCCTTCCGGAGGAATGGAAACAAGCAATAGTACTACCCATTAAGAAAAAAGCAAACATCAGCATGGACATCATGGACAACTTACGACCCATATCCCTGCTACCCTATGTGGCCAAGTTAGCTGAGAAAATCGCTAACAGTCAACTTATGGAACATCTTGAGACCCATAATGCTTTCCATAAATCTCAGTCGGGTTTTAGAACTGGCTTCTCTACGGAGACAGCTCTCCTGAGGGCCATTGAAACCTTACGAGAAGGAGCAGATAAGGGAAAGACAATGGCCCTTATCATGCTTGATCTCAGTGCCGCTTTTGACACTGTAGCACATTCCATCTTGCTACAGTGTCTAAATAAAGCGGGAGTCACCAACAAGGCACTGGGCTGGCTGAAATCTTTCTTAATTAACAGGACCTTCCAGGTTCAAAGAGGTACTTTCCTCTCTGACAGGGTGATGCTGGAACAGGGGGTTCCTCAGGGCTCTGCCCTGAGCCCCACCCTGTTCAATCTCTACATGGCCCCTCTGGCAGAAGTGGTGCAATCGTTCGGCGTAGAGCTTGTCTCCTACGCCGACGATACGCAACTCCTCATATCTCTGACCCAGGCCCCTTCTAAGGAAGCTGATAACTTCAACGCGTGCATGTCCAAACTGGCTATGTGGATGAATGAACACTGTTTGAAACTTAATGGGACAAAAACAGAGGTCCTCATTATAGGAGGTAATGAGGTCAAATGGACGACAGAGTGGTGGCCCAGTTGCCTGGGACCCCTGCCCTCGCCTGCACAAGAGGCGAAGAATTTAGGTGTATGGGTGGATAATAAACTGTCATTTGACAGCCACGTAAAGAAGACTGTTGGCAAATGTTTTGGGGTGATGAAGACCCTCAACCGCACCCTCGACCTGTTACCCATTAACTCCAGACGTACTATGACGCAGGCACTTATAACGTCCCGTATTGATTACGGCAATGTACTACTCATGGGGACTTCAGTGAAAAACATAAAAAAGCTACAAGTTCTACAAAACTCGGCAGCCCGCCTGGTACTAAGGCTTCCCCGCCGAGCTCCTTCACGTCCCTCTCTAGCAGCCCTACACTGGTTACCGATCAGTAAGAGGATTGTTTTTAAAGCCATGCTCTGGTGCCATAAAATCATTCATCACAGAGCTCCGGCATATATGTCTGATTTGGTGTCTGTCTATGAACCTAACAGATCTCTTAGATCCAAAGGAATGGTTCTACTCAAAACTACCTGCCCCAAAAAAGCTAAAATGGGTGGCAGATCATTTCGCACCTTAGCTGCCAAGCAATGGAACCTCCTGCCCCTAGATATTAGGCTGGAGAGTAATGAAATCAGATTCAGGAAGAAGTTGAAAACCTGCCTCTTTGCTGTGTGAACTGGTTCGCTTCTTTTTTTTTTCCCTCTGCTGCTGCTCTCTTTCTCTATAGCGCGGGGACACGCCGGGAGGTGTTACCATGCGCTCTATAAACTCCTTTAAACTAAACTAAACTAAACTTAAACTAAACAACTACCACAGTGGAAAATTCCCCAGTTTGGAAAAACTGCCCTCACTCACATACCGAAGTATGTGACAAGCTTCATCATAGGGCCTGCTACAAACGCCCTTGTGTAGCCACATCCAGGGCGGAGCATTAGGGAGGGGGAAAAACAAATAAAATCCATGTGACAAGACGTACGATACGATCAATTAATACGTACAACGAATAACATACATGAGTGGTGAAACGTGTAAGTGAACACCTCGTGAATCTGATGTAAGTGTGACGAAAAAGGTGCAGTTAGGATGTGATTAAAACTGATTAGGGGTGCCAATAGAAAATATTGCTTTATTAAACCTAATTTTGATACCCCTATCAGGATTAAAAGTAAAAAGAAAGGATGGGATAATGTCTTACAGAGAAAATGAGGTTCCTCAAGACTACCCTCCTACCACTGCTAGAGTCAACATGTTTTTCGACCGCTTCCATTGTGCCCCAAGAGGTCACTTCGGTCTTCCTCAGGACTGTCGCAGTCAAATCCACTCGTCACCCTGTACCGTAATTCAGTCACAGGGTTTCCCGAAAATAGTTGGTCTCATAAATCCATACTCATCCGGGTTTTTTTTCAAATTGTACAGTGGAGAAAATATCCCCAAAGTCACCGGGAGAACATATACTGAAAAAGAGTAAGGAATAATAAGAAGGGTGCAGGTACTTGCCCCCCATAATTCTACTCTATTCCTCCCTGAGTGTTCTGTATTGCTAACACAGATAATTCTTCTGGTACAAGGACTGAGCTTCAATAACGTTCCACACAAACTTGAATGTATGTCATTTAGGCTATGTTGTCTTATTAGACATTCGAAAAGACTAGTATAAATTCCTGAGTCTTGAATCAAGATTATAAACTAGTGTGGTCATGAACAAGGCATACACTCATCTGCCCCAAGCCAGACCCGGGACCCCACTCAGCCCACACACACTCCACCCAAAAACCACTCATATTAAATAGTAGGCACGTGATTTAAGACCCTCGAAAATGAGGCTTGTAATATGCAATCAAATCAAACTTACAGAGTTTATGAGCTACATAAACTCGAACTGGTGCCCGTCAGGAGGGTATGCCAGTGAACACAATCTAAGAGGAATCAAGCGTGTAAAATGATTAGCAGCTGCCCCTTAGGTTGGTTTGGCGATCTTCAGATAACTGGTAAAGTGCCAGTCATTAACGAGCTCCCCCATTCACCTTACCGTTCAGTTAGGTCATCCCTGCCCAAACGTGAACCTGAATCCAGTGACACCGCGTAGTTGGCGGTCGCAGTGTCGTTTCCTCTATTAGTCGAGCCACCACTCGTGATCCGCCCCGCCGTCCAGCGTATAGAGCGTCATGGCGTCCCGACGTCTCCGCGTCCGGAGTACGGGGCAGTCGGGAAGTGTAGTCTCGACGGGGTTTTCAGTGCTAACGTAGTGCTAGCCACGGGTTGCGCCAGTTGGTATGCAGCCCTACCTTAGCTAAAGTAAAAGCAACCACATAAGCGCTGCTTAGAACTTAGTCCTGTTATCTGTTTTTGCCTAAAATGCGTGTTGTCCACCCGAACATCAAGGAGTAAGGGACTATCTACAATGGATGGTAACGGCTGGCCCCGACCATGGATATCGATCTGTGCACAAAAGAGAATGTGGATCAAAGGAACTCCGGGCTATAATGAATCATAGCTCGTCCTGCCCAATCGTCTTATTATCCACAGTTGAACCTGGTATATTCCTGAAAGATACTGATGTGATAGAGGCTCTATAGTAAGATCTCCGTAGTCCCAGTAATGTAGGGGCGGTGTCACAACTGGTATGTGTATCTATGACTATCATAATATTTCACCAGAGCACGATGACCCTCCCCTGCGTGTGATTATTTTTTCATTTTACCACATTTCTGACATTTTGTATACCTGCGAGATCAGGGCTTTGCCGTCCATATTCTGTAGATGGCCAGTCCCTTAAATGAGGTGGCCCGTTTCCATTTACAGGCCATTTAAAAAACTTTTTAGGGGCCGACACTTACAGAGCACATGAAAAACGAGCAGCGAGCACTTTTAAACACACAAAAACCTTTGTGAGTACATTTTCTATAAGCGTAAAACCACCTCTGGTGAATGTCTAAATTGCTTATAAAATCATAAAAACATTAATTTTGAGGATGTGAGCTAGATGTACACATGCAAACTGATTCATGAATTTGACCCTTGAATGTTCTCTGGTTCCAACGCATTCGTAGACTGTGACCTTCTTAATCCATTCTTATGGATGGAAGAAAAGCCCACACGAATCAATTCACCAAAATGCAAAGGGTAGCAGAAGTGACCACACCCTTTGACCCTAATAACATCACAGGAAGTGACATTTTATGATCTTTGAATCTTCCAAAGAAGTCATGACACATGATGACTGTGGAAGTTCCTTAATAGCTGTATGTTTATTAGGATGCTGACATGATCGTTGCTGGACTACTTGCCCTGAATTGTAGCAAATGAGCAGAAAGAGTAAGCCAGATCTCCTCTTTGGGACGCAATGCCTTGAGATAAGTTGGTAAAAAGTGTGGTCAAACAGTGCATTTTAAAGCACACTTTTCGCATAAATTTGGAGAATCTCTATAGGATCTGAAAGGGCACTCATTAAATATTCAAGTCCTTTTATGGTGTACAAATATCATAAAACCTAATGCTTACCTGGAGTTGACCCCTTTTCATTCAAAATGTGGTATGGGTGCCATGTATCTAAAAAAAAAAACTACATTATGCATGGGCAGGCATTTTGTCATGGGTGTCTCCATATGTCATGGGTGTCCCCTTATGCAGAACAAGACATACAATATGCCAGTGCTGAGTTTTGTAATCCAAATACAATGGATGAACCTTAATCCAAAAGTTACCTCAGTATTTCAGGCTAGTATTGTGTCATGGTTGCCGTCTTCTATACGAAATGAAATTAAATTAATAGCGATTTCTAAGGTGCACAGCTACTCCAAGGAGTATCCCAGTGCGAGCAGTGAGATTGTAATATGCAAAGCGTTAGGGCCTTATTAGGAGTTTGGCGTTTTGGAGTTTTGGGAGTGGGACCGCCCGCTCTGCCAAACCCATGTAGGAACCATTCGCCAGATCAGGAGTATTCTTCTGGTCTGGTATGTGGTTCTTTGGTATTCCCAGGGGGGTGCCTATAAAATAGGCACCGCAATGGGAATGTCAAAGGCAGTACCTTTATGGCATGGACTGCTGCAATCCATGCCAAGCAGGTACTGGTGTGCATGCACACAGGGAGGCACCTGTTGTGCGCTCCTGTGTGCATCCACCTGACGTGAAACGCCAAGGGACGCTATCGGCCCCTTTTGTTTCCTCACCGCCACACTTTTGATGATGGTCGGACCGCCAAGGGGCGCTGTCGGCCCCTTTTGTTTCCTCACCGCCACACTTTTGATGATGGTCGCACCACCATGAAAAGTATGGTTGTGCGGAAACTCGTAATATGTGTGGCGGGCCGCAGGGGCCACACCAAGCATATTGCGGCCTCAAGATTGCTAATAAACCGCCAGGGATCACTGATCCCTGGCAGCTGCAGTGGTCCCAGGGTAGCCCAACCGCCCTGGTCCTAATAGGGCGGTTGGCGTACCACCACAGCCGCACCCCTGCAAGTCTGGCAGACCATGGACTGCCAAACTCTTAATAAGCCCCCAAGATTTGCACAAAGAGCCAGGTTTCTTCTTAAACAGTGTAACCTCACTCATCATCCATGGGTGTTATCCCTAGTGGCAAGAATTACCTTTAACCACATCATTGCTACTGTATATTCCCGTGCTGTGCTGCAATTTTCATAATCCCTTGTTATGTGAAAAGGTCAACTCGTCATAAGCACAGCGCAGGTAACACCCATGACGAGTTGACCTTGTCACAAGCATCGGAGGTGTTAATGTGCCGGTATTTTGCCTATGCCAAGAATTTCCTTAGGTATGTCAGCAACTTTCCACAGGTGCCCCACATATGCCAAGAATTATCTGCAGTATGCAACATCAAGTACTTTGTAATGGGTGCTCCCATAAGACAAGAATTCCCTTCAGCATATCAGGGCCAACTGTAGAGTCACAATCATAACACCACATTCTCACACAGGCTCACTTACATTTAGTCACATGGGTTCTCACCCACACTGATTCTCATTAATTCTCGTTTGCACTCACCCATTCACTCTCATCCACTCTTTTGCACTCACTCTTACACTCCCGCACTCATCCTCCCTCATACACACTCATTCTTACTCTGATTTACTCATGCTTTGTTACCCACTCATACTCACTTGCGCTCACTCTTACTCTCACCCCTTTATTCTCACTCACTCTGACTTGTTCATTCTCACTCATTCAATCCTTGTTCCTTTTCACTCATTCAATCTCACTTACTCTCATGTTCACGATCACTCTCACTCATTCATACTTTGCCACTCACACTCAATTGAAGCCACCCTTTCTCCCACTCTTTCTTATTTATTCTCTCTCACTCTGACTCACTCATTCTCACCCATAGCTACATTTGTAACTCACTCTCACTCATTCTCACTCACACTCTCTAATACTCCCACATACTCATTGTTACTCATTGATTTTCACTCAAACTCAATCACATGCAGTGATCTTACTTTACTTCACTCATTATCACTCTTTGTTATACTCACCTGCTACCTGCCACTGACTCTCAATCACTTGCTCTCACAAATGCTCACACATACGAACAAAAGTTACTTACCTGTAAACTGTGGTTCTCCAGTATTGGTGTCTTTCATAGATTCACATGCTTGAATAACATTCCCCGTCGTCGAAGTGGGATTCCCACGGTAGATAAAATAGTAGTAACATATGCATGTATACATGAAAAATATCATAAATAAAAATATACATACATATAATGTAATAAAAATGTAAATTTAAAAAGTACCATAGAACATAATAGGCCCATTGAAAAGCCTAAGGGAGAACTCACTTTAGTAGCATATTAGTGTCATTATGTGTTGGTTCACATTCCAGCCAATCAGGCTGTAGCCTCCTCTAGAACCTTCTCCTCAGAAGCCCAAGTCTTCCGATTTTCGTAGCGCAAAGTAAGTAAAAGTGCCTGAGGAGAAGAGAGCCTCTGAGGGGAGGATGGGAGGGTCGCATGTGAATCTATGAAAGACACACCAATACTGGAGAACCACAGTTTACAGGTAAGTAACTTTTGTTCTTCTCCAGTATTAGGGGTGTCTCTCATAGATTCACATGCTTGAATGTAAATGTACATGTATTTATATAGCACAAATCACTGACCGAGGTCGGTATCTAAGCGCTTGCTTAGGGAACCCGTCCTGGTATTCCCCTGTGAGATAACCCCAGCAGGGTATCCACAAGGTGAAAGCCAGGCATCCCGCCACGAGGGGCTGTTGTGGAGATTAAGCAAGCTATTGCCCAGAGTGTGAACCCGTGAGTCGAGAAGGCACCGGAGCGAGAATTATTGAGTCCATGGAATTTTTTAGCCCAAGACCCGCCGAGGTGGGGAATTGAACCCTGGTCCAGGGCCGATCTCAGCTTCCGGGTCTGCCACCTCTAACCCCTGAGCCACACTTCTCCACAGAAGTGAATAAGAGTAGAAAGCAGTAAATCATCACATAAGTCATAAAGATGATATACCAAAGCAAGTAAGGTAAACATATCAGTCAATATGCAATAAATACCAAAATATTATTAGAAAAAAACCTTTATGACTGGAGGTGGGTAGCAACAGAGGCTCACCTTTATTGGAAAAGATTCCGCAGCACCGCTTGACCTACTGCCGCATCCGCAGCGTCTGTTGATTGCAGGCAGTAGTGTTTTGTAAAAGTATGGCTGCTCGACCAAGTAGCAGCTCTGCAGATCTGCCTCAGGGGTACCCCCGCAAAAAGGGCAGCAGAAGTAGACACCGCTCTAGTTGAGTGAGCACGAACTGGAGCAGGAAGGGACTTCCCAGCCCGTTGGTGGCAAAAGGATATGGTAGAGGATATCCACCTGGTTATGGTCTCTTTGGTAACAGGTTGTCCTTTGCAAATTGGGCCATACGCCACAAACAATTGATCTGACTTTCTGACAGTTGCAGTTCGCTGAATGTAAAATTTGAGACAACGTTTCACATCCAATGAGTGCAATGACCGCTCAGCTGGAGTTTGCGGAGCAGGAAAGAAAGTCTTCAGGATTACAGGTTCGTTGAGATGAAAGTCACTGGGAACCTTCGGGATGAATTTAGGATTAGTTTGCAATGTCACAGCCTCATTGGAGAATTGTAGAAAAGGAGGCTGTATGGTAAATGCCTGGATGTCACTGACACGCCTCGAGGATGTCAAGGCGAGCAAGAGAGCAACCTTCTATGTGAGAAATTTTAGACTTGCAGAGTGGATAGGCTCAAATGGAGGTAGAAGCAGTTGAGACAAGACCAAATTTAAGCGCCAAGCAGGTGGAGGGCAACGGATAGGTGGAAACATCCTAAAAAGGCCCTTGTAAAATTGCTTAATGATTCTCGAGGAACATAGAGATGTAGAACCATCATGACGGAAGTGGGAAATCGCCGCCAGAAACACTTTAAGAGTTGAGTGTGAAAGTCCTGATCTCGCCAGGGATACAAAGAAAGGCAAGATCTGTTCAGGTTTTGCAGTCATGGGGTCCAAATCTTTAGTGCCGCACCAGACACAGAAACGCTTCCACTTTAATTGATAGGTTTTAATGGTGGATGGAGCGCGAGCACGCGCTAACACCTCTCTGCAGTCCTTGTCGATATTCAGACGTGCAAATTCATTGTATTCAGGTTCCAGACATGGAGTTGGAGGTGTGCCGGATCCGGGTGACAGATTTGTCCCTGCTTCATCGTGAGGAGGTGAGGTAGAGGATGAAGCGGTATCGGGTCGGACTGTGAAAATAGGCGCAGGTCCGTGAACCATGGACGCCTCGGCCATTTGGGTGCAATCAGGATGATGTGGCAAGGTTGAAACCTCATCCTGTGTAACAGGCGAGGAATTAGAGGAAGTGGAGGGAAAGCGTAGATGAAGTCGTTCGACCAATTGATCGAAAATGCACTTCCGCTCAACTCTCTGTGGGGATGCCGACTTGCAAAGCGTTGGCATTTCCTGATGGTAGCAGTCGCGAAAAGATCCATCCGCGGCTGGCCCCACCGCCGTAAGATGAAATCGACGGTTGGTTGGTTGAGTTCCCACTCGTGATTGTCTGACGACGCCCGACTGAGTGAGTCCGCCAGAACATTGGCCATACCCGGCACATGGATGACTGTGAGATGAATTTGATGTTGAATCGCCCAATCCCATATTTCTTGTGCCAGTTGTGAAAGTAGGAGAGACCTCGTGCCGCCCTGCTTGTTGAGGTAGTGCATGCTGGTGGTGTTGTCTGTCCTCACCAGCAGAGTGTGTCTCTGCACTAACCTCTGGAAGGACTTTAGGGCCAAGAAAATCAGCAAGAGTTCCAGGCGATTGATATGTCAAGTACGTTGGGTCGCCGTCCACTTTCCTTTTACAGACATGCCGTCGAGATGCGCTCCCCATCCCTCGAGAGACGCGTCTGTTGTAAGCGTCAGAGTCGGAGGTTCGTCTTGGAATGAACGGCCCGTAGATATGTTTGGAGGGTGAGCCCACCACTCCAGCGCTTTCTGGATGCAAGGTGTTAGAAGGACTTTGACCTCGAATGACCCTGACACCTGTTTCCACTGTTTGTCTAATTCCTCCTGTAGAGCCCTCATGTGCAATCTGCAATTGGGGATAAGTTGGATGCCCGAGGAAGCCATGCCAAGGAATGATTTGAACATTTGGACAGAAACGTACAGTTTTGACTGTAGGAATTGCACCATCTTTACCATGCGGTCCTGTCTTTCTTGGGAAACGAACACTTTCCCCCGCCGAGAATCTAGCGAGGCTCCGAGAAAATCTCGCCTTTGCGACGGATGAAAGTGTGACTTCTGGCAATTGATTGAAAGCCCCAAGGTTTGGAAAAGGGAGACGCAGACCTGAGTGTGCTGCTTCGTCAGTTGAAAAGTCTTGGCCTTGATGAGGCAGTCGTCCAGGTATGGATAAAATTGGACGCCTTGCAGACGCAGGAAGGCAGCTACCGGGGCCAAGATCTTGGTAAAGACCCTCAGCGCTGATCGAAGGCCGGATGGTAGGACCTTGAATTGGAAGTGCAGCTGTCCGACTGTGAAGCGTAGATACTTCCTGTGTCTGGGGTGAATTGGCACATGGAAATATGCGTCTTGGAGGTCGATCGTTGAAAAGAATTCCCCTGGATTGAGATAATCCAGAATTTGAAGCAGAGTTAACATCTGAAAAGTTTTCGAAATGATAAATTTGTTCAGGGCCCGTAAATCCAAAATTGGTCGCCATTCCCCCTACTTTTTCTTGACTAAGAAGAATCGGGAATAAAACTCCTTGCCTCGTTGACCTTACGGCACTACCTCGATGGCTCCTTTTTTGATCAACAATTTTACCTGGGCTAAAAGTTCTTTGAGATGGGGAGAGGGTGGCCCCGAAGGTGGATGAGTGGGAGGGAATTTTGTAAACTCCAGGGTATGTCCTTTGGAGATAACGTCCAGGACCCACTGGTCGGAGGTGATTTCGGACCATTTGCAAAATGAGATGCGACCTCCAAGATTTACAGTCGGCAGTAGAAAGGAACTGAGACTGTCACTGCTTTTTATTGTTTGAGCCACCTCTGTATGTTGTTTTTCGTTGGTATGGTCTGGTGTTGTCTGACGATTCTGGGATTGGTAGGAGCCCCTCTGCCGGTTATCGTTGTAGGTGTTGTACGAACGATATTGACCTGATCCTCGAAAATTAGAGGAACCTCCGCCTCTACCTCGTGCCCCCGAAAGGGCCGTTTCTTGTACTGGAGGTTAGCTAAGGACTTTGCAGTGTCGGTGTCCTTTTTTATCGTCTCAAGGGCATCATCTACATGCTTGCCAAACAACGAATCCCCGTCGTACGGTAAGTCCAGGACTTTTGCTTGTACCTCTGGACGGAAGGTGGTAGACTTCAACCAGCCTTGACGCCTCAAGACTGCAGCCCCAGCCAATTGACGAAAGCCCGTGGAGGAAATGTCGAGCGCGCAATCAATAATTTTGAATGAAATTATCTCTCCCTTCTGAATAATGGCCTGCGCTTCTGCACGGATGACATCGGGTATTTGAGGAATCAGTGCGGCAATCTCGGACCACATCTGGCGGTCGTAACGGCTCAAAATAGCCAAGGTATTAGCCGCCCTCACAGAAGTAGCCGCCATTGTTGTAAATTTTTTGCCTATAGAGTCCAACTTGCGGCCTTCCTGATCAGGAGGAGACGTGAGTGGTGTAGCAGGATTACGGGATCTTTTCTGTGCTGCCTGAGTTATAACCGAATCTGCTTTCGGTTGTGACACCAAATAGGCCGGGGAAGACGCCGGAGCCTTATATTTTTTGTCCAATCTGGGCAAAACTGCAGGTACCGAATTCGGATGTTGCATTAATTTAAGGCCCTCCTGCCAAATATAGTCAATGATTGGTATTGTGTGGGATTGCCTTCGTGATAGGTCCTTAAAATCATACAAGAAGCGTTCACTTTCATCTTGTTGTTTTTCGATAGTGAGATGAAAACGCTTTGCAGCACGGACCATCAAATTATGGAAATTTGCAATGTCCACTGGAGGCGATGCTAGAGGTGAGGTGGGCAGAGTGGAAGGTGTTTGAGCCCTGTAATTGTCCCACTCATTCATATCGACGTCATTGTCGTCGTCATCAGTGTTGCGAGGATCAGGATCCTCGTTGTCGGTGTCAGGACGAGTACCCCCGGTGACGCGGGTGGAACAGGTGCAGGTGCTTGACGAAGTTGAGGTTGAGGCTGTGGAGGAAGTTGTGGTGCTGGAGAGGCAGGTGTAGATGGAGGGAACCTGCGGTTATAGTCATCTAGCATGTGTTGCAGGTTCATGACCAAAGATAATGGTATTTGCTTAACCGGCTCCGAAGTAACTGGTTCTGATTCCTCAACAGGAAATAATTTGTTCCAATCCTCGACGTTTTCCACTTCGTCACCCTCATCACTATACTCCTGGCACTTAATGTGCAAATCAGATGGACTAGATGCCTGTCCGAATAGTTGTTTCACCTCTGAATCGTTTCTGGATTCTTCCTCACCAGACTGAAACAATTGGTCTGGAAGATGAGTTCCACTTCTCACTGGACTCAGTTGAATGAGAGTTACTGTCCTCAAAGAAGAAGCAGTAACCACTGTAAAAGTGGCAGCTGTGGCCAAAGGTTGATGAGACGTCAACGAGCCCGTTGACGTAAATGCGGCGGTCTGAGAATCAACCTGAGGAGTCTGCGTCGTCGCCATAGATGTAGTCAACGCTGAAATTGAAGGCTTTTTCTTCGTCGACGAAGATTTCTTTTCCGTCGACGGAGCCGTCGACGAGATTGGAGCCTTACTCGTCGACGATGATATAGACGTCGACGGGATGACAGCCGTCGACGAAGTCGTCGACGATGATATGATGGAGACAGCCGTCGACGATGATGGGCCCGTCGACGAGCTGCTTTTAGATGATGACTTGATCTTCGTCGACGGGGTTTGCGTCTACGAGGGAAGCGTCGATGATGACTTCTTTGTCGACGGTTTTGATTTGACACTCGTCGACGAGATCTTCACAATAGAAGTAATGGGTCTCACCTCCTGGGCTGTCGTCGACGAGGTGATCGTCGTCGACGTAGCACTGGTTTACATAGTACATGTTGTCGTCGACGTAGAGGCTACAGTCACTGACTTCGTTGTCGCTGAAGATTTCAACGGACGCGTCGACGAGCCCGTCGACGAACCAATGCCAGATTTAAAAGTGGAAGGCAAGGCTTTGGGCGCAGAAGTCAGAGAACCAGGTCCCGTAGACGTGCCCTGAAGCGAATCCTGTGGGGAAACAATCCTGGAGGACTCCAACAGTCTACTTTTCTTCAGAAAAGGAGATGGAACCTCAGTTTCAGACCCACACTTCTGAGAGGATTTTGAAACACCAGATGACAAACTTTCTACCTCAGAAACCACAGACTCTGAAGTCTTCAACTTCTGTAGCCACAGAAGGAGACGGGCCTCTCTATCCCTCAGAGTCTTCTTGGGAGGAAAAGTGCGTGCGACAGTACTTACAGTTTTTCACCTCGTGGTCTGGGTAGAGACAGTAAATGCATTTACTGTGTGGATCCTCATGGAAAAGGCACAGTTTACCACAAGAAGGGCAGGCTTTAAATAAAGATGTCCTATTTGAAGACATTTTCTGAAGAAAAAACAGCTACAGTTGAAGAAAAACTGAGCAGAGCTCAGGGAGACTCCCTTCACACGACGTGCGGTAAAAAATCTGAGGACTTGGGCTTCTGAGGAGAAGGTTCTAGAGGAGGCTACAGACTGATTGGCTGGAATGTGAACCAACACATAATGACACTAATATGCTACTAAAGTGAGTTCTCCCTTAGGCTTTTCAATGGGCCTATTATGTTCTATGGTACTTTTTAAATTTACATTTTTATTACATTATATGTATGTATATTTTTATTTATGATATTTTTCATGTATACATGCATATGTTACTACTATTTTATGTACCGTGGGACTCCCACTTCGACGACGGGGAATGTTATTCAAGCATGTGAATCTATGTGTCACGAATTCCCTCCCCGACCTCCGGTAAATCACTGCCTGCCTGTGATGAGAAACGGGATAGGAAAAAACTACAGCTCCCATGAACCTTTGCACCGCGCACGTCTATGACGCGACGCGGTGAAGGATTAACAGGAAGTCAGGCGGGTGAATCGCCGCCGATTATTCTTGTTTGTATCTTTGAATGAGAACGTTGTACCTGGTGGAGTATCGTGGTGATCGGCAGAGACAAGGGCTGTCAAGCGCTGAAGAGACACGCCGCCTCAGCGTGTGGGTTCAGTGCTGTTCGTGTTCGGAGACCCGTTTGTGGATTATCCAGGTGGGGCTTCGGAAGCGCCTACAACGTGGGGGTTCTCCAAAACATTTCCGCTCGATTTAGGATTACCTGGAGGGGCTTAGGAAGCGCCCGAGTGTTGTTTCATCATTCACACTTCAGGTTTTTGCCAAGAAACGAGAGGGGCGTTTTCGGTCCTCTTGTTTGATCAGAATACAGTTGTGGTGTATATACAGGGAGCGTCTTGCTCCTGTTAATGCAGGACACCGTGTTTTTGGTGCCGCTTTAACTCACAGTACTTAATTGCTACTTCTAGCGCTTACAGAGCGGGATCTGTAAAGACGCTATTCATATACTTTGAGCTGGGTTTATGATTTGTTAACTTTTGTGTTATAGGGAATGTTGAGTGACAGTTTGGGGTAGTCGCGTCTAGCACACCCTGAGGTCAGCATTTCCTCGGAGGAGAAAGACTTTCTTGTTATTTACTACTGTTACCAGGAATGGGATCGTTCATTTGCGTTCATTGAATGGTGTTACAGGGCAACTTTAGGTTATCTGTATCCTTCCTAAGGGTAGGTGTTCATGCTGGCCTGCTCATTTGGAAACAAGGAAGGGTGGGAACCAGGGGGTTTACTAATGATCTTTGCCTTGTATTTTCCAGTAATTCACCAGGGGATATAGAGGCCGCCCTTAGATCCTTCCTGCAGATAGGCACACCTGTGAGATATACAGGTGAGGTAACAGGGGATTTGGTTCCATTATATTTGACACGGTTGAGGGTACTGCAGTACTTACCCCTTGTTTCTGTGGTTACAGGTTACGGTGACCAGAGCCCAGCTGTTCTCCTCCGGACCCCAACTTTTCCCCCGCTTGATCACCTTAACAGTCTGGGCACAATCACAGTCAGACTTGGGTTGATCTAGAGGTGGGCCCCCATATAGCATCAACCCCATCCTGAGGAGCATCCTGAACCGAACCTGACACTATGAAAGAGACCCCTAATACTGGAGAAACACGCTGTCACACATATACACACTGCAAGCACACCCACATCTTACATTTTGAAGTCTTTTTACTTACCTCTGCTGCCAGTGAAGCTCCAGTTCGCCTAATTGTGCGTCATTTTTTATTGCACAGATAGCAAATAGCTGAGTTGTGTACACTCCCATTATAATACAAAATGGGCAGAAAATAATAAGAGCAGTGCCCATAAGGGAAATCATTCCTGTGCAGTATTGGCACTGATTTTGCCACCTCTGAGGTTAGCAGTGGCAGTGCCAGGGATCGCAAGAGAAAGCCAAAGGTCACAGTTGCAACCCCTGAATGACATCCATGGAAGACCAGCCAGGCTTAGATTAGCTCTAGCGTGAACAGATGTAGAGACCTATTTTAACCCATGTAATAGAAAAGGTACATTGAAGCATCTTAGAAAATACCTCATCACTTAGTGCCAGACTCTGCACGGAAATCCGCTCTGAGTAAGCCATCCTAAGCTGGTGTTCCCGCATTCACTTTTCCTGGTAGTTGGTACACCGGATTTCATTTTAATGGTGGGAAAATTTCAAAAGAGGCTTTGGCAGCAGCAGCAGATAAGCCTTGTTACTTTTTTTTCTGAAAGTGGAAACTCCCAGGGCTTCCCTCTCTCAAAACATAATTTTCCCCTCCCTACTCCCCACACCCCCCCCAAGCAAATGGTAAATATCTAACTAAAATCTGTGTGGTTTTACGAATTGTAAATCTAGCCCCACACAAAAATTCTCCATTCTATGGGATTTCACTTTTAATTGCATGATACTAGCAAGGATATACACACAAAACAGTTACACATATAAAAGAAACATACGAAATATAAACAATTAAATTGTGAAATATGTTAATTAATTTAGCCAATAATTCAAATATGAAAAAATTAAAACCCCCAAAAACATTTACAAAAAATAATATAAACATTAAAAAACAAATAATATAAACTTTAAAAAATAAACAAATAATACAAAAAATATTTTAACCAATATTTAGAAAAGTATAGGAGTCTGGGAAGAACATAAATTACTTACCTGTAAACTGTGGTTCTCCAGTATTGGTGTCTTTCATAGATTCACATGCTTGAATATTCCCCGTCGTCGAAGTGGGAGTCCCACGGTACATAAAATAGCAGTAATATATGCATATATAGATGAAAAATTACTTAATCATACATATATACATATAGAGCAATAAGATATAAAGATATCATAAAGTTAAGAAAGTACCACAGAACAGAATAGGCCCATAGCAGCCTAAGGGAGAATTCACTTTAGTAACATATTAGAGTCATTTTAATGGTCCACATTCCAGCCAATCAGTCTACAGCACCCTCTAGAACCTTCTCCTCAGAAGCCCATGTCCTCAGATTTTCATAGCACAAAGTGATCAAGAGTGCATGAGGAGAAGAGAGCCTCTGAGGGGAGGAAGGGTGGGTCGCATGTGAATCTATGAAAGACACCACTACTGGAGAACAACAGTTTACAGGTAAGTAACTTATGTTCTTCTCCAGTATTAGGGGTGTCTTTCATAGATTCACATGCTTGAATAAGAATATAAAGCAGTAAAGCACAACATGAGTCATAAAGGTAGCATAAGCAAAGTACATAACACAACTGTGCATACTATCATTAGTTTGAGAAAAAACCTTTATGACTGGAGGCGGGAAGCAACAGAGGCTCACCTTATTCGAAAAGATTCCGTAGCATTGCTTGTCCCACAGCCGCTTCTGCGGCGTCTGCTGATCCGAGACAATAGTGCTTCGTAAACGTGTGTCTGCTCAACCACGTTTCAGCTCTGCAGATGTGGCGTAGAGGCACTCCCGCAAAGAGGGCTGTGGAAGTTGACACCGCCCTTGTGGAGTGGGCTCGTACAGGAGTAGAGAGGAGCTTTCCAGCCCGTTGGTGGCAAAAAGCAATGGCAGAGGAAATCCACCTAGTGATGGATTGTTTGGTAACTGGCTGTCCTTTGCAGATTGGGCCATAGGCCACGAAGAGCTGATCTGATTTTCGAAAAGGCGCAGTGCGCTGAATGTAGAATTTTTAACAACGGTTTAAGTCCAATGAATGCAGGGAACGTTCTGCAGGAGACTGAGGATTAGGGAAAAATGTCTTAAGGATGACAGGTTCATTAAGGTGGAAATCGCTTGGAACCTTAGGAATAAATTTTGGGTTGGTGCGTAGTGTACCCGCTTCTTTAGAAAACTGAAGAAAAGGAGGTTGGATCGTAAATGCTTGAATGTCACTTACTCACCTGGAGGATGTTAGTGCGAGTAGAAGAGCAACCTTCCACGTGAGGAATTTTAAGCCCGCTGAATGGATGGGCTCGAAAGGAGGTAGGAGGAGCTGAGACAGGACCAAATTTAAGCGGCAAGCAGGCGGAGGGCGACGAATGGGCGGAAACATCCGAAAAAGGCCCTTGAAAAACTGTTGGATAATTCGAGAGGAATATAATGATGTGGAACCATCATGACGGAAGCGGGAGAGTGCCGCCAAGAAGACTTTAAGGGTGGAATGAGAAAGTCCTGATTTTGCAAGGGACAGGAAAAAAGGCAGAATTTGTCCAGGCTTGGCGGTCATTGGATCCAAGGCTTTAGTGTGACACCAGACACAGAAATGCTTCCACTTCAGTTAATAGGTTTTAATGGTGGATGGAGCACAAGCATGAGCCAGCACTTCTCTGCAATCTGTGTCGATGTTTAGACTTGCAAACTCATTGTGTTCAGGTTCCAGGCATGTAGCTGGAGATACGCCGGATTTGGATGGCAGATTTGCCCTTGCTTCATTGTCAGGAGGTGAGGCAGAGGATGAAGCGGAATTGGATCGCTCTGAGAAAACAGGAGGAGATCCGTAAACCATGGGCGCCGTGGCCACCTGGGTGCTATTAGGATGACATGACAGGGTTGAAGCCTCATCCTGTGTAACAGGCGCGGAACTAGAGGGAGCGGAGGGAAAGCGTAGATGAATTTGTTCGACCAAATGATCGAAAATGCATTCCCGCTCGACTCTCTGTGGGGATGACGACTTGCAAAGCGTTTATATTTCCTGTTGGAGGCAGTCGCAAAAAGATCCATCTGTGGCTGGCCCCACTGATGGAAGATGAACTCTAGAGTTGGTTGATTGAGTTCCCACTTGTGATTGTCTGTGAGAGACCTGCTGAGGGAGTCCGCTAGGACATTGGAGACACCCGGCACATGGATCGCTGAGAGATGGACTTGATGGTGAATCGCCCAGTCCCATATTTCTTGTGCTTGCCTGGAGAGCAGAAGGGACCTCGTGCCTCCCTGTTTGTTGAGGTAGTGCATGCTGGTAGTGTTGTCTGTCCGCACCAGCAATGATTGACCCTGCACTACCCTCTGGAACGATTTTAGGGCAAGGAAAATTGGCAGAAGTTCTAGGCGATTTATGTGCCACATGTGTTGGAGCGCAGTCCACTTTCCTTTGACGGACAAACCTTCCTGGTGTGCTCCCCAACCCTCCAATGACGCGTCTGTCGTGAGCGTCAGTGTCGGAGTCGTCTCTTGAAAAGGCCGTCCCATGGAGATGTTTGGAGGGTGAGCCCACCACTCCAGTGCAGATTGAATGCGGGGCGTGAGGTGAATCTTGTCGTTGAACGACCCCGAGATCTGTTTCCACTGCTTGTCTAGTTCCTCTTGCACGACTCTCATAGGTAGTCTGCAATGTGGAATCAGATGTATGCAAGAGGAGGCCATGCCTAGGAATGATTTTAAGGTCCGGACAGAAACGTACTGTTTTGACTGCAGGGAAAGTACCATTTTTAGAATGCGTTCCTGTCATTCCTGGGAGACAAACACCTTTGCCAGTTGAGAATCTAGCACGGCTCCTAGAAAATCTCGCTGGTGTGATGGGCGAAAGTGTGACTTTTGGCGATTGACTGAAAGGCCCAAGGTGCGAAAAAGCGAGATGCAGACCTGAGTGTGCTGATTCGCCACCTGGTATGATGGAGCCTTTATAAGACAGTCATCTAGGTAAGGGTAAAATTGGATGCCCTGAAGGCTCAGAAAAGCAGCTACCGGAGCCATGATCTTTGTAAAGACCCTCGGTGCTGAGTGAAGGCCGAACGGCAGGACTTTGAACTGGAAGTGCAGATGTCTGACTGTGAAACAAAGATATTTTCTGTGTTTGTGGTGGATCGGTGTGAGAAGTTGGCCTGATATGCAGTGCTCACTATTATAGTGATCACTATGTATCAGTCCAAACAACCCTTATTGATGATTGGTTGTAAGTCAACCGATAGACCAGCTATCCTAGTAGCATGGACAAGAGCAGTCTTTAGGCTAGACTCTAGAGGGCGTGTTAAGCCAGCTGTTATACCATCACATATACCCCTTGAACACCAAGTGAAAGGACACCACACAAGTGTTATGAAAATAAACAGTGTATTTATTTAGATCACAACAGCCCTGTACTCTTTATGAGGACAGGGTACTAAGCACACAACAAAACTCTTACGAAAATACTTTAAGTTGCACAATTTACACAAATGCCCGAGGGGCACGAAAAACCATATACTATGAAAGTGGAATGCGAAATTACTAGCAGGTAAGTACTGGACTAATAGGCTTTGGAATCGCTAGGACTACGTTACTGAACCTTCAGATTACAAGTAGGAGGCCTAGGGGACTCGGGTGCAGAGTGTGCACTCTCACGCGGGATGCGGGACAAAGTCTATGGAGGCTAGTAAAAGCAAAGTTAGTGTTCTCGGGCGAACCCGATAAGGTAGGTTGAAAACGAAAGTGGATCTGGACCCTTGGATAGTGAGGCTATGCTGGGGCACCGAAATGCCGAAGTTACCTAGCCCAGGGGCTGCGGCTGCATAGGTCTGAAAAGACGTCGGGAATCCTCGTTGACGAACCAGGAGCCTGAAAGAAGGAGTTGCTGGCAGGCGACCAGTGAAGATTGTTCGGTGGATCCAAGCCTGGATCGAAGATGGAAGACACCTGTAAGCAGAGGGGACCAAGTCCTGAATCACTAGCCAGTGATCAGATGGGCACCAGGATGGCACCGGATGGAGTCACCTCGACAAGGTGAGTGGGCGACGCTGGGCTCTGCAGTCTCACGGACCAGGAGGCATTGTCGGCGACCAGGATGGAGGTGCGAGCTGTCCCACGATGGTTGATGCTGTCGACGTCGTTGGACCCAGGATTGGGGGAACAAGTCTTGGCAAATTCAAGCCCACGCGGTGGACCTAAAATGGCGTCTGGAGTGGACCAGGAGGGTCCGGGGTGCTCCTCTTTTGGAAGGGAGCAAGAGCCAGTCTAGAGCAACCAGACCAGCAGTGTTGTTGTCGTCGGTCGTCGTCGGGAGGGCCACAAGCCAGCGGGCTAGTAGCCAGACAACGCGGTGAGCAGCCTAAAAGCAGAAGGGCCCCACGCAGATCTCGTGGATGCTGGGGGGCTGGACTTCGGAGCTGGAGCTGCTCAGGGTCGGGGCTTCTCGGACCCCAAAGCACTCACCAGAGGATCCCTCGGTGGTCGTGCTGGATAGAAGTCGTGCAGTTCTGATGATGGCCAGTCCCTCGAGGTCTCGTCGCACCTACGGTTCTCAGCTTAGCTGTCAGAGATGCCAGGGAAGCCGGGTCTCGTCGAGCTGGTCAGTCGGATTCCGGAGGAAGGACGTGCAGCAAACCGCAGAGTTCTTAGATGGTGCCTGCGGATGCAGGGTGACTACTCCTTAGCCACAAGGGAGAAATCTTAAGAAGAAGTCGAGAGTTCCTTTCGTAGAAAGTAGTTTCTTGATTCAAAGATGATCTCATATGGAAGGGTCCCCGCTCCTGCCTTTATCCTAAAGAAAGGGGTGGGTACGCGACTAGGTCCTGCCCTAGGGGTGGGACCAGGAAGGGGGGTGGTTACACCCCTCTCCCATGCCGGACTTTCCCCAGGCCAGGGGCTGGTGTGCCCCTGGAACTGGTTCTAGCCGGCAGATGCGTAGTGAGCACCGGGGTGCCACTTGCAGTCCCCTTCCTGTAAAGCCCTGCCTACCCAGGATACACAAAACCCTGTCTGGGATGGTGCTAGCACCGCCCCTGACAGGAAACCCTTTGTCCAAGCTCCCCTCGCTGGAAGGACTCCCAGCTGCAGGGGGTCAGACTCGTGTCTGTTGTGGCAGCATCCATTTTGTGATGCTGAGGCTTGAGTTAACTTTAACCGGGGTTCACAGTTACATACATGTCGTGTCCCTCTAGAAGGGTGGAATGCTAACCCCGTCGCCAGAATTGGCGAGGGGTTAGTATTCCAATTCGTATGACACCTTACTCGACATGTTTTGATAAAGCGATACCAAAGATAGCATTTAACCGCGAGGATTATAATGCACTTAAGAGTATATGGTATGCGTTATCATGGAACAGCTATTAGCACTTGGTTCCGCAAGCTGCAAACGGGCTCAGCTCATGCCAGAGCACCATCTCACACGATTCCAAGCACTCTGCCTTCAGGATTGTCAAGGCCTGCCATAGGAGTGACTGATAGGAATCTGTGTGTCCATTTTAGGGTTAGATATAGGTATACTATATCTAAAGCAAAGGGTGATTACACCACCTTGCCCCAGCTGTCGTGCAGCCAGTTGTGTCCGATTTAGATGGCCAGCCAGGGGTGGCATAATACATGTTTCAGCCCCTGGTAGGCCCTGGGTACACCTATGCCCTGAGTTACAGGGTCTGATAAGGTGGCCCAGTACCAATTGGAAATGTACCTAAGGTACATGGAATCCATTTTAGAGAGAGAGCAGTAGGCTTGGGGTCCTGATTGGCAGGGTCCCAGGCCAACTAAGTCGGAAAACCAGCAAAACACCAGGCAAAAAGTTGGGGGCAACCATAGTCAGGTATCCACCTTCCTACACAACCCCCCCCCCCCCCAAACAAAAGGAGATAAGGCTATCCTTGACCAGGTAGGCCTATATTGCCTGAGTGGCCATATGAGGTGGTACATGCACTGGCATGGTTACCCCCTGTATCATGGTCCACTAAGCAACCCCTCACCCTAAGGGTATCTGAGGGTCTCCACCATAGGGAATCACTACCTGTGGTGTGCTTTGGCAAAGTAAAAGGCTGGTGTGGGAATGGAGTACTGAAGTGAGACTCCACTACTGTTGGGCTCAACTTCCTCCAATCAGTATCCACCATATGTGCCTTTCTTTCCAGTACTGAGTTGCTATGAGCTCTCAGGGTCAACCTCTGGCTACCTAAAGCTGGAGGCTGAGTCCCTCTGTTTGGCTTACTGGAGGGACAGGTCAGGTTTGGGGTTTTTAGGCCCCAGGTTTGGCTGTGCCCAGCAGTGTCCAGCTGTGGGAGTTCCCTAATCAAGTTCAAGGGGGATCCCTCAGGAGTGTGTTTTATTTTCACTTGGCTAGGACTACTAGCTTCAGTGATCCTAATCTGCTGATTGGGGATTTCTGGACAGGGGGCCCTTTGGGGTCCACCACTGGCCTTCCTGACCTCTACAGCCCTGGGCTGACTGAGGCAGGGTAGAGAGGGGCAGGTTACCTGCTCCAGACTGGGTCCCACCTGGGAAGGTTCCACTGTCATCAGGGGCTCTGCCAGGCTAGGCCTGACTACCTCTGGGGCAGTTCCTTCACCAGGGGTAGAGTCAGTTCCCTGAGGAGGCTGGCTCTCACCTAGTGTCTGGGAGGGGGAAGACTTTTCTTCCTCCTCAATGCTCTCAGTTTGGGTGGAGTGATCCATTGTTTCAGGCTTCACAACCCCACTATCTGTCTGAGTAGAGGCTGAGACCATTTCAACCTTGCCAACCTTTTCAGGAGGGCACTCAGTTTGTGTTTGGGCTGTGACTGTCACAGCCCTCCTATCCTGTTCAGGAAAGTCTGTCTGAGCCTGGGCAGTGGCTACCACTGCTCTTCCAACCTTTTCAGGGAGGAATGGTGCTAGGACTGGGGCTGTAGCTATTACTGCCCCACTAACCTTTCTGGGTAGGCCTATCATCCTGGAGTGAGTTTCTTGCTCCACCTCAGCCCATGCTGAGATTTCCAGGTCATTCCCCAGTAAGCAATCTACAGGTAGGTTATCTGTCACTGCCACTCTCATGGGCCCTGTGACATTACCCCAACTGAGCTCGACTACTGCCATGGGATGCCTTCTTTTCACTCCGTGAACGCCTGTCACCTGATAAAGGAAACCAGGGGTCAGTTGAGCAGAGGGGATCAGATGGTCAATCACCATGGTGATGCTGGCCCCTGTGTCTCTGTATGCCTCAACTTTCTGACCATTGATAAAGGGCTCTTGTCTATACTTTCCCAAAATGTGGGAACCAGTAGTGAAGTTGGCAAACCCCATGCCAGTCTCACAGACAAGAGTGTTGTTAGGGGATCTGGCTAGGCCATAATCCACCTGGTTTCCCAAAGTAATGCCCACTACATTCTTGGGGGCACTCCCACCACCTGGGGGATTACCACTAGTGGTAACAGGAGGTCTGGGAGTATTACCTGGGGGTATGTTCTCCTTATTGTTGTTGGCTTTGGGACAACTGCTGTCACTTTTGTAATGGCCTACCTGTTTGCAGGTATGACAATAAGGTTTCTTTTGGGTTTTGGGAGAAGTTTGGGACCCACCCTTTTCAGAGGAATTTTGGGGCCCTGTGGTTTGATCAGAAGATTTATTCCCACCCTTCTCTTGAGGCTTGGTTGATTCCTTCTTTTGGTCACCACCCTGGTTCTTAGGCCTAATCCTGGTTCTGACCCATTTGTCTGCCCTCTTACCCAATTCTTGTGGAGAGGTAAGATCAGAGTCTACCAGGTGTTGGTGTAATAACTGGTTCTGACAATTACTTAAGATTTGCTCTCTCATAATTAGATTGTACAATCCTTTAAAATCAGTAACCTTACTTCCCAGTAGCCAGCCTTCAAAAGCCTTAGTGGCACAATCAACAAAGTCAGTCCAATCCTGAGACTGAGTTTTCTGGGTGTCTCTGAACATCAACCTGTACTGTTCAGTGGTTAAACCAAACCCATCAACCAGTGTATTCTTCAGGACTTGGTAATTGTTAGCATCCTCAGCTCTAGTAGTGAGGAGCTTGTCTCTACCTTTACCTTCAAAGGAGAGCACAAGATAGCTGCCCACTGACTCTGGGGGACACACTGTACAGTGCAGGCCCTCTCCAAAGCAGTCATCCATTTGTGGATATCATCCCCTTGTTTAAAGGGGGGCACTATCTTACTCAGGTGTCTAGTGTCTAAACTCCTGTCTTTTTCTCTTGGGAGAATGCTGCCACCAGTGAGATCTAACCCACTTAACGTTTGCTCTCTAGCAAAGGCAAGCCTCTCTTTGGCCAGGGCAAGTTCTTCCCTTTCAATCCTCAGATTGGCTTCCCTCATCTTAGCTTCATGTTCCCTTCTCTTAGGGGATGACATCCCTCTATGAGAAGAGGTCTGAGAGCCATTGGTTCGAATGGATCTGTTAGAGCCTCTGGACAGAGACCTAACTCGTCCACTCCCAATGTTAAGTCTGCCTGAGAGTGGCCCTGGGGGTCCCCCAAATCCATTCTCATGCCTACTTAAGTTGGACCTGGTGAGTCTCCTGACTTCTACCTGTCCCTTGTCTGCCTCATCCTCTGATAACTCATCCTCATCCTCCTCCTCAGCATCATCTGCCTCCTGGAGGGGGCGGTCATGGTTATCAAAGGGACCCTGTAAGGGGGGCATATTCCCATCTGGATGAGAAGAATCTGTGTTAGCAGCCCTCCTAGCATCATAAGTCTCTAAGAGACCAATCAGAAAAGGAATGGTAGGGTTTGAACCCTGTTTTAGTTTCCTGGAGGTACACACTTGTCTCATCTCATGGAAGCTAAGAGCAGCATATCTGGAAGGGACCTGTGGAGGGTCCACAACCACAAGAGGGGTCTCTGAAGACTCTCCGAGGTTAGACATGCTTCTAGTGTGGTGTAAGTGATGCACCTGCCTACACTATTTGTTTGCCTACTGATCCCTTGCTAAGAGTTGTAGTCAAGATGTGCTAAGCCTTGTTAAACTACAACAGTTCAGTAGAACTCAGAGTATTCTAAGCTAAGTTATATGTACCTTAACTTATGTGATCTTTCACAAAGATATTCTTAGGATACGTGTGGTAAAACAACAGCAAGCTCAAATCCCAACCTCTGCTCACCAATGTGAGAAGTTAGCCTGATATGCAGTGCTCACTATTCTAGTGATCACTATGTATCAGTCCAAACAACCCTTATTGATGATTGGTTGTAAGTCAACCGATAGACCAGCTATCCTAGTAGCATGGACAAGAGCAGTCTTTAGGCTAGACTCTAGAGGGCGTGTTAAGCCAGCTGTTATACCATCACATATACCCCTTGAACACCAAGTGAAAGGACACCACACAAGTGTTATGAAAATAAACAGTGTATTTATTTAGATCACAACAGCCCTGTACTCTTTATGAGGACAGGGTACTAAGCACACAACAAAACTCTTACGAAAATACTTTAAGTTGCACAATTTACACAAATGCCCGAGGGGCACGAAAAACCATATACTATGAAAGTGGAATGCGAAATTACTAGCAGGTAAGTACTGGACTAATAGGCTTTGGAATCGCTAGGACTACGTTACTGAACCTTCAGATTACTAGTAGGAGGCTTAGGGGACTCGGGTGCAGAGTGTGCACTCTCACGCGGGATGCGGGACAAAGTCTATGGAGGCTAGTAAAAGCAAAGTTAGTGTTCTCGGGCGAACCCGATAAGGTAGGTTGAAAACGAAAGTGGATCTGGACCCTTGGATAGTGAGGCTATGCTGGGGCACCGAAATGCCGAAGTTACCTAGCCCAGGGGCTGCGGCTGCATAGGTCTGAAAAGACGTCGGGAATCCTCGTTTACGAACCAGGAGCCTGAAAGAAGGAGTTGCTGGCAGGCGACCAGTGAAGATTGTTCGGTGGATCCAAGCCTGGATCGAAGATGGAAGACACCTGTAAGCAGAGGGGACCAAGTCCTGAATCACTAGCCAGTGATCAGATGGGCACCAGGATGGCACCGGATGGAGTCACCTCGACCAGGTGAGTGGGCGACGGTGGGCTCTGCAGTCTCACGGACCAGGAGGCGTTGTCGGCGACCAGGATGGAGGTGCGAGCTGTCCCACGATGGGTGATGCTGTCGACGTCGCTGGACCCAGGATTGGGGCAACAAGTCTTGGCAAATTCAAGCCCACGAGGTGGACCTAAAATGGCGTCTGGAGTGGACCAGGAGGGTCCGGGGTCTTTTGGAAGGGAGCAAGAGCCAGTCTGGAGCAACCAGACCAGCAGTGTTGTTGTCGTCGGTCGTCGTCGGGAGGGCCACAAGCCAGCGGGCTAGTAGCCAGACAACGCGGTGAGCAGCCAAAAAGTAGAAGGGCCCCACGCAGATCTCGTGGATGCTGGGGGGCTGGACTTCGGTGCTGGAGCTGCTCAGGGTCGGGGCTTCTCGGACCCCAAAGCACTCACCAGAGGATCCCTCGGCGGTCGTGCTGGATAGAAATCGTGCAGTTCTGATGATGGCCGGTCCCTCGAGGTCTCGTCGCACCTACGGTTCTCAGCTTAGCTGAAGAGGTAGGTAGAGGTCAGAGGTGTCAGGGAAGCCGGGTCTCGTCGAGCTGGTCAGTCGGATTCCGGAGGAAGGACGTGCAGCAAACCGCAGAGTTCTTAGATGGTGCCTGCGGATGCAGGGTGACTACTCCTTAGCCACAAGGGAGAAATCTTAAGAAGAAGTCGAGAGTTCCTTTCGTAGAAAGTAGTTTCTTGATTCAAAGATGATCTCATTTGGAAGGGTCCCCGCTCCTGCCTTTATCCTAAAGAAAGGGGTGGGTACGCGACTAGGTCCTGCCCTAGGGGTGGGACCAGGAAGGGGGGTGGTTACACCCCTCTCCCATGCCGGACTTTCCCCAGGCCAGGGGCTGGTGTGCCCCTGGAACTGGTTCTAGCCGGCAGATGCGTAGTGAGCACCGGGGTGCCACTTGCAGTCACCTTCCTGTAAAGCCCTGCCTACCCAGGATACACAAAACCCTGTCTGGGATGGTGCTAGCACCGCCCCTGACAGGAAACCCTTTGTCCAAGCTCCCCTCGCTGGAAGGACTCCCAGCTGCAGGGCGTCAGACTCGTGTCTGTGGTGGCAGCATCCATTTTGTGATGCTGAGGCTTGAGTTAACTTTAACTGGGGTTCACAGTTACATACATGTCGTGTCCCTCTAGAAGGGTGGAATGCTAACCCCGTCGCCAGAATTGGCGAGGGGTTAGTATTCCAATTCGTATGACACCTTACTCGACATGTTTTGATAAAGCGATACCAAAGATAGCATTTAACCGCGAGGATTATAATGCACTTAAGAGTATATGGTATGCGTTATCATGGAACAGCTATTAGGACTTGGTTCCGCAAGCTGCACACGGGCTCAGCTCCTGCCAGAGCACCATCTCACACGATTCCAAGCACTCTGCCTTCAGGATTGTCAAGGCCTGCCATAGGAGTGACTGATAGGAATCTGTGTGTCCATTTTAGGGTTAGATATAGGTATACTATATCTAAAGCAAAGGGTGATTACACCACCTTGCCCCAGCTGTCGTGCAGCCAGTTGTGTCAGATTTAGATGGCCAGCCAGGGGTGGCATAATACATGCTTCAGCCCCTGGTAGGCCCTGGGTACACCTATGCCCTGAGTTACAGGGTCTGATAAGGTGGCCCAGTACCAATTGGAAATGTACCTAAGGTACATGGAATCCATTTTAGAGAGATAGCAGTAGGCCTGGGGTCCTGATTGGCAGGGTCCCAGGCCAACTAAGTCGGAAAACCAGCAAAACACCAGGCAAAAAGTTGGGGGCAACCATAGTCAGGTATCCACCTTCCTACAATCGGCACATGAAAATATGCGTCCTGGAGGTCGATAGTGGAGAAGAATTCTCCGGGATTGAGGTAATTTAAAATTTGGAGTAGTGTTAACATCTGAAATGTTTTTGCTGTGATGAATTTGTTCAGGGCCCGCAAGTCCAAGATAGGGCGCCACTCTCCCGACTTTTTCTTGATTAAATAGAAGCGGGAGTAAAAGCCCTTGCCCTGCTGCCCCTGCGGTACCACTTCGACAGCCCCTTTTTTGATCATCAATTTGACTTGAGCCAATAGTTCTTTGTAATGAGGTGGGGGCGGACCAGTAGGTGGGGGGGTGGGAGGAAATTTGATAAATTCTAGAGTATGTCCCTTTGAGATCACATCCAGGACCCAATGATCGGAGGTGATGTTTGACCAATTTAAGATTAACTTGGAGATCCGACCTCCAATTTTCACAGACGGTGTGTACTCTACGCTGGGGTTGTCACTGTTTCTTAGCGTTGGAACTACCTCTGTACATGGTTTTTCTCTGGTATGGTCTTGAATTGGTCTGGTGACTTTGAGACTGGTAGTTACTTTGTTGTCTATTGTCGTTATAGGAACGATATTGGCTGGAGCCACGAAAAGTGGAAGAGCTGCCACCCCTACCACGTGCTCCTCGAAACGGCAGTTTCTTATATTGGAGGGTTGCTAAAGCCTTTGCCGTAGCCGTATCTTTTTTAATGGATTCGAGTGCGTCATCGACATGTTTGCCGAAGAGCGAATCGCCATCGTAGGATAGATCAAGAACTCGTGCTAGGACCTCTGGAAGAAAAGCGGTGGACTTCAACCATCCCTGGCGTCGCAACACAGCGGCCCCCGCCAATTGCCTGAATCCCGTAGATGAGATGTCGACAGCACAGTCGATGATCTCTGAAGAGATCTTTTCTCCCTCCTGCACAATGGCTAGCGATTCTGCGCGGATGGCCTCTGGAAATTGTGGAATTAACGCTGCAATTTCGGACCACATCTGGCGGACATACCATCCAAGAATTGCTAGGGAATTAGCCGCCCTAACTGTTGTGGCCGCCATAGTGGTAAACTTTTTCCCGATGGAATCCAATTTGCGGCCCTCTTGATCAGGGGGAGATGTGAGTGGTGTTGCAAGATTGCAAGACCTTTTCTGAGCCGTCTGTGTTATGACGGAATCCGCCCTTGGTTGAGAAACGAGGCATGCTGGAGAGTTCGCAGGCGCTTTATATTTTTTATCAAATCTAGGTAAAACGGCCGGGATCGAATTAGGCCGCTCCATTAGTTTGAGACCTTCCTTCCAAATGTGATCGATGATCGGAATGGTGTGGGCTTGCCTCTGAGGAAGGTCTTTGAAATCATACAAAAAACAGTCTGTCTGTTGGACTTCTAAAGTGAGGTGAAACCTTTTGGCAGCAGGGATCATCAAGTTGTGAAAGCTGCCAATATCCACTGGAGGCGAAGCTCTTGCCGATGTAGGCGGAGTAGAAGGTGTTTGGTCCCTATAGTCATCCCAATCAGCTAGGAGGTTGTCGTCGTCATCTTGATCCGTGTTTTGAGGGTCTTGGTCCTCATTATCAGTATCCTGCTGAAGGCGTACTGGTGATTTGGGTGTTACTGTAGGTACAGAAACTTGTGGTTGTGGAGGAGGATGCGGAGCTGGAGAAGCAGGTCTAGATGGCGGAAACCTGCGATTATAATCATCCACCATGTGCTGCAAATTAGACACTAAAGATAGTGGTATTTGTGTCATCTGTTCCGTTATGGGTGTTTCAGAATGATCTATGGGGAAAAGATGTGCCCCATCTTCGGTTTCCTCTTCCTCCTCCTCGTCATAATCCTGGCACTTATTGTTAAGTTCAGAGGGGCTAGACGCGGGTCGAAACGCATCATCGACATATGAGCCGTCATTAGAGTCCTCCTCCGCGGACTGAAACAATTGTTCAGGAAGAGCTGA
Organism: Lissotriton vulgaris; assembly: GCF_964263255.1. Classification (NCBI taxonomy): domain Eukaryota; kingdom Metazoa; phylum Chordata; class Amphibia; order Caudata; family Salamandridae; genus Lissotriton; species Lissotriton vulgaris. The sequence continues at coordinate 75,994,944 of NC_141700.1, forward strand.
GCCACTTTTTACAGGACTTAAATGCAGAAGAGGTACCCATCTTTTGACCATTGAAGCGGTGACCACTGTGAAAGTGGTGGCTGTGGCCAGTGGATGGTGTGAGGTTGACAAGCTTGTCAACTAAGCGGCAGAAGATTCTGAAGGAGGCTGAATTGTCAGCACTGGGTCTGCTGATGTAGAATCCGTAGCCGGATGTGACTTCCCTTTATTCTTCGTCGACGAAGGTTTTTTCGCCGTCGACGAAGAGGGTAGCGTCGACGCAGATGTCACCGTCAACGAAGATGCTGTCGTCGGAATTTTACTCGTCGACGAAGGTGGGACCGTCGACGAGGATGCAACCATCGATGGAGTTGTCACCGTCGACGAAGAGGTTCCCGTCGACGAAGGTGTAGCTTTCGTCGACGAATATGTACGCGTCGACGAAGATGGACGCGTCGACGGAGGTTTTTTCGTCGACGAGGAGGTCTTGGCAGTCATCGACGAGATCTTAATGGTCGAAGCAATGGGTCTCACCTCATGGGTCGTCGTCGACGAGGTGGACGTCGTCGACATAGTTCCAGAAGACATTGAACATGTCGTCGTGGACGTAGAGACTGCATCAACTGATGTGGTGTTCGTCGATGTCGTCGACGGGCGCGTCGACGAGCCCGTCAACGAGCCAGTGCCCGTTTTAGAAGATGATGGCACGGCTTTGGACTGTGACGCCAGAGAACCAGGTCCCCTATGCGTTGGAGGCAAATCCTGTGGGGAGACATTCTTAGAGACTTCAGCAAGTCTTCTTTTCTTGAGGAATGGAGAGGGCATCTCCGTCTCTAACCCACGCTTCTGAGAGGTCTTGGAATGAAAAGAAGAGACACTCTCAACCTCCGAGACCACTGAGTCAGATGTCTTCAACCTCTGTAGCCACAGAAGGAGACGGGCCTCTCTGTCTCTTAAAGTCTTATTAGAAAAAGTACAACAGTACTTACAGTTCTTGACTTCATGGTCCGGATAGAGACAGTAAATGCATTTACTGTGTGGATCTTCATGAAACAGTCTCAGTTTACCACAGGATGAACATTGTCTAAATAAAGATTTATTTGAGGAAGATATTTGTCAAGTGAAAATGAGCTATGAAGTAGAAAAAACTGAGCAGAGTTCAGGGAGACTCCCTTCACACGACGTGCGGTAGAAAATCTGAGGTCTTGGGCTTCTGAGGAGAAGGTTCTAGAGGGAGCTGTAGCCTGATTGGCTGGAATGTGGACAATTAAAATGACTCTAATATGTTACTAAAGTGAATTCTCCCTTAGGCTGCTATGGGCCTATTCTGTTCTATGGTACTTTCTTAACTTTATGATATCTTTATATCTTATTGCTCTATATGTATATATGTATGATTTTTTTTTTTATTTGTTTTTATTGCAGAATTAGAAACCAGTACACATAATAGGTTAACCAGTACACTCATGGTGTCCCAATGCATGGATAAAGTAAGCAGAATATCGTACACAGCCATTTAGCCCACAACCCGGAGGCCGGGCGGCGCATCAATCCGTACTTCCAGCAAGAACATCACAGTGATGATCCCAGAGGGATAACTGGTCAATGGCATCATTCTGTATCTGCATTTTACCCCCTAAACTCCCAACCCTCCCCCTACACCAGCCAGCATTCTCTAGCGATCCAGCCGAGCGACTTCACACTTGTAATCCTGGTCTCACACCCATCTACTATTGGACACCGATCGTGTCGACCTAGTGTGTCTCCACATCGCCCTTGCCGCCTGTCTGGGCCCTCTCGGTACTCTTGGAAACATATCTAACCTTAGGTTCAAAGGCAGTGCCTCTCTGATCATGGCCTCGGTGCCTAACACTTCCCCCAAACAACGCCCTCTCCCCCCCCCCTGCAACCGCTGCTAATGTGGGCCTGGTCATGCTAACGCTACTATGGAGCTCGCTACAGATCGAGTGATGCCTTTACTCTCTCAAGCCTAATGGAGCCCTAGGTCTACAATTAGTCTATTCTTCGTCCTCCACCATGTAGTCACGTAACGCCTGGACTATCGTCTCCCACGCCCTTGACATTTCCAAGCTCTTTTCATTATCAATCCTGACCGCCTGTCTCATCCGGAGCACACTCTCACATTCGGACCATTTCAGCAGTTCATTCACCCATCTCCTCACCGATGGTCCCTCCTTAGACTTCCAGTGCCAAGTAATTTCCCTTTGCGCCAGTATAAGCCCCAGGTCAATGAATTTGCTCGTTACTTTTGTGTTCTTCGTGTGTGGAAACCAGAGCAATAAACAGGCCGCCATGTCAAAATCCACCTCCCGATCAGTCACCAGATTCAGGAGTTCCCCTACCTCTAGCCAATACGACCCCAACTTTGGACAGCCCCACAACAGGTGATCTATGTCAACCTCTGGTGCCAAGCACCTCGGGCACAGCGCTTCAGTCACCCGGAAGTACCTTTTGATCTTTTCCGGGGTCAGGTAAGCCCTATGTAGGATGTAAAAGTGTACCTGTTGAAAACGTGCATTCCTTGTCCCCTTCCATGTTCGCTTCAGAATATGTCCCCACACTGTATCTAGAATGGGCCTACCTATACTATCCTCCCAATTCGATTTCAACCCCAGAAGCGGGTCCAACCCCTCGTGTAGCATCCTGTTATGTAGGCAGATCACCGCTTTAAATGTACCCGCGGCCATCGCTACATACTGGCAGGCCATGGTCGTCTCTGGCTCGAGGAGCCCTCCTTTCCAGTGTTTCTGTATCACTGCCGCATGCAAAAGGAAGCTCCCGTCCGGTAGTCCAAACTGTTCCTGGAACGTCTGGAAGGGGACCAACATTCCATCCACATACAGATCTCCCACCATCTGTAAACCTAACTCCTCCCATTCCAACAGCGGAGACCAATCACCTCCATGTGGTAGCGCAGTCAACATTCCCAGTGGTATCTCTGGGGCATAAGGCCTGGACTTCTTTGTCCTCTTCAAACTCCTGTGCCAACACAACCTGAGCGTCTTTTCGTCTATAGTAAGGCCCCTCAACTCTAGTTTCTGTTGCATAACTATGTAAGCCAGGACGTGACGTTGTATACCATTTCCTCGTTCGTGTTCCGGTCCTCTAAATTCCCTGGCCACGTGCTGCGTGAATATCTGAAGCTGCGCCGCCAAATAGTACAACTCAAAATCAGGGACTGCCATCCCCCCTTCGAGCTTGGGTCTAAGTAAAGTATTCAATGCTACTCTGCGTCGTCCGTGACCCCAGAGGAAGTCCGTTACCAACATCCTTAATTCTTTAAAGATCCGCTGAGGGATCCAGACGGGCAATGTGCGGAAGTAATAGAGCAACCTCGGGAGCGCCACCATTTTCAGTAGTGCCACTCGGCCCAACACTGATAAAGGGAGAGAGGCCCAAAAAGATATACAACCTCTTAATGCACGTATACAACGCCCTATGTTACCTTCCAACAGATTCGCGACCTCACGGTAGATGCGGACTCCCAAATATGTGAAGCAAGATGGTTCCCAGATCACGCCCAAATCACGAGGGGGACACTGTGTGTCCGCCCTAAGCGGAAAGATACAAGTTTTATTCCAATTCACCTTAAGTCCCGACAACTGACCAAACCTAGACAACATGTCCATCGCCCCCACTAGAGCCTGTCTCACATCTGCCAGATACAACAACAAATCGTCCGCATACAGAGATATGTAGTGCGATAGCCCACTCTGATCGATCCCCTGATACATGGCTCCTGACCTGGCCCGCGCCGCCAATGGTTCCACTGCTAGTGCAAACAGCAACGGGGACAACGAACACCCCTGTCTCGTCCCTCTACGGATGGATAATCCGAAGATACAGTTGCGCCCAGGCGCACCCTTGCCGTTGCCGATGAGTACAACACTCTCGTCCACTTACCAAACCCCTCACCAATACCAAACTTCCCCAGTACCTCTTCTAAGTAAGCCCATTCCAGGCTATCAAAAGCTTTTTCAATATCAACTGATAAGACCGCCGGTCTTCCATCCGTGTCCGCGGCACCGTCCAATATCCTAATTAGTCGGCGTATATTTAGCGTCGTGTTCCTAGTAGGAATGAACCCTGCTTGGTCCCCGTGTACCAGTCTAGTCATGTGCGGAGCCAATCTGGTGGCCAGGATACGGCTTAATATCTTATAGTCCACAGTCAGCATGGACAGAGGCCTATAGGACGTTACATCAGATGCCTCTCTACCGGGTTTCAGCAACGGTACTACCAGTGCCTCCCTCATTGACCTGGGCAGGTACCCCAATCTTCCAGCCTCCGCATACACCACCAACAGTCTGGGCGCCAAAATATCCACGTATTTCTGATAAAATTCGATCGGCAGGCCATCTACCTCAGGTGTTTTGTTCCTTGCCATGTGTTTAATGGCCACCCTAATTTCGGTTAGCGTTATAGGCCCTCCTAACTCCTTCGCATCGTCTTCATCTAGCACTGGGAGCTGCACCGGATCCAGGTAAGCCCTGATTTCCGAGGCCTCCACTTCTAAGTGGCATTCATACAACTTCGCGTAATAAGACCTAAAACGCTCCATCACCGCTGCCTGCGAATAAACCATCTCTCCTGACTCAGTTTTTATGCTCATAATTGGGCATCCTCTGAGTTCCGGATTAGCAATCCTGGCAAGTAGCGTACCTACTTTATCCCTCTCGGCATGCGCTTTAATGGCATACTGCTTATAATCATAACTCCGCAGCCGTTCCGTTTCAGTCGCCACTACCTCTTTGGCCTCTAATAACCGGGCTTGTAAGTCCGGTCGTTCTGGTCTACGCCGTTCCAAGTCCCTTAATACCTCCTCCGCTTTTGCAAGTGCATTCAAAACTGACGTTCGTGCATTCGAGAACCTGCCCATGCATACTCCTCTCACCACCACTTTCATTGCATCCCATTCTGTGGACCTAGTATTAGCTGAACCCTCGTTTTCTTCAAAGTAGTGTTCTATGCCCCGCTGAACCGTATCACTAAACACTGAATCTTCTAAGGTGTCAGGCCTAAGCCGCCATGTTGGAACTGCTGATCTCGCACGTTGCCACTGCACTAATATCAATAAGGGATTATGATCTGAGATGGTCCTGGTCAGATACTCAGTGTGGGTGACCATGGCAGCCAGGGAGCCACTACATAAGACAGAATCGATCCTAACGTGTAACGCATGGAGGGCCGAAAAAAAGGAATAGTCCCTACTATCAGGATGTTGCTCCCTCCATACATCCAGCAATCCCCACCTCTCTTGCCAATCCTTCCTATGTGCGGCTATTCTGCGTACCGGGGAGTCAGCCAGCGGTGGGTGCGACCTATCGAGTGCCACATTAGTAATCGAGTTGAAGTCCCCTCCCAGGATCACAGGGCCCGCCAGGAAGGAGGCCAGTGAGCTCGTAAGGCCATCAAAAAAATGAGCCTGATCAACATTTGGGGCGTATATACTGCATAAAACCACATCTCTGCCATATAACCTCCCCTCCACCACCACATATCTACCCTCAGGGTCCACCAACTGGTTCATAACCTGGAACGGTATGCCCGTACTTACCCATATCAGCACCCCTCTAGCAAACGCTGAATAAGTGGTGCCAAATACCTGCCCCGCCACCTTTTCTGTAGTGCAGTGCATTCTTGTTTAGTTAAGTGAGTTTCCTGTAACATTGCAATCTGAACACCCCGCCTCACCAGATAAGCATGCACTTTGTGGCGTTTGACCATTGTTCGCAGTCCCCGGACATTCCATGTTAGGCATTTCAAATTAGGTAACGTCCCCATGGTAATCCATACTGTACCAATTCAGTTGCAACCAGTTGCTGCCCACATCGTTGCAGTTGCTTCTCCCCAAAATAACTGTTGAAACAAAACCCCCAACCCCTCTCCCCAGGACAGAGCCTAATAACCCAGTTTCAGCCCCGTTCCAAACCTGTAGCACAACACACATCAGACTAATCTGTGGTCGCCACCACAGAAGGCCTTAAGGGCCACAAGGGGGTGGATTATCGCCGACCCAGTGCAGGCGGAGCCCCCCGCCCTGCGCTACCCATCCCGCACTGCTAATGCACCACCATACCTGCCAGCCCTTCGAACACTAGCAGAGTCTGCCCCCGTAGAAACAACGATATCGGCAGTCCCAATCAAGAGTCACTCATTAAAGAGTCCATCTGATGTCTGTGGAGTAACCGCAGGGCCCTTCGAACTCTCCGCCTCCGATAGTTCTTTTCCAGTTCTGCCTCCGTCCTCACCAGAGTCCGATTCAACCAGTTCCCTCTCCTGTTGCGACCTCGTGATACTCGCTGTTGCTGCCAGCGCCCCCTTCTTATCCGCGGCCATCTGACCCTCCCGCTCCGCTCTCTTGAGCTTGTTTCGGGAACGGATTTGTTGCGATTTACGGATCTGGAGCGGTTTGGGTCTCTCCCGTTGATTCTTACCCGTCCGGTCCGTGCCGGCTCGATACAACTCAAGCCACGACCACGCTTCATCAGGGGTCTGGAAGAATTGGGTGTTCCCATCCAGGATAACACGTAGCTTAGCCGGGAAGAGCAAGGAGTATTGAATGCCTTCCTCCCTCAACTCCTTTTTAACTGCTAGGAAGGACGCTCTGCTCTTTTGGACTTCCTGTGTATAATCCGGGAAGATCGTAACACGACTATTGTCCACCTGAAAGGGGCCCAACGTGGGAGCTCTCTGGATTAACAGGTCCCGATCTTTGTAGTGCAGGAGTTTCACCACCATCGGCCTAGGTGGTCGGCCTAGCGTCGGCGGGCGAGCTGGTACCCTGTGTGCCCGTTCCAGGGAGAAGAAGGGAGATAGGCCCTCTGGCGCCACCACCGTCTTGAGCCAGTTCTCCATATAGGCCACTGTGTCTTCCCCTTCGATTTTCTCCGGAAGGCCTACAACCCTCACGTTGTTCCTCCGATTACGACTTTCCGCATCCTCTGCTCATCTCTCTAGTGTGTCCAGGCGGCTGAGGATATCCGTTAGTTTATGTTCTGCGGTCACCACCGCCAGTTTCAGGTCCTGAAGCAATTGTTCATGGTCCTTTACTTTGTCCGATAGCTTGGCATGATCCGCTCTCAGGAGGCCCAGCCCTGTGGCAACCTGTGCAATGTCCTGATGCAAAGCCTCCTTAGTCGCAGTTATTGCTTCTAAAATGTTGTCCAATCGCTGGTTCAGCCTCTGTTCCTGCTCCGTCACCAACGGGGAAGCCCGGGCCTCACCATCTCGGGTCAGCGCAGTCGAGTCGTCCCGGCCCTGTTCCACGATGGCGGCCCCGCCAGCAGCCGCCATCTTGGTCGATTCGGGCGTCGTCATACGGCCGCCGCAGGCCTTCCTCCTGGTCTGGTGATCCCCGTCTCGGCAGCCGTGCCCTCTATCGACGGTCTCAGAGCAAACACCCCAACTGGGCTGCCGAGCCGTGGTCCTCTCCGACAGTGCCAACAGCCTCTGGATGCCAGGGCCGCCAGTCTCACAATCACCAAGGCCGGGGTTGGGGGGGAGGGAAGGGTAGAGGCGAATGTTGTGTAAACCGTACCGCAGTCCAACGCGGGCCTCCGCACCTCCGAGTCCACTCCCCAGACCCGTTCAGGTGGGCCTTAGCTTCACCAGCCCTATTGAAGGAGGCTCACATTTCGGTTCGATTCCGGACTGCCTCGTCCCTTGCGCAGAGACCGCCGTCCCTCTACGCAGCCATTTTCCTCCTTCCCGGCGCAGCACCTCCGGCCTCCACTTTCGGGTCTCCGCGGTATATTCGGTCTCCCGAGAGCCCTCAGCTGCTCTCCGATGTTTCCTCAGCACTTCGCAGAAGGAAATCGCCGTTCCGGGGACGCCAAGGGTGTAGTTTTCAGGAGAAATAGCGGGACCATGCGCGGAGCTGCAAGCTCACGCCGCCATCCCGATCGGCGTCCAAGCCACGCCCCCTATGTATATATGTATGATTATGTAATTTTTTTATCTATCTATGCATATAGTACTGCTTTTTTATGTACCGTGAGACTCCCACTTCGACGACGGGGAATATTCAAGCATGTGAATCTATGAAAGACACCCTTAATACTGGAGAAGGGGTGTTTATTGTCACATAGCACTTTAGGAGCATTTGTACTATTTCATAGTTTAGGATTTGTAAGAAATATAAAACATAGCCCACCTTGTTGCCATAAATGAAAACATCATAATACATAGCTAGCTATTTGATTGATATTGATCTTTCTAAACAGCTATGGCTTAAATGTAAAGTTTTTTTTTAAATAGAGAAAAGAATGATATCAAATGATTTTTTAACTAATGAAGTATATTTGTCTAGGTAACAAACAATTATTAATTCACTTATATATGTATATATACACTTTGGTTTTGTTGAATAATTTTGATAAATGTGGAAAAAGGTTTTAATTTTTATGTGAATGTACTTTTATGATCCTGGAGATCGAAATAAAGATTATGATGATGATGACTATTCCCACTCCCAACAGTAAGGAAAGTTTTGGATTTCGGCTGGGTTAGACTTACTATTCCTATTTACTGATATAATTCCCACCCTATACCCATACAAACTCAACAGTCCACACCTAAAAGATAACTAAAACAAATCACTATCAAACAATTGAAATCATTAATAATCAATTAAATAAATATTTTATAATTAATAACTAATAGTTAATTATTAATTATTTAACTTACCCTATACCCCTAAAACACAGGAGCCTGCACCTAAAATATAAATAAAAATATATCAGCATTACACAATTTACATTATTATTATATATTTTTTTTTAATTTTTGGAAACCTTTATTGTGCAACAAAAGCTTACAGGTACGGGCCCACAACCATATAGACCGGCCGCGAAATCAAATAGTAGCACATAAGGCAAAATCAAAACAGTTCAGCGGTCCCGAGGTGGGGAGCAGCAATTATCCGATACATCACATACAAGAGAAATAACGGGACCACTGAATTCAGGATAAATGAGGTTAATTTTAAAGTTATAGATAAGAAGGATCAGTCACAGTCACTTCAACGAGAGCACATGGCGGGCAATGATCCCAGCGAGTCAGCAACAAACCAGGCAACAATTAGGAGATCATCAGAAGAACTTGAGGAGGAGTGCAAACAGTACAATACACACTGGCCAATACCCGCCCCTTGAGCGTAGAACATCCTGACGGGAGGTAATGAAGAGACCACCTGCCGAAACAATAAGCAGCGCTACACCTAACCACCAAACTGACCCAAAAGAAAAAGGAAAGGGCAAGGAGAGTCAAGAAAGAGAAGAGAGAAATAAGGCCCATAGAACCAAGACAAAACAAAAGACCCACCCCCCAACCCCCCACCCAGCACGCATGCAGAGGCTACGGCCTACCCCCCCCCCCCCCCCCCCTAGCAGTGTGCCTGTCGCCCAAAACCGAGTCCCGAAATATAGACTCAGAGAAGAGAAAAAGAAAGGAAAAAGGAAGAAAGGAAAAAGAGAAAAAGGGAATTAAGAACTAAAAACTAATGGGAGAGAGACATGCAGTCAAAACGATCTGCTCCCACCACCCACCTGTGCACATTCGGAACCCACGAGAAGAGAACGTCGCTACAAAGCCAAATACAGTACATGATAAGGAAGCGACCATGCTTGGGCAATCAAAAGTACGCCATGTATCCATACACGAAGTAGCAGTCCACCATTGTAAAACAACTCAACCCTGTCCCTGTCTGTCCCGGACCCTGGACACGGAGTGCATATTGAACCAGAAGCGGACGGGCCAGGAGAAAAAGGCAAGAACTCCAGGCCGAAACACACAGCACCAGTCACGATGGCCTCGAATCGGTCCAGCAAGAAAAAGCAGCAGCAACAGCAGGTACCACGAGCAACGCCCCGTCGACCAAGTAGGGGCACTCACTCCGCTAGGACAGACACCAGGTCCCGGTTCAGCGGGGCAAGGCAAACGAACGCTGGGAGTCAAAGCAAGGCAAGCCCGGACAGACCCCGATCGGAGTCCCTCCATCATTTCTAATCCTTGGAATCGCTCTCGGCAAGGCAGAGTAACGGGCACCCAGACCTCCAGACAGGCATCAGCCGGAGTCTCACCGACCTCCGGGAAGATCCATGCAGCACAGGTCAGCGGTTGGTCCGCACACATGGGAAGCGGCTCAGCGAGCCCGTCAAGAAAAATATCTTCTGGCCTGGCGGTTCGAAACATCATGGACTCACGCCAGGAACTCAAGGCAGCGAGGACATCGCCAATTGTAGGATCACCCCTACAGTATTCAGCAAACGTGCCGTGCGGCTGGCCAGTGTCCCCGTCAACAACGGGTCCAGGATACAGGACGTCGGCCGCCATCTTGTCAGCCCGGCGGGGCCACTGTACACACCGGCCCCGATCGAGTTGCCAGCGGGGTTCAACGAGAGCCAGCCCGGGACCACCAACGTCACCAGCGATGCAGGGAGGCGGGCCACCAAATCAGTGGAGGTAGTCAGCGCCTCTGGCCCATGGGCGCCGACCACCGAGTCCGGGCGGAGGGTTTCAAAATGGCCGGCTGGAAGACAAAGGGGAGACACGTCTCCCATGCGGTCAACCCCCGTCCGTGGGATGCGGCACCCCGCCACCAGGTCCCACCAGGCCCCAGGACCACCCAGCCGGGCCCGGTCAGTAGTCACCGGTCCAATCGCACAGTGGCCTCTTCGGTCGATTCCTCTCCTCCACCAGGGCCGGCGCAGGAACTTCGCTCCAGCCGGGGAGCCGCAGGCGAGTCCGGGTCCGCCCCTCGCGGGCTCCGAAGCGAACAAGGGCACAGCTCAGGAACCGCAGCACCCAGGAGCATCCGGAGCAGATGGTAAGAATCAGCAATTTGTCATGTTTCCATACGTCCACGAATACCTCTTCTCGGGGCAGGATAAGGCACAGGGTTAATAAGACAGGCGAGTAGGTCGACGGAGCCGAGCTACAACGCGGCCATCACGGCCGCGAGCTTGGCTCCTCCCCCAATTTACATTATTATTAATCAATTACATAAATGAGTAACAATTAATATTTAATTGTTACTTAATTATTACTTTACTTCCCACTCTATCCCCCTACAAATCCAACAACCCACTACAACACTAAAAACTACTATTAACATTTTTTAAACAAAAAATAGCATTCACTTAAAATTACAAACTATATTTTTATAACGAATAACAATTATGCACACAATAGTAACATAAAAAATTTATATATTAACTAAAACACATCAAAATAATTAAAAAACGTATTTTTTTACAACTATACTACTGAAACTTAGATTAAAAGGAACGATATTTTTAAAAACAATATTACATGGCCAAAAAACATAATACTCTTGGCAGCGATTTTTTAGTATCACAATATTTTTGAATCACAATATGTTTTTTACGATATTTCTTTCTCTTGATATTTTGAGCTCAATACTTTGTCTAAATACCACTACAAATAGGCACCGTTCACATAGATGAAGTACTTAAAAAATGTCTTGTTTAAGTGCAGTGCTTTGCTGTTTATAATATGCACTAAGAATGTATACTGAGGTATTTCTATAGAATAAATCTCACCAGGTTGCAAAGGAGGGATGAACAGAAGGGCGGGAATTGAAAAAGACTTTATACAGCATTAAAGACTGGGAAGGCGGTTTAGGGCCTAACCGGCGAGGGCATATTGCTCAGTGAGCAGAAATGTCTTCAGTTTCTTTCTGAGTTGTGTTCACTGGGTGTCCCTACTCCAGACGGTTTAAGTGAAAAAATCCAAATTCTTACTACTCCGAAATCTGTTTGAGGTACTCTGACTGTGAGAGATGCTAACCAGCTCTGCAAAAAGCCTGTGATTGCATGAATCGGTTACTGAAACTAGTATATAAGGGGAATGCTTTTCACATGTGAGCTGAGTATCCTACAGACTCTTGAAGGTTACCTGAGAAGATGCTAAAGCCTATTATAGCAGTGAAAATGTGAGCGCATAGCAATCTGCCGAAAGCGCTTGGCACTCATTACGTCTCAGCTGCGAGTGAAGCGATTATTCCACCACCCAAGATTACCAATGGTGCAGTTATTGGTCATTCTGGCATGTGGACATGCTGTGCTATTTGAAGTAGGGCATTGAGAGGCCTCTTAGAAATGTGGACTTACGAGTGGAATTGGCGTTGCCACACCAGATTTTTGCTATTATTCTCTATGTTTGGCTGAATTTCTAACTTGAAATGTCATCAAAGCCTTCAGCGGATGAAATGCCCAGGTGGGGGACACCGGGAAATTTGATAATCCCTCTTGTTTTCGAAATTCGCAGTGTGGCCGATAAATACTGTTGGGAATTTGGAATTTCCTTGTTTGAGTAAGAGCCTATCTGTCCATGATTGTACCACTGAATATTGCACCTCCCTACACCCCCCCCCCCCCCCCCCCCCGAATATGGTGGTACAAGACTATCGGAGGGCAAAATATAGAATGCTAAGTGCATATAGAGAAGTACTGATTTATTATTTCTAACTTTACATCTACGTACCTTGAAGATATTTGTACTGTGTAGGTACATTTATGCGTAGTTCTGTATTGAAAATGTTATATTTATATTCTGGGTGCACACCTGTTCACTGGTCCTCAATCTCTCTCTCTCTCTCTGTCTCTAGCTTCTTCACCTGTCTCATGACGTGACACCACATGACCACTTCAGTTGCACACTGTACATGTGTTCCAAGCTTATCTCTCTGCCCTTGTCTCTTTGCCGCATATCCTAACACCAAGGGGGTCATTAGGATGGCGGGTGGATCGCCGCAATCTGATTTACTCCCTTCCATATTATAATGGCAGGGGGTATTGCGGTGGATGCAAAGTGCGTCCGCCGCTGTTCTGCCAGTCGGCCTGGCCGGGCGGACTTGGGCCTCAATATGGTGGCAGTGCCACGGTACCCCCCCTCCATTCCAATGCACAAGGTGCCTGCCTGCCACGTTTTACATGGAAATGCACACCATGGCACTTTGGCATTGCGGTGGGTGCTGCTTACAGCAGCAACCGCCGCAATGTCAAACATGCGGAATGCGACCACCAGGGTGGCGGTCGCATCCTAATTTGCAGTGTGGGACCGCCGCATGTCTGGCGGCCGGTCCCAGCATCGCGAGGATGGCAGGCGCACTTTAATCACCCCCCAAGTGTCTGCCTCAACATTCCTCACACTTGTCTGTCTGAGTGCTTCAAGCATCTCACATTGTCTGTCCATATGCCCCAAGTTTTGCTCAGTGCACACCATTCATAAAGGTGAACTTAGACCTGAAGTCTAACTTTAGACCTGAAGTTTAAGTTTAGACCTGAAGTCTAACTTTAGACCTTAAGGGCACGATTATGATGTAGGTCAGAGTTGCCTCTTATCGACATCTCTACGGTTTTGGAACAGACCGACCTCGTGTTGGCGGTGCGAAACCGCACTTACGATGAGACCGCACATGGTGTGGTCGCAAACTTCCATTTCCCTATGGTGGTGGTCGGAAACCCAAGCTCCCATAGAGAAATAAAAGTTACTGTAAATCCCTGCACCGTGTGGCAGGTACCTTAAGGTGCCTGCCACATGGTGCAGGGATTTAGAGGGGGCATCATAGTTGCCCCACTGGCCCACAACCGGAGGCCGCTGAAGGAGGGGAGCCCTGCTAGGGGACCCCAAAGCCGCTTTCCGACAGGCTTTTCATGCCGGAAAGCCCAACCTGGAAAGCCTGTCTGAAACCGGCATCATAATCCCGATGGCAGAAACGAAGTCTGCTAAGGATTTTGATTGGTTTCCGACTGGCAGACGGGCTCCTTAAGCCAGTCGGATTGACCGGCCGGTTTAAACTTCGACCGTCTTCTTTGTAATAAGGCGGTTGGAGTTTAAATCATGGATGTCGGTCGGACCAGCGATCAGAGGCTTTCTGACAGACATCTAAATGATCCCCTTAGTCTAAGTTTAGGCCTGATGTTTAACTTTAGGACTGAAGTCTTAGTTTAGACTTCAGGTCTAAAGTTAGACTTCAGGTCTAAAGCTTGACTTCAGATCTAAAGCTAGACTTCAGGTGTAAAAATAAACTTCTGGTCTAAAGTTAGACTTTAGGTGTAAACTTAGACTTCAGGTCTAAGTTTACCTTTGTGTCTTGGGCCCAGTGTGTCCATGTGCACAGTGTTCCCCATAGTGCACGTCACTGTGCCCAACAATCCCCGCTGTCTGCGACAAAAGATACCACATTCAATTGTAGACCCAATTCTCTTCATATTATTTGTGCACCCCTTGCACTCTATACAATCCATGTGTTCCCAACTCCTCACTGTTTGTACCCTAAAGTTTTTCACACTGCCCATGTTCCACCTATCTCCTCTCTCTATCCCTGTTCTCGAAGCTACTCACACTGCCCGCATCCCACAAGCTACTCGCACTATCCATGTTCCCTGTGCTCCACACTATGTACATCTGCCATTAAAGGTATTTCCAGTATTACATCTCTTTATTAATTTACAACTTGTGATCCAAGAGGTCATTAACGTAGTTACAAAGCTACAGATTCTACAGTAATGGGTGGTGCTCTTGATATTGATAAAGGATACAGACAGGGCATGAGGTTGTAGGCATGGTCCAGAAGTGAAACAAGTTTAAATATTAAAATGATTTTCATTTTTGTAGAAGGGCCTCTTCACAATCCCCTTAGAATCTTTGTGCAGGATACACGTGATTGAGGTGTTGCTTGAAGAAATGGAAGCCCAGTTCCTTTGAGTTGCAAAACAAGCTTGTCAGATATGGATAAGGAAGAAATTCTACATCCTTATTTATATAGAAGAAGGCGTGTCAGCACTTAATTTGAGCTAGTGTTTACCGGTACTCTGCACCGGCACTTGACTCTCAACACCTGCCCTTATGGCAGTCCACCACATGGTTGCATTTCGAGGTGAGCCTATTAACAGAATAATTCATAATCTAATTTTCAATAACATTTATAATACGTGCTTTGGGTGGCCTGGAATAGTCTAAATTGTCATACTTTTAGGGATGTGATGGTTAGTAGTTGTGTTGATACTGGAACTGGCAGCGCTGGCTGGGACAATTCTTGGGGCAATCTATAGTGACCTCCTGAGAAGGGCCCAGCACTTACTTTTTCACAAATTAAGCACTGCTCGTTATCTCATGTTTCCCTCTTGCCCATTCCGGAATCCAGCCTGGGGATATTACATTGGCGGGTGACCTGCAGCCCAGATGAGTTCTTGATCTTCTTTTTCAGTTATTGAGGGATGCTTGAGTTAAACCCCCTTGAAGAAGATGCAAGAAGATGAAACAACTTTTAAAAGCGATGCAGAAAGGTAGAGGGGGTTAATAGAGAACACTGAATGTGGAGGTGATCCTGTCAAACCTCTTCAATCTCATTACATCCTTTTAAAGTTCCACTACAGCATGAAGGGGGGGGGGGGGTGAATGAGTGTCTGCAAGGATTATGAGCAAATGAGAGCCTCCATCGGTCTATCTGATACGACCAATTAATACATGGCCTACAGCTGGAGGACTGATTTGGAAGAAAGTCCTTAGGTACATAGAGTAATGCAGGTTGATGACAGATTGTCTTTGGAATGTGGGTTCTCAAGCTGATTCAATATCAGCTTGAGAATATCAATATTAAATCCCTGGGATTACGGTGCATCAAAAAATTGTGTGCTGGATCTGCCAAGCATTTCTTCTATTTGTTTGCTGTTGATGGCGACAACAACAAACGCAAACTATTCATCAGTATGCTCTAAGTTCCTTAGACTATCTTTCCCTCAGACCAAAGCTCCTCAAAATGTGCTTTCCGGGGTTCCAAGTTCCCGCACTGCCTTTTCATGTGACCCAAGCTCCTCAAACTGTCTACAATCCAAGATCCTCAAACAGTATAGGAGCCTAAGCTCCTCATGCAATCCATCAGTTGTATGATGGAATATCATATTGAAATATTGTCTGACGTGTATATATAGTTAGACCTGGGCAAAATTTAAATTACGCTGGAGTAATGGGAGCAATTTCAGTAATTACGCATAACTCTTGTGATGCAAAATTACCCTAAATTATGGGATTACGCCAGTTTGAGTAATTAAGAGAATTTGAGCCAAAATTCGCTCTGCAGAAGCACAGAAACCACAAACTAAAAAGCAGAGAGCGGGTGGGAGCTACAGATGTTCATGTCCTGTACCATTTAATGCTGTTTTTGAAGGGCAAAATGGGGAAACATCCATTACAACGCAGTCATTACATTGCACTACTTTTACAACAGAGCTGTCATAACACAGTTGCCTTTATCTCGCATGCCATTAAAACGCATTTCACTACAACTCATGCCATTACAACGCATACCATCACAACGCATGCCATTACAATGCATACCATCACAACGCATGCATTACAATGCATTATAAGGTAAGTAATAGAGATTTTTTAGTTTTATGGTAGGTATGAATTTCGGGGTAGATGGGAATTTTTACCCCTACACTATCCAACACTTTCCACTCACTGGAGTGGGAATAGTAATTATTACCCCTTACACTATCCAACACTTACCCTACTGTTGCCCTAAAAGTATTATACATTGAAATGGTATGCGTTGTAATGGTACACATTGTAATGGAATGCGTTGTAATGGTAGTTTTTAAAAATGCGTTGTAATGGCATGCGTTGTAAAATCATGCGATGTAATGGTAATTGTTTGCGTTGTAACGTCATATATTCAGCAAAATGCATCCTCAGGCCCATAATAATAATAAATAATAGCACTAAATGCTAGCTTACCCTTTTGTACATAATTATGGGTAATTGTGTGGTAATTACGAGTAATTACACTAGAGGGAATTATGCACGTCACGAACACCCCTATATATAATGTCCTAAATTATTTCCCATTTTTAATAACAATGGGGTTATGTTTTTGTAAACGATATTTAGGACACAATGTTTATGTCAGACAACATTCTGACAATAATATTCAGGCACTGCACCCTCTCTATGTGATACAAACGCCTCATAATCGGGGCCATAACTATCACTAGTGCAGCAGGTGTAGTGCCGTGAACGGTAAACCACCACAATTCTGTCTGTCTTCCACTACCTAACCTAGGGGCAGGGGGTCGACATTCCTTTCCCGAATGAATACCCAGGGATACTTGGTAAACCATTGCTCATGTCTGCCAAAGTACCTTAAGTACTTAATGTTCTATGTGTTCAGTGTTCCTCACTCTACCTGAGAACATTCCATAAGCTACTCAAGCTGTCCAAGTGCCACCCAGATTCCAACAGAATACTCAGGTTTTGAGCACAGCATGTATAGCGTTAAGTACATACATGTCTTTGGTATTCTGTAGGACATAATTTGTAGGTTGATAGGTACAGTCTTTATTGTATTTACCATTCACAATAAAACATTGTTATGGCACAATTAAGTTGCCATAAAATCAGAATATCATTTCTTAAAAGTATTTGCTGAAAAATACAAATTGAAATATTACTAACTAATTAAATTCTTTATAAAAAAATACATATTTATTTATTGAGTTTTATATAGCAGAAACTTGAACCGAAGGCATCAGAGTGCTACACAGAGTTAAAACAGTAGCAGTTACATGAGTTACAAATGTAGTAAATAAAATACATAGTGACATTAAATAAGAGAAGTGTGTCATAAACAGTGGATCTGTGGACGATAACGTGAGCTAGGCCTGAAGGCACCAGAGCACTTATTTGAAGGATGTGGGATAGAAGCGTTGGATCGACTACAGGAACAAATGCCCGTCTTCTTCGCTAAAGGAAAAAGTTGTTATCGAAATGCACCTCGCTAACAAATTATCAAAAGCTGGCCAAAAAAAACCTCTCTGAAGCTCTAACAGCCTACTCCTGATCCCACCCAAATTTAAGAAGGAAAAACCCTCACACCAGCTCCTTTTCCGGGAATGCTTCCACAATCTGGAACTCACTCCCTCAAGATCTCCGTGACACCCACTCATTTCCTCACTTAAGGAAGAAAATTAAGCTGCTTTTTTATATATACTAAAAACCCTCCCTCCTTTTATTTTATTATCCATTAAAGTGCACTTGGCTAAAGCTAAAAGTTTAATTGTGCAGCCAATACATTTTTAGTTTGTTCCTTCAAAGCACAATGCGATTGCTTCTTTAATTGTTTTGATATCACTGAGATGAAAGACTGGTCTTGGGTATTTCTTTTGTAGTTTAAGTAATTTAGGGCACATTCAAAGTGTGTGTTTGATGGTTTCTTCATCAGAAACACATAGCAGACACAGTATTTGTTTCTTGTCAGTAAGATTCCATGATCCTTCAAATTGGAAAAATAGAATATAAATAAGTCCAAACTATAAGAATTACTTTTTGTATTTGTGTATTTAATGAAGAATCCAAGGCAAATTGTCTTTTTATGGTATAAGTAGTTTCTTAATACTTAATGCCCATTTTAATGGTTGGTGGAGATGGTCTTCTATCGCAATGGTGATGGAGTGTCCACTTTGTAAAACTCCCTGTCGCCTGCCCGATTATTATTGAGCGAACAACCAGGATTTCCACTGACATAGTAAAATTTACTCCATTGCCATAAAACTTTGAAGGAAGCACATAATACCATCTGCCCTATTTAAGTCAGATGTCATTATGTGTTTGTTTTCCTGTCCCTCACTGCCAGATGAAACCTAGCAGTGAGGCACAGGAAAAAAAGTATAAATAACCCCCTCAAAATGAAAAAAACACTGGTGTTGCCATTTGTGTTTTTCTTGTCAAAAACAAACTCTCGCTTTGGGAGCTTGTTTTAAAAAAATTAAAAAGCTTTGGAAAAGTTTGATGTCCGACTTCCATGTTTCATAAAGCTGTATGTCAAACTTTTCCAGCATTGACAGAATCACCATGACAGCAGTTCCTGCAAATGTATAGAGATGTCAGAGGGGCTGGGCTATTGCTATCCAGTTTTTCAAAGACAGCTGAAAAGTCTATATAGCATATGAACCTCCTCCTATACGAATGTATGAGGTTACAATGCAAACATTTACAATGCATGACTTTACAACGCGGTTTTTACATCGCAACATCCATTACAATGCATGCCATCACAACGCATATTACTTTTAGGACAACAGTAGGTTAAGTGTTGGATAGTGTAGGGCTAACAATTACTTTTCCCACTCCAGTGAGTGCAACAGTAGGGTAAGTGTTGGACAATTCTCGCCGCGGTGCCTATTCCAATCATGGAGTCCCACTCTGTAACTCTGGGCAATAGCTTGCTTAATCTCCACAACGGCCCCTCGCAGCGGGATGCCTGGCTTTCACCTTGGGGATGCCCAGTAATGGGTTATCTCGCAGGGGAATATCAGGACGGGTTCCCTAAGCAAGCGCTGGGACGCTTTCGGGCAGCCATGCGCTCTACAAATCAAATTTCATTTCATTTCATAGTGTAGGGGTAAAAATTACTATTCCCCCTCCAGTGATTGCAACAGTAGGGTGAGGGTTGGATACTTTAGGGGTAAAAATGACTATTCCCACTCCAGTGAGTGCAACAGTAGGGTAAGCGTTGGATAGTGTAGGGTTAAAAATTACTATTCCCCATTACTTACCTTATACTGCCTTGTAATGGCATGCGTTGTAGTGACCTGCGTTGTAATGACGTGTTGTAGTGACATGAGTTGTAATGGCTGCATTGTAATGGCATGCGATGTAAAGGATGTTGCGCTGTAATGACTGCATTGTAACGGTAGTCCGATGTAATGAGTGCCTTGTAAAGGTTGTTTCCCTCCTATATTTAGTATTTGCCAGAGTTGTTATTGCCAAGAAGATATCAACAGTAGAACATCGAGATCTAAAACCTATTTGATGGAATTATCTTATGTTGTTCTACAAAGCCTATTTTGACAGTAGTGCTAATAGATGTTTGGCATACATGTTCCTTCAGCATCGAGTGGTGTATTCAGTTGGTACCTACTAGGGTCAGTAGTTGGTCTTCATTTATATACTGTTTGCAATATTGAATGGGAGAACTTGGTAATTAAAAGTCACAGTATTATATAACACTGTCAGAAAGTTACTCCAGATAACCGCATCTAGTTTTCATATTGAACCAGATGCTTTACTTATATTCGCTAAGTTGGCTGTTTTCTCTTGATAGATTACATACAAGTATGGGTTATGTTTATTCTCTAATTTAATTTGAGGAGCCTCTTCTTCTCCATACAGATATAAAATAAAAACTTCCCAGTTTCTATATATAATTTGAAAATCACAACTGTTTTTATAACTGTGCAAACCAATTACTATTGGAGACCATAACTTATGAATGTATTAGAATGTATTGCTTCCAGCAGCTCTACACAGGCTTCTTCCCATTCGTTTTCATTAGATGTAAAGATTTTCCTTTAGAGATTACATTTTAATTGTCTAATTTTGTGTTCCCAGATGTTGTAGGTAAAAGTTTCACAGCCTGCCTTAAATTATGTCCATAGTTTTGGTTTAGTTTCTGTATAGCCATTTCTAATTTTGTTTGTGTACAGCAAGGTTTGCTCTGGCTCTTGCAGTTGGTTATAGAAAAGAAAAGATATTACTAATCAGCATCTCCAATTGTTTCGTCTAAGTGTTTAATTCCATTGCGAAACCTTGTTCCCACGGGTTGTTGATTTGATAATTAAAAGAACAGTTCTGTACAATTGTATTCCTTGAGATCACAGTAATATCTTCAAATGTGTTAGTAGGATTCAGAAAATTACACACCGCTTATATTAAATATATGTATATATGTATATATGTATGTATGTATGTGTGTATGTATGTATGTATATATATGCTGGGGTTGATGGTCACTTCCTGTTTAGGAACTAATTTAAAGTCACAACTTTTAAACAAATCAGAAATAGCAATGAATGTGTAATAAATAATGGCTTTACCGCCAGAAGCTTGAAATGTATACTGGGCGGGACATTCGCTGTCAGATCTTCCATTAAAGTGTTGAAAAGCATAGGTCATAGTAGGTGGTTCTGATGTTCTTATTAATTGATCTCCATCTAGAAACCTCATAACGGGAATGCCGAATGGAATTAAAGTCATCTGCAGAGCCTTCAAAGATCCCAATTTTTGTTGTTTGTAACAGATTGGCATTAAAGACTCAAGTTATTATTGGGTTGGCCTTTTTAACTGGGTTCAAGTTCATTCAGCACAGGGAAACAAATCCATGTATTATCTTTAAGAATTTAGGGTGAACTATAAATATTTGTTAATTTAAATTGCGGTGCGAAGTGAGGCAGTGCTCGTGACGGTGCTGTCTTGCTTTTATATGGAAATATATAGATGTATTTTAGTAGTGCCACCCGGTTGGTTAGTAAAATTGGCAGATTGATAATTATATCCAACATCCTAGTTAATGTGTATTGACTGCATCTATTGCTGCGAGGACCGAATAAGTTGGTGGAGGGTCATCCCTGTCATTGCCCAAACAGGCATTTTTGGTTGATGCATCATGTGATATGATATAAGTTTGAATTTGTAGGCCCTCCTGGGCTTCCATGACTATAGCTAATACAATTGAGTGCTCAGATTAATATACAGTGTCATTTAGCTCAGAGGAGCTACTGTTACAGGCATCATTTGATGTTTAATCTCTGCCACAACATTTTAAACTAGAGCTTGAGACGTTTGATGCTATAAATTGTACTTTCCCAATTGCTAAAGGGAGGATAATCAACAATTTCTCCAAGCAAACTTACCCTTCGTGTTATAAGGAAAAATCACAAAGTTGCTTGTGATCTTAATAGTCAAGGTTAATTTTGAGTTAAATAGAAAGATCAGTCAATTGTTCTTTTTTTATACAATTATTGGCTTTCCTCTCACCACTTTTCACTATGCCCAGGTGCCTATTGGTTATTGAAACTTTAAATGGTCAGCGTGCTCTGCACGCTCAATAGTACGTTCTGTTAACTCAACTTAACTCAGCCCTCTTACCTTGACGTGTGTCTTTGGCTAGATGGTTCACAGTGGAGTTTTCTTCTGTCTCTTTTACCCTAAACTTCTGCCTCCACACTGTCTCCATACTGTCTTTCAGTTATGTCAAGGTTTGTGTTAAATGATCATTAAACAAGTGCCAGATTATGCAGTGATGCCCTACAAAGCCCCACCTGATCCCACACGGCTCAATTCTACATTTACAGCACCACAAGTCGCTTCGGGACTGCCTTCAATCTGACGCGGCAACCCTCAATTGGTTCAGCAAACCACTGCAAAGCCAATGCCACCTCCACGTTGAGCCACTGAGGGCTCCAGACTCCCTCAACCTCCCCACCACCCGAGGCCGGTTGATCATGGGCACTGGCTACCCAGCACATGTGTCGCTGGATCAGCAGGTTTGACCTCCACCAGTTCTATCTCTGGTACCCGTTCTGATAATGAGTGGTGACAAAGGTGATTCTCATAGGTTGCAAAGGATTCTAAAGGGCGGTCAGAGGGGCACGAGGGCAAATGTCTGAATCCCCAGTTCATCAAATACTGCAAGCATGATGTTAGGGGCCCATTAGGATGTCGGGCGGATTGCCTCCGCCAGGGTAGCGGTGGCCACCGCCACCCTGGCGGAGGCAATCCGCCCGACATCCTTCCCTGCATTCCCCCCCGCCATATTACGATGGCGGAGGGGACCGCAGCGGTGAGAAATACCGCCCGCCTGTTTTCCGCCCCGGTCGCATGACGGCCGGGGCGGAAAAGGGAGAACATGGTGGCGGTGTCTATCAGACACCGCCAGCCATATTAGAATAGGCATTTGTCAATGCCTTTCCGTGGCCGCCACGGAAAGGCATGCGGTGTTCACTCTGGGGGGCTCCTGTGGGCCCCTAGAGTGACGGGCAAAGGGGGGTGGCACACGGGGGGGGTACCTGTGGTACCCCCCTCCATTTGCATAATCGCAGCGGCAGGCACCGCGCGGTGCCTGCCGCCTCGGTTATGCAAATGCGTGCATTTGTTTTGAACATTGTGGCGGGCGGTGCAGTGAGCACCGCCCGCCACAATATTAACTTGAGGAATGCGCCCGCCACTGTGGCGGGCGCATCTTAATGCCATCGTCGGGACCCCCGCCCTTTAGGCGGGCGGTCCCGATCTCCGTTAGGGTGGCGGGCGGACTGTTTCCGCCCGCCATCCTAATGGACCCCTTAGTGTTAGAAGTTGAGCTCAGCTCCTTGAACATCCAATTCTTTGTCAAGCTTACAAATCCCACAATCATTCTCCAATCTGCATGTTCTGTGCAAAGGCAGTTGCTGTCTGTTGTGGAGAGCCAGCACTGCCGACGTTAGGGTCTCTTCAATAAACTTCATTACCCTATCAGTCTTCAATAAACTCTGTTACTCAATTACAGAGTGTGGCCATCTTTTCAGTGAACGCGAGTTTCATTGGAGCACTGCATAGATCCACAGATTTGTTGCCTCGACCTGATGAGCTGTCTAGTATTACGACATCCATCAGAGGGAGGTACCGGAGGGGAACGATCAAGAATGGGATAACACCAGCCAAGGGGAAGCATCTGAACCGTATCATGAAAAACTAGGGCCAACTTATAGAGTGAGCTGTTTGGCTGTCCATGGACGAAGCTATTGGTCATTCTTCTATCAAAAGCTCACTCCAATGCGCATGCTGCATCTGCCATCTTGAAAGGAATGTGTGTTTCATTACAGGCAAAGCTATTGACCACTCACGAAACACATACACACAAAAATACATGCTGCGCCCACCCCTTTGGCAGAACAACAACTTTTGATTGCTCCTTTCAAGGTGACAATGCAAACGTCAACAGACCTATGAATTCGGCCATTACATGAACAAACAGAAGACAACCAGCCAAAATGTTAAACTTTATCTGATCTAGATGAGAAACCAAAAGTTTTTGTGAGACCAATGGGTACTCACATACAGTTTAAATCCTCGTTAGGAGCTCGGTACTGCTTTCACTGGCTCCTGCAGGCTGTAACTGAGGATATTCCCATTCGAGGGTGAACAAAACAAAGGCTATCTACATTTCCTCATGAGTGTATTTATATCTCAAATGCCAAGATTTGTTTCTATACTGCTATAAATTGCCCAATGCATCACCAGTGCCAGGAGGTGTTTGTAGAATGTTGGCTGCCGCTTCGGGTCATCACCCTTGGCGTGTAATTAAACATGGGAAGTAGTTACAACATCCTCTTTCTTTGCTGTTCCTGGCACCCGGCCACTAAACTGGGAACAATGGAAGGAGGCGTTTGAGGCTTATTTGGGCGCCACTGAAGGAGACCGTTTCACATCAAACACCAAAAAGCCCAACAAGTTTATGATCTAGATCCAGAGGGTTGAAGCATTTTTAAAACGTTACCTATACAGCAAGTGGAAATTCGGACTGGGAAGAGGGAGATGTAGTCAATGTGGTGGATGAATAAGGCACTCAATTTCAAAACATTGGATGAAACGGTCAATCCTCGTAGAAACGTCATTCTAGTGAGACACAGACTCTTACCACATGCTGAGACGGGTGGTGAACTTGCACTCCAAGGGCGGGACAAAAAATGCGCCCAGGCACCAAAATAAGAGTGGACCCCTGTAGCGAATCAGATAGCCATAAAAGTGGCCCACATTTGCAAATCAGGGTAGTTGTAAACTTTGAGAGAAATGCTGTTCAAGTGTTTTGCAAGGTGTGGGAGACTTCATGGATTTTTGATTGCTGCAGACGTTTGTTTGAATATCGGGGACATCTACAGTAGAAAAAAACACCCAGCAGACCATAAAACAGTCCCACAAACAGCCAAAAACCAGCCTACACACAGACCTGTCAGACCAGCCCTTAGTGCATTGCCAGGTTGCCCTATAGGCCAGTCCAACCCAGGCTTGTTGATGGCTTAGAGGCAGCACTGAGAAGGCTAGCTGCTGCATGCAATTATAGAGAGTTGAAAGAGAAAATTATGAGACACCAGTTAAAAGAGAAAACAAACCAAGAAAAAGCTCAAATGTGTTTGCTTTAAGTAGAAGACTCAGAAATAGTGACTGCATTCGAGATCGTCCTTGGAACTGAACACTCTGTATGTGATGCAAATATGATTAAAGAGAGTAACTTTAAATTAGTTGAAAGTAAAATTGTATCCACAGGCGGTCAAATTATGGAAAGCAAGGCAGAAAAGGGAAAATAAGTAGTGCTTGATTTGTAAAAAAGTAAGTGCCAGGGCCCTCGTCAGGAGACCACTGCAGCCTGCACCACCCATTGCCCCTGCCAGTGCTGCCAAAGACAGTTCCATCACAACTAACCATCACACTCATACAGGTGGGACAATTGAGACTGTTTGAGGCCTCCAAAGCTACAAGAATGGCGTGGGCGACATGTACTAGTTATTTTTAATTATAAAAAACAACTGTTGTGCAGTTCATCTCTAAATTACACAAATAGCGCCACCATGTGGCAGCTGTCCTAAGTGCCAGTGTTGACAATTAAGTGCTGTTGCCGAGCACCAGAAACCGGCTCAAATTAAGCAATGGTAATAAGAAAATACAGGTGGGCGGATTTTAAGGGTATACTTGGGAGTTGCTGTGTTGTAAAATAAGTAAGTCTGATGAGTGGATAAAAGTCATGGTAGACTTGGCTTTCCCACACTCTCTCACTGGGAAAAAATACTACAAGATGTTCACCCAAGCATAGCTGCCAAGATTTCAATTGGCTTATATGTGGCATTTCCATGTTTTCAGTGCACTTATGTGTGACATTTCCATGCTTTCAGTGTGCTTACAAGTGACATTTCCTTGTTTTCAGTGTGCTTATGCGTGACATTTCCATATTTTCAGTGTGCTTATGTGTTACATTGCAGTGTCTGAGATAAATCGCAGTCATTACCCTATTCAGTGCAATAGTACGGTCTAGAAATAACCTTAAAACAGCAGCAACAGATTTAAGTATGCATATAGTGTCAGTAAACTCCATCCCTTTACTAACTTTATTGTACCCATTGCACACTCAAAAAAGGGCCAGAGAGAGGGAAAATCGCAACCTTCACATATCCTCCCCACACTTCAAAACAACACAAAGGATTTGGTGATCTTACTGGGTAAAAATAATGTGAGTATCCCTAATGTATGTTGTAAGATTTGGTGATAGCCCTCAAAAGGTAACGTAGGCCCTCACCGACATACTGGGGTTTGCTTCATCCTCCGGGTCTCTCTCTTACACATGAAAGTTCCTGCACTGTTCAACTTTGTTTTTTTGTATGTTTTGTCCTCTAAATCCGTCAATGTTCCTTATCGTTCTGGCGAATTTTGAGGTCTTAAAGGCAGGAGGCTGATCCAAAGATCTCATGTTATTAAAAATGTGTTAGGCTGGTTTACCCTCCTATATATTGATGTCTCCCTCTCCCATGATGGAAAGCAGAGGTGACCCCTGATCGGTGAGGGTGACACTACTAGATCTGGGGATAGTTGGAACAAGGTAGACAAATAAATGTGCCTGGATGGTGTGTCTATACCTCAGGTTGCTAATCTTGACGGAGTCTAGGCATTTAAACAGGTATCGTGAATAGTAACAATTTGTAAGCACACGGAGATTGGCGTAGGGTGGCATGGGCCCTAATGCGAGTTAGGGTAAAGGATTCCCTAGCCAGTTGGGCATTAAATTGAAACCATAATTGGACTGCAGTTGGGCTCTCAAGCCCCTGTGCCACTGCCCCTGTGCCACTAGTGATACCTACAGCCAAAAACATGGATAAGCTTGGTAGGTGACACTCCCAGACTGACTCCCAACACTGAGTGGTCTATTATATTCTCTTGGAGGTCAGCAGAGCCCAGTACAACCTCAGTGAGGCAGGGGTGCAAGACCCATAGCTTGCTGCTTTGGATTGGCCTGAGCCGAATAACTTGCACTGCTCACCGAAGTCATGGAAGAAGTGCATACACTTCCACCCTTGTACATCCATAAATAGACAATCACCTCCTTCCTTTCTCCTTCAGATGGTTTTCTCTGTTAGATTTGTGTGTGCAGAGCCCCTCCAGCAACCATGACAACCAACCCTTTCCAACTCCTAGGAAGCAGCAGCTAAATGCTAGGTTAGAGGCAGCACAGGATACATTTAGCCCATGGGAGGCTTTGAAGCATGATGTGATGTTGACTTAAAGAGCCTTGTGCGATCAGCCTGCAGCCCTTCTAAGTTTCCCATGCCTAGGCGACCGGCTGCCCCAGCCCAGAATTTTTCTTTGCATTCTGGGACGTGTAGTATTGTTTATTCCATTATAAAATCAAGACTACTGGGCTGATTACGATCTTGGCGGATGGAATAGTCCGTCACAAACGTGATGGATATCCCGTCCACCGTATTACAAGTTCCGTAGGATATAATGGAACTGCAATCTGGCCAACAGGATATCTGTCACATTTGTGACGGAGTAACCCTGTCTACCAAGATCGTAATCAGGCCCTACATGTCACGGAAGTAATAGAAAAAACCTGGACTGGAGCAGCTCCTCAACCATGGATTTGGGATTTTTGGCAGGTGGGATCCTGAGCCTGTAAACAGGAGTATGTTTTGTGTGTCATTTAGAAGAAGAGCAGGGATGCAGGAAAATTGTGAAAATTGGCGTTAGTCTAACCACTGATGAGTGATACTTGGGAGGACATGTGAGGGAGAAAGAGGAGGGTGGGAGCAGAATGATATAGCGGCACGGTGTGTTCAGAAAGGGGAGAGTAGAGGTGCGAGGAAAGGAATAGGTGTAGATGGGCTATTGGACGAGTTAGAGAAAGAATGTGAGTAGAAAGGAGAAGGTATGTGCAAGAAGAGCAGGGGAAGATTCAGAAGGGAAACAAGGCTGGTGGAGGGTGTGGTGGCAAGGGAGAGAGGGGCAGAGAGAAGGTGAGAGCGATAACGTGTTGAGGAGAGAAGGGGAATGGGTAGAAGGGAGAACAGGCAGGGGTGTAGTGAAAGGGTCAAGGAAGGGCAAGGGCAAAGGTAATGCGAGGGCAGTGAAGGAGGAGTGTAAGGGAAAGCAGGAAAGGGAGTGGGGATGGAGGAAAGCACCTGTGAACCTAAGAAGAGAAGGAGCAGAGGGCTTGGGGAGAGGCACATCAGCAATGTGGTAGAGGGAAAAGAAGGATAAAACAGATGTAAAGGCGGGTAGATGATGCTAGGACAGAAGGAAAGGGAGTTGGGAGAGATTAAGATTGGGGAGGAAGGTTAAAGTTGTGGAAAAGGTGTGTGAAAAGAGGGCATGATAAGTGAGGGAGAGAGAATCAAAAATGGAGTGAGACGCAAAGGAGCAAAAGAGGGTTTGCAGATAAGTTGAAAGAAGAAGACAAGGAGAAGGAGGAGGGAAGAAAAGGGGGCAGAAGTGGGAGTGTGGCTGAAAGGAGAAAGTCAGGGGAGAGGCTTGATGGGAGCCCAGTAAAAGCTCCAAAAAGGCATAAAAATCCTCCTTAGCCATTTTGTAGCTTTTGATTCAAGATGAAGATTACTACTGACAAATAAATAATCAAGGCACCAAACTCCATATGACATCAGGAAAGAAAAAAGAGGCAAGCATAAATTCCACATGCAGAGTTCCAGAGGCCCACCCTACTGCAAAAGGCAAAAATCTATACTACTATAATAAAGGAAGAACTTTCAGCCTTTGAGGCAGGTAAACTCGGGAATCACAGCGCCAATCCACACACCTGATACACCGTTGGAATCGTCGGGGGTGTAGATGGTTATAGGCTATATAAATTAAAAAAAAAAACGTTATTTAAAAAATTGACAGTAAAAAAAAAAGTAGTCCTTCCGAAGTAGCGCCGGCCGTGACTTGCGTGCTCACGTCAGGAGTGCGGGGAGGAGTGGCGTCCAGGAGTGCGACTAGGAGCGGCGGACATGGGGCGGGGGAGGAGCGGTGACGTGAGGAGCAGCGGACAGGCCAGTGGCGGTGTGATCAGCGGACAGGCTGAAGGAGTGGCGGCTGAGGTAAGGGAGCGGCAGACATGGCGCGGTGGAGGAGCGGTGACGTGAGGAGCAGCGGACAGGCCAGCGGCGGTGCAAGCAGCAGACAGGCGGGAGGAGCGGCGGCTGAGGTAAGGGAACCCATGTCTGGGCAGGCGGGGGTCGGGGCAGGCGGGGGACGGGCCGGACGGGGGCCCGGGCTGCTGGACAATGTTGGGGGGGGGGGGGGGGGGGGGGGTCGGGGAAGCCTGTTGTTCCCGGACAAGGTCGGGACGGGCTGCTAGTATGGGATAAAAACAGGCGCAAAGACGCTTAAGGGAATGAACGTGTTGTGACACATATTACTTTCACAATTGTCTCCCTTAAACATGTTTCAAACAGGAACTGACGTCACAGGAAAAAGCTTCATCTTGGTTTGAGAGCCTCAAATAACATCCTTTGAGCAGGCTAACATCTTTCTGAAGGGCTGATACACGGCTCGTCCATACCACTTTCCAGAAAGTCATGGCATTTACTTGGTAAATAAAAAAGCCCATGTTTGACTTCCTTTGTTCTGCCCTGAATTCCAAGTCCTGCTACCGTCTTTACGCCTTGCGCTTCAGGCAGCTCACAGAGCACCCCTCCAACAACTGCGTGCCAGACAACACCCAAACAATGCTTAATTTGAGCGGGTGGTTTCCAATGCTCTACACCAGCACTTAATTGTCAACACCGGCACTTATGATAGTTGCCACATGGTGGCACTGTTTGTGCAAATAAAAGATGAGTAGGACAGTGGTTTATCAATTCAATAAACATTAAAAACAACTACTACCAGCTGCCCAAGCCATTCTTGTGGCTTTGGGAGTCTCAAACAGTCTGAAATGTCACTCTTGTAGCAGTGTGATGGTTAGTAGCTTTGTAAGTACTGTTATTAGCAGCGCTGACAGTGGCAATGAGTGGTGCAAGCTGTGAAGGCCTCCTAACTGGCGCTTATTTTTTTTAACAAATTAGGCAGTGCACCTGAACTGTCTGGCGTTACAGGTGCTCACCTGGGTGCTTAGCACATCATTTAGAACCAAGCCGCCCCACAGTGTGTGGAGTGCTTCAAACCTTTTTGAAAGTGCCTGGTCTTAACCTTAGGTACATTTCTGGTGCAGCTCTTGGCATGGATGTAACAAGATGTCTGCCTGAGGAAAATATGTAGTATCCAATAGGGAGTCGGTTCAACTTACAACAACCTTGATTTTTATGTGATGAGATATGTAACTATGACTCTCATGTACACAAATCCCATTTAAGGAATCTTAAATTATGACGAATAACGATTCGCAATTTGCGATTCCTTCAATGGAATGTACAAAATGAATCTGTGCATAGTGGTCGCTTTTTGTACATTGACTTCTAACAAATTCATTGGTGACTTGAGAACCAACCTACTTATTAATAGGTTGGTACTTAAAATTCCGATTTGTAGTGGGTCACAATTCGACTTATCTCATTAATATGCATGAGGTGAGCCGTACACTGTGATCCACTATGATTGGCTACATTCACAGGCTTGGTGTCTTGCTGGTTCAATGTCTGGGATTGCGTTTAAGATGTCTGTGTTGGCTTGACTATTCCAATTTCTTGAACACCTGACCATTTTATCAGCCATTTATAGTGTCTTCAAAACCAGTGTGGCTGGCACTTGACCAGCTCGACCATCAGCAACCAAGACATTTACATTGGATTTCAGGGTCTAAGCACCTTGCCTTAAACTCTGTGTTTTCTTCAAGGCCTTCCATGGTTGTGGCTCTTTTCACCTACAAAGTAAGTGTTAGTTCCATTCACCTACTAAACAGCTTAGGTACGCCTCAGCCAGGCGGGTGGTAGACACCGCTTTTCCTCTGTGCAGATCTGCGGGAGGCGCTTTTTCAGTGACATGAGCGAAACTCCATCTGTCCCTGCCTGTCCCTTGGTTTCATACCCCTAAGGACTGGTTATTTTTGTTTGTAGGAACTTTTTCACTGTATATAAATACAATTTATGTTTGGATATTGATTAATGTTATTTTTCTTTTGGTGTGTCTTTTACAACTGTATTCATTCAAATTGTGTGTCTCTCACTTTGTAAATAATGTATATTGGTAGTTGTGCATAAATGTAAATACTGTATTCATGTATTCACTGTCGTGACAGTCTTTAGTTTGTCCATATGTTTTGATGAATCTAAAAAACCAGAAAAACTAAATAAATTTGTTTTTGGTACAGAAGGCCTTGGTTACGTAGTACATTTTGACTACGTCACTATCACTAATGATAATGACTTTTCCTATCCAGCCATCCTTGTTCTGTTGATCACATTGTTGAGATCCGGGCTGGGTAGACGTAGGATCCACAGCCTTTGTTGTTCTACAGTATGAGCGAAACTTTGGCATTCCCTCACCTAGACTCTGTAATGGGTGTACTCAGTGTTACGGTTTCAGTGCCCTTTAAGGAAGTTGTGCGCTTAATAAAACCAAATTACAAATACAAAATACAAATACAATAGTAATACAATCAAAGAACGGCCGGGTGCTCACCATACACATTGTAAAAACTTGCCAATCTGTCAACCAGTTGGCATCGAGTGTAGCTTTGGCAATAGGTGAGTTGTAAAGACGATGCATGGGACCCTCCTATATGTAAAAGCAGAGTCCCTGTGGTGGGACTGAGACATGGACATCAGATATGGCTTGCCCCTTCTTACCCCTGGCACTGCTCTTATGACCCCTGGCCTCAGAGGTGGCAAAATCAGTGCCTGAAACACAAGGGCAACTCTTTCTAATGGACGCTGGTCGTAGCTCCACTTGTCTGTTTTCTGTCATTTTTTTTCTACAAATAGTGAATAATATTTTTCACTGTTATTTTAACAAAAAATTGAGTACATAAGCTGGAATATGACCCTATCTGGAAGCGAAGATACGTAAAAAATACTGTTAAATGTACTTTGTATGCATGCTTGCAGGTGAGAGTATGTTTATGTGTGCGACAGTGTGTGAATGTTTTAGTATGTGTAAGCATGTGTGTATGAGTCAAAGTAAAGGTCAAATGGCGTGCGATGTCACTTCCACCACCCCTGGAATTTTGGTGATTTGACGTCCAGGACTGAGCTGAAGAACATCTAGAGTGGGTGATTCACTTTCTGTCTTTACAGTCTAACAGAATGATTGCCAGTGGCTGGGAATGTGGCATAGCATTCCACCCATCACCAGTACGTTTTATAAGTGCGGCACCCTAAGTATGACGGATACCCAGATATCGGCCCCACGCTCATGCTGACTCAAGGCTTAAACTATAACTCACTGATGCAACCTAACTAAGACCAAGTGATCTGGGTTTCCAAACGTCCTTATTTGGAGCATACATGGCCTGCCAGATGGGCAGGGCTGTATCTACTGGAGTAAAAACAAGGCTAACTTGCCTATGAGCGATCTCTATCGCAAATGGTGTAGAGGGTAAAAAGTGATGGAGTGAAATGTGGCCTGTGCAACATCTGCCCCTGAGACTTTAGCAAATCTTTCACCTTTCCCCTTTGCGATTTCTTTTCTCAATGTGAAGCTCGAAGTTTGAAGGCATAACTAGATGTGGGTCATGCACTGGCTGTGCCATAGCCCCTACGGTCTACCTTACAGATTAGGCCTACATATGCTGAAACTTGTATGAGATGGCTTATGTTCACTTTCAAGAATGACATGCCTGGGAGATTGGGCTAGAGTTTCCATGTTAGAGCAGGACTAAGGCTGATTTACTTATGTCTGATATTTGTCTGAAGTGATATAATGGCCGCAAAACGAAACTGGAATCCAGTCTGAGCATTTGCTAGTGACTGAGACCTTTGCTAGCATTCTACTCAAATATATAAGGCGTTGAGCATTCAAATTGCATTCTCACTCCAGCATTCTCCCTCCAATCATTACATGTCTTTTCACAAGGATTATGTTTCAGGCACATGGACACATTTATCAGCCATACACATGCATTCATCACATGTGCAGACATCCAGACCCCAGCTGACAGACATAGGTAACAGCCAGCCTGTCACTTTTATGCAATACTTCTCTGTCCCACTCTTTCTGAAAGTGTAACATAGAAACATAGAACACCCTGATTAAAAGGGTCACCCATCTAAATATCATGCTATAATAATCAAATATTGGATATTAGTTTGCACAAGTGTCACATGTTTAACTACAATAAACTATGCAATATCCTGGTCTATAGAAATACTATCATTATTAGCTACTAACTAGAATGCAAATATTTTTGTGTTACAGCAACAATTTCATCTGCAGTGCCAGCTCAAACTTCTGAGAAATCCAATAGCATAAGTCCCACAAACGTATTAAGAAGTGCAATAACACCGGAGGACACTACAATTGTATACCGTAAAGTGGAGGAGTCCGTTCATGCAACAAACACTATCATACCAGAAATACCCACAGCAGATGAAGTCACAACCACACAAGAAGTGCCTCCAAATACTTCCACTGCAACAAAAATAGGGGTGATCACAGGTACTGCAATATTAACTCCAGCAGAATTGAACATAAGTTCTGTTGGTACATTTAAGTCAGAAACTGCCACAAATATTGCATCAACAACTATCCCAGAGGAGGTAATAACAGGGTTTACTAACGTAATTGTAACAACAAAATCCCCAGAGGTGACAATTGGAACTGCAGTCAAGGGTCAGACAAGTACTGCCCCCACAATCACACCAGAAGTTATCACTCACATTGCATCTAAACCAACCCATGATGAGGCCACAAACACTGCAGTCACAATCACACTGAACATGAGTAAAAGTGCTAAAGTCACAACCACTGCAGAAGGTGGTAATTCAATCTCGGTCACACCAGAAGTAATCACAACGGACGCAGTAACAATTATACCACATGAAACCACATTGGAAATAGAGGTGAGCTTAAGTAGTGCGAAAACATCCACACATCAGATAATCACAAGTACTGACACTACGCCACCATTAACTCTGACCGGAACAACTTCAGAATCAACTACATCACAGCTGATCGCAGCAGCTTCAACTAGATTTACATCAGAGGTGAAAATGCCTGCTTCACTCACAACCATAGCAGAAGAAACTGCAACTGCTACTGTCACAATGGCACCAGAAATGACAAATCACATGGCTTTGACAAATTCACCAGGGGTGAACGCAATAACTGACGGCAAAACAGAATCGACCACAAGTGTTGCAATAAAATCATCAGAAGTGTCGACCATCACTGAAGCAACAACGAAGATGGAAAGTTTGACAACTTCTACAGTTGAAACAACATCGGAAATGGCCGCTATCACTGCAGATCTGACAGACGTGACCTCTGGTACAACAGGCAAAACCTCAACAAAAGTGGACTCAAGTGTTGCAGCACCCACCTCAACAGAAAGCAGCACAAGTACCTTATTCCCTACAACACCATCAGTGAGCACACATGGCAAAGCAGAAACCACACCTGAAAATGCCAAAGTCACACTGGATGTTACTAGAGGCAGTGCGTCCACAACATTCCCAGATATGATTATAAGTATTGAAGCCACAAAAGAAATTACAAGAAAAATTGAAACAACAATACAATCAGAAGTGACAACAGGTGCTGCATCAAAACCCACAGTAGGAAGTGGGACAAATACAGTAGCCTCAACAACATCAGAGGTGCCCAATAGTAGTGCATCTACACCACGAGAGACATCAAGTATGGCAGTCCAAAACACCCCAGGAGAGGTCACCAGTGTGGCAGCCACATCCAGTGTAGAGGGTACCACAAAGGTGGCATTTACAACCACAGAGGACGCTGTGAAAAGCACTTCAGCCCCAATCACAGAAATACTGATGACAACTGCTGCCACACACACATCAGAAGAGACTCTAGATTCTGCATCACCAACCATTAAAGAAGTGGTCACAAAATCTTCCGAGGTAACCCAGCTATTGGTAAACACAAATGCTGCATCTACTACAGTGTCAGAGGTGAGCAGAGTATCTTCAGACACAACGATATCACAGGTGATTACAGAAACTTCAATCACAACTACTCCAGAAGTGGGGACATCTTCTTCGCTAACAACAAAACCTGAAGAGACTACAAGTACTACACTCACTAACACACCAGAGATATCCAGAAGTAGTACTTCCACAACCTCTCTAGATCTGGTCCCTAGTTCTGAAGTCACAATAGAGGTGTCAACTAGAGCTGCAACATCATCGTCAAAAGAAAGTACAGGCACTATAACAACCACCAAACTGGAAGTAATACCTAGCCCTTCTTGGACAACATCAACAGAAGTGGCAACTAATACAGGGTTTACCACAATCACTGAAGGGAAAACAGAACTAACTACAATAGTTGCAACACAACCGTCAGAAGTGTCTACAGTGACTGAAACAACAACAATGATGGAAAATCTGACAGCTTCTACAGTCACAACAACATTAGAAGTGGCCACTATCACTGCAGATCTGACAGACGTGACCGTTGGTACAACAGACAAAACCTCAACAAAAGTGGGCCAAAGTGTTGCCGCAACCACTTCAACAGAAAGCAGCACAAGTACCTTATTCCCTACAACACCATCAGTGAGCACAAATGGCAAAGCAGAAACCACACCTGAAAATGCCAAAGTCACACAAGACGTTACCAGAGGCACTACGCCCACAACATTCCCAGATATGACTATAAGTAATGAAGCCACAAAAGAAATTACAAGAAATATTGAAACAACAACACAATCAGAAGTGACTACAGGTGCTGCATCAAAACCCCCAGTAGGAAGTGGGACAAATACAGTAGCCTCAACAACATCAGAGGCGCCCATTAGTAGTGCATCTACACCACGAGAGACATCAAGTATGGCAGTGAAAAACACCACAGAAGAGGTCACCAGTGTGGCACCCACATCCAGTGTAGAAGGTACCACAAAGGTGGTACTTACAACCACAGAGGAAGCTGTGAAAACCACTTCAGCCCCAATCACAGAAATACTGATGACAACTGCTGCCACACACACATCAGAAGAGACTCTAGGTTCTGCATCACCAACCATTAAAGAAGTGGTCACAAAATCTTCAGAGGTAACCCAGCTATTGGTAAGCACAAATGCTGCATCTACTACAGTGTCAGAGGCGAGCAGAACATCTTCAGTCACAACGGCATCACAGGTGATCACAGAAACTTCAATCACAACTACTCCAGAAGTGGGGACATCTTCTTCGCTAACAACAAACCCTGAAGAGACTACAAGTACTACACTCACTAACACACCAGAGATAACCAGAAGTAGTACTTCCACAACCTCTCTAGATCTGGTCCCTAGTTCTGAAGTCACAATAGAGGTGTCAACTAGAGCTGCAACATCATCGTCAAAAGAAAGTAGAGGCACTACAACAACCACCAAACTGGAAGTAATAACTAGCCCTTCTTGGACAACATCAACAGAAGTGGCAACTAATACAGGGTTGACCACAATCACTGAAGGGAAAACAGAACTAACCATGATAGTTGCAGCACAACCGTCAGAAGTGTCTACAGTGACTGAAACAACAACGAAGATGGAAAATCTGACAGCTTCTACAGTCACAACAACATTAGAAGTGGCCACTATCACTGCAGATCTGACAGACGTGACCGTTGGTACAACAGACAAAACCTCAACAAAAGTGGGCCCAAGTGTTGCAGCAACCACTTCAACAGAAAGTAGCACAAGTACCTTATTCCCTACAACACCATCAGTGAGCACAAATGGCAAAGCAGAAACCACACCTGAAAATGCCAAAGTCACACTAGACGTTACCAGAGGCACTACGCCCACAACATTCCCAGATATGACTATAAGTAATGAAGCCACAAAAGAAATTACAAGAAATATTGAAACAACAACACAATCAGAAGTGACTACAGGTGCTGCATCAAAACCCACAGTAGGAAGTGGGACAAATACAGTAGCCTCAACAACATCAGAGGTGCCCATTAGTAGTGCATCTACACGACGAGAGACATCAAGTATGGCAGTCAAAAACACCCCAGAAGAGGTCACCAGTGTGGCACCCACATCCAGTGTAGAAGGTACCACAAAGGTGTTACTTACAACCACAGAGGAAGCTGTGAAAAACACTTCAGCCCCAATCACAGAAATACTGATGACAACTGCTGCCACACACACATCAGAAGAGACTCTAGGTTCTGCATCACCAACCATTAAAGAAGTGGTCACAAAATCTTCAGAGGTAACCCAGCTATTGGTAAACACAAATGCTGCATCTACTACAGTGTCAGAGGTGAGCAGAACATCTTCAGTCACAATGACATCACAGGTGATCACAGAAACTTCAATCACAACTACTCCAGAAGTGGGGACATCTTCTTCGCTAACAACAAAACCTGAAGAGACTACAAGTACTACACTCACTAACACACCAGAGATAACCAGAAGTAGTACTTCCACAACCTCTCTAGATCTGGTCCCTAGTTCTGAAGTCACAACAGAGGTGTCAACTAGAGCTGCAACGTCATCGTCAGAAGAAACTACAGGCACTACAACAACAACCAAACTGGAAGTAATAACTAGCCCTTCTTGGACAACATCAACAGAAGTAGCAACTAATACAGGGTTGACCACAATCACTGAAGGGAAAACAGAACTAACCACAATAGTTGCAACACAACCGTCAGAAGTGTCTACAGTGACAGAAGCAACAACGAAAATGGAAAATTTGACAGCTTCTACAGTCACAACAACATTAGAAGTGGCCACTATCACTGCAGATCTGACAGACGTGACCGTTGGTACAACAGACAAAACCTCAACAAAAGTGGGCCCAAGTGTTTCCGCAACCACTTCAACAGAAAGTAGCACAAGTACCTTATTCCCTACAACACCATCAGTGAGCACAAATGGCAAAGCAGAAACCACACCTGAAAATGCCAAAGTCACACTAGACGTTACCAGAGGCACTACGCCCACAACATTCCCAGATATGACTATAAGTAATGAAGCCACAAAAGAAATTACAAGAAATATTGAAACAACAACACAATCAGAAGTGACTACAGGTGCTGCATCAAAACCCACAGTAGGAAGTGGGACAAATACAGTAGCCTCAACAACATCAGAGGTGCCCATTAGTAGTGCATCTACACTACAAGAGACATCAAGTATGGCAGTCAAAAACACCCCAGAAGAGGTCTCCAGTGTGGCAGCCACATCCAGTGTAGAAGGCACCACAAAGGTGGCACTTACAACCACAGAGGAAGCTGTGAAAACCACTTCAGCCCCAATCACAGAAATACTGATGACAACTTCTGCCACACACACATCAGAAGAGACTCTAGGTTCTGCATCACCAACCATTAAAGAAGTGGTCACAAAATCTTCAGAGGTAACCCAGCTATTCGTAAACACAAATGCTGCATCTACTACAGTGTCAGAGGTGAGCAGAACATCTTCAGACACAACGACATCACAGGTGATTACAGGAACTTCAATCACAACTACTCCAGAAGTGGGGACATCTTCTTCGCTAACAACAAACCCTGAAGAGACTACAAGTACTACACTCACTAACACACCAGAGATAACCAGAAGTAGTACTTCCACAACCTCTCTAGATCTGGTCCCTAGTTCTGAAGTCACAATAGAGGTGTCAACTAGAGCTGCAACATCATCGTCAAAAGAAAGTAGAGGCACTACAACAACCACCAAACTGGAAGTAATAACTAGCCCTTCTTGGACAACATCAACAGAAGTGGCAACTAATACAGGGTTGACCACAATCACTGAAGGGAAAACAGAACTAACCACGATAGTTGCAACACAACCGTCAGAAGTGTCTACAGTGACTGAAACAACAACGAAGATGGAAAATCTGACAGCTTCTACAGTCACAACAACATTAGAAGTGGCCACTATCACTGCAGATCTGACAGACGTGACCTTTGGTACAACAGGCAAAACCTCAACAAAAGTGGACTCAAGTGTTGCAGCACCCACCTCAACAGAAAGCAGCACAAGTACCTTATTCCCTACAACACCATCAGTGAGCACAAATGGCAAAGCAGAAACCACACTTGAAAATGCCAAAGTCACAATAGACGTTACCAGAGGCACTACGCCCACAACATTCCCAGATATGACTATAAGTAATGAAGCCACAAAAGAAATTACAAGAAATATTGAAACAACAACACAATCAGAAGTGACTACAGGTGCTGCTTCAAAACCCACAGTAGGAAGTGGGACAAATACAGTAGCCTCAACAACATCTGAGGTGCCCTTTAGTAGTGCATCTACACCACGAGAGACAACAAGTATGGCAGTCAAAAACACCCCAGAAGAGGTCACCAGTGTGGCAGCCACATCCAGTGTAGAAGGTACCACAAAGCTGTTACTTACAACCACAGAGGAAGCTGTGAAAAGCACTTCAGCCCCAATCACAGAAATACTGATGACAACTGCTGCCACACACACATCAGAAGAGACTCTAGGTTCTGCATCACCAACCATTAAAGAAGTGGTCACAAAATCTTCAGAGGTAGCCCAGCTATTGGTAAACACAAATGATGCATCTACTACAGTGTCAGAGGTGAGCAGAACATCTTCAGTCACAACGATATCACCAGTGATCACAGAAACTTCAATCACAACTACTCCAGAAGTGGGGACATCTTCTTCGCTAACAACAAAACCTGAAGAGACTACAAGTACTACACTCACAAACACACCAGAGATAACCAGAAGTAGTACTTCCACAACCACTTTAGATCTGGTCCCTAGTTCTGAAGTCACAACAGAGGTGTCAACTAGAGCTGCAACATCATCGTCAGAAGAAACTACAGGCACTACAACAACAACCAAACTGGAAGTAATAACTAGCCCTTCTTGGACAACATCAACAGAAGTGGCAACTAATACAGGGTTGACCACAATCGCTGAAGGGAAAACAGAACTAACTACAATAGTTGCAACACAACCGTCAGAAGTGTCTACAGTGACAGAAGCAACAACGAAGATGGAAAATTTGACAGCTTCTACAGTCACAACAACATTAGAAGTGGCCACTATCACTGCAGATCTGACAGACGTGACCGTTGGTACAACAGACAAAACCTCAACAAAAGTGGGCCCAAGTGTTGCAGCAACCACTTCAACAGAAAGTAGCACAAGTACCTTATTCCCTACAACACCATCAGTGAGCAAAAATGGCAAAGCCGAAACCACACCTGAAAATGCCAAAGTCACACTAGACGTTACCAGAGGCACTACGCCCACAACATTCCCAGATATGACTATAAGTAATGAAGCCACAAAAGAAATTACAAGAAATATTGAAACAACAACACAATCAGAAGTGACTACAGGTGCTGCATCAAAACCCACAGTAGGAAGTGGGACAAATACAGTAGCCTCAACAACATCAGAGGTGCCCATTAGTAGTGCATCTACACCACCAGAGACATCAAGTATGGCAGTCAAAAACACCCCAGAAGAGGTCTCCAGTGTGGCAGCCACATCCAGTGTAGAAGGTACCACAAAGGCGGCACTTACAACCACAGAGGAAGCTGTGAAAAGCACTTCAGCCTCAATCACAGAAATACTGATAACAACTTCTGCCACACACACATCAGAAGAGACTCTAGGTTCTGCATCACCAACGATTAAAGAAGTGGTCACAAAATCTTCAGAGGTAACCCAGCTATTGGTAAACACAAATGCTGCATCTACTACAGAGTCAGAGGTGAGCAGAACATCTTCAGACACAACTACATCACAGGGGATTACAGAAACTTCAATCACAACTACTCCAGAAGTGGGGACATCTTCTTCGCTAACAAAGAAACCTGAAGAGACTACAAGTACTACACTCACTAACGCACCAGAGATAACCAGAAGTAGTACTTCCAAAACCTCTCTAGATCTGGTCCCTAGTTCTGAAGTCACAATAGAGGTGTCAACTAGAGCTGCAACATCATCGTCAAAAGAAAGTACAGGCACTACAACAACCACCAAACTGGAAGTAATAACTAGCCCTTCTTGGACAACATCAACAGAAGTGGCAACTAATACAGGGTTGACCACAATCACTGAAGGGAAAACAGAACTAACCACGATAGTTGCAACACAACCGTCAGAAGTGTCTACAGTGACTGAAACAACAAAGAAGATGGAAAATCTGACAGCTTCTACAGTCACAACAACATTAGAAGTGGCCACTATCACTGCAGATCTGACAGACGTGACCTCTGGTACAACAGGCAAAACCTCAACAAAAGTGGACTCAAGTGTTGCAGAACCCACCTCAACAGAAAGCAGCACAAGTACCTTATTCCCTACAACACAATCAGTGAGCACAAATGGCAAAGCAGAAACCACACTTGAAAATGCCAAAGTCACAATAGACGTTACCAGAGGCACTACGCCCACAACATTCCCAGATATGACTATAAGTAATGAAGCCACAAAAGAAATTACAAGAAATATTGAAACAACAACACAATCAGAAGAGACTACAGGTGCTACATCAAAACCCACAGTAGGAAGTGGGACAAATACAGTAGCCTCAACAACATCAGAAGTGCCCATTAGTAGTGCATCTACACCACGAGAGACATCAAGTATGGCAGTCAAAAACACCCCAGAAGAGGTCACCAGTGTGGCAGCCACATCCAGTGTAGAAGGTACCACAAAGGTGTTACTTACAACCACAGAGGAAGCTGTGAAAAACACTTCAGCCCCAATCACAGAAATACTGATGACAACTGCTGCCACACACACATCAGAAGAGACTCTAGGTTCTGCATCACCAACCATTAAAGAAGTGGTCACAAAATCTTCAGAGGTAACCCAGCTATTGGTAAACACAAATGCTGCATCTACTACAGTGTCAGAGGTGAGCAGAACATCTTCAGTCACAACGACATCACAGGTGATCACAGAAACTTCAATCACAACTACTCCAGAAGTGGGGACATCTTCTTCGCTAACAACAAAACCTGAAGAGACTACAAGTACTACACTCACTAACACACCAGAGATAACCAGAAGTAGTACTTCCACAACCTCTCTAGATCTGGTCCCTAGTTCTGAAGTCACAACAGAGGTGTCAACTAGAGCTGCAACGTCATCGTCAGAAGAAACTACAGGCACTACAACAACAACCAAACTGGAAGTAATAACTAGCCCTTCTTGGACAACATCAACAGAAGTAGCAACTAATACAGGGTTGACCACAATCACTGAAGGGAAAACAGAACTAACCACAATAGTTGCAACACAACCGTCAGAAGTGTCTACAGTGACAGAAGCAACAACGAAAATGGAAAATTTGACAGCTTCTACAGTCACAACAACATTAGAAGTGGCCACTATCACTGCAGATCTGACAGACGTGACCGTTGGTACAACAGACAAAACCTCAACAAAAGTGGGCCCAAGTGTTGCCGCAACCACTTCAACAGAAAGTAGCACAAGTACCTTATTCCCTACAACACCATCAGTGAGCACAAATGGCAAAGCAGAAACCACACCTGAAAATGCCAAAGTCACACTAGATGTTACCAGAGGCACTACGCCCACAACATTCCCAGATATGACTATAAGTAATGAAGCCACAAAAGAAATTACAAGAAATATTGAAACAACAACACAATCAGAAGTGACTACAGGTGCTGCATCAAAACCCACAGTAGGAAGTGGGACAAATACAGTAGCCTCAACAACATCAGAGGTGCCCATTAGTAGTGCATCTACACTACAAGAGACATCAAGTATGGCAGTCAAAAACACCCCAGAAGAGGTCTCCAGTGTGGCAGCCACATCCAGTGTAGAAGGCACCACAAAGGTGGCACTTACAACCACAGAGGAAGCTGTGAAAACCACTTCAGCCCCAATCACAGAAATACTGATGGCAACTTCTGCCACACACACATCAGAAGAGACTCTAGGTTCTGCATCACCAACCATTAAAGAAGTGGTCACAAAATCTTCAGAGGTAACCCAGCTATTCGTAAACACAAATGCTGCATCTACTACAGTGTCAGAGGTGAGCAGAACATCTTCAGACACAACGACATCACAGGTGATTACAGGAACTTCAATCACAACTACTCCAGAAGTGGGGACATCTTCTTCGCTAACAACAAACCCTGAAGAGACTACAAGTACTACACTCACTAACACACCAGAGATAACCAGTAGTAGTACTTCCACAACCTCTCTAGATCTGGTCCCTAGTTCTGAAGTCACAATAGAGGTGTCAACTAGAGCTGCAACATCATCGTCAAAAGAAAGTAGAGACACTACAACAACCACCAAACTGGAAGTAATAACTAGCCCTTCTTGGACAACATCAACAGAAGTGGCAACTAATACAGGGTTGACCACAATCACTGAAGGGAAAACAGAACTAACCACGATAGTTGCAACACAACCGTCAGAAGTGTCTACAGTGACTGAAACAACAACGAAGATGGAAAATCTGACAGCTTCTACAGTCACAACAACATTAGAAGTGGCCACTATCACTGCAGATCTGACAGACGTGACCTCTGGTACAACAGGCAAAACCTCAACAAAAGTGGACTCAAGTGTTGCAGCACCCACCTCAACAGAAAGCAGCACAAGTACCTTATTCCCTACAACACCATCAGTGAGCACAAATGGCAAAGCAGAAACCACACTTGAAAATGCCAAAGTCACAATAGACGTTACCAGAGGCACTACGCCCACAACATTCCCAGATATGACTATAAGTAATGAAGCCACAAAAGAAATTACAAGAAATATTGAAACAACAACACAATCAGAAGTGACTACAGGTGCTGCTTCAAAACCCACAGTAGGAAGTGGGACAAATACAGTAGCCTCAACAACATCTGAGGTGCCCTTTAGTAGTGCATC
This sequence comes from Lissotriton vulgaris, assembly GCF_964263255.1. Taxonomy (NCBI): domain Eukaryota; kingdom Metazoa; phylum Chordata; class Amphibia; order Caudata; family Salamandridae; genus Lissotriton; species Lissotriton vulgaris. Next base: position 76,038,760 of record NC_141700.1, read on the forward strand.
TACACCACGAGAGACAACAAGTATGGCAGTCAAAAACACCCCAGAAGAGGTCACCAGTGTGGCAGCCACATCCAGTGTAGAAGGTACCACAAAGCTGTTACTTACAACCACAGAGGAAGCTGTGAAAAGCACTTCAGCCCCAATCACAGAAATACTGATGACAACTGCTGCCACACACACATCAGAAGAGACTCTAGGTTCTGCATCACCAACCATTAAAGAAGTGGTCACAAAATCTTCAGAGGTAGCCCAGCTATTGGTAAACACAAATGATGCATCTACTACAGTGTCAGAGGTGAGCAGAACATCTTCAGTCACAACGATATTACCAGTGATCACAGAAACTTCAATCACAACTACTCCAGAAGTGGGGACATCTTCTTCGCTAACAACAAAACCTGAAGAGACTACAAGTACTACACTCACTAACACACCAGAGATAACCAGAAGTAGTACTTCCACAACCACTTTAGATCTGGTCCCTAGTTCTGAAGTCACAACAGAGGTGTCAACTAGAGCTGCAACATCATCGTCAGAAGAAACTACAGGCACTACAACAACAACCAAACTGGAAGTAATAACTAGCCCTTCTTGGACAACATCAACAGAAGTGGCAACTAATACAGGGTTGACCACAATCGCTGAAGGGAAAACAGAACTAACTACAATAGTTGCAACACAACCGTCAGAAGTGTCTACAGTGACAGAAGCAACAACGAAGATGGAAAATTTGACAGCTTCTACAGTCACAACAACATTAGAAGTGGCCACTATCACTGCAGATCTGACAGACGTGACCGTTGGTACAACAGACAAAACCTCAACAAAAGTGGGCCCAAGTGTTGCAGCAACCACTTCAACAGAAAGTAGCACAAGTACCTTATTCCCTACAACACCATCAGTGAGCAAAAATGGCAAAGCCGAAACCACACCTGAAAATGCCAAAGTCACACTAGACGTTACCAGAGGCACTACGCCCACAACATTCCCAGATATGACTATAAGTAATGAAGCCACAAAAGAAATTACAAGAAATATTGAAACAACAACACAATCAGAAGTGACTACAGGTGCTGCATCAAAACCCACAGTAGGAAGTGGGACAAATACAGTAGCCTCAACAACATCAGAGGTGCCCATTAGTAGTGCATCTACACCACCAGAGACATCAAGTATGGCAGTCAAAAACACCCCAGAAGAGGTCTCCAGTGTGGCAGCCACATCCAGTGTAGAAGGTACCACAAAGGTGGCACTTACAACCACAGAGGAAGCTGTGAAAAGCACTTCAGCCTCAATCACAGAAATACTGATAACAACTTCTGCCACACACACATCAGAAGAGACTCTACGTTCTGCATCACCAACGATTAAAGAAGTGGTCACAAAATCTTCAGAGGTAACCCAGCTATTGGTAAACACAAATGCTGCATCTACTACAGAGTCAGAGGTGAGCAGAACATCTTCAGACACAACTACATCACAGGGGATTACAGAAACTTCAATCACAACTACTCCAGAAGTGGGGACATCTTCTTCGCTAACAAAGAAACCTGAAGAGACTACAAGTACTACACTCACTAACGCACCAGAGATAACCAGAAGTAGTACTTCCAAAACCTCTCTAGATCTGGTCCCTAGTTCTGAAGTCACAATAGAGGTGTCAACTAGAGCTGCAACATCATCGTCAAAAGAAAGTACAGGCACTACAACAACCACCAAACTGGAAGTAATAACTAGCCCTTCTTGGACAACATCAACAGAAGTGGCAACTAATACAGGGTTGACCACAATCACTGAAGGGAAAACAGAACTAACCACGATAGTTGCAACACAACCGTCAGAAGTGTCTACAGTGACTGAAACAACAAAGAAGATGGAAAATCTGACAGCTTCTACAGTCACAACAACATTAGAAGTGGCCACTATCACTGCAGATCTGACAGACGTGACCTCTGGTACAACAGGCAAAACCTCAACAAAAGTGGACTCAAGTGTTGCAGAACCCACCTCAACAGAAAGCAGCACAAGTACCTTATTCCCTACAACACAATCAGTAAGCACAAATGGCAAAGCAGAAACCACACTTGAAAATGCCAAAGTCACAATAGACGTTACCAGAGGCACTACGCCCACAACATTCCCAGATATGACTATAAGTAATGAAGCCACAAAAGAAATTACAAGAAATATTGAAACAACAACACAATCAGAAGAGACTACAGGTGCTACATCAAAACCCACAGTAGGAAGTGGGACAAATACAGTAGCCTCAACAACATCAGAGGTGCCCATTAGTAGTGCATCTACACCACGAGAGACATCAAGTATGGCAGTCAAAAACACCCCAGAAGAGGTCACCAGTGTGGCAGCCACATCCAGTGTAGAAGGTACCACAAAGGTGTTACTTACAACCACAGAGGAAGCTGTGAAAAACACTTCAGCCCCAATCACAGAAATACTGATGACAACTGCTGCCACACACACATCAGAAGAGACTCTAGGTTCTGCATCACCAACCATTAAAGAAGTGGTCACAAAATCTTCAGAGGTAACCCAGCTATTGGTAAACACAAATGCTGCATCTACTACAGTGTCAGAGGTGAGCAGAACATCTTCAGTCACAACGACATCACAGGTGATCACAGAAACTTCAATCACAACTACTCCAGAAGTGGGGACATCTTCTTCGCTAACAACAAAACCTGAAGAGACTACAAGTACTACGCTCACTAACACACCAGAGATAACCAGAAGTAGTACTTCCACAACCTCTCTAGATCTGGTCCCTAGTTCTGAAGTCACAACAGAGGTGTCAACTAGAGCTGCAACGTCATTGTCAGAAGAAACTACAGGCACTACAACAACAACCAAACTGGAAGTAATAACTAGCCCTTCTTGGACAACATCAACAGAAGTAGCAACTAATACAGGGTTGACCACAATCACTGAAGGGAAAACAGAACTAACCACAATAGTTGCAACACAACCGTCAGAAGTGTCTACAGTGACAGAAGCAACAACGAAAATGGAAAATTTGACAGCTTCTACAGTCACAACAACATTAGAAGTGGCCACTATCACTGCAGATCTGACAGACGTGACCGTTGGTACAACAGACAAAACCTCAACAAAAGTGGGCCCAAGTGTTGCCGCAACCACTTCAACAGAAAGTAGCACAAGTACCTTATTCCCTACAACACCATCAGTGAGCACAAATGGCAAAGCAGAAACCACACCTGAAAATGCCAAAGTCACACTAGATGTTACCAGAGGCACTACGCCCACAACATTCCCAGATATGACTATAAGTAATGAAGCCACAAAAGAAATTACAAGAAATATTGAAACAACAACACAATCAGAAGTGACTACAGGTGCTGCATCAAAACCCACAGTAGGAAGTGGGACAAATACAGTAGCCTCAACAACATCAGAGGTGCCCATTAGTAGTGCATCTACACTACAAGAGACATCAAGTATGGCAGTCAAAAACACCCCAGAAGAGGTCTCCAGTGTGGCAGCCACATCCAGTGTAGAAGGCACCACAAAGGTGGCACTTACAACCACAGAGGAAGCTGTGAAAACCACTTCAGCCCCAATCACAGAAATACTGATGGCAACTTCTGCCACACACACATCAGAAGAGACTCTAGGTTCTGCATCACCAACCATTAAAGAAGTGGTCACAAAATCTTCAGAGGTAACCCAGCTATTGGTAAACACAAATGCTGCATCTACTACAGAGTCAGAGGTGAGCAGAACATCTTCAGACACAACTACATCACAGGGGATTACAGAAACTTCAATCACAACTACTCCAGAAGTGGGGACATCTTCTTCGCTAACAAAGAAACCTGAAGAGACTACAAGTACTACACTCACTAACGCACCAGAGATAACCAGAAGTAGTACTTCCAAAACCTCTCTAGATCTGGTCCCTAGTTCTGAAGTCACAATAGAGGTGTCAACTAGAGCTGCAACATCATCGTCAAAAGAAAGTACAGGCACTACAACAACCACCAAACTGGAAGTAATAACTAGCCCTTCTTGGACAACATCAACAGAAGTGGCAACTAATACAGGGTTGACCACAATCACTGAAGGGAAAACAGAACTAACCACGATAGTTGCAACACAACCGTCAGAAGTGTCTACAGTGACTGAAACAACAAAGAAGATGGAAAATCTGACAGCTTCTACAGTCACAACAACATTAGAAGTGGCCACTATCACTGCAGATCTGACAGACGTGACCTCTGGTACAACAGGCAAAACCTCAACAAAAGTGGACTCAAGTGTTGCAGAACCCACCTCAACAGAAAGCAGCACAAGTACCTTATTCCCTACAACACAATCAGTAAGCACAAATGGCAAAGCAGAAACCACACTTGAAAATGCCAAAGTCACAATAGACGTTACCAGAGGCACTACGCCCACAACATTCCCAGATATGACTATAAGTAATGAAGCCACAAAAGAAATTACAAGAAATATTGAAACAACAACACAATCAGAAGAGACTACAGGTGCTACATCAAAACCCACAGTAGGAAGTGGGACAAATACAGTAGCCTCAACAACATCAGAGGTGCCCATTAGTAGTGCATCTACACCACGAGAGACATCAAGTATGGCAGTCAAAAACACCCCAGAAGAGGTCACCAGTGTGGCAGCCACATCCAGTGTAGAAGGTACCACAAAGGTGTTACTTACAACCACAGAGGAAGCTGTGAAAAACACTTCAGCCCCAATCACAGAAATACTGATGACAACTGCTGCCACACACACATCAGAAGAGACTCTAGGTTCTGCATCACCAACCATTAAAGAAGTGGTCACAAAATCTTCAGAGGTAACCCAGCTATTGGTAAACACAAATGCTGCATCTACTACAGTGTCAGAGGTGAGCAGAACATCTTCAGTCACAACGACATCACAGGTGATCACAGAAACTTCAATCCCAACTACTCCAGAAGTGGGGACATCTTCTTCGCTAACAACAAAACCTGAAGAGACTACAAGTACTACACTCACTAACACACCAGAGATAACCAGAAGTAGTACTTCCACAACCTCTCTAGATCTGGTCCCTAGTTCTGAAGTCACAACAGAGGTGTCAACTAGAGCTGCAACGTCATCGTCAGAAGAAACTACAGGCACTACAACAACAACCAAACTGGAAGTAATAACTAGCCCTTCTTGGACAACATCAACAGAAGTAGCAACTAATACAGGGTTGACCACAATCACTGAAGGGAAAACAGAACTAACCACAATAGTTGCAACACAACCGTCAGAAGTGTCTACAGTGACAGAAGCAACAACGAAAATGGAAAATTTGACAGCTTCTACAGTCACAACAACATTAGAAGAGGCCACTATCACTGCAGATCTGACAGACGTGACCGTTGGTACAACAGACAAAACCTCAACAAAAGTGGGCCCAAGTGTTGCCGCAACCACTTCAACAGAAAGTAGCACAAGTACCTTATTCCCTACAACACCATCAGTGAGCACAAATGGCAAAGCAGAAACCACACCTGAAAATGCCAAAGTCACACTAGATGTTACCAGAGGCACTACGCCCACAACATTCCCAGATATGACTATAAGTAATGAAGCCACAAAAGAAATTACAAGAAATATTGAAACAACAACACAATCAGAAGTGACTACAGGTGCTGCATCAAAACCCACAGTAGGAAGTGGGACAAATACAGTAGCCTCAACAACATCAGAGGTGCCCATTAGTAGTGCATCTACACTACAAGAGACATCAAGTATGGCAGTCAAAAACACCCCAGAAGAGGTCTCCAGTGTGGCAGCCACATCCAGTGTAGAAGGCACCACAAAGGCGGCACTTACAACCACAGAGGAAGCTGTGAAAACCACTTCAGCCCCAATCACAGAAATACTGATGGCAACTTCTGCCACACACACATCAGAAGAGACTCTAGGTTCTGCATCACCAACCATTAAAGAAGTGGTCACAAAATCTTCAGAGGTAACCCAGCTATTCGTAAACACAAATGCTGCATCTACTACAGTGTCAGAGGTGAGCAGAACATCTTCAGACACAACGACATCACAGGTGATTACAGGAACTTCAATCACAACTACTCCAGAAGTGGGGACATCTTCTTCGCTAACAACAAACCCTGAAGAGACTACAAGTACTACACTCACTAACACACCAGAGATAACCAGTAGTAGTACTTCCACAACCTCTCTAGATCTGGTCCCTAGTTCTGAAGTCACAATAGAGGTGTCAACTAGAGCTGCAACATCATCGTCAAAAGAAAGTAGAGGCACTACAACAACCACCAAACTGGAAGTAATAACTAGCCCTTCTTGGACAACATCAACAGAAGTGGCAACTAATACAGGGTTGACCACAATCACTGAAGGGAAAACAGAACTAACCACGATAGTTGCAACACAACCGTCAGAAGTGTCTACAGTGACTGAAACAACAACGAAGATGGAAAATCTGACAGCTTCTACAGTCACAACAACATTAGAAGTGGCCACTATCACTGCAGATCTGACAGACGTGACCTCTGGTACAACAGGCAAAACCTCAACAAAAGTGGACTCAAGTGTTGCAGCACCCACCTCAACAGAAAGCAGCACAAATACCTTATTCCCTACAACACCATCAGTGAGCACAAATGGCAAAGCAGAAACCACACTTGAAAATGCCAAAGTCACAATAGACGTTACCAGAGGCACTACGCCCACAACATTCCCAGATATGACTATAAGTAATGAAGTCACAAAAGAAATTACAAGAAATATTGAAACAACAACACAATCAGAAGTGACTACAGGTGCTGCTTCAAAACCCACAGTAGGAAGTGGGACAAATACAGTAGCCTCAACAACATCAGAGGTGCCCTTTAGTAGTGCATCTACACCACGAGAGACATCAAGTATGGCAGTCAAAAACACCCCAGAAGAGGTCACCAATGTGGCAGCCACATCCAGTGTAGAGGGTACCACAAAGCTGTTACTTACAACCACAGAGGAAGCTGTGAAAAGCACTTCAGCCCCAATCACAGAAATACTGATGACAACTGCTGCCACACACACATCAGAAGAGACTCTAGGTTCTGCATCACCAACCATTAAAGAAGTGGTCACAAAATCTTCAGAGGTAACCCAGCTATTGGTAAACACAAATGATGCATCTACTACAGTGTCAGAGGTGAGCAGAACATCTTCAGTCACAACGATATCACCGGTGATCACAGAAACTTCAATCACAACTACTCCAGAAGTGGGGACATCTTCGCTAACAACAAAACCTGAAGAGACTACAAGTACTACACTCACTAACACACCAGAGATAACCAGAAGTAGTACTTCCACAACCACTTTAGATCTGGTCCCTAGTTCTGAAGTCACAACAGAGGTGTCAACTAGAGCTGCAACATCATCGTCAGAAGAAACTACAGGCACTACAACAACAACCAAACTGGAAGTAATAACTAGTCCTTCTTGGACAACATCAACAGAAGTGGCAACTAATACAGGGTTGACCACAATCGCTAAAGGGAAAACAGAACTAACTACAATAGTTGCAACACAACCGTCAGAAGTGTCTACAGTGACAGAAGCAACAACGAAGATGGAAAATTTGACAGCTTCTACAGTCACAACAACATTAGAAGTGGCCACTATCACTGCAGATCTGACAGACGTGACCGTTGGTACAACAGACAAAACCTCAACAAAAGTGGGCCCAAGTGTTGCAGCAACCACTTCAACAGAAAGTAGCACAAGTACCTTATACCCTACAACACCATCAGTGAGCACAAATGGCAAAGCAGAAACCACACCTGAAAATGCCAAAGTCACACTAGACGTTACCAGAGGCACTACGCCCACAACATTCCCAGATATGACTATAAGTAATGAAGCCACAAAAGAAATTACAAGAAATATTGAAACAACAACACAATCAGAAGTGACTACAGGTGCTGCATCAAAACCCACAGTAGGAAGTGGGACAAATACAGTAGCCTCAACAACATCAGAGGTGCCCATTAGTAGTGCATCTACACCACCAGAGACATCAAGTATGGCAGTCAAAAACACCCCAGAAGAGGTCTCCAGTGTGGCAGCCACATCCAGTGTAGAAGGTACCACAAAGGTGGCACTTACAACCACAGAGGAAGCTGTGAAAAGCACTTCAGCCTCAATCACAGAAATACTGATGACAACTTCTGCCACACACACATCAGAAGAGACTCTAGGTTCTGCATCACCAACGATTAAAGAAGTGGTCACAAAATCTTCAGAGGTAACCCAGCTATTGGTAAACACAAATGCTGCATCTACTACAGAGTCAGAGGTGAGCAGAACATCTTCAGACACAACTACATCACAGGGGATTACAGAAACTTCAATCACAACTACTCCAGAAGTGGGGACATCTTCTTCGCTAACAAAGAAACCTGAAGAGACTACAAGTACTACACTCACTAACACACCAGAGATAACCAGAAGTAGTACTTCCAAAACCTCTCTAGATCTGGTCCCTAGTTCTGAAGTCACAATAGAGGTGTCAACTAGAGCTGCAACATCATCGTCAAAAGAAAGTACAGGCACTACAACAACCACCAAACTGGAAGTAATAACTAGCCCTTCTTGGACAACATCAACAGAAGTGGCAACTAAGACAGGGTTGACCACAATCACTGAAGGGAAAACAGAACTAACCACGATAGTTGCAACACAACCGTCAGAAGTGTCTACAGTGACTGAAACAACAAAGAAGATGGAAAATCTGACAGCTTCTACAGTCACAACAACATTAGAAGTGGCCACTATCACTGCAGATCTGACAGACGTGACCTCTGGTACAACAGGCAAAACCTCAACAAAAGTGGACTCAAGTGTTGCAGAACCCACCTCAACAGAAAGCAGCACAAGTACCTTATTCCCTACAACACAATCAGTGAGCACAAATGGCAAAGCAGAAACCACACTTGAAAATGCCAAAGTCACAATAGACGTTACCAGAGGCACTACGCCCAAAACATTCCCAGATATGACTATAAGTAATGAAGCCACAAAAGAAATTACAAGAAATATTGAAACAACAACACAATCAGAAGAGACTACAGGTGCTACATCAAAACCCACAGTAGGAAGTGGGACAAATACAGTAGCCTCAACAACATCAGAGGTGCCCATTAGTAGTGCATCTACACCACGAGAGACATCAAGTATGGCAGTCAAAAACACCCCAGAAGAGGTCACCAGTGTCGCAGCCACATCCAGTGTAGAAGGTACCACAAAGGTGTTACTTACAACCACAGAGGAAGCTGTGAAAAACACTTCAGCCCCAATCACAGAAATACTGATGACAACTGCTGCCACACACACATCAGAAGAGACTCTAGGTTCTGCATCACCAACCATTAAAGAAGTGGTCACAAAATCTTCAGAGGTAACCCAGCTATTGGTAAACACAAATGCTGCATCTACTACAGTGTCAGAGGTGAGCAGAACATCTTCAGTCACAACGACATCACAGGTGATCACAGAAACTTCAATCACAACTACTCCAGAAGTGGGGACATCTTCTTCGCTAACAACAAAACCTGAAGAGACTACAAGTACTACACTCACTAACACACCAGAGATAACCAGAAGTAGTACTTCCACAACCTCTCTAGATCTGGTCCCTAGTTCTGAAGTCACAACAGAGGTGTCAACTAGAGCTGCAACGTCATTGTCAGAAGAAACTACAGGCACTACAACAACAACCAAACTGGAAGTAATAACTAGCCCTTCTTGGACAACATCAACAGAAGTAGCAACTAATACAGGGTTGACCACAATCACTGAAGGGAAAACAGAACTAACCACAATAGTTGCAACACAATCGTCAGAAGTGTCTACAGTGACAGAAGCAACAACGAAAATGGAAAATTTGACAGCTTCTACAGTCACAACAACATTAGAAGTGGCCACTATCACTGCAGATCTGACAGACGTGACCGTTGGTACAACAGACAAAACCTCAACAAAAGTGGGCCCAAGTGTTGCCGCAACCACTTCAACAGAAAGTAGCACAAGTACCTTATTCCCTACAACACCATCAGTGAGCACAAATGGCAAAGCAGAAACCACACCTGAAAATGCCAAAGTCACACTAGACGTTACCAGAGGCACTACGCCCACAACATTCCCAGATATGACTATAAGTAATGAAGCCACAAAAGAAATTACAAGAAATATTGAAACAACAACACAATCAGAAGTGACTACAGGTGCTGCATCAAAACCCACAGTAGGAAGTGGGACAAATACAGTAGCCTCAACAACATCAGAGGTGCCCATTAGTAGTGCATCTACACTACAAGAGACATCAAGTATGGCAGTCAAAAACACCCCAGAAGAGGTCTCCAGTGTGGCAGCCACATCCAGTGTAGAAGGCACCACAAAGGTGGCACTTACAACCACAGAGGAAGCTGTGAAAACCACTTCAGCCCCAATCACAGAAATACTGATGGCAACTTCTGCCACACACACATCAGAAGAGACTCTAGGTTCTGCATCACCAACCATTAAAGAAGTGGTCACAAAATCTTCAGAGGTAACCCAGCTATTCGTAAACACAAATGCTGCATCTACTACAGTGTCAGAGGTGAGCAGAACATCTTCAGACACAACGACATCACAGGTGATTACAGGAACTTCAATCACAACTACTCCAGAAGTGGGGACATCTTCTTCGCTAACAACAAACCCTGAAGAGACTACAAGTACTACACTCACTAACACACCAGAGATAACCAGTAGTAGTACTTCCACAACCTCTCTAGATCTGGTCCCTAGTTCTGAAGTCACAATAGAGGTGTCAACTAGAGCTGCAACATCATCGTCAAAAGAAAGTAGAGGCACTACAACAACCACCAAACTGGAAGTAATAACTAGCCCTTCTTGGACAACATCAACAGAAGTGGCAACTAATACAGGGTTGACCACAATCACTGAAGGGAAAACAGAACTAACCACGATAGTTGCAACACAACCGTCAGAAGTGTCTACAGTGACTGAAACAACAACGAAGATGGAAAATCTGACAGCTTCTACAGTCACAACAACATTAGAAGTGGCCACTATCACTGCAGATCTGACAGACGTGACCTCTGGTACAACAGGCAAAACCTCAACAAAAGTGGACTCAAGTGTTGCAGCACCCACCTCAACAGAAAGCAGCACAAGTACCTTATTCCCTACAACACCATCAGTGAGCACAAATGGCAAAGCAGAAACCACACTTGAAAATGCCAAAGTCACAATAGACGTTACCAGAGGCACTACGCCCACAACATTCCCAGATATGACTATAAGTAATGAAGCCACAAAAGAAATTACAAGAAATATTGAAACAACAACACAATCAGAAGTGACTACAGGTGCTGCTTCAAAACCCACAGTAGGAAGTGGGACAAATACAGTAGCCTCAACAACATCAGAGGTGCCCTTTAGTAGTGCATCTACACCACGAGAGACATCAAGTATGGCAGTCAAAAACACCCCAGAAGAGGTCACCAATGTGGCAGCCACATCCAGTGTAGAGGGTACCACAAAGCTGTTACTTACAACCACAGAGGAAGCTGTGAAAAGCACTTCAGCCCCAATCACCGAAATACTGATGACAACTGCTGCCACACACACATCAGAAGAGACTCTAGGTTCTGCATCACCAACCATTAAAGAAGTGGTCACAAAATCTTCAGAGGTAACCCAGCTATTGGTAAACACAAATGATGCATCTACTACAGTGTCAGAGGTGAGCAGAACATCTTCAGTCACAACGATATCACCGGTGATCACAGAAACTTCAATCACAACTACTCCAGAAGTGGGGACATCTTCGCTAACAACAAAACCTGAAGAGACTAAAAGTACTACACTCACTAACACACCAGAGATAACCAGAAGTAGTACTTCCACAACCACTTTAGATCTGGTCCCTAGTTCTGAAGTCACAACAGAGGTGTCCACTAGAGCTGCAACATCATCGTCAGAAGAAACTACAGGCACTACAACAACAACCAAACTGGAAGTAATAACTAGTCCTTCTTGGACAACATCAACAGAAGTGGCAACTAATACAGGGTTGACCACAATCGCTGAAGGGAAAACAGAACTAACTACAATAGTTGCAACACAACCGTCAGAAGTGTCTACAGTGACAGAAGCAACAACGAAGATGGAAAATTTGACAGCTTCTACAGTCACAACAACATTAGAAGTGGCCACTATCACTGCAGATCTGACAGACGTGACCGTTGGTACAACAGACAAAACCTCAACAAAAGTGGGCCCAAATGTTGCCGCAACCACTTCAACAGAAAGTAGCACAAGTACCTTATTCCCTACAACACCATCAGTGAGCACATATGGCAAAGCAGAAACCACACCTGAAAATGCCAAAGCCACACTAGACGTTACCAGAGGCACTACGCCCACAAAATTCCCTGATATGACTATAAGTAATGAAGCCACAAAAGAAATTACAAGAAATATTGAAACAACAACACAATCAGAAGTGACTACAGGTGCTGCATCAAAACCCACAGTAGGAAGTGGGACAAATACAGTAGCCTCAACAACATCAGAGGTGCCCATTAGTAGTGCATCTACACTACGAGAGACATCAAGTATGGCAGTCAAAAACACCCCAGAAGAGGTCACCAGTGTGGCAGCCACATCCAGTGTAGAAGGTACCACAAAGGTGTTACTTACAACCACAGAGGAAGCTGTGAAAAGCACTTCAGCCCCAATCACAGAAATACTGCTGACAACTGCTGCCACACGCACATCAGAAGAGACTCTAGGTTCTGCATCACCAACCATTAAAGAAGTGGTCACAAAATCTTCAGAGGTAACGCAGCTATTGATAAACACAAATGCTGCATCTACTACAGTGTCAGAGGTGAGCAGAACATCTTCAGTCACAACGACATCACAGGTGATCACAGAAACTTCAATCACAACTACTCCAGAAGTGGGGACATCTTCTTCGCTAACAACAAAACCTGAAGAGACTACAAGTACTACTCTCACTAACACACCAGCGATAACCAGAAGTAGTACTTCCACAACCTCTCTGGATCTGGTCCCTAGTTCTGAAGTCACAACAGAGGTGTCAACTAGAGCTGCAACATCATCGTCAAAAGAAAGTAGAGGCACTACAACAACCACCAAACTGGAAGTAATAACTAGCCCTTCTTGGACAACATCAACAGAAGTGGCAACTAATACAGGGTTGACCACAATCACTGAAGGGAAAACAGAACTAACCATGATAGTTGCAGCACAACCGTCAGAAGTGTCTACAGTGACTGAAACAACAACGAAGATGGAAAATCTGACAGCTTCTACAGTCACAACAACATTAGAAGTGGCCACTATCACTGCAGATCTGACAGACGTGACGGTTGGTACAACAGACAAAACCTCAACAAAAGTGGGCCCAAGTGTTGCAGCAACCACTTCAACAGAAAGTAGCACAAGTACCTTATTCCCTACAACACCATCAGTGAGCACAAATGGCAAAGCAGAAACCACACCTGAAAATGCCAAAGTCACACTAGACGTTACCAGAGGCACTACGCCCACAACATTCCCAGATATGACTATAAGTAATGAATCCACAAAAGAAATTACAAGAAATATTGAAACAACAACACAATCAGAAGTGACTACAGGTGCTGCATCAAAACCCACAGTAGGAAGTGGGACAAATACAGTAGCCTCAACAACATCAGAGGTGCCCATTAGTAGTGCATCTACACGACGAGAGACATCAAGTATGGCAGTCAAAAACCCCCCAGAAGAGGTCACCAGTGTGGCACCCACATCCAGTGTAGAAGGTACCACAAAGGTGTTACTTACAACCACAGAGGAAGCTGTGAAAAACACTTCAGCCCCAATCACAGAAATACTGATGACAACTGCTGCCACACACACATCAGAAGAGACTCTAGGTTCTGCATCACCAACCATTAAAGAAGTGGTCACAAAATCTTCAGAGGTAACCCAGCTATTGGTAAACACAAATGCTGCATCTACTACAGAGTCAGAGGTGAGCAGAACATCTTCAGACACAACTACATCACAGGGGATTACAGAAACTTCAATCACAACTACTCCAGAAGTGGGGACATCTTCTTCGCTAACAACAAAACCTGAAGAGACTACAAGTACTACACTCACTAACACACCAGAGATAACCAGAAGTAGTACTTCCACAACCTCTCTAGATCTGGTCCCTAGTTCTGAAGTCACAACAGAGGTGTCAACTAGAGCTGCAACGTCATCGTCAGAAGAAACTACAGGCACTACAACAACAACCAAACTGGAAGTAATAACTAGCCCTTCTTGGACAACATCAACAGAAGTGGCAACTAATACAGGGTTGACCACAATCACTGAAGGGAAAACAGAACTAACCACAATAGTTGCAACACAACCGTCAGAAGTGTCTACAGTGACTGAAACAACAACGAAGATGGAAAATCTGACAGCTTCTACAGTCACAACAACATTAGAAGTGGCCACTATCACTGCAGATCTGACAGACGTGACCTCTGGTACAACAGGCAAAACCTCAACAAAAGTGGACTCAAGTGTTGCAGCACCCACCTCAACAGAAAGCAGCACAAGTACCTTATTCCCTACAACACCATCAGTGAGCACAAATGGCAAAGCAGAAACCACACTTGAAAATGCCAAAGTCACAATAGACGTTACCAGAGGCACTACGCCCACAACATTCCCAGATATGACTATAAGTAATGAAGCCACAAAAGAAATTACAAGAAATATTGAAACAACAACACAATCAGAAGTGACTACAGGTGCTGCTTCAAAACCCACAGTAGGAAGTGGGACAAATACAGTAGCCTCAACAACATCTGAGGTGCCCTTTAGTAGTGCATCTACACCACGAGAGACAACAAGTATGGCAGTCAAAAACACCCCAGAAGAGGTCACCAGTGTGGCAGCCACATCCAGTGTAGAAGGTACCACAAAGCTGTTACTTACAACCACAGAGGAAGCTGTGAAAAGCACTTCAGCCCCAATCACAGAAATACTGATGACAACTGCTGCCACACACACATCAGAAGAGACTCTAGGTTCTGCATCACCAACCATTAAAGAAGTGGTCACAAAATCTTCAGAGGTAGCCCAGCTATTGGTAAACACAAATGATGCATCTACTACAGTGTCAGAGGTGAGCAGAACATCTTCAGTCACAACGATATCACCAGTGATCACAGAAACTTCAATCACAACTACTCCAGAAGTGGGGACATCTTCTTCGCTAACAACAAAACCTGAAGAGACTACAAGTACTACACTCACTAACACACCAGAGATAACCAGAAGTAGTACTTCCACAACCACTTTAGATCTGGTCCCTAGTTCTGAAGTCACAACAGAGGTGTCAACTAGAGCTGCAACATCATCGTCAGAAGAAACTACAGGCACTACAACAACAACCAAACTGGAAGTAATAACTAGCCCTTCTTGGACAACATCAACAGAAGTGGCAACTAATACAGGGTTGACCACAATCGCTGAAGGGAAAACAGAACTAACTACAATAGTTGCAACACAACCGTCAGAAGTGTCTACAGTGACAGAAGCAACAACGAAGATGGAAAATTTGACAGCTTCTACAGTCACAACAACATTAGAAGTGGCCACTATCACTGCAGATCTGACAGACGTGACCGTTGGTACAACAGACAAAACCTCAACAAAAGTGGGCCCAAGTGTTGCAGCAACCACTTCAACAGAAAGTAGCACAAGTACCTTATTCCCTACAACACCATCAGTGAGCACAAATGGCAAAGCCGAAACCACACCTGAAAATGCCAAAGTCACACTAGACGTTACCAGAGGCACTACGCCCACAACATTCCCAGATATGACTATAAGTAATGAAGCCACAAAAGAAATTACAAGAAATATTGAAACAACAACACAATCAGAAGTGACTACAGGTGCTGCATCAAAACCCACAGTAGGAAGTGGGACAAATACAGTAGCCTCAACAACATCAGAGGTGCCCATTAGTAGTGCATCTACACCACCAGAGACATCAAGTATGGCAGTCAAAAACACCCCAGAAGAGGTCTCCAGTGTGGCAGCCACATCCAGTGTAGAAGGTACCACAAAGGTGGCACTTACAACCACAGAGGAAGCTGTGAAAAGCACTTCAGCCTCAATCACAGAAATACTGATGACAACTTCTGCCACACACACATCAGAAGAGACTCTAGGTTCTGCATCACCAACGATTAAAGAAGTGGTCACAAAATCTTCAGAGGTAACCCAGCTATTGGTAAACACAAATGCTGCATCTACTACAGAGTCAGAGGTGAGCAGAACATCTTCAGACACAACTACATCACAGGGGATTACAGAAACTTCAATCACAACTACTCCAGAAGTGGGGACATCTTCTTCGCTAACAAAGAAACCTGAAGAGACTACAGGTACTACACTCACTAACGCACCAGAGATAACCAGAAGTAGTACTTCCAAAACCTCTCTAGATCTGGTCCCTAGTTCTGAAGTCACAATAGAGGTGTCAACTAGAGCTGCAACATCATCGTCAAAAGAAAGTACAGGCACTACAACAACCACCAAACTGGAAGTAATAACTAGCCCTTCTTGGACAACATCAACAGAAGTGGCAACTAATACAGGGTTGACCACAATCACTGAAGGGAAAACAGAACTAACCACGATAGTTGCAACACAACCGTCAGAAGTGTCTACAGTGACTGAAACAACAAAGAAGATGGAAAATCTGACAGCTTCTACAGTCACAACAACATTAGAAGTGGCCACTATCACTGCAGATCTGACAGACGTGACCTCTGGTACAACAGGCAAAACCTCAACAAAAGTGGACTCAAGTGTTGCAGAACCCACCTCAACAGAAAGCAGCACAAGTACCTTATTCCCTACAACACAATCAGTGAGCACAAATGGCAAAGCAGAAACCACACTTGAAAATGCCAAAGTCACAATAGACGTTACCAGAGGCACTACGCCCACAACATTCCCAGATATGACTATAAGTAATGAAGCCACAAAAGAAATTACAAGAAATATTGAAACAACAACACAATCAGAAGAGACTACAGGTGCTACATCAAAACCCACAGTAGGAAGTGGGACAAATACAGTAGCCTCAACAACATCAGAGGTGCCCATTAGTAGTGCATCTACACCACGAGAGACATCAAGTATGGCAGTCAAAAACACCCCAGAAGAGGTCACCAGTGTGGCAGCCACATCCAGTGTAGAAGGTACCACAAAGGTGTTACTTACAACCACAGAGGAAGCTGTGAAAAACACTTCAGCCCCAATCACAGAAATACTGATGACAACTGCTGCCACACACACATCAGAAGAGACTCTAGGTTCTGCATCACCAACCATTAAAGAAGTGGCCACAAAATCTTCAGAGGTAACCCAGCTATTGGTAAACACAAATGCTGCATCTACTACAGTGTCAGAGGTGAGCAGAACATCTTCAGTCACAACGACATCACAGGTGATCACAGAAACTTCAATCACAACTACTCCAGAAGTGGGGACATCTTCTTCGCTAACAACAAAACCTGAAGAGACTACAAGTACTACACTCACTAACACACCAGAGATAACCAGAAGTAGTACTTCCACAACCTCTCTAGATCTGGTCCCTAGTTCTGAAGTCACAACAGAGGTGTCAACTAGAGCTGCAACGTCATCGTCAGAAGAAACTACAGGCACTACAACAACAACCAAACTGGAAGTAATAACTAGCCCTCCTTGGACAACATCAACAGAAGTAGCAACTAGTACAGGGTTGACCACAATCACTGAAGGGAAAACAGAACTAACCACAATAGTTGCAACACAACCGTCAGAAGTGTCTACAGTGACAGAAGCAACAACGAAAATGGAAAATTTGACAGCTTCTACAGTCACAACAACATTAGAAGTGGCCACTATCACTGCAGATCTGACAGACGTGACCGTTGGTACAACAGACAAAACCTCAACAAAAGTGGGCCCAAGTGTTGCCGCAACCACTTCAACAGAAAGTAGCACAAGTACCTTATTCCCTACAACACCATCAGTGAGCACAAATGGCAAAGCAGAAACCACACCTGAAAATGCCAAAGTCACACTAGACGTTACCAGAGGCACTACGCCCACAACATTCCCAGATATGACTATAAGTAATGAAGCCACAAAAGAAATTACAAGAAATATTGAAACAACAACACAATCAGAAGTGACTACAGGTGCTGCATCAAAACCCACAGTAGGAAGTGGGACAAATACAGTAGCCTCAACAACATCAGAGGTGCCCATTAGTAGTGCATCTACACTACAAGAGACATCAAGTATGGAAGTCAAAAACACCCCAGAAGAGGTCTCCAGTGTGGCAGCCACATCCAGTGTAGAAGGCACCACAAAGGTGGCACTTACAACCACAGAGGAAGCTGTGAAAACCACTTCAGCCCCAATCACAGAAATACTGATGGCAACTTCTGCCACACACACATCAGAAGAGACTCTAGGTTCTGCATCACCAACCATTAAAGAAGTGGTCACAAAATCTTCAGAGGTAACCCAGCTATTCGTAAACACAAATGCTGCATCTACTACAGTGTCAGAGGTGAGCAGAACATCTTCAGACACAACGACATCACAGGTGATTACAGGAACTTCAATCACAACTACTCCAGAAGTGGGGACATCTTCTTCGCTAACAACAAACCCTGAAGAGACTACAAGTACTACACTCACTAACACACCAGAGATAACCAGTAGTAGTACTTCCACAACCTCTCTAGATCTGGTCCCTAGTTCTGAAGTCACAATAGAGGTGTCAACTAGAGCTGCAACATCATCGTCAAAAGAAAGTAGAGGCACTACAACAACCACCAAACTGGAAGTAATAACTAGCCCTTCTTGGACAACATCAACAGAAGTGGCGACTAATACAGGGTTGACCACAATCACTGAAGGGAAAACAGAACTAACCACGATAGTTGCAACACAACCGTCAGAAGTGTCTACAGTGACTGAAACAACAACGAAGATGGAAAATCTGACAGCTTCTACAGTCACAACAACATTAGAAGTGGCCACTATCACTGCAGATCTGACAGACGTGACCTCTGGTACAACAGGCAAAACCTCAACAAAAGTGGACTCAAGTGTTGCAGCACCCACCTCAACAGAAAGCAGCACAAGTACCTTATTCCCTACAACACCATCAGTGAGCACAAATGGCAAAGCAGAAACCACACTTGAAAATGCCAAAGTCACAATAGACGTTACCAGAGGCACTACGCCCACAACATTCCCAGATATGACTATAAGTAATGAAGCCACAAAAGAAATTACAAGAAATATTGAAACAACAACACAATCAGAAGTGACTACAGGTGCTGCTTCAAAACCCACAGTAGGAAGTGGGACAAATACAGTAGCCTCAACAACATCAGAGGTGCCCTTTAGTAGTGCATCTACACCACGAGAGACATCAAGTATGGCAGTCAAAAACACCCCAGAAGAGGTCACCAATGTGGCAGCCACATCCAGTGTAGAGGGTACCACAAAGCTGTTACTTACAACCACAGAGGAAGCTGTGAAAAGCACTTCAGCCCCAATCACAGAAATACTGATGACAACTGCTGCCACACACACATCAGAAGAGACTCTAGGTTCTGCATCACCAACCATTAAAGAAGTGGTCACAAAATCTTCAGAGGTAACCCAGCTATTGGTAAACACAAATGATGCATCTACTACAGTGTCAGAGGTGAGCAGAACATCTTCAGTCACAACGATATCACCGGTGATCACAGAAACTTCAATCACAACTACTCCAGAAGTGGGGACATCTTCGCTAACAACAAAACCTGAAGAGACTACAAGTACTACACTCACTAACACACCAGAGATAACCAGAAGTAGTACTTCCACAACCACTTTAGATCTGGTCCCTAGTTCTGAAGTCACAACAGAGGTGTCAACTAGAGCTGCAACATCATCGTCAGAAGAAACTACAGGCACTACAACAACAACCAAACTGGAAGTAATAACTAGTCCTTCTTGGACAACATCAACAGAAGTGGCAACTAATACAGGGTTGACCACAATCGCTGAAGGGAAAACAGAACTAACTACAATAGTTGCAACACAACCGTCAGAAGTGTCTACAGTGACAGAAGCAACAACGAAGATGGAAAATTTGACAGCTTCTACAGTCACAACAACATTAGAAGTGGCCACTATCACTGCAGATCTGACAGACGTGACCGTTGGTACAACAGACAAAACCTCAACAAAAGTGGGCCCAAGTGTTGCAGCAACCACTTCAACAGAAAGTAGCACAAGTACCTTATTCCCTACAACACCATCAGTGAGCACAAATGGCAAAGCAGAAACCACACCTGAAAATGCCAAAGTCACACTAGACGTTACCAGAGGCACTACGCCCACAACATTCCCAGATATGACTATAAGTAATGAAGCCACAAAAGAAATTACAAGAAATATTGAAACAACAACACAATCAGAAGTGACTACAGGTGCTGCATCAAAACCCACAGTAGGAAGTGGGACAAATACAGTAGCCTCAACAACATCAGAGGTGCCCATTAGTAGTGCATCTACACCACCAGAGACATCAAGTATGGCAGTCAAAAACACCCCAGAAGAGGTCTCCAGTGTGACAGCCACATCCAGTGTAGAAGGTACCACAAAGGTGGCACTTACAACCACAGAGGAAGCTGTGAAAAGCACTTCAGCCTCAATCACAGAAATACTGATGACAACTTCTGCCACACACACATCAGAAGAGACTCTAGGTTCTGCATCACCAACGATTAAAGAAGTGGTCACAAAATCTTCAGAGGTAACCCAGCTATTGGTAAACACAAATGCTGCATCTACTACAGAGTCAGAGGTGAGCAGAACATCTTCAGACACAACTACATCACAGGGGATTACAGAAACTTCAATCACAACTACTCCAGAAGTGGGGACATCTTCTTCGCTAACAAAGAAACCTGAAGAGACTACAAGTACTACACTCACTAACACACCAGAGATAACCAGAAGTAGTACTTCCAAAACCTCTCTAGATCTGGTCCCTAGTTCTGAAGTCACAATAGAGGTGTCAACTAGAGCTGCAACATCATCGTCAAAAGAAAGTACAGGCACTACAACAACCACCAAACTGGAAGTAATAACTAGCCCTTCTTGGACAACATCAACAGAAGTGGCAACTAATACAGGGTTGACCACAATCACTGAAGGGAAAACAGAACTAACCACGATAGTTGCAACACAACCGTCAGAAGTGTCTACAGTGACTGAAACAACAAAGAAGATGGAAAATCTGACAGCTTCTACAGTCACAACAACATTAGAAGTGGCCACTATCACTGCAGATCTGACAGACGTGACCTCTGGTACAACAGGCAAAACCTCAACAAAAGTGGACTCAAGTGTTGCAGAACCCACCTCAACAGAAAGCAGCACAAGTACCTTATTCCCTACAACACAATCAGTGAGCACAAATGGCAAAGCAGAAACCACACTTGAAAATGCCAAAGTCACAATAGACGTTACCAGAGGCACTACGCCCACAACATTCCCAGATATGACTATAAGTAATGAAGCCACAAAAGAAATTACAAGAAATATTGAAACAACAACACAATCAGAAGAGACTACAGGTGCTACATCAAAACCCACAGTAGGAAGTGGGACAAATACAGTAGCCTCAACAACATCAGAGGTGCCCATTAGTAGTGCATCTACACCACGAGAGACATCAAGTATGGCAGTCAAAAACACCCCAGAAGAGGTCACCAGTGTGGCAGCCACATCCAGTGTAGAAGGTACCACAAAGGTGTTACTTACAACCACAGAGGAAGCTGTGAAAAACACTTCAGCCCCAATCACAGAAATACTGATGACAACTGCTGCCACACACACATCAGAAGAGACTCTAGGTTCTGCAACACCAACCATTAAAGAAGTGGTCACAAAATCTTCAGAGGTAACCCAGCTATTGGTAAACACTAATGCTGCATCTACTACAGTGTCAGAGGTGAGCAGAACATCTTCAGTCACAACGACATCACAGGTGATCACAGAAACTTCAATCACAACTACTCCAGAAGTGGGGACATCTTCGCTAACAACAAAACCTGAAGAGACTACAAGTACTACACTCACTAACACACCAGAGATAACCAGAAGTAGTACTTCCACAACCTCTCTAGATCTGGTCCCTAGTTCTGAAGTCACAACAGAGGTGTCAACTAGAGCTGCAACATCATCGTCAAAAGAAAGTAGAGGCACTACAACAACCACCAAATTGGAAGTAATAACTAGCCCTTCTTGGACAACATCAACAGAAGTGGCAACTAATACAGGGTTGACCACAATCACTGAAGGGAAAACAGAACTAACCACGATAGTTGCAACACAACCGTCAGAAGTGTCTACAGTGACTGAAACAACAACGAAGATGGAAAATCTGACAGCTTCTACAGTCACAACAACATTAGAAGTGGCCACTATCACTGCAGATCTGACAGACGTGACCTCTGGTACAACAGGCAAAACCTCAACAAAAGTGGACTCAAGTGTTGCAGCACCCACCTCAACAGAAAGCAGCACAAGTACCTTATTCCCTACAACACCATCAGTGAGCACAAATGGCAAAGCAGAAACCACACTTGAAAATGCCAAAGTCACAATAGACGTTACCAGAGGCACTACGCCCACAACATTCCCAGATATGACTATAAGTAATGAAGCCACAAAAGAAATTACAAGAAATATTGAAACAACAACACAATCAGAAGTGACTACAGGTGCTGCTTCAAAACCCACAGTAGGAAGTGGGACAAATACAGTAGCCTCAACAACATCAGAGGTGCCCTTTAGTAGTGCATCTACACCACGAGAGACATCAAGTATGGCAGTCAAAAACACCCCAGAAGAGGTCACCAATGTGGCAGCCACATCCAGTGTAGAGGGTACCACAAAGCTGTTACTTACAACCACAGAGGAAGCTGTGAAAAGCACTTCAGCCCCAATCACAGAAATACTGATGACAACTGCTGCCACACACACATCAGAAGAGACTCTAGGTTCTGCATCACCAACCATTAAAGAAGTGGTCACAAAATCTTCAGAGGTAACCCAGCTATTGGTAAACACAAATGATGCATCTACTACAGTGTCAGAGGTGAGCAGAACATCTTCAGTCACAACGATATCACCGGTGATCACAGAAACTTCAATCACAACTACTCCAGAAGTGGGGACATCTTCGCTAACAACAAAACCTGAAGAGACTACAAGTACTACTCTCACTAACACACCAGCGATAACCAGAAGTAGTACTTCCACAACCTCTCTAGATCTGGTCCCTAGTTCTGAAGTCACAACAGAGGTGTCAACTAGAGCTGCAACATCATCGTCAGAAGAAACTACAGGCACTACAACAACAACCAAACTGGAAGTAATAACTAGCCCTTCTTGGACAACATCAACAAAAGTGGCAAATAATACAGGGTTGACCACAATCACTGAAGGGAAAACAGAACTAACCACAATAGTTGCAACACAACCGTCAGAAGTGTCTACAGTGACTGAAGCAACAACGAAGATAGAAAATTTGACAGCTTCTACAGTCACAACAACATTAGAAGTGGCCACTATCACTGCAGATCTGACAGACGTGACCGTTGGTACAACAGACAAAACCTCAACAAAAGTGGGCCCAAGTGTTGCAGCAACCACTTCAACAGAAAGTAGCACAAGTACCTTATTCCCTACAACACCATCAGTGAGCACAAATGGCAAAGCAGAAACCACACCTGAAAATGCCAAAGTCACACTAGACGTTACCAGAGGCACTACGCCCACAACATTCCAAGATATGACTATAAGTAATGAAGCCACAAAAGAAATTACAAGAAATATTGAAACAACAACACAATCAGAAGTGACTACAGGTGCTGCATCAAAACCCACAGTAGGAAGTGGGACAAATACAGTAGCCTCAACAACATCAGAGGTGCCCATTAGTAGTGCATCTACACTACAAGAGACATCAAGTATGGCAGTCAAAAACACCCCAGAAGAGGTCTCCAGTGTGGCAGCCACATCCAGTGTAGAAGGCACCACAAAGGTGGCACTTACAACCACAGAGGAAGCTGTGAAAACCACTTCAGCCCCAATCACAGAAATACTGATGACAACTTCTGCCACACACACATCAGAAGAGACTCTAGGTTCTGCATCACCAACCATTAAAGAAGTGGTCACAAAATCTTCAGAGGTAACCCAGCTATTCGTAAACACAAATGCTGCATCTACTACAGTGTCAGAGGTGAGCAGAACATCTTCAGTCACAACGACATCACAGGTGATCACAGAAACTTCAATCACAACTACTCCAGAAGTGGGGACATCTTCTTCGCTAACAACAAAACCTGAAGAGACTACAAGTACTACACTCACTAACACACCAGAGATATCAAGAAGTAGTACTTCCACAACCTCTCTAGATCTGGTCCCTAGTTCTGAAGTCACAATAGAGGTGTCAACTAGAGCTGCAACATCATCGTCAAAAGAAAGTACAGGCACTACAACAACCACCAAACTGGAAGTAATACCTAGCCCTTCTTGGACAACATCAACAGAAGTGGCAACTAATACATGGCTGACCACAATCACTGAAGGGAAAACAGAACTAACCACGATAGTTGCAACACAACCGTCAGAAGTGTCTACAGTGACTGAAACAACAACGAAGATGGAAAATCTGACAGCTTCAACAGTCACAACAACATTAGAAGTGTCCACTATCACTGCAGATCTGACAGACGTGACCTCTGGTACAACAGACAAAACCTCAACAAAAGTGGACTCAAGTGTTGCAGCACCCACCTCAACAGAAAGCAGCACAAGTACCTTATTCCCTACAACACCATCAGTGAGCACAAATGGCAAAGCAGAAACCACACCTGAAAATGCCAAAGTCACACTAGACGTTACCAGAGGCACTACGCCCACAACATTCCTAGATATGACTATAAGTAATGAAGCCACAAAAGAAATTACAAGAAATATTGAAACAACAACACAATCAGAAGTGACTGCAGGTGCTGCATCAAAACCCACAGTAGGAAGTGGAACAAATACAGTAGCCTCAACAACATCAGAGGTGCCCTTTAGTAGTTCATCTACACCACGAGAGACATCAAGTATGGCAGTCAAAAACACCCCAGAAGAGGTCACCATTGTGGAAGCCACATCCAGTGTAGAAGGTACCACAAAGCTGTTACTTACAACCACAGAGGAAGCTGTGAAAAGCACTTCAGCCACAATCACAGAAATACTGATGACAACTGCTGCCACACACACATCAGAAGAGACTCTAGGTTCTGCATCACCAACCATTAAAGAAGTGGTCACAAAATCTTCAGAGGTAACCCAGCTATTGGTAAACACAAATGCTGCATCTACTACAGTGTCAGAGGTGAGCAGAACATCTTCAGTCACAACGACATCACAGGTGATCACAGAAACTTCAATCACAACTACTCCAGAAGTGGGGACATCTTCTTCGCTAACAACAAAACCTGAAGAGACTACAGGTACTACACTCTCTAACACACCAGAGATAACCAGAAGTAGTACTTCCACTCCCTCTCTAGATCTGGTCCCTAGTTCTGAAGTCACAACAGAGGTGTCAACTAGAGCTGCAACATCATCGTCAGAAGAAACTACAGGCACTACAACAACAACCAAACTGGAAGTAATAACTAACCCTTCTTGGACAACATCAACAGAAGTGGCAACTAATAAAGGGTTGACCACAATCACTGAAGGGAAAACAGAACTAACTACAATAGTTGCAACACAACCGTCAGAAGTGTCTACAGTGACAGAAGCAACAACGAAGATGGAAAATTTGACAGCTTCTACAGCCACAACAACATTAGAAGTGGCCACTATCACTGCAGATCTGACAGACGTGACCATTGGTACAACAGACAAAACCTCAACAAAAGTGGACCCAAGTGTTGCAGCAACCACTTCTACAGAAAGTAGCACAAGTACCTTATTCCCTACAACACCATCAGTGAGCACAAATGGCAAAGCAGAAACCACACCTGAAAATGCCAAAGTCACACTAGACGTTACCAGAGGCACTACGCCCACAACATTCCCAGATATGACTATAAGTAATGAAGCCACAAAAGAAATTACAAGAAATATTGAAACAACAACACAATCAGAAGTGACTACAGGTGCTGCATCAAAACCCACAGTAGGAAGTGGGACAAATACAGTAGCCTCAACAACATCAGAGGTGCCCATTAGTAGTGCATCTACACTACGAGAGACATCAAGTATGGCAGTCAAAAACACCCCAGAAGAGGTCTCCAGTGTGGCAGCCACATCCAGTGTAGAAGGTACCACAAAGGTGGCACTTACAACCTCAGAGGAAGCTGTGAAAAGCACTTCAGCCTCAATCACAGAAATACTGATGACAACTTCTGCCACACACACATCAGAAGAGACTCTAGGTTCTGCATCACCAACGATTAAAGAAGTGGTCACAAAATCTTCAGAGGTAACCCAGCTATTGGTAAACACAAATGCTGCATCTACTACAGTGTCAGAGGTGAGCAGAACATCTTCAGACACAACGACATCACAGGTGATTACAGAAACTTCAATCACAACTACTCCAGAAGTGGGGACATCTTCTTCGCTAACAACAAAACCTGAAGAGACTACAAGTACCACACTCACTAACACACCAGAGATAACCAGAAGTAGTACTTCCACAACCTCTCTAGATCTGGTCCCTAGTTCTGAAGTCACAATAGAGGTGTCAACTACAGCTGCAACATCATCGTCAAAAGAAAGTACAGGCACTACAACAACCACCAAACTGGAAGTAATAACTAGCCCTTCTTGGACAACATCAACAGAAGTGGCAACTAATACAGGGTTGACCACAATCACTGAAGGGAAAACAGAACTAACCACAATAGTTGCAACACAACCGTCAGAAGTGTCTACAGTGACAGAAGCAACAACGAAGATGGAAAATTTGACAGCTTCTACAGTCACAACAACATTAGAAGTGGCCACTATCACTGCAGATCTGACAGACGTGACCTCTGGTACAACAGACAAAACCTCAACAAAAGTGGACTCAAGTGTTGCACCACCCACCTCAACAGAAAGCAGCACAAGTACCTTATTCCCTACAACACCATCAGTGAGCACAAATGGCAAAGCAGAAACCACACCTGAAAATGCCAAAGTCACACTAGACGTTACCAGAGGCACTACGCCCACAACATTCCCAGATATGACTATAAGTAATGAAGCCACAAAAGAAATTACAAGAAATATTGAAACAACAACACAATCAGAAGTGACTGCAGGTGCTGCATCAAAACCCACAGTAGGAAGTGGAACAAATACAGTAGCCTCAACAACATCAGAGGTGCCCTTTAGTAGTGCAGCTACACCACGAGAGACATCAAGTATGGCAGTAAAAAACACCCCAGAAGAGGTCACCAGTGTGGCAGCCACATCCAGTGTAGAAGGTACCACAAAGGTGTTACTTACAACCACAGAGGAAGCTGTGAAAAGCACTTCAGCCCCAATCACAGAAATACTGATGACAACTGCTGCCACACACACATCAGAAGAGACTCTAGGTTCTGCATCACCAACCATTAAAGAAGTGGTCACAAAATCTTCAGAGGTAACCCAGCTATTGATAAACACAAATGCTGCATCTACTACAGTGTCAGAGGTGAGCAGAACATCTTCAGTCACAACGACATCACAGGTGATCACAGAAACTTCAATCACAACTACTCCAGAAGTGGGGACATCTTCTTCGCTAACAACAAAACCTGAAGAGACTACAAGTACTACTCTCACTAACACACCAGAGATAACCAGAAGTAGTACTTCCACAACCTCTCTAGATCTGGTTCCTAGCTCTGAAGTCACAACAGAGGTGTCAACTAGAGCTGCAACATCATCGTCAGAAGAAACTACAGGCACTACAACAACAACCAAACTGGAAGTAATAACTAGCCCTTCTTGGACAACATCAACAGAAGTAGCAACTAATACAGGGTTGACCACAATCACTGAAGGGAAAACAGAACTAACCACAATAGTTGCAACACAACCGTCAGAAGTGTCTACAGTGACAGAAGCAACAACGAAGATGGAAAATTTGACAGCTTCTACAGTCACAACAACATTAGAAGTGGCCACTATCACTGCAGATCTGACAGACGTGACCGTTGGTACAACAGACAAAACCTCAACAAAAGTGGGCCCAAGTGTTGCCGCAACCACTTCAACAGAAAGTAGCACAAGTACCTTATTCCCTACAACACCATCAGTGAGCACAAATGGCAAAGCCGAAACCACACTTGAAAATGCCAAAGTCACAATAGACGTTACCAGAGGCACTACGCCCACAACATTCCCAGATATGACTATAAGTAATGAAGCCACAAAAGAAATTATAAGAAATATTGAAACAACAACACAATCAGAAGTGACTACAGGTGCTGCATCAAAACCCACAGTAGAAAGTGGGACAAATACAGTAGCCTCAACAACATCAGAGGTGCCCATTAGTAGTGCATCTACACCACGAGAGACATCAAGTATGGCAGTCAAAAACACCCCAGAAGAGGTCACCAGTGTGGCAGCCACATCCAGTGTAGAAGGTACCACAAAGGTGTTACTTACAACCACAGAGGAAGCTGTGAAAAGCACTTCAGCCCCAATCACAAAAATACCGATGACAACTGCTGCCACACACACATCAGAAGAGACTCTAGGTTCTGCATCACCAACCCTTAAAGAAGTGGTCACAAAATCTTCAGAGGTAACCCAGCTATTGGTAAACACAAATGCTGCATCTACTACAGTGTCAGAGGTGAGCAGAACATCTTCAGTCACAACGACATCACAGGTGATCACAGAAACTTCAATCACAACTACTCCAGAAGTGGGGACATCTTCTTCGCTAACAACAAAACCTGAAGAGACTACAGGTACTACACTCTCTAACACACCAGAGATAACCAGAAGTAGTACTTCCACTCCCTCTCTAGATCTGGTCCCTAGTTCTGAAGTCACAACAGAGGTGTCAACTAGAGCTGCAACATCATCGTCAGAAGAAACTACAGGCACTACAACAACAACCAAACTGGAAGTAATAACTAACCCTTCTTGGACAACATCAACAGAAGTGGCAACTAATACAGGGTTGACCACAATCACTGAAGGGAAAACAGAACTAACCACAATAGTTGCAACACAACCGTCAGAAGTGTCTACAGTGACTGAAGCAACAACGAAGATGGAAAATTTGACAGCTTCTACAGTCACAACAACATTAGAAGTGGCCACTATCACTGCAGATCTGACAGACGTGACCATTGGTACAACAGACAAAACCTCAACAAAAGTGGGCCCAAGTGTTGCAGCAACGACTTCAACAGAAAGTAGTACAAGTACCTTATTCCCTACAACACCATCAGTGAGCACAAATGGCAAAGCAGTAACCACACTTGAAAATGCCAAAGTCACAATCGACGTTACCAGAGGCACTACGCCCACAACATTCCCAGATATGACTATAAGTAATGAAGCCACAAAAGAAATTACAAGAAATATTGAATTAACAACACAATCAGAAGTGACTACAGGTGCTGCATCAAAACCCACAGTAGGAAGTGGGACAAATACAGTAGCCTCAACAACATCAGAGGTGCCCATTAGTAGTGCATCTACACCACGAGAGACATCAAGTATGGCAGTCAAAAACACCCCAGAAGAGGTCACCAGTGTGGCAGCCACATCCAGTGTAGAAGGTACCACAAAGGTGTTACTTACAACCACAGAGGAAGCTGTGAAAAGCACTTCAGCCCCAATCACAGAAATACTGATGACAACTGCTGCCACACACACATCAGAAGAGACTCTAGGTTCTGCATCACCAACCATTAAAGAAGTGGTCACAAAATCTTCAGAGGTAACCCAGCTATTGATAAACACAAATGCTGCATCTACTACAGTGTCAGAGGTGAGCAGAACATCTTCAGTCACAACGACATCACAGGTGATCACAGAAACTTCAATCACAACTACTCCAGAAGTGGGGACATCTTCTTCGCTAACAACAAAACCTGAAGAGACTACAAGTACTACTCTCACTAACACACCAGAGATAACCAGAAGTAGTACTTCGCCAACCTCTCTAGATCTGGTTCCTAGTTCTGAAGTCACAACAGAGGTGTCAACTAGAGCTGCAACATCATCGTCAGAAGAAACTACAGGCACTACAACAACAACCAAACTGGAAGTAATAACTAGCCCTTCTTGGACAACATCAACAGAAGTTGCAACTAATACAGGGTTGACTACAATCACTGAAGGGAAAACAGAACTAACCACAATAGTTGCAACACAACCGTCAGAAGTGTCTACAGTGACAGAAGCAACAACGAAGATGGAAAATTTGACAGCTTCTACAGTCACAACAACATTAGAAGTGGCCACTATCACTGCGGATCTGACAGACGTGACCGTTGGTACAACAGACAAAACCTCAACAAAAGTGGGCCCAAGTGTTGCCGCAACCACTTCAACAGAAAGTAGCACAAGTACCTTATTCCCTACAACACCATCAGTGAGCACAAATGGCAAAGCAGAAACCACACCTGAAAATGCCAAAGTCACACTAGACGTTACCAGAGGCACAACGCCCACAACATTCACAGATATGACTATAAGTAATGAAGCCACAAAAGAAATTACAAGAAATATTGAAACAACAACACAATCAGAAGTGACTACAGGTGCTGCATCAAAACCCACAGTAGGAAGTGGGACAAATACAGTAGCCTCAACAACATCAGAGGTGCCCATTAGTAGTGCATCTACACTACGAGAGACATCAAGTATGGCAGTCAAAAACACCCCAGAAGAGGTCTTCAGTGTGGCTGCCACATCCAGTGTAGAAGGTACCACAAAGGTGGCACTTACAACCACAGAGGAAGCTGTGAAAACCACTTCAGCCCCAATCACAAAAATACTGATGACAACTGCTGCCACAAACACATCAGAAGAGACTCTAGGTTCTGCATCACCAACCATTAAAGAAGTGGTCACAAAATCTTCAGAGGTAACCCAGCTATTGGTAACCACAAATGCTGCATCTACTAAAGTATCAGAGGTGAGCAGAACATCTTCAGTCACAACGACATCACAGGTGATTACAGAAACTTCAATCACAACTACTCCAGAAGTGGGGACATCTTCTTCGCTAACAACAAAACCTGAAGAGACTACAAGTACTACACTCACTAACACACCAGAGATAACCAGAAGTAGTACTTCCACAACCTCTCTAGATCTGGTCCCTACTTCTGAAGTCACAAAAGAGGTGTCAACTAGAGCTGCACCATCATCGTCAAAAGAAAGTACAGGCACTACAACAACCACCGAAAGGGAAGTAATAACTAGCCCTTCTTGGACAACATCAACAGAAGTGGCAACTAATACAGGGTTGACCACAATCACTGAAGGGAAAACAGAACTAACCACAATAGTTGCAACACAACCGTCAGAAGTGTCTACAGTGACTGAAACAACAACGAAGATGGAAAATCTGACAGCTTCTACAGTCACAACAACATTAGAAGTGGCCACTATCACTGCAGATCTGACAGACGTGACCTCTGGTACAACAGGCAAAACCTCAACAAAAGTGGACTCAAGTGTTGCAGCACCCACCTCAACAGAAAGCAGCACAAGTACCTTATTCCCTACAACACCATCAGTGAGCACAAATGGCAAAGCAGAAACCACACTTGAAAATGCCAAAGTCACAATAGACGTTACCAGAGGCACTACGCCCACAACATTCCCAGATATGACTATAAGTAATGAAGCCACAAAAGAAATTACAAGAAATATTGAATTAACAACACAATCAGAAGTGACTACAGGTGCTGCATCAAAACCCACAGTAGGAAGTGGGACAAATACAGTAGCCTCAACAACATCAGAGGTGCCCATTAGTAGTGCATCTACACCACGAGAGACATCAAGTATGGCAGTCAAAAACACCCCAGAAGAGGTCACCAGTGTGGCAGCCACAACCAGTGTAGAAGGTACCACAAAGGTGTTACTTACAACCACAGAGGAAGCTGTGAAAAGCACTTCAGCCCCAATCACAGAAATACTGATGACAACTGCTGCCACACACACATCAGAAGAGACTCTAGGTTCTGCATCACCAACCATTAAAGAAGTGGTCGCAAACTCTTCAGAGGTAACCCAGCTATTGGTAAACACAAATGCTGCATCTACTACAGTGTCAGAGGTGAGCAGAACATCTTCAGTTACAACGACATCACAGGTGATCACAGAAACTTCAATCACAACTACTCCAGAAGTGGGGACATCTTCTTCGCTAACAACAAAACCTGAAGAGACTACAAGTACTACACTCACTACCACACCAGAAATAACCAGAAGTACTTCCACACCCTCTCTAGATCTGGTCCCTAGTTCTGAAGTCACAACAGAGGTGTCAACTAGAGCTGCAACATCATCGTCAGAAGAAACTACAGGCACTACAACAACAACCAAACTGGAAGTAATAACTAGCCCTTCTTGGACAACATCAACAGAAGTGGCAACTAATACAGGGTTGACCACAATCACTGAAGGGAAAACAGAACTAACCACAATAGTTGCAACACAACCGTCAGAAGTGTCTACAGTGACTGAAGCAACAACGAAGATGGAAAATTTGACAGCTTCTACAGTCACAACAACATTAGAAGTGGCCACTATCACTGCAGATCTGACAGACGTGACCGTTGGTACAACAGACAAAACCTCAACAAAAGTGGGCCCAAGTGTTGCAGCAACCACTTCAACAGAAAGTAGCACAAGTACCTTATTCCCTACAACACCATCAGTGAGCACAAATGGCAAAGCAGAAACCACACCTGAAAATGCCAAAGTCACACTAGACGTTACCAGAGGCACTACGCCCACAACATTCCCAGATATGACTATAAGTAATGAAGCCACAAAAGAAATTACAAGAAATATTGAAAGAACAACACAATCAGAAGTGACTACAGGTGCTGCATCAAAACCCACAGTAGGAAGTGGGACAAATACAGTAGCCTCAACAACATCAGAGGTGCCCATTAGTAGTGCATCTACACTACGAGAGACATCAAGTATGGCAGTCAAAAACACCCCAGAAGAGGTCTTCAGTGTGGCAGCCACATCCAGTGTAGAAGGTACCACAAAGGTGGCACTTACAACCACAGAGGAAGCTGTGAAAACCACTTCAGCCCCAATCACAAAAATACTGATGACAACTGCTGCCACAAACACATCAGAAGAGACTCTAGGTTCTGCATCACCAACCATTAAAGAAGTGGTCACAAAATCTTCAGAGGTAACCCAGCCATTGGTAACCACAAATGCTGCATCTACTACAGTATCAGAGGTGAGCAGAACATCTTCAGTCACAACGACATCACAGGTGATTACAGAAACTTCAATCACAACTACTCCAGAAGTGGGGACATCTTCTTCGCTAACAACAAAACCTGAAGAGACTACAAGTACTACACTCACTAACACACCGGAGATAACCAGAAGTAGTACTTCCACAACCTCTCTAGATCTGGTCCCTAGTTCTGAAGTCACAAAAGAGGTGTCAACTAGAGCTGCACCATCATCGTCAAAAGAAAGTACAGGCACTACAACAACCACCGAAAGGGAAGTAATAACTAGCCCTTCTTGGACAACATCAACAGAAGTGGCAACTAATATAGGGTTGACCACAATCACTGAAGGGAAAACAGAACTAACCACAATAGTTGCAACACAACCGTCAGAAGTGTCTACAGTGACTGAAACAACAACGAAGATGGAAAATCTGACAGCTTCTACAGTCACAACAACATTAGAAGTGGCCACTATCACTGCAGATCTGACAGACGTGACCTCTGGTACAACAGGCAAAACCTCAACAAAAGTGGACTCAAGTGTTGCAGCACCCACCTCAACAGAAAGCAGCACAAGTACCTTATTCCCTACAACACCATCAGTGAGCACAAATGGCAAAGCAGAAACCACACTTGAAAATGCCAAAGTCACAATAGACGTTACCAGAGGCACTACGTCCACAACATTCCCAGATATGACTATAAGTAATGAAGCCACAAAAGAAATTACAAGAAATATTGAAACAACAACACAATCAGAAGTGACTACAGGTGCTGCATCAAAACCCACAGTAGGAAGTGGGACAAATACAGTAGCCTCAACAACATCAGAGGTGCCCATTAGTAGTGCATCTACACCACGAGAGACATCAAGTATGGCAGTCAAAAACACCCCAGAAGAGGTCACCAGTGTGGCAGCCACATCCAGTGTAGAAGGTACCACAAAGGAGTTACTTACAACCACAGAGGAAGCTGTGAAAAGCACTTCAGCCCCAATCACAGAAATACTGATGACAACTGCTGCCACACACACATCAGAAGAGACTCTAGGTTCTGCATCACCAACCATTAAAGAAGTGGTCACAAAATCTTCAGAGGTAACCCAGCTATTGGTAAACACAAATGCTGCATCTACTACAGTGTCAGAGGTGAGCAGAACATCTTCAGTCACAACGACATCACAGGTGATCACAGAAACTTCAATCACAACTACTCCAGAAGTGGGGACATCTTCTTCGCTAACAACAAAACCTGAAGAGACTACAAGTACTACACTCACTAACACACCAGAAATAACCAGAAGTACTTCCACACCCTCTCTAGATCTGGTCCCTAGTTCTGAAGTCACAACAGAGGTGTCAACTAGAGCTGCAACATCATCGTCAGAAGAAACTACAGGCACTACAACAACAACCAAACTGGAAGTAATAACTAGCCCTTCTTGGACAACATCAACAGAAGTGGCAACTAATACAGGGTTGACCACAATCACTGAAGGGAAAACAGAACTAACCACAATAGTTGCAACACAACCGTCAGAAGTGTCTACAGTGACTGAAGCAACAACGAAGATGGAAAATTTGACAGCTTCTACAGTCACAACAACATTAGAAGTGGCCACTATCACTGCAGATCTGACAGACGTGACCGTTGGTACAACAGACAAAACCTCAACAAAAGTGGGCCCAAGTGTTGCAGCAACCACTTCAACAGAAAGTAGCACAAGTACCTTATTCCCTACAACACCATCAGTGAGCACAAATGGCAAAGCAGAAACCACACCTGAAAATGCCGAAGTCACACTAGACGTTACCAGAGGCACTACGGCCACAACATTCCCAGATATGACTATCAGTAATGAAGCCACAAAAGAAATTACAAGAAATATTGAAAGAACAACACAATCAGAAGTGACTACAGGTGCTGCATCAAAACCCACAGTAGGAAGTGGGACAAATACAGTAGCCTCAACAACATCAGAGGTGCCCATTAGTAGTGCATCTACACTACGAGAGACATCAAGTATGGCAGTCAAAAACACCCCAGAAGAGGTCTTCAGTGTGGCAGCCACATCCAGTGTAGAAGGTACCACAAAGGTGGCACTTACAACCACAGAGGAAGCTGTGAAAACCACTTCAGCCCCAATCACAAAAATACTGATGACAACTGCTGCCACAAACACATCAGAAGAGACTCTAGGTTCTGCATCACCAACCATTAAAGAAGTGGTCACAAAATCTTCAGAGGTAACCCAGCCATTGGTAACCACAAATGCTGCATCTACTACAGTATCAGAGGTGAGCAGAACATCTTCAGTCACAACGACATCACAGATGATTACAGAAACTTCAATCACAAATACTCCAGAAGTGGGGACATCTTCTTCGCTAACAACAAAACCTGAAGAGACTACAAGTACTACACTCACTAACACACCGGAGATAACCAGAAGTAGTACTTCCACAACCTCTCTAGATCTGGTCCCTAGTTCTGAAGTCACAAAAGAGGTGTCAACTAGAGCTGCACCATCATCGTCAAAAGAAAGTACAGGCACTACAACAACCACCGAAAGGGAAGTAATAACTAGCCCTTCTTGGACAACATCAACAGAAGTGGCAACTAATACAGGGTTGACCACAATCACTGAAGGGAAAACAGAACTAACCACAATAGTTGCAACACAACCGTCAGAAGTGTCTACAGTGACTGAAACAACAACGAAGATGGAAAATCTGACAGCTTCTACAGTCACAACAACATTAGAAGTGGCCACTATCACTGCAGATCTGACAGACGTGACCTCTGGTACAACAGGCAAAACCTCGACAAAAGTGAACTCAAGTGTTGCAGCACCCACCT
Organism: Lissotriton vulgaris; assembly: GCF_964263255.1. Taxonomy (NCBI): domain Eukaryota; kingdom Metazoa; phylum Chordata; class Amphibia; order Caudata; family Salamandridae; genus Lissotriton; species Lissotriton vulgaris. The sequence goes on from NC_141700.1 coordinate 76,075,308, forward strand.
CAACAGAAAGCAGCACAAGTACCTTATTCCCTACAACACCATCAGTGAGCACAAATGGCAAAGCAGAAACCACACTTGAAAATGCCAAAGTCACAATAGACGTTACCAGAGGCACTACTCCCACAACATTCCCAGATATGACTATAAGTAATGAAGCCACAAAAGAAATTACAAGAAATATTGAATTAACAACACAATCAGAAGTGACTACAGGTGCTGCATCAAAACCCACAGTAGGAAGTGGGACAAATACAGTAGCCTCAACAACATCAGAGGTGCCCATTAGTAGTGCATCTACACCACGAGAGACATCAAGTATGGCAGTCAAAAACACCCCAGAAGAGGTCACCAGTGTGGCAGCCACATCCAGTGTAGAAGGTACCACAAAGGTGTTACTTACAACCACAGAGGAAGCTGTGAAAAGCACTTCAGCCCCAATCACAGAAATACAGATGACAACTGCTGCCACACACACATCAGAAGAGACTCTAGGTTCTGCATCACCAACCATTAAAGAAGTGGTCACAACATCTTCAGAGGTAACCCAGCTATTGATAAACACAAATGCTGCATCTACTACAGTGTCAGAGGTGAGCAGAACATCTTCAGTCACAACGACATCACAGGTGATCACAGAAACTTCAATCACAACTACTCCAGAAGTGGGGACATCTTCTTCGCTAACAACAAAACCTGAAGAGACTACAAGTACTACTCTCACTAACACACCAGAGATAACCAGAAGTAGTACTTCCACAACCTCTCTAGATCTGGTTCCTAGTTCTGAAGTCACAACAGAGGTGTCAACTAGAGCTGCAACATCATCGTCAGAAGAAACTACAGGCACTACAACAACAACCAAACTGGAAGTAATAACTAGCCCTTCTTGGACAACATCAACAGAAGTTGCAACTAATACAGGGTTTACTACAATCACTGAAGGGAAAACAGAACTAACCACAATAGTTGCAACACAACCGTCAGAAGTGTCTACAGTGACAGAAGCAACAACGAAGATGGAAAATTTGACAGCTTCTACAGTCACAACAACATTAGAAGTGGCCACTATCACTGCAGATCTGAAAGACGTGACCGTTGGTACAACAGACAAAACCTCAACAAAAGTGGGCCCAAGTGTTGCAGCAACCACTTCAACAGAAAGTAGCACAAGTACCTTATTCCCTACAACACCATCAGTGAGCACAAATGGCAAAGCAGAAACCACACCTGAAAATGCCAAAGTCACACTAGACGTTACCAGAGGCACTACGCCCACAACATTCCCAGATATGACTATAAGTAATGAAGCCACAAAAGAAATTACAAGAAATATTGAAACAACAACACAATCAGAAGTGACTACAGGTGCTGCATCAAAACCCACAGTAGGAAGTGGGACAAATACAGTAGCCTCAACAACATCAGAGGTGCCCATTAGTAGTGCATCTACACCAGGAGAGACATCAAGTATGGCAGTCAAAAACACCCCAGAAGAGGTCACCAGTGTGGCAGCCACATTCAGTGTAGAAGTTACCACAAAGGAGTTACTTACAACCACAGAGGAAGCTGTGAAAAGCACTTCAGCCCCAATCACAGAAATACTGATGACAACTGCTGCCACACACACATCAGAAGAGACTCTAGGTTCTGCATCACCAACCATTAAAGAAGTGGTCACAAACTCTTCAGAGGTAACCCAGCTATTGGTAAACACAAATGCTGCATCTACTACAGTGTCAGAGGTGAGCAGAACATCTTCAGTCACAACGACATCACAGGTGATCACAGAAACTTCAATCACAACTACTCCAGAAGTGGGGACATCTTCTTCGCTAACAACAAAACCTGAAGAGACTACAAGTACTACACTCACTAACACACCAGAAATAACCAGAAGTACTTCCACACCCTCTCTAGATCTGGTCCCTAGTTCTGAAGTCACAACAGAGGTGTCAACTAGAGCTGCAACATCATCGTCAGAAGAAACTACAGGCACTACAACAACAACCAAACTGGAAGTAATAACTAGCCCTTCTTGGACAACATCAACAGAAGTGGCAACTAATACAGGGTTGACCACAATCACTGAAGGGAAAACAGAACTAACCACAATAGTTGCAACACAACCGTCAGAAGTGTCTACAGTGACTGAAGCAACAACGAAGATGGAAAATTTGACAGCTTCTACAGTCACAACAACATTAGAAGTGGCCACTATCACTGCAGATCTGACAGACGTGACCGTTGGTACAACAGACAAAATCTCAACAAAAGTGGGCCCAAGTGTTGCAGCAACCACTTCAACAGAAAGTAGCACAAGTACCTTATTCCCTACAACACCATCAGTGAGCACAAATGGCAAAGCAGAAACCATACCTGAAAATGCCAAAGTCACACTAGACGTTACCAGAGGCACTACGCCCACAACATTCCCAGATATGACTATAAGTAATGAAGCCACAAAAGAAATTACAAGAAATATTGAAAGAACAACACAATCAGAAGTGACTACAGGTGCTGCATCAAAACCCACAGTAGGAAGTGGGACAAATACAGTAGCCTCAACAACATCAGAGGTGCTCATTAGTAGTGCATCTACACTACAAGAGACATCAAGTATGGCAGTCAAAAACACCCCAGAAGAGGTCTTCAGTGTGGCAGCCACATCCAGTGTAGAAGGTACCACAAAGGTGGCACTTACAACCACAGAGGAAGCTGTGAAAACCACTTCAGCCCCAATCACAAAAATACTGATGACAACTGCTGCCACAAACACATCAGAAGAGACTCTAGGTTCTGCATCACCAACCATTAAAGAAGTGGTCACAAAATCTTCAGAGGTAACCCAGCTATTGGTAAACACAAATGCTGCATCTACTACAGTGTCAGAGGTGAGCAGAACATCTTCAGTCACAACAACATCACAGGTGATCACAGAAACTTCAATCATAACTACTCCAGAAGTGGAGACATCTTCTTCGCTAACAAAAAAACCTGAAGAGACTACAAGTACCACGCTCACTAACACACCAGAGATAACCAGAAGTAGTACTTCCACAACCTCTCTAGATCTGGTCCCTAGTTCTGAAGTCACAAGAGAGGTGTCAACTAGAGCTGCAACATCATCGTCAGAAGAAACTACAGGCACTACAACAACAACCAAACTGGAAGTAATAACTAGCCCTTCTTGGTCAACATCAACAGAAGTGGCAACTAATACAGGGTTTACCACAATCACTGAAGGGAAAACAGAACTAACCACAATAGTTGCTACACAACCATCAGAAGTGTCTACAGTGACTGAAGCAACAACGAAGATGGAAAAATTGAAAACTTCTACAGTCACAACAACATTAGAAGTGGCCACTATCACTGCAGATCTGACAGACGTGACCGCTGGTACAACAGACAAAACCTCAACAAAAGTGGGCCCAAGTGTTGCAGCAACCACTTCAACAGAAAGTAGCACAAGTACCTTAATCCCTACAACAACATCAGTGAGCACAAATGGCAAAGCAGAAACCACACCTGAAAATGCCAAAGTCACACTAGACGTTACCAGAGGCACTACGCCCACAACATTCACAGATATGACTATAAGTAATGAAGCCACAAAAGAAATTACAAGAAATATTGAAACAGCAACACGATCAGAAGTGACTACAGGTGCTGCATCAAAACCCACAGTAGGAAGTGGGACAAATACAGTAGCCTCAACAACATCAGAGGTGCCCATTAGTAGTGCATCTACACCACGAGAGACATCAAGTATGGCAGTCAAAAACACCCCAGAAAAGATCACCAGTGTGGCAGCCACATCCAGTGTAGAAGGTACCACAAAGGTGGTACTTACAACCACAGAGGAAGCTGTGAAAAGCACTTCAGCCCCAATCACAGAAATACTGATGACAACTGCTGCCACAAACACATCAGAAGAGACTCTAGGTTCTGCATCACCAACCATTAAAGAAGTGGTCACAAAATCTTCAGAGGTAACCCAGCTATTGGTAAACACAAATGCTGCATCGACTACAGTGTCAGAGGTGAGCAGAACATCTTCAGTCACAACGACATCACAGGTGATCACAGAAACTTCAATCACAACTACTCCAGAAGTGGAGACATCTTCTTCGCTATTAAAAAAACCTGAAGAGACTACAAGTACTACATTCACTGACACACCAGAGATAACCAGAAGTAGTACTTACACAACCTCTCTAGCTCTGGTCCCTAGTTCTGAAGTCACAACAGAGGAGTCAACTAGAGCTGCAACATCATCGTCAGAAAAAGCTACAGGCACTACAACAACAACCAAACTGGAAATAATACCTAGCCCTTCTTGGACAACATCAACAGAAGTGGCAACTAATACAGGGTTTACCACAATCACTGAAGGGAAAACAGAACTAACCACAATAGTTGCTACACAACCATCAGAAGTGTCTACAGTGACTGAAGCAACAACGAAGATGGAAAAATTGAAAACTTCTACAGTCACAACAACATTAGAAGTGGCCACTATCACTGCAGATCTGACAGACGTGACCGCTGGTACAACAGACAAAACCTCAACAAAAGTGGGCCCAAGTGTTGCAGCAACCACTTCAACAGAAAGTAGCACAAGTACCTTATTCCCTACAACACCATCAGTGAGCACAAATGGCAAAGCAGAAACCACACCTGAAAATGCCAAAGTCACACTAGACGTTACCAGAGGCACTGCGCCCACAACATTCCCAGATATGACTATAAGTACTGAAGCCACAAAAGAGATTACAGGAAATATTGAAACAACAACACAATCAGAAGTGACTACAGGTGCTGCATCAAAACCCACAGTAGGAACTGGGACAAATACAGTAGCATCAACAACATCAGAGGGGCCCATTAGTAGTGCATCTACACCACAAGTGACATCAAGTATGGCAGTCAAAACCACCCTAGAAGAGGTCACAGGTGTTGCAGCCACATCCAGCATAGAAGGTACCACAAAGGTGACACTTACAACCGCAGAGGAAGCTGCGAAAAGCACTTCAGCCCCAATCACAGAAATACTGATGACAACTGCTGCCACAAACACATCAGAAGAGACTCTAGGTTCTGCATCACCAACCATTAAAGAAGTGGTCACAAAATCTTCAGAGGTAACCCAGGCCTTGGTAACCACAAATGCTGCCTCTACTACAGTGTCAGAGGTGAGCAGAACATCTTCAGTCACAACTACATCACAGGTGATCACAGAAACTTCAATCAGAACTACTCCAGAAGTGGCAACATCTTCTTCGCTGACAACAGAACCTGAAGAGACTACAAGTACTACACTCACTAAGATACCAGAGATAACCAGAAGTAGTACTTCCACAACCTCTCTAGATCTGGTCCCTAGTTCTGAAGTCACAACAGAGGTGTCAACAAGAGCTGCAACGTCATCGTCAGAAGAAACTACAGGCACTACAACAACAACTAAACTGGAAGTAATAACTAGCCCTTCTTGGACAACATCAACAGAAGTGGCAACTAATACAGGGTTGATCGCAATCACTGTCGGCAAAACAGAACTGACCACAATAGTTGCAACAAAACCGTCAGAAGTGTCTACAGTGACTGAAGCAACAATGAAGATGACAAGTTTGACAACTTCTACAGTCACAACAACATCAGAAGTTGCCAATATCACAGCAGAACTGACAGACGTGATCTCTGGTACAAAAGGCAAAACCTCAAAAGAAGTGGGCTCAAGTGTTGCAGCAACCACCTCAACAGAAAGCAGCACAAGTACCTTATTCCAGAGAACAACATCAGTGAGCGCAAATGGCAGAGCAGAAACCACCCCTGAAAATGCCAAAGTCATATTAAACGTTACCAGAAGCACTGCACCCACAACATACCCAGATATAACTGTAAGTACTGAAACCACAAAAGAAATTACAAGAAGTATTGAAACAACAACACCATCAGAAGTGACTGCAGGTGCTGCATCAAAACAGACAGTAGGAAGTTTGACAAATACAGTAGCCTTAACAACATCTGAGGTGCCCATTAGCAGTGCATCTACACCACGAGTGACATCAAGTATGACAGTCAAAACCACCCCAGAAGAGGTCACTGGTGTTGCGGCCACATCCAGTTCAGGAGGGGCCACGAAGGTGGCAGTTACAATCACAGAGGAAGCTGTGAAAACCACTTCAGCCCCAATCACAGGAATACTGATGACAGCTGCTGCCACAAACACATCAGAAAAGACTCTAATTTCTGCATCACCAACCACAAAAGAAGTGATCACAAAATCTTCAGAAGTCACCCAGCCATTGATAACCACAAATCCTGCAGCTACTACAGTATCAGAGGTGAGCAGAACATCTTCAGGCACAACTACATCACAGGTGATCAAAGAAACTTCAATCAGAACTACTCCAGTAGTGGCAACATCTTCTTTGCTCATGCCCGTACCTGAAGAGACTACAAGTACTACACTTACTAAGTCACCAGACATAACCAGAGGTACTACTTCCACAACCTCTCTAGACCTGACACTTAATTCTGAAGTCACCAACGGGATGACATTGTTTGCAACATCATCGTCAGGAGAAACTGCAGGCACTACTACAACCAAACTGGAAGTAATAACTAGCCTTTCTTTGAAAACATCAACAGAAGTGGCTACTAATACAATAGTTATACCGGAGGTGATGATAAATACATCATTGACAACCACAGAAGAGAAGCTCTCAAGTGCTGCAGCAGCAATCACAGCAAAAGAGGGCACAAGTAATTTGTCTCCCAAGACAACAGAAGTGCCCACAGTTGCTGCAGCTGAAACTACCCCACAAAAAGTCACCATCACCCCAGAAACCACTAACAGAATCCCAGCCAACACCAACCCAGATATGGCTACAAGCAAACAAGGCACAATAGAAGTAACAACAATTATTGCAACAAAGGGCTCATTAGAGCAAACTACAGCTAATGCAGGAACAACAAAGCTAGAAAGTGGGATAAGTACAGTTGCAACACAAACATTAGAAGTGCCTGTAAAGAGTGCTTCTACACCACAAGTGACAGCACGTATTGTTGTCGAATCCACACCTGAAGAGGACACAAGTTTTACACTTACTACCAGAGAAGAAGTTTCATCGATGTTAGCAGTTCCAACCACATTGGAAACTATAAAAAGTACTTTAGTCTCAAATGTACCTGGAATGGATACCAGTACTGCAGTCATATTGACGGAAGAAGCAATCTTAAGAACAGCAGCCACCAATGCACCAGAAGTGGGTTCAAGTACCATAGAATTGACTACTAATAATGCAGAAATGTGGAAAACAAAAGTGACAACCAGTATTGTAGCACCAAACGCATCAGAAGTGACATCAATCGTTGAAGCCACAACCATACCAGATGTGACTGCATTGGATCCTGTAACCACCCTTGACGTTTTAGGTAAGATGTAGACTTTATTTCTAAAAAGATTTCCAACTGGACAATCAAATTTCTATTTAAAATGAGAATTTCTCTGGAATGTGATGTTGCCTTGCTTTCTTTGTCCCTTTTGGTAATCACCAAACTATTAACCAGAGTAACACCATTTCATGAATGACATTTAATTAAAAGCAACTTACCAATAGAAAATACTTTTACCATCTGTTTCTAACAAAGAACAATTTTAATTCCCCCGAACCCGGGTTCAGCACTCAAGTGATCACACGGTGCATAATAAAAACATTCACAATAAATATGCATTAGGTAAAATGGCAAAGCTCTCTAAAATAAATTGCCAATTTAGGCATAAATATATTCAAACAAAATCAAAATTAAAATAAAAATAAAATGTAATTCAGCAATCGAACTAGGGTTTTGACCAACGATCTTCTGAAAGGTCATCATCAGGAGAGGCAGATACAGTACAGCAGTAAGGACAGACCTCTCAAAAAAAATAGAGAAAACTTAGAAAAATGCTTTTAAATGCATTTTTCGAAGTTGCATGTTGCACACACACATGTCCTTTGGACATGTGTGTGCGCAACACTAATGTAGATTACCTTTCAGGGGTGCTACAGGGTGTCCTTTGGACACCCCTAGCACCCTTGAAATCGCATCCTTATTTGCGATTAGCAAATTGCTATTCGCAAATAAGGAATAACTCCCCATTCATTCCTATGGGCCTTAAAACATGCCGATGATGAATCAGGCTGCATGTTCCCAATTACTACAGAAAAAAGCAAGAACATACAAAAAAATGAAAACAGATCCATAAGATAAAACATGGTAGGGAATTAGAGGATCTCTATTAGAAACCCCATTCACCATGCAATAATATTTTTCAGAGAGAGCTTGCTTCTAGAATACTGGAGTTTGACTGGAGGATGAACCTCAGAAAACATCTCGTTTTACGGCAGGGTAAGGACGAAAGCCATAAATCACAGCTCTCTCCCAGCCACACTTTGCACCCTCAAGGGTTTGGGAAGGAGGACATCTTTCTTTTGCAGAAGACTGAGGCCAGATTGTTTGCATACTTCTTCGAGGAAAAAATCAGTTCTTCATAAAATGAATTTTCTGATTAAGCGTGTACGCGTTGTGGAGCTGCTCTTTGTCTTACGGGTCTTATTCAAGAGCTCCTCAGTTTTGTCCTCCATAACATCATAATACTGCAAAACAGCGTCTTCCCCAGGGGTTTGAAGGCTTAGAGAGATTGTTAAGGATTATTGCGAGCTAAAGATGCCCATATCTATTTCACCTTCCTCGTATTCTCCCTATAGGAGTGGAAGCTGGCTTGACAGGACAGGGTAGTCCAATTTTGGTCCACAAGGGCCAGATTCATTGCTGCATTTTCAGGACAGATGCATGATGTAAATGTACATCCAGATAATGCAAAGGAAAAAGTATCTGCATAGTTAGTAGTAATTCTGAACAGAATAAGGGAATAAACCCTTCTGGTCCATTACTGGTTGATAAACTATTACTCTATCATAGATTAAAAAAACAATTCAAAAACATACTATTTCGAGATTGAAATGTAAATTATGCAATGTGTTTAGCCTTTTGAAAATCTATTAATGAATTTGCACCTGACTACAACTTGTTGGTAATTTAGAAGTTGTGTTATCTCGTTTAATTTTGCCCATCAGAGTCTGGTTCGAGCAGAAAATATCTCACGGAAATGCTGAAACCACAGGCAAGAGGTGTTGTATATGCAAACCAGTCTCCACTCTCGTACTAGTATCTCATGAGACTTTTTATCTGCTATATAGATCCTTGTTTTCACTTTTTATGCAATATGCCCGTAAAATGGATCACAATAATATGCATTATATTGTAAAGCCATGAATGCTCCTCTGAAGAAACTAAATGTGTGCTGAGTGTTAGTCATGTTTCAGGTGGCCCTTCAGCAAAATGTTGTGTTTGGCAAAAACAAGTTATAGGTTCTTTTTGTAAAACAAAAACCCAATGACCCTGACACCCTTGGAGTTTTCTTCCAGGCTATTAATATTTTTTATTTAGGACCACTAGGATTTCTCTGGCAATCCCGAAAAGGAAAACAATAGTACATCAACCTGTTTGTTCTAAATAGGTTGGTTGGTCTGATGAACATCGCCCCACTTAAATGCCCTAAAAAGCCCCAGAGACAAAAAATAAAATGTTAATGACGTTAATCATTACCATTTCATTTGTTGTCAAGCTGTCCTGACTCAGGAAGGGGCGTGGCCTGCTGAGTGGCAGCAGTGGTAGGCTGCCAGTGCACTAGTTTATAGTGCCCATGGCCCTTCAGCCGGCTGTCTTGCGACCGCCAGCCTGTCATGCGCACTATAAGCCTCTCAACCCAGCTGTCTTATACAGCTGGGTTGAGAGCCTCCACAATTCTCTACTGTCCTTGGGAGTGCCAGGAAACTCCGCTACCTCCAATCCTGAAGCTTCTCTCATGCTGAGAGCAGTGTCAGGATTGGTTAGGTAGGTTAGCTGAGGCCCTGGACGTGACATTGGAAAAGAAGAGGACCCCCTCCAATCAGCGTACTTGCAAGCCGATACTGAGCTACACCGACGGCCCTAATTCCATGAAGTCATCAGTGTAGGGTGTCCGACAGCAGAGTCAATGGGGGCAATGCCATTCGGAAACATAACGGTCCGCGCGACTCTCAGGAGAGCGAGCGGACAAGGTACTACTCTGCCTCGTTTGTAATGGAATACCTTGTCCACCAAACTCTAATTCAGGCCCAAAGTCTCTTATTAATTGCTGCTTTTCTCCGAGTCCTTTCAGGTTGTATTGTTGGTCATCTGTTGAACATCTTCAGATAGCTGTAAGTTCTTCACAACAGCAGTAACAGAATTATATGTATCTTTTAGTCTCTACAGGCGCAGAGGAGGTCATTGTTCCAGTCAGTAACAAAGCTGTTGAGCAACTGCCATCTTCTAACAATGTAACAGCAACCACCACACCAACCGCTTCCGCTCTAACCACAACTGTAACACCAGTGACAGCCACAGCGGCAGCCCTGGTTTCAAGTTTGTCACCTACTGTCCCAGGTAAGTGCAAAACCTTCTTTTTAAAAACTCCTTTTATAATGTTTGTCATTTAGTTGCTCTGTGCACTAAAAACAATGCCTACAATAGATTAATTAAAACGTGGTGAAAAAAACAGTGACCAACTGATGTATCTTTTGATATTTTTTCACAGAGTTGCTTAGTTACTTTTTGTCACTTTTTTGATGCCTTTATTATAGTTAAGGGTTCATTTGTTTCAATTTATCCTTTTATTTGGATGAAATTCCACGAATTAGGTTTTCTTCTCCTTTCCAGGAATGCTGTAGTGGGAGAGGAAAAAAACTTCTTTGCCACTGCAGGAACTTTTTTTCAGTTTTTCGATCAGAGGTACTTTACCTCAGCTAAATAATATTTGTTAAACAGGGTCCCTCTCCTGATGTCTGGTACCAGAATCTCGTTCTCACATTCCATTCTGGCATAAATATTGTTTCCTATATATTCAAGTGCCTGGATACCCTGTCGGGTGATTAGTGCATTATACAACTCAATATAACACAACATATATAGTTTACAAACAAATTGGTCCATTGGAGTTAATAATATAAAACTGGATCCTACTAGATAATAGGTTTGCAGAAAATGTTTAGGAGTTTACGTTTATGTCAGACAATACTCTGTCTATGATATACTAACATACAGTCTTCTGCGGAAACTGTGAAATTCGCAAGTGGTGCAAGTTTCCAAGTGATGCGTAAACTGGAAAAAGTAGTGATTATTCTTAAAAGTTGGAAATGTGTACCGGTATGAAGTAATAAACCTGATGCTACACATTGATGAGTTTGTGAATCAGTCTTATCTATGGAGATCTAACCTATATCATGAAATTTAAGTTACAATAAAGATTAACTTATCACATTTAACCATACAGGGTCTTATTTAAAAGAGGTCCTAAAAGGGTGTTGCCCACCCTCCTATAAGCTCTTCTGTCTCATTTCCAGTATGGAAGGATGTGCTCTTCTCAATGGAGAACCAGCACAGTCTGTGCTACCATGAAAAAAACCTTGAGTGAACTAGCTGTGGCAGAAATGGCTTCTGAAGTAGTGGCTCCTACCGGACTCAGGCGGTGAGGCAGGGGCAAACATTTTTTTTTTAAAAACACTTAGCTCTGACAGCCGGCCAGCTGCCGCCTCTCCTCCGTCCTCTTCTTCCTGCTCCAGTCCTGTAGCAGGATACAGGAAGCAGCAGGTAGCACCGGTCTCCTGATTGCCAATCACAACGCTGCAGTGATTGGTCTGAGTGCCGTGGATCGCGCTCAGTCAGGGAATGGGCATGTTTTCCTTGAAGGCTGTAATGCAGGCTGCATGGAGAACATGGGAAGTGAACATGACTGTTTTGGGCTGCCCGAGAGGACTGACCAAACAGTCATGTGCACTTAGGAAAGGCCAAACCACTCCTCCTCCGCCCAGAAAGCTGCCACCGCAGAAGGAAACATAAACGGATAACGCAAGTTACTATTATATTATGCTTCCTGCTGCGTAGCAGTGGGGCGTTGCTCCTCCGCCTTGGCGGTGGAGCCGCCACTGTCTGTGGGCTTCAGAGAGGAGAAAAGCTATGTGGTTTGTTAGTTCTAACTGTGCTCTTTCTCCAGTGATTGAAGTGGGGGGATCTGAGGTGGACGACGTGCCCATGCTATTTTAATTCTAGAAAAACAGTCACCCTACTTTTTATTATTAAAAGACAACCCTCCTGGTACCGTTGATTCCAGTGTGAGGCATAGTCTCCTGTGCTGTGAAACCGAGGTAGGAGCAGACAGCTAAACAAACCTTCTTGCCAGGGTACCTGCCTGCCTGAAAGAAATGTAAATGTGCACAGCTGGTCAATCTGTAAACGTAAAGGCTACTTGGAAGCCTGTATTGGCTTTAACTGATGAAATCACTTGAAGATTACTGATTGCACTCGTTTATTCTTTTTAAGAGGTAATATAGGGGAGCTACCAGCTAAGCCATGAAGTATGTGCTTTTTAAAAGACAGCTATAAAAAAACAGTACATACAGTCTGCAAAAACTCTATGTTTTGGAAATACTTTTAATTTCAAACCTTTTTGCGTGTTTTTAACAGCATATCTTTTACTGTGTATAATGCAAGTTCAAAATAATTCCTTGCATGTTCACAGTGCTTTCTGTCACAGACTGGGACCTCATAGCCATACACTTACACAAGTCACTATTCTCCCCTGCATCAACCAAGAATCAATTTGTTGGTTCTCTGACGCAGTGCATTAACTAATTAAGGTTTCATAATGTATTATTTCCCACCAAATAAACATAACTTGTATTTAATTTTCATTTAAACTGTGCATTATTTTATATGTAGTTACTGGAAGGTGAAAAAGGTTGTAGACTATTTTGTTTTTTAGCCACACTTTTGACCACGCCCCATGTTCACTCACCCTGCCCTCTTGCACTCGCATCACAGTTCCCATACTTTTTTATGCACTTCGACCACTGTCTTTCTAGCGCAGTCTGGCATGTAAACCATGGTATTAATTGATAGGGGTGTGCAAAATTTGCTTACTTTGCTTTTGCAAAATAATGTACAATGATGTCAAAAATATGCAAAAGTTGCTTAATGACATGAAATATAAACCTGCATTTGCACTATATTTGCATAAATGCATCGTCGCATCAATTCTTGGCATGAGGACGCATTTTAACAAAAGGAGCACAAACAGTAGCCGCTTACAATCTGTTGTGCCCGGGCTTTTGCGGCAAATTTTAACACAGTACGTTTTTGCTGTGAATGGCATCGTTAAGGCTCATTTTCAGGACATTTCAGTAATACGCGTAATTACGCTGGTGTAATTTAAATTTCGCCGAGGCTTAGTCACTGACAGAAAAATCATTAATAGCTGTTGTACATGAAAAAAATCCCAGTACACCTGGAACATTATTTATGCTATCTCCGTTGGTGGATCACTTCTTTGAGGGTCTGCCTACAAGTAAAACTTAAGTGATGATGAAAGCCAGATATACATTCATTTTCACTGACGTCATTCGAGCTGCCTGCTCTGTTCGAGAATATATCTCGTTTTAGAGGGGTGTGTCTATTCAATATAATCCTAACATAAATTACATCGATTCATCTAGACCTCAAAGTAAATCTCCAGGGGTCATGTTACAGAAATGTGCACGTGTAAAATACATTTGCATCGTTTTTTGCTGCTTGCGCGATCACTTGCACCATTGTAAATTGTATTCGTGGCAAGGATTTAGTGGCTAAATTCTCCACGATTCACTTAAGTGGATGTTTAAGCTATAAAAGATTTATATAGCAGCGTCCTCTCTACTTTCGCAAATCTTTCTTTAATTCGGATTGGAACAAAGTCGGTTTGCTCTCCTCTTCGTATTGCTCATGACACGCTAAGCAAAAACAATATCAATATCAAATTTATTTGTTTGCATTAGTACCAAGTTTCTGTGATATGGTCCCTTTGTCCATTGACTTAGGAATTGTTTGGTAATTAGATACAAGTAAATCTTCAAGCAGCCTTCGGCGCCACCTGCTGTTCACGATGAGTTGTGCAGCATGGACAGCAAGTGCACTGCGAACGGAACATCCGAAAAGAAAGGGTGTTTTTATTTTAGTTTTACATAGCGCCAACTCGACCCGATGGTATTGGAGCTCTTTACATGAGCACCAGCCACATTACCCAAGGAGACGTTCATTTTGTAAGTTCGGAGAGGTCCCTCAGATACCTTCAGGTTGAGATCGCGGTATACAAAACTAAAAAAGAAGAAGAAAAGTGATTTGAGCCGCCGCTGAGACTCGAACCTGCTTCCCAGTTCCAAATTCAGCAGCTCAGACAGTAACACGGGTTGTTAAAACATGTCGTGGATACAGTTTCTACAAATAAAGGGCAAACTGCTTTCTCTTTTGGACCAATTCCATATCCATGTTCCATATCATTTTTCATCACTACTTTTCCCAACAGAAACATCCCACAAAGAGTACCTGCATGCATGTGCACCGTAGCGCCACGAGGCGGAGCACTAGTATGTGTCTGTCGGGTTTGTGATGGGAGGTGTGGGGTGCTTGGATTATCATTAAAAAAATAGTTTTAGATAGCGCAAACTCGACCCGAATGTTTTTGCAGCGCTGTGCGTGAGTAGGTTACATTGCCCACGGCCACATTCCTTTTTAGGTACAGGGAGAGATACTCAGTGATTTGCCCAGAATCACAGGTTGTAGATTTGACGCCGGGACTCGAATCTACTTCCCAGTTTCAACAAGCATTGGCATAGCCAATAGGTCTCGCTTTTGGGACCTTATAAGTGAATAGCCATGCAACACGATGTTGTCTAATGTAGGATATGTTCTGGATAACTAAACATTTATAATGTCCCAAAGGCGTGACCTATTTACTATGCAATGGGGGACCTTATAAGTGTTTAGGTAGAGCTACTGACTTTGGCAATGTTTCTAAGCTGTGCAGTAGAGAAGTGTGGCTGCTGTGCAGCATGCTGAGAAGTTGTAATTAAAAAGTGTAAGAAGCACTGAGTGATGCTGTGGTATAGTTGAGTGATGCTGTGCTGGCCCGGAGTGATGCTGTGGTGGCCCTGACTGATGCTGTGGTGGCCCTGAGTGATGCTGTGGTGCCCCTGAGTGATATTGTCGTGGTGCAGAGTGATGCTGTGGTGGTGCCGAGAGATACTGTTGTGGTGTTGAGTGATCCTGTGGTGGCGCTGAGTGATGTTGTGGTGGCGCTGAGTGATGCTGTGGTGGCGCTGAGTGATGCTGTGGTGGCCCTGAGTGATGCTGTGGTGCCCCTGAGTGATATTGTCGTGGTGCAGAGTGATGCTGTGGTGGTGCCGAGAGATACTGTGGTGGTGTTGAGTGATCCTGTGGTGGCGCTGAGTGATGTTGTGGTGGCGCTGAGTGATGCTGTGGTGGCGCTGAGTGATGCTGTGGTGGCGCTGAGTGATGCTGTGGTGGTACAGAGTGATGCTGTGGTTTTTCTGAGTGATGCTGTGGTGGTGCTGAGTGATGCTGTGGTGGTGCTGTGTGATGCTGTGATAGCGCATAGTGATGCGGTTGTGGTACTGAGTGATGCTGCGGTGTTCCTGAGTGATGCTGTGGTGGCCCTGAGTGATGCTGTGGTGACCCTGAGTGATGCTGTGGTGCCCCTGAGTGATGTTGACGTGGTGCAGAGTGATGCTGTGGTGGTGCCAAAGTGATGCTGTGGTGGTGTTGAGTGATCCTGTGGTGGCGCTGAGTGATGCTGTGGTGGCGCTGAGTGATGCTGTGGTGGTGCTGAATGATGCTGTGGTGGCGCTGAGTGATGCTGTGGTGTTACTGAGTGATGCTGTATTTTTTCTGAGTGATGCTGTGTTGTTCCTGAGTGATGCTGTGGGGGTGCTGAGTGATGCTATGGTGAAGGTGAGTGATCCTGTGGTGGCCCTGAGTGATGCTATGGTGGTGTTGGGTGATGTGGTGGTGCTGATTGATGCTGTGGTGGTGCTGAGTGATGCTGTGGTGGTCCCTAGTGGTGCTGGGCTGGGACTGAGTGATGCTGTGGTGGTGCCAAGTGATGTGGTGAAGGGGAGTGATGCTGTGGTGGCCCTGAGGGATGATGTGGTGGTGCTGAGTGATGAGGTGTTGGTGCTGACTGATGATGTGGTGGTGCTGACTGATGCTGTGGTGACCCCGAGTGATGATGTGGTGTCGCTGAGTGATGCTGTGGTGATGCTGAGTGATGCTGTGGTGGTGACGAGTGTTGCTGTGGTTGCTTGGAGCGATGCTGTGGTGGCGCTGAGTTATGCAGTTTCCACTATCATCCATGCCTTCAATATGGATAACCTCAGCAACACAAAATACTATGCTGTAAAGTGCGCTATAAAGTGGCATTGAACACCACACCAGCTTATTGTGCTACTGCAAAAAAATACCAGGTAGTTCTGTGCAAGGGTGAGTGCTATGGTGTTGAGCCCAGAAGCATAGTTTGCACCGCAAACATTTTACAAACTAGACCTGAACTCATCACTGAGGCAAATGCACGAGGGTAGACCACACTAATTTAAATGATTTCTTTAGGTTATCCCTGCTGCAACGGAAACTCTACTGGCTCCCACAGATGTAAATTAAGTTTAAGGTATGTGCATCATTTTCAACGCCTTTCAAGTTGTGAACCCAACTCCAGAACCCATTCAAAAGCTTGTCACTCACTACATGCCAGCATGGACCCACTAATTTAATAGTGGCACATTGATCTTCCAACAGAAAACCAAAGGTGAAGTTAACAGAGACCGATTGAAAAGGCCTGCACGTCTCCTTCGGGTAATTGCTGTAATTCTATCTGGCAAAGTTACCTTTTCTGTTTCTATGAATTGCTCTTACATTCTTGTAAGAGATACATACGGTTTGAGGTATTTATGGCGCATTTAATTCTGCTATCATTGATTTATTAGACGCAACCTGCTCCAGGACATGATGTAAAGCTGCTTCTTCCTCCAAACTCTCACATCTCAGTGAAAACTGGATTTTTCTGCCCTGCTGCCTCCAGAAGATGACCAGCAGAGATAGAGAGGGCACTCTGCTCGCGGACACAGGGCGCCTAGAAACGTGAAGGAATCAATCAGACAAAAAGGAGATTGTTAGAGTTTCGGGGAGAGCTCAAACATTGCTGGCATCAGCACCCACAGATGGCTGATTTACAGGCGGGCTGATAAAGTGTTTCGGCACACTGTCAGGAGTACATGACACCTCCTTATGCTTCGCGGATAAATTACTGCTGAAGCCCTGGATAACATTTCCCCACCTAGCAACCAAACATAACAGGATGTGGCTCCCCTTACAAGGAACCAATATGCTACAAAGAGAAACACAGGAAGTCGAAGCGCGAGCGAGGCTGCATGCTCCGTAAATACGAGTCGAAAGAAAGCACAGACTTTGCAAATTTTACCCCTCCCCCTAGAAAAAGGAATGGCAGTCCAGGAAGCCTTCTAGTGAGGCACCAATGATGAGGTGACGATAAGCTATCAATCTGCATGCTAAACTGAGCGGGCTCGCCATGCAGATGTATAAAGAAAGCAGGCAGAAATAGGAAGTTAATTACACGAAGGCTTCAATCCTTTGCCGGTATGTGTGTAGAGGATGCAAGATTTACACTTTCCTGGAAAACTTTCATATTTGTCCCTGACATTCAGCATAAAGAAATACAGCCATAATTAAGCCCGGATGGTGATGTTTATATATGGTGCGGCGTAACTCCTGCCCTGAATTTAACAAAGCGATTGTAGAAAGCGAGCCCGACTGTTTTCAGGAGACAATAGAGAGAGAAGCAGGGCACAAGTCCTACAAGCATTGGCCGCGCGACGCGGGAAGCTTGTAATAAGAGAAGCTGACGAGGAGGGAGTGGGAGAAGGGAGGGGGTAGGGGAGGGGATTCACGCGCTGTAAGGCTTAGTGAGCCATTACAGAAAGCCAGATGGCAGCTGTGCATGTCCTTCCACGCGAAACCGCAGGCTGGAGGCCGGCAAAAGCCTTTGGGTAGCACTTTGAAAACCCAGTTACTAAATGTCTCGCCAGAACACCACATGAGCTGGCTCAGGCGAGACCTAAAAATAGAGCATGGGACAAGTGCAATCCCTTGAGAAACTTCAGGAAACTACACACAGGACTGTCTCCCTCGCTCTCATCAATCCAGAGATGAGGTGGTGTGTGGGGGTAGGCTTTCAGATCGGCATCAGCCTGGCAGTTCGAGAAATGCTATACTCTAGCACTAATGACGTGCTGATCTAAGCCTGCAATAAAAGGGAAAGCAAATGTTTACAGAGGCAGTTTTTTTTTTTCGCAGTGTCCCCACCCGAAATTGGGGGCATGGCACTGCTCAGCCATTTTCAGAGTCATTTTGAGATTCGCGAAATCGCAATAAACTGGGGTCTGGTTGCCCTTGCTAATGTAGCAGGCATCCATTGCATGCTTTAGGAGACAACAGTAGTGGGACACAAACAACTGCTGGAATGAAACATTACCCAAGGTAAGGTGACAACTTACCATCTTTGTAAAGTAGCCAGCACACAAAGCTCATTCAGGAACCCTGGTGACGTTGTTTAACTCTTGACAATAAATATCAGAGCCTCTGAACAACAGAACATATAGACTGTTTTCTATACCCTCCGGCTTCCAAATCATCATTAAGCTGCTTTTACATTTTCTAAAGCGCAAAAACTACATAAAAAGCAAGCATGTTACCTTAAAAAGAAGAACTAATTTCTGTATGACTCAGCACAAAGTCAACCTACTGCAGTCCCTCAAAAAAGCAGAGGCAGGAGTTTTGAAACATTGGTCCCTTTCCCAGCTCTACCGGTTCCTCCATCCAAAAGTTCCTTTGGGAACTAGCACAAGTTTACCTCTTAGCTGATCAAACTAGAAGGGCAAAGAATGATATCCCTGGAACTCCCACAAATTGCTCACACAAAATGATCATCATGACCCACAACTCTTATCCTCCACCAAAGTGGTAATATCAGAAACACACTGCACGCTAACGATCTGGCAACTTCACTAATATCCTCTGTTTTTTCCTAAAGATGGATGTGACATTGTGAGAAAATATTCCTTTTTAGTTTAAAGAAACGTTCTCACAATAAACTGATTAGCATTTTGGTAACAGGTCAAAGTACACTACTCCTGCGCTTAGCACACAAAAGTCTCAAAAACCTTTGTGTTACACGTCTTGAATATGCAAACCTGCATTACAGTGGTTTCTCTGAATATATGAGTAAAATTAATGCAGAGTGTAGCAGGCAGACATGTCTTAAACGCGAACAGAAATGAGCACATTGCTTCTTTCTTCAAGACTCTATAATGGCTTGCATTCAGAAGAATCATCTCATTAAAATCCCTCTGCATTGCTCACTGATTGAGCTAAGAAACGGGACCAATTTTCCTACAATCTAGAAACCAGACTGTACAGTCAAAGGAAAAATATAAGATCCAGAAGGGTACCATTCCTCATCCTTCCACCTTTCAAGCATACTTGGAAGCTCTTTCTGAGTATTTACATGCAAACCCGGAACATGTTTTCGAAGAGAATAAGACTCAATCACAGACACCTACAGTTCAGGAAACTTAGTGAAGAAATGGCGATTTCCTAAGATTTCGTAGGACTTCAAAATAAATTACGCAGGTTTGCATACGCAATCTGCAAATATATCAACTGTTTACTTCCCGTTTTACGCTTAAGATGCTGCTACGTCTTGCTGCAACAACTTTGGTGCACAGATCCAAACATCACGCGAGGTGCCAAATTATCATCAACGGGTCACATCTCAACCAACATCTTCCGACCCTGCACAACACAGTGCCTACATACTTAACCAACCAGAACGCACATTAGTATGTTGTAAGGGGTAGGAAAGCACTATGGAAATCCTACTACCCAGTACATACACGAAAATACGGCTACTTATGTGCCCTAGCTTTAAGCACCCCACTGACCTAGTCCCACCCTTAAGTAAATGTATTTTTTTTTATCTATGTGTTTTATCCTGGAATTAGACGCTTAAAACGCCTAGGCAGCATTTGAGCTTTTAAACGTTAAGAATACATTTTCAACAGTACTGAAAAGGCAATGGAATCTGTGATCCAAGGTCCGTGCTTTAGATGCTCCGTCATTCTTCCTATCGCAGAGTGAAAGCTATAGAAGGTTAAAAGAAGCTCAGAGCTGCAGTGATGCGGTCACCCTCTACTTTGCTTCCCAATACAGTCAAAGTCCAGTTAAGCAGCGGTTCACATGGTCTGAAGTGCAACACAGAGGGCACAGCATCCTAGTGTTGCTCACCTGCTAGATGGTTTGGACAGTAAGTCCTAAAAAGGTCACCACTGTCGCAGAGCGCTCCCCCAGTGACTCAAGGCATTGGGGCACAGCCATTAGGAACTTATAAGGAAACCCGAAAGTAGAGCTGGGCTTCTTTTGTGGTCTGTATTCCCCACCAACACATCCTATACACATGCAAAAAAAGAAAAACTTTTGTTGTGAATATTTTCTTTTCTTTCAGAGTTGCAAGTGGGGGTTACAGTGGGATCCTAAAGCTTTATACAACTGAAAAAGACCTCCAGAAAGTGGGTCTTGGAACCAAAAGGAATTTCCACAGGATATTGGAAGCAAATTCGGTAGGGCTCGAGAGGACATGACGGCGCTTCTTCATCGCTCATGCGACAGTTAGAATACTGAGCAACTGTGGAGATTGGCCTTGGTCTTATTCAGGCTTGTCAGTAACAGGATGCAAAAGAAAACTGACAGTTGCTGTACTGCCTGCATGTATCACTCCAGCTCAGACTCAAATGGTGTGTCTGTGGGCCGGGTAGCCAGCATGCAGTCACTATCGGAGAATGACTTGGCCGGAGCAAATCTAACCACAAGCTGCAGTCACGTTCTGCGATTTGGCTCCCTCAAGTGTCTAAGTGGAGTATTGAAATGCTTTGGGTTTCTAAAGTAATGAAAGATACCGGAAACCCTACCTATAAAATATTAGCTTTGGCCAGGATATGAACAAATCCATAGGCGAGCGCCCCATGTGTAACCCAGAGCACCCCATCTCAATGAGAAAACAAGCGTTGGCCGCGCGGCAGTAAAAGTAACGCTGCACGGCAGTAAAAGCGAAAGTGATTGCGATGGCGATCACTCTGAAAGTGAAAGTGATTGCGATGACGCGCTAAAGCATGCTATGGAAGCGGACGCAGCAGCGTGCACACTTGTGCGTGTGACAGTAAGCTGGTGGCCTCTTTGGTAGCACTTTTCAAAGCAGCTACTAAATGTCTCGGCCAGATCAGCGCAAGCGCTGATTCAGGCGAGACCTAAAAACGGCAGCCATAGGCTCAGTGGTAAATTGTCGCCCTTTACTCCATAACTCCCCAGTGACAAAATACCAAAATAGCCACATATTCTGAAGAAAATGGTATCTGAGGAGAAATAAAAAATGAAATAAAATTGATAATTTGGTCAAGCGTTCGTAGCCGAAAGCTCATCAGAGGCATGAGGGTGCAGAGCCCTGCTTTGAGGGCCACCCATAGCAGAGTCCAAAAAGGTGCGTGTGATCAAGAAATCCTTGTGTGATTTCTGAAAATATTTATTAGTGCAGTATGCTAAATGAAAGCTTTGCTGCTTTGGGCGTGATGTCAAAGAGCAGTGAAGCCCTAGGCACCTCTCTTGACTTTTAGTTTTCCGTCTAAGCAAGCACGCACACTGAATTGCCCTCTAGCACTTTTAGGTCTCGCCTGAGCCAGCGCATGCGTTGCTCTGGTGAGACATTTAGTAAGTGGGCTTTTAACAGTCCAACCACACGCTTTTGCTGGCCTCAAGCTTTCGGTCACGCACGCGTGCACGCCCTCATCCACCATCTGCTCGTCATGGCTCATTAACTCTACACACACAACCCGCCCCGCCCCCTCTCTTCCTCATTAAGCATGAGATCACTATCACTTTCGCGGCCAGGTGGCTGCGTCACTTTCACGACCGCGCGGCCAATGCTTGTTGGGAAAGTTGCTGCGAAGGAATTTCCTGTGTGGGCAGACAGAACTTCCTTACTCGGAGGCTTCTTCGAAAGGAGAGAGGCTTTTATAATAAAATGACAAATGAAGGACACGCGGTTCTTGAAAACATTCTGTTCAGAACGGAGGCAATGTGCGCCATGTCTGTACCCACGCGTGGGCGAAAGTTAAACTATGAAGTGAGCATGCTTGCTCCAGCCTGTCCCGCCCCACCCGTCCCCAGGCCCACTGTCACCCTATGAATATTAGATATCTACACGAAAGCGTGCCCATTTCTCTTCTTTCTCCTTTTTATTTTTCTCTTGTTCATGCTTGGTATGTCAGTGCACACAGTCTAACACCCCCACGCACACTCTCTCACCACCCCTCACGCACACACACAACTCTCAAACACACACTCGCTCACCTCCCCCTCAAACTAACACACGGAAACAAAACACACACAAACACACACACACAAACTCACACACACACAAACACAGACTTCATACAGACTCCATGTACCTATTAGGTTCTCCTCGTCTTGTGAACCAGTGCCAACAGCCGACTGTAATAAAATTGAACAAGATATTGTAAAGAAACTCTCTGACAAACATTTGGTCAGCCCATGAGCTAATTAAGTTGCCAATTAACTAATGTGAAACAGGTATTGCGTAAAAGCGCACAAGAGTCTACTGAAGAGGGACGTGCATTCTCTGTTTAACCTGCATTGCTTTACAAGGATGAAAAGTTCAACCTGAGGCCAACACTTCCAGCAAATAAGGGTTAAGAAATTCCAAGGCTGACACCAAACAAGACTTCGATTCCCGGAGATGCGGCTCCCCTTCGACATGTCAAGCCTTAGTAATTCTAGGGTTTGGAGACAGCCGTCAGTGCTGAAGGGGTCTGTGAGCCTCATTATTCAGGCAGAGACCCATCAGTGTTATCTGCAGCAAGCATCTCTTGTTGACAGTGGGGTTACCTTCCGCGCCCACAGTTCCTGTGGCAGGCAGCGGCCAGGCCTTCTTTAACGGATTATGACAGGGCCACTTACTGTCAGCTTCGCTTCCTCCTACCACCAGGCCATCCTGATTCCTCTTCTGAAAAAGGCAGAGGCGGATACAGCCGTATATAGTAATTACCGTCCAATATCTCTTCTCCCCAACCCTGCAAAAATTGTAGAAAAACTCGTCCAAGAACAACTCTCCGACTACTTAGAGTCAAATGATCTCCTCCACGACTCTCAGTCCGGATTTAGGTCCGGATATAGCACGGAGACGGCACTATTGGAGGTCAAAGAGACCGTAAGGGAAAGTGTGGACAGAGAAGAGGTTGCCATGTTAGTGCTCCTCGACCTGTCCGCAGCTTTCGAAATGGTCTCCCACTCCATACTACTGGAAAGACTCCATGATATTGGGATTTGTGACACCCCTCTGGCCTGGATCACATCGTTCCTGATGGGCCGTGCTCAACAGGTATGGTGTCGACCCTTCTGGTCTAAAGATAAAGAACCTCATAGCTGCGGTGTCCCGCAAGGGTCCGCTCTCAGTCCTCTCTTTTTCAACGTCTATCTTTCACCCCTGGCTAAGGTGATAGAGGCATTTGGGGTCAGAGTTGTCTCTTACGCTGACGACACGCAGCTTGTCTTCTCCTTTAGAGGCCACTCGGATCAGGGACTGGAGAATTTTAAAACATGTCTCTCCAACATTGTCACATGGATGACTAACAACACTATTTTTTAATCAATCAACCCCCCTACTACCTGGAAAGTGGTGGCCTTCAGAGTTGAACCCTCCCCCTTCCCCTGTCAAAGCTGCACGCAATCTTGGTGTTCAAATGGACAATGAACTGTCTTTTAAAACTCAAATTCACAAAGTTACCTCAGCTTGCTTCAGCAAATGACACATGATAAAAAAATCTCCCCATACCTGCCCTTGGAGTCAATGAAGACGGTAATCCATGCCCTCATCACTTCCCACCTTCACTATACCAACAGCCTCTATGTGGGAGTGCCGGCCTACCTCTTACACCGGCTACAGATCGTACAGAATGCCACCGCCAGGCTGATCTGTAAGGTCCCTTACCGTCACTCGACCTCTCCTCATCTGAGGAACCTGCATTGGTTGCCTATTGTCGCACGTATCCAATTTAAAGCCCTCGTACTTATCTTCAGGGCCCTGAAGGGTAAGGGGCCTGGATATCTTAGACGAAGGTTGAAGATAGTCCATTTGTCGCCGGCACTCAGATCTAACCATCTCCGTCTTCTGCTCCCCCCAGATTCCATCGAGCCAGGAAGTGCGGCAGAGCTTTGGCGGTGGTTGCCTCCAGACTCTGGAATGCCCTGCCGGTCAATCTCCGCCTGGCTGATTCAGAATCACAATTCAGGAGCAACCTGAAGACACTCCTATTCTCCAGCTGCTAATCCCCCAAGTTTTGCTCATTTGCGGTCCTCAGCGCCGGGACACCCCCGTTGGGGGTAGCCGCGCGCTTAATAAATGTCAGAATAATAATAATAATAATATAATGTGGGCAGTGTTAAACTGAGCATGGGACATCACGGCATTCCATAGAATGTGCATGTATTTTCCAGCTCTCCCCCTCTTTAGCTTCTCCACCCTGCCGAATACCCCTCCTCTCTCCCTCGTCTGTTGCTGTCTCTCTAGTGTGCTTCTCCCGCCAAAACTCCTAGCCCTCCATGTAGCTCACTTGTTCATATACTTCTCCCAATAACCCATGTTTCTCTCTCCCTCGTACTCCCAGCCCTTCATGTAGTTCACTTGTTCATATACTTCTCCACATAACCCATGTTTCTCTCTCCCTCATGTGCTGATTTCCCACCCCCTCAGCTTTATTTTTATTTTACCCCCCCAGCCCCACACTCCGTTTTCCCCACCCACTGGCTCCCCTCAAGGTCATATATTTTTTTTCAGATTTTTGGCGGGTGCATCAACACATTTTCAGCAGACCCTTCGCTTTACAAACTAGCATTGGCATAGCCAATAATCTGGCCTTTGGGACCTTATAAGTGTTTAGCCATGCAATAGTTGATGTTGCTGCACCAAGGATATTGTGCTGCATAACTAAATACTTATAAGGTCCCAAAAGTGAGACCTCTTGGCTATGCCTGCTCGTTAAGTCAGGCCTTTGGCAGCTGAGATGTCAACCAGAGCCAGTGGTTTCAGTATGTATAGAGCGGTCATTGGGTCTTCCCCATTCAACCATCTGCTCTCGTCATCAAGCCTTTTTCTGCTATTGGCTTGAGCCTTTGTCAATCATCGCTTGAATCAGCCCAGTGGGACATTCACCTCTCACTTAATGCTATTTGCTCTTTGGGTGTATCCTTTTGCTTAAAAAATCTGCATTGGATGAATGGAAATATAAACCAGGAAACGATTCAACTTAATAAAGTGCAAAAACGAGGAGATTTGAGAATATTTTCTGGCGTTAAAAAATTGCACACCCGTTGTTTTCGAAAGCACTTGGTTGAAACCTGAGATCAGTGTATGCAGGATGCGAAAAGCATTAAATAAATACAATACTTAATCACCCAACTCAGTTCACCTGCACCAGAAGGATGAAAGAAGAACTGGCCCCACTAAGGGCCCGATGTAGGTCACCAAATACCGGTCGGTAACGGCCGAATTCGGCCGTTACTGACCGGTATTTGGGGCCCGATGTAGGTAGCCCTTTACCGATCGGAATCGGCCGAAAATACCGATTTTCGGCCGTTTCCGATCGGTAAAGGGCTATCGAGATGTAGGGGCACATTTTCGGTAATTTTACCGAATCGTTATCATTACCGAATCGGTAAAGTTACCGAATCGGTAATATTTACCGATTCGGTAATGATACCGATTCGGTAAAATTACCGAAAATGCAATGTAGGTAGCCAATGTTCCATCAGCACA
Source organism: Lissotriton vulgaris (assembly GCF_964263255.1). Lineage (NCBI taxonomy): Eukaryota > Metazoa > Chordata > Amphibia > Caudata > Salamandridae > Lissotriton > Lissotriton vulgaris. Next base: position 76,101,220 of record NC_141700.1, read on the forward strand.
TGGCTTACAGAATCGGTATTTTACCATGGAATACAAATCCATGGTAAAATACCGATTCCTGTGTACATGCACATCTGTGCATGTACACATGTGCCATGTGACAGACAGACGTGCCCTTAGGGCATGTCTGTGTGCCACATTGCACACATGCCCGTTTTGGGGGTGCTAGAGGGTGTCAAAGTGACACCCCCTGCACCCTTGTGAATTCTTTAATTACCGATTCGGTAAATACCGAATCGGTAATGCCTAATAATTCCTATGGGCTTCAAAGCCCATAGGAATGAATGGGCATTACCGATTCGGTATTTACCGAATCGGTAATTAAAGAATTGTTAAGGATTCGGTAACGAATCCAGATGTTGGGACCTACATCCCATTTACCGATTTTGAAATACCGAATCGGTAAAATTCGGTATTTCAAAATCGGTAAATGGGATTTACCTACATCGGGCCTTTGGTGATTGAGCTGTAGGGGCCATTATTTTACTGAATCGGTAAATTTACCGAATCGGTAAATTTACCGATTCTGTAAAGTACCGAATCGGTAATTTTACAGATTCGGTAAATCCCAGATGTAGGTAGCACTATTTACAGTGCTACAGGCCTTCAGAATTCGGTATTTTATTACCCAATACAATTGGGTGGTAAAATACCGAATTCAGGTGTACATGCACATCTGTGCATGCACACCTGTGCCATGTGACACACAGACATGCCCTTAGGGCATGTATGTGTGTACATGGCACACAAGACTGGAATTGGGGTGCTACAGGGTGTCAAAGTGGCACCCCGTTCACCCTTGCAGGATTCGGTATTTACCGATTCGGTAAATACCGAATCGGTATTTCCCATTGATTCCTATGGGCTTCAAGACCCATAGGAATCAATAGGAAATACCAATTCGGTATTTACCGAATCGGTAAATACCGAATCTTACAGATTCGGTAATTCTAAAATAAGAATTACCTACATCAGCCCCCTTCCTATTTACCTATTCTTAAATACCGAATCGGTATGGTTCGGTATTTAAGAGTAGGTAAATAGGAATTACCTACATCGGGCCCCAAGTGCCTTCTCTGTTACCAGCAAGTGTCACGTGGATCTGGACGGCAGGCCATCAACCCACTGAGCAGTAATGCTAGCAGCAGCCCTACAAGAAAACATTAACCCTCATCACACTTTGTGAAATGAAGGCAATAGATTCTGAGTTGGGCGTTTTTAACGTGTTACACGCAAAGGAACGTGAGAAACTGACAGCTTCTGCCCCTCCCAGCACACTTGCACCCTTGCCCCAGGTCATGCGAGTCCCTGCTGCAGACTTCAAGGAGGTTTTACTGTCACTGCTGGAAAGCCCTGACACAGGCACATATTTAAGAAAGTTGGGTTAGATGAGGCAGCCGCTGCAACGTTCCCGCCATGTAACGTTTGAAGTGTACACTCATGTTTGAGTGACAGTGAACGTAGAAAAGCTGAATCACCAGGGAGACATTCAACAATTCTGTGAAAAGCGTGTGCTTCTGAATGAGCTGAAGGTCGGGGGCACAGACCTCAAGTTGTCCCAGGTCAGTTGCGAGTAGAGCATCGAGTTTTGTTTGGCTCTTTGCACACTGGTACTTGTAGTTTTGCTTTTTCCATTGTTATCCTTTTGTTTCACTTGGTTGCAGCATGAGCTTGGCTTGTTGCCCCTTCAACGTTACATGGGCCTGTCAATTTTACAATGCAGAAGGAAAAAGAAACAGTGCGGTTTTCACACCTCACATGGGAGTCCATGAGAACTCTGCATGTGTCAATTGGACTGCTGGAGGGCGGAAACACCCTGGTCCAGGTTTCAGCAGACCCCATATTGGCCTCCCTTTAAGAGTATACTTCACCCATCAGCATGTCTCAGCACCCACAACCTGATGGAACCAGTTATTAATTAGTAAAAAACACACAAGTGCCAAGGCCGTCATCAGGAGGTCACTGCAGATTGCTCCACCCATTGCCCCAGCCAGCTCTGCTGGTAACAGTACAAACACACCTACTAACCATCACACTCCTACTAGTGTGACAATTCAGGCTATTCGGGGGCCCAAAGCTATAAGAATGGATTGAGTGGCATGCAATAATAATTTCAGATGTATATTGAATTAATAAACAACTGTTGTAGTAATCATCTCTATATTAAACAAACAGCACCACCATGTGGCAGACTGTCATAAGAGCCGGTGTTGGCAATTAAGAGGCGGTGCCGAGCACCGGAAACCACAGGCTAAAATTAAGCACTGAGTGGAACAGCTTTGGCTCCCTTTGCTGGTCTGTACCATTTTGAAAACCAGCTGGAACATATGCAAAGCCTTCAAAATCTGGACTTCCTCCTCTTTGGCAGACAAGCTCACTATCTCTGGTGACTCTCGTCAAACCATCAGCCACAATGCTATCCCACTGGAGCCAAAGAAGTGTAAACAAATGAAAAAATATAAGTCAATTCCCCTTTTTCATTTATGTACCCTGGATCTGGAACAACATCACTGTATGAATTAGTACCTCCATAATCCTGTTCAAAGGAGAGATTGGAAGAGGCCCCTCTTCAAAGAACACTACATTATAATGCAGAAATAGTCTACAATTCAGCAACTTCTCAAATCATGACCTGTTTCCTTCCCTCTGACCCTGTAAGGTGTTCCATTACTTAGGCTAGGTTGACTCTACACACATACCACAGTCAAACGTAAATAATGCCATGAAGTTGTTTTGCAACCAGGCCTGGACTTTCAGCCAACAGCTTCAAACATTTTAAGCTTGTAGTGTCAACTATTTTTATCATCACATGAGTCTAAAATTAAAGCATATTGATCAGTTGACAAATTAGATCTGGCTGAAAGGCACCCTGGTGATCTGGAGCCCTTGGAGTGCATGATTTAACCCCTTCCCTGCTGGGGTAATTCCCCCATGGTACGGGTGGTGGGGGCGGAGCTTGGCGCCGCGGTGCTCTAACAAGATCAGCTCGTCATGAGTCACAGTGGAGCGCACTGCATCGCATTTGGTGATGCAGTGCAGGCAACGAAATTCGTTTTCATTATTTATATGTTTACTTACCTGTTAAAGTCCGTAATCCATACATTACTACCCCCCACCCCGCCCCTCCCCCTCACCACGTCACCGCCCTGCAGGTACACCTACTACCGGCCGCGGCTGGTCTCAGGTAGCTCCTCAGTGGAAATTAATATATTAAGACAAATGACTCCAATATATTATATTGTTCTGGGAAGATTTTCTAGGGCTTTTGAGCTAAGCCAACTTTCTGACTTCACTTAAAAGCGATGTTTGCTTTGCACAACTTTAACTTGGGCTGAAGTTTTCCACTATCAAATCTCGTTGGCAAAGAAACACACTGCAAAACATTTTATCTGGCTGAATTTCCCAGCAAAAAATTTTTTTTGCTAGAAAATGTAAAACATTTCGTGTGTGGATTTTCAAATAAAAACTTTCTGGGAGGGGGAAAATTCTGCTAGCAATAGGTTTAATAGGGTTTTTTGAATATATATATTATTATGGCGAAAAGGATCGAGGCTGTAGCGCAAACTATTGTTCATCGAGATCAGAATGGCTTTCTCCCAGGGAGACTGATAACTTCAAACACACATTTTTTAATACAAGCTATAGATTATTTTTCAATGGAGAAAGTGAAAGCCAGTGTCACCATGTTAGATGCTGAGAATGCATTTGAATTGGGGAGGTGGGGAGTATTTTTTGCAATACTTCAGAAATGTGCTTTTCCAGTTCGTTATATCCAGGGGCTAAGGCTACTATAATGATTAATAATATTTCAGCAGGAGACAAAATATTAATCACGCTATCTATAGAATCTTTGGCATGTGCTATTCGTTCTGAGAAATCCATTAAACCACCTTTGAGGGCGGTGCCTAAACTTAAGCTGCATGTGGACGAAATAGTTTTATATTTTTATGCTCGTTTATTAAAAAAAAAGTTTAAAAATTAATAAAGTTGACAAAGTTTGTGATGGGTAATAATACGTTTTACAACATTGAAGTGGGTGAAATTTCAAGACTTTGCCTCCCTCCTCAGAGCTCTCCAGTTTACCAGGGCCAGACATGGCTAGCTCTCGTTTCACTGGCCAATGAACGGCTCATCCTGTCCAGATTTAAGCTTCGCATTGTGGGCCCTAAGTATGTTTATCCTATTATAAAATCAGAACTACAACTACCACAATGCATCGCTAACATGACATGGATGAGCCACATACATATAGACCTGGGAAACGTTAGGGCTCTGCCTTCACAATGATATTAAGTGAGTTTTTAATGAGTAAAAACCATTAGTTTCGATAAAGAATAAGCTGGGCTTTACTCCCTGGTTTAGTATATTTTTCTGGCAGGAAAATAGAGCATGCTACCTGATAACATCATTATCACATTATTTTTAACATTTTTACCTGTGCATTTTGATGTGGAAACGAGGCAGAAGGTTTGCTTCTCATTGTGTGGTTTTACTGGTTCACAAATGTGATTAAACAACACCACACAAATGACTTTACTGCAAACCTCACAATGTTTGCAAACCCAAATTCCGTAAAAATCCAGAACTGTTGGCTTTGCTAATGCTCTTTAACATTAGGTGTCGTTTAGGGGTGTGTGTGAGGTTGTGAAGTTGTTTTTTGTCTAAAGATTCATGTTTCTCTAGAAAATCTCTGTTGACTTCATGAAGTTGCAAAGTTTTACACCTTCCCGCATTTACATTCACTTATCTACTCATTGTGCTAACCTCTAAATTAACACCAAGGGGCAGAAGTGTGAGGGACCAAGTGCACCCCCATTATGGCTGTTTTATGCAGCAACTAATTACCCAACTTAAATCTTCATATCCATCACATTTCAAGATTAGGAAACAAAGTAGCCCATTTGAGTTACCCATGCTGCTGGTATATTTTAAAATAATTGTAGTTAAGTTTGCAAAGCAAGTTCATTTCTTCATTACAGGTATGCTATAAAACACCTATTATATCTTTTACACTCCCCTGTCCAAAGCAAGAATGTCACTGGGCTCATGTTATAAAACACTTTGGGCCAAATGTACTAAGGCGTTTCGCGGTCGTAAAGGGTCTGATATGCAAAATCGGACCATTAGTTGTCACAAAATCGCCTTTCGGTATGTACCAAACCCAAATTGAGATTTGGTAACACATTATTTAATCGCCATTTTGGGCTTGTGACTAAGTATTGAATCGGTATTTGGAAGGGGGGTGTTTAGGGCGCCCCTTCCAAATAGTGATTAGATGTATTACAATTTTGCAACCAAAATTAATATTCTACTGGTTATTGAAAGGTGGTGAAGATAAAAACATTTTTTAAGAGCTTGCAGAGCTAAAGACCATATCCTAGTCTTAAAAAATGTTTGTTAAACTTTTCATTTTCATTTAATGCACCCCATTTCAAATGTTTTTAATCATTGCAAAAATGATTGCTTTGTTTAAAAGCAATCGTATAGGTGGTGGTCTGCTGACATCAGCAGGCTACCATCCCTGTGATGTCAGTAAACCATAGTGGGCCGCAATATGCAACCTACCTCAATAATATTCACCAGGTAGGTCGAATTGCTACCCACCATGTTTCAGTATTTTGAGTATCAACATGTTAGTCCATAGGTCGATTTGCAAAATACCCAATTGTTCAGAAACATACTGGTGTTCATGGTGTTCTGTGGTACATCATTTATTATGGTTTAAAATTATGCTTGGGGAAATTCCCATTTTGCCAGTGTAACCTTGAGTAATTTTCGCACATTTTCCCAAAATTAAGCCATTATGCAATGTGGTTAATTACGCCTCGTTTACAACAACATTTTAGAGCGGTAGCACAGAAACACAAATGAGTAGAACACAAATCGTTACATCCTCATGTCCAAAATCGATGTGAAAACGCATTTTACACAAAAATATAGCACTAAATGCAAGTTTTACACTCTGAAGCAAATCCAGGTTTACACATTCTTATAATTCTGTGTTTGCATCTAAATACATGAGTGGTGCATGGGAACACCCATTCTACACCCATTTAACACCCACCCGATGCAAAGTAACTCAAAGAAGCGCTATGTGCTGCCTTGTACTACTTTGTAGTTAATAAACCACGTAAAAACACATAAAGTGGCTATGTTTGGCTTAATAAATGTCAAAAATGATTGCTCAATAGTCTGCGCCACAAAAGTGACAGTGGCAGTTTCGGCTGGACTGTTCCCATGAGGCACAGGGTCAAGACTAATTTGCTAATAGCTGTGTCTGAATTGGGGTGGCACAGTGAGCTAAAGAACGATGATGGATTCAACCCAGATCTGTGACTGGGGGTGAGTGTCTGAAAAGTTTCAGCGCTCCGTCCATCATCTCCTTGAGTTTGGTTTGTTCACCCTACGTGGGCAGGGTATGCCCAGACGTGGGTCCCTTGCTCACTTTTCCACTGGATTCAAGCTAGCGTGGCTGACGAGGGCTGTTGGTCCGAAACCAGCCCCAGGATGCTTGTTTCCGGTCCAGGGAAGACCTGGCCTGGCAGTTCGGCTGGACTGTTCCCATGAGACACAGGGTCAAGACTGATTTGCATATAGTTGTGTCTGAACTGGGGTTGAGTATCTGAAAAGTTTCAGCTCTCTGTTCATCATCTCCTTGTGTTTGCAAATCCAGGTTTACACATCCTTGTAATTCTGTTTGCATCAAAATACGAGCGATGCATGGGAACACCCATTCTACACCCATTTAACACCCACCCAATGGCTTGCGCTACTTTGTTTTAATAAACCACGTAAAACCAAGCAAAGTGGCTTTATGTGGATTAGTAAATGCCAAAAATTATTGCACAGTAGTCTGCGCCACAAAAGTGACACAACCGCAATGCAAAATCATTGCAAAAATAGGCTGCAGTGTTCCAGTTGAGTCATTGAACACTCAGGCATATGCACGGGCATGCAGGTAGGTCACAGGTTTTTTTGCTCTATGCTGCTGTATGGCAAGAGGTTCTTCCTGGGTTCAAGTATGGCTCTTGGCATCCATTTGTTAATGGCGGGTATTCAAGATGCCATTGTTTGTTAGTTATAATTCCCTGTCCAGCCCCCAAATGATCTTTGCAGTGAGGCCTTTCCGCAGATGTGAGCAGGCTCACATAATCATGGCTGCACGAAGGCCGCCTCTTTCCCGTCAGGTGTTTACGGCTTTAGGAGTCTATACCTTTCTTAGAACGTTTGGTCATCGCATCTGACACCAGTGGTCTCTTCCTCCTAACCTCTGGTCTGTTCCCTACAGGTTCCTCCTCGTGCTCCAGTGTAACGTTTCTTCTGCAAGACAAGCCTTGTGCCAACAAGGTTCCATATATTTGCACTAGAGGTGGTCCAATCCAAGGACAGGCTCCCAGAAGTGTTTTTCAAGAGCTTCTTGACGCTACTCTCTGGATGATTATAGATGTACTCCTTTTAAGCCATATTCCCTCTCTGGAAGATGAGATATTTACTCATTTTAAGCCATATCCCCCCTCCCTCTCAGGATGGTTTACTCCTTTTAAGCCAATTTTCCCTCTCTAGATGGTTAGAGTTTTACTCCTTTTAAGCCATATTCCCTCTCTGGATGATTAGAGATTCACTCCTTTTAAGTCAAGTCAAGTCAAGTCAAATAGGCTTTATTTCGACATAAAAAAATATCTTAAAAAGCGTACATACATGGTAAATTCAATTAAAACATTACTAGATAAAAAAGCATAAAAAGCCCTTAATATACTAAGACTCAACGTTTTTTTCTACGATTTCTGAAGGGGGAATTATTTAAATTAGCTAAAAAAGAAATAGGCCAGAAACAGACCATATGTTAAAATCATAATTAAACAATTTGCCTAAGTCTTTTTGACCGTATTCGCCATGCCCAACCTAGGTACTTCGAGGTGGCGCATGCGAAGAATGAACGAGTGTCTGTAAGTAAGATTCGTAGTGCCACATTACAATGTCTGGTGCCCAAGGTGAGACACATTGGTTTAATCCATTTCATGCGAGGAACCTTGTAGGCAGGGCACTCGAATAACAGATGGGGGACAGATTCACGGCGCTGAGGGCAGAATGGGCTCCATGGCGCAGTCTGGTATGGAATTTTCCAGTGGCATGTGAGCTCCATTACAGGGAGAAGACCTACTCTAAATTTGAAATACAGGGATCTATCCCATGGGGCAGAAATGATGTCCAGATACAATTCTCTGATGGGGACATCTTTGAACTCCACAAAGTTTCTGGTGGACTTACAAGTCGTTGAGGAAGAGTTTCTTTTGTTTGCCACCCATGACCAATAGAGTTGTTTTAGCATGGATTTAGGCGGGGCTGACTGTTGGTGCCATGCTTCTTCCAGCCCCAGATTGGCAAGTAGAGCCTTAATGTCCCTTAGCCATTTTATTTTTGCCCAACCTGTGGAATTAATTATCTCCCGTAGGCCATCCGCATAGCTTGAGAGCTCTGGCACTCTCCAGATGCGGGCCCACAGTAGCAGGGGACGTAATTTTGCTTGATCTTCAATCGCCCGGCAGCCCATGTCCAGTTGCAAGGGTAGGACAGGGACAGAAGGACCGAGAGACATTAGGCTTCTCAGGAAGGCATTCTCGGCTCGGGTTAGCTCTTTCATGTTTGACATCCCCCAGAGCTCTGCCCCATAAAGTGCTGCACTCACTCCTCTGGCCGAGTAAATGTCCATTACTGCCGCTATTGGTCTTGTAGATGCTGCTCTCTGCTCTTTCAACAGGGCCCCAGTCACTCTTTTCAGGCTCAACAACATTTTAGTCAAATGACAGTCCCATTTCATAGAGTCCACCAAGCGGATGCCCAGGTAGTCAAACATCTTGGTTCTTTCCAGTGCAACGGGCCCCAATGTTGGAGGGGGGCCGAGCTTTTGTGGGGGGTTCAGAATGAGATACTTAGTTTTGTCTGTATTGATACAGAGACCTCTCTGCTTGCAGAAGTTGTCAAATCCGGAGAGAAGCTGCTGGAGGCCCATTGGAGATTTTGACAAAAGTAAAGTATCGTCAGCAAAGAGCAAGGTAGGGATTAAGCGACCCGCCAGACGGGGCGCATCTGCTGGTGTCTGGGTCAAGAAGTCCACCACCCCATTTACATATAGGGAGAATAGGGTTGGGGCAAGTACGCAGCCTTGCCGCACACCTCTATTCACCTCTATTCTTGAGGTCTTTTGTCCATTTGGCCCCCAGCGTATTTGGGCGTAGTTATTTTCATGGAACCTCATGATCAGATGGAGCAAGTAGGGTGGCATACCGAGGTCACACAGCACCTTCCACAAGTTGTTTCTAGGCACCAAATCAAAGGCCGTCCGGAGGTCGATGAAGGCCAGATATAAGGTACCCTTCCCAATCGTGACGACCTTCCAGTAGATCATGAGCAGCCTTAGCGATTGTTCTATTGTCCCTGTACCGGCTCTGAACCCAGCCTGAAAGTCCGAGAGTATCTTATTTTCGTCTGCCCACTGCTGGACCCTAGATAAGAGGACCTTACCCGCCACTTTTTGGGAACAATCTATTAAGCTAATCGGTCTATAATTAGCTGGATCGTCTCTTGAGCCTTTCTTGTGCAGGGGGACCACCTCAGCTGCCATCCAAGAAGCAGGGAGGGGGGCGCCTGCCATAGCTGCGTTCAGTAGCGATGCAATTAGCGTACCCCATTCGCTTATGTCCATGCGGAGAAGGTCGCCATAAGCCATATTCCCTCTCCCACTCTGATGGTTAGAGATTTACTCCTTGTAAGCTATATTCCCTCTCTGGATGGTTGATACTTACTCCTTTAAGCCATAATCCCTCTCCCACTTTGGATTGTTAGGGATGTACTGCTTAGCCATATTCACTCTCTGGATGATTAGAGATTTAATTCTATTAAGCCATATTCCCTCTCTAGATGATTAGAGATTTACTCCTATTAAGCCATATTTCATATCTGGGTGAATAGAGATTCACTCCAGTCAAAGGTAACAGCGAATTCTGATGTAGAATCTGAACGGGAAAGATATACCACTAAACTTTTTGGAAGAAAGAGCTTCTCCGGGGAAAATTATTTTCTTCATGGTGAAAAAAAAAGTTAGCAAGTGCACAGAAAACATTGTTAAGAATGTAATCCACTTAAACACCGCACGCACATTATATAGAATTAAAACATAAAGGGGCACATGCATCAATGAAAATTGCATTCGCAAAGGGTGTGAATCGCAAAATTCGGCCGTTTGCGAATGCAATTTCATTATTTGGGATGCATCACAATTTTTGTATTGTTCACAATTTAAGAAATCGCAAAATTGCGATTTCTTAAATTACGATTGCATTTAAGGAATCTCAAATTGAGATTCCTTAAATGCAATGCATGAAACTTTAAAAAATAGCGAATTAGCACTTAGGGGAGCAAATTACCATGAGGTTGAACCTCATGGTAATTAGCGAAAACTTTGAAAAATGCACTTTTGTGCATTTTTCAGTTTCATGTTGTGCACACACATGCCCTTAGGGGGCCAAAGTTTTGAATACTTTTGGAAACGGTGACAGTAAAAACTTCCCAGGAACAGACCAGGTACTTATTCAAAATGCAAAAAATTGTAACGTTTCTTTAAATAAAGGATCATTTCCTTTTACAACTTTTAATGAATCAGGTCCCTGGTCCTTGTTTGCCGCACTGTCTCCTTTCCTTTTCCTGTTACCTCTTCACCACAGCCGGGTCGCAGGTGTGGATGTGTGCTAAAATCGACAAAATTCACATGCACAATTTTCATAAAATGCTTGGAAACGTAATAAAGTTCATTAGATTTCTTGAAACGTGCAAAGCTTTTTTTCGACGACAGGAGCAGAAAAACAAAACGAGCAAAATAGATTTTAAGAGAGAAAATAAACTGCAAACTGTCAGTTTGCTGATTAATTCAGTTAAGTGCAACATTGCCGATGTGTTTTCTAAGCGTTTTGCTGAAAAATACATAGTAAATTATCTTTTCTGATCCGAAAATGTACCCCTATTGACGTAAATAATTAATTTACTCTCTTAATTTCTATGCAGGTAAGTACTTAATCAATAATAACTCAATCGGAATGAAAAAAGACAGAGTCCGTGGTGTTAGAGTTTCTAAGGGTTTTATTCCTCATAAAGGAATCAGGGTATCATGTTCTGACCACCACAGGGGTGCCAGAAGGGATAGATGAGCGCTGTCGTTTATTGACAGTACATAGCTTATATACTTGAGTTATACCATAAAGAATCAATGTAAGAGGCGTAACAGCTGAGAGAAGACAAGATAACATTATACACGTGATACTAGTACATCATCAAGAGGCGTAAACTAGGCGTGAACCAGAGGTGTGTGCTAGAAACGTCACTGATAAGTGACGCAAGTGGGGGGCACCAAGGGGTGGTGCTAACAGAATGTTGCAATGTTAGCAGAAATTGGAAGCTTGGATGCGCGCGCAGCTGCATGACGTGTGATTGACGGGGTGCAGGGGACTTGACATTTACACTGACGGAAAGAGACAGAAGTCTGGCATGTCAGATCAACTTGTACTTCTATCATATCTGATATCTGGTGTTTAGGAACTATACTATCTGGGCGGAAAGGTCTCTAGGGCAGAAGCTGTTCTATGCTAATTGTGGATGCGTGTATAAGCGCCTGAGTGTCTACATGTGAAGCGTGGGGCACAGGGCCTTCCATGGAAGCATGGCAACAGAGGCTATGAATTACTTGCATTAAGACAGGTCGGCCTTTTGGCTCTGCAGCTGGAGAGGATGTTTACAGGATCTAGTAGGCAGGAATGCATTCTCGAGGAGCGGAACAGATAACTCGAAGGTTATAGTCAGTCTTGGCAGAAAGCAGGCTGAGCTGAGCGCGAGGGGCCGCGCTGAAAGTAGGACAGAGTTCACGGGTACAGAGGTAGCCTGGGCAGAGTCAGGAGCCACAAAAGAGGTTCAGATGGCAGGAATTCAGGGCCTACTCTTGCTAGAGCAGTTATACATGAAAAGTGTACTACAAGGAGACGGTGGCATAGCATACTTAGGAACGGACCACATAATCCATTCATGGTGGATCTGAAAGAGGACAAGTTAACGGTGGACGCAAATGCATTTGCGTCTTCATAGCTGGCACAGGAGGGAAGTTACATGCACTTTAAGCTGGTACATGGAGTCGGTGGGGTACGCGCTAGGGAACACAACATGGCCAAAATTTAATTTTCCTCATTCCCTCCTTGTTCCCTACGGACCCTTCATGAAATATCGATCCTCATGAATCGATCAGTCTGTTCTTGTAACATCACTTGTTCTTCTTTCTTTCGGTTACGTTTTGAGTGAAAACTGGAATGTTCAATACAAGAAGTGGCACACAGTCCACAAATCGCTGGCCCACACTGTAGGCACAGGCAGCAACTGAATACAAGGACTAGGCCAATGCCTAGGAAGGATAGGATCTTCCATCCCCAAGCTGTTAACGTTGTCCAGAACCAACCGGACCAAGTCCAGGTGCCTGGATTCTGATGTATCTGATTTGCAATATTATGAAGACGGGTAATAGCTTGATATACTGATGGTGCGTTTTGTGGAATGAAAACACAGCAACTTGACCCGATGACCTTACAGGCTCCACCTCTATCTGCCAAGATGACGTCAATTACAAGACGATTCTGAAGGACAACAACCCGCATAGCGGACTGCTCTTCTGTTAAGTTACCTAAGGCGGAGGCAGTTTCATTTACTACTGCTTCAAGTGTTCTAGTTAATCTGCGTATTAATTTACTATTCTGGACAGGTCCTAAAAAGAAAAAGAATCCTTTATTAAAATCGGTGTACTGTTCCCATGCCGTTTCTGTGTAGTCGACAAGTGGGACATCTCTTCTGGGTCTATTCTTTACTAGATTGCTATTTCTATGGTAATCAGGAGGAGCTAGAAAAACAGGGGGCAGAAGGAATGCAATGTAACAGGTACCATCCCAATCTGGGGGTAGACGTATGTATGCGGTATGACCACAAACAAAGTAAGAATGACTGACAGCTTTGAAAGATGACTTTCCATGATCACTGAATTCGACCACAGTAGTGCATTTACTATGACCTAAGTGTACTGAACCTTTCTTCTTGATACATAATTCACCAGTGACTGGCAGTACTGACATAATAGGTAGAACTGGTGTGGCTTCGGATTCGACAGTAAGAATCATAAGGCTAATTGTATAATTACCTAATCCATATACTTCATTTTCTAGATCAGTTCCTATTCTAGTGGGAAGTCCCTCCTTATCTGGGTAACAGACGTCTAGTAGGACCAAGTTCAGGTTTCCCCAAACCCAACCCCCATCGAAAACAGCAATGTCGGGATCTAAAGAATTAATTATTTTGAACCATGCTCCACAGGAGCCATTGTGAGAGAACGGATACGGAAAGAGAGGCAGAGCTCCCTTGTAATTCTGGTAGGGAGGGAGTCGGCCACATATCCAGCAATTTGTAGCATTGTTAGTTTGATGAGAATGATGTAACATACTAATGAATGTATTGTTGCGCAGCGCAAGTCTGTAGGAAAGCTCATGAGGAGGTAACTCACTAAAAGTGTGTTCAGCAGAGACATTGTAAGCAGATTGTTCACGCTTGAAAATAGGATAGTAGATAGGTAATAAGATACTAGTAATAATAATTAAAATACTGAGAATAAACATGATTATTAGTGTCACTATGCAGTGACTACGAAGTGATTTGCAATATGTACGTTTCTTTGCTTCTCTCTCTCTATCTCGATCTAGGGGATACATGTCAGAAACTATTTAACCGATTCACCTAGGGGAGGACTTAAACAATTAAACTGTCTGACTTGCTAGATCGTAATTTCATGCGATATTGTTCTTGAGGAGTCTTTTCTCGTTGCGATTCGGTAAAGTCTTTGGTAACACAGTCTTTGGTGGGGGTGGACGAGTCTGGGTCAGGTTTCAGTCCAGCAAATTTCTTGATATGACTCGTGTGTACCCACCCCTTTCTTCCCTCGATTTTCACCGCCGTCCTTGTTGTTAGAAGAACGGTCTTCGGAGACTTCCAGCGGGGCTCCAACGGACTTTTCCTGTCGAAGTTGCGGACGAGGACAGTATCACCGGGACGGACGTCATGTGGCTTAACATCAGTGTTGTCAGGGAAGGCTGCGGCAACCTGTGAACGACATGATTGGAGTGCAGACATCAAGGAGGCAAGGTAATCTGTCAACATATTAGAATCAACATCAGTAATCTTTTTAGGAATGGGCGTCCCCCACATATTCGGCGGTCTTCCAAAGACCACCTCGTACGGAGATAGCCCTGATCTCGAATGGGCGACCATTCTCATATAGAATAGTGCCACTGGCAGGGCGACTATCCAGTCGACCCCTTTTTCCTGACATATTTTGGCAAGGCGGATCTTTAGTGTCTGATTATGCCTTTCAACAAGGCCTGCAGCTTCTGGGTGTCGGACACAATGGAACTCCCACTGGTATCCCAGTAATAAGGAAACTTCTTTCATTAAAGCAGACGAGAATGGCTGACCGTTATCTGAGTACACGACACGAGGCAGGCCGTATCGTGGGAAAAATTCACGAACCAGCTGCTTGGCAGTGGTCGGAGCAGTGTAATCTGAGACTGGGTATGCTTCGGTCCAGCGGGACAGAGCACAGACAACTACGAGAACATATTTAAATCCTCGACAACGGTCCATCTGGATATAATCCATCTGGAGGACTTCAAAAGGGTGATCGGGAGGATGAAATCCACCTTGCTCTACAGGGACGCTTTTACCTGGATTGAACTGACAACAGATCATGCAAGTACGCACTTTCTGTTTTGCGGCTGCTCGTAAGTGTTTATTGTTCCAGAGATTTTGTAAACTGTCTAACATTGCTTTCTCTCCTAGATGTGCAGGACTATGTGCTGTATTTATCATGACTTGAACCATAGAGTCAGGGAGAAACCATGTAGATTTTCCCTTCGTCATCCAACCTTGATCTGTCTGGATCCCTCCTAGTTCGATCCATTTCTTTATTTCTTCTGGAGTAGCATGTGTCTGAATGTCGATAACATCTAGTGTGGGATCCCTGACTGTCATACAGTTTATCGGATCTGTTGTTTTTGTCGTATCATTTATCTGAGTGTCGGTCAGTGCTGTATGTTTTGCTGTCTGATCTGCCAGGTCGTTACCCTGGGAAACAGAATCTGTGGCTTTAGTATGTGCTTTACACTTCATGACGGATATGGCTGAAGGCAGATTTATTGCTTCTAACAGTGCTTGAATGAGAGGACCATGTTGGATCTTTGTACCATGAGAGGTCAGAAAACCTCTTTCTTGCCACAGCATGCCGAAGTCGTGTACTACTCCGAACGCATAACGGGAATCTGTGTATATGTTAACATTTCTGTTCTTGGCTAGAATACAGGCTCGGGTCAGAGCAATGAGCTCTGCTGCTTGAGCAGACAGTGTATCAATACGATGTGTTTCTTTAACTTCAGTTTCAGTGGTCACGGCATATTTATAATTAACTGAATGCGATCGGGAGTGAGCTGTCTCCCCACTTTGGACAGCAAGTGACCCAAGTACACAACTTGCTGAACACAGAATTGTAGCTTCGAAGGGGACACCTTGTGTCCCTTGTCGGCCAGGAAATGCAAAACTGTCAGAGATGCTTGTTCACATTCGGGCTCACTTCGTGCGGTGATCAGTAGATCATCGACGTATTGCAGTAAAGCGGTGTTAACTGGCATTTGGATACAATCTAGTTGTCTTTTCAGTGCTTGACTATAGATGCTGGGGCTTTCTGTAAATCCTTGAGGTGCGCGGGAAAATTTGAAACTTCGTCCATTTAAACTGAATCCGAAGAGATATTGGCTCTCCGGGTCAATAGGTACACTGAAGAAAGCGTTCTTGAGATCGATTACAGTAAAGAACGTTGCTTCTGAATCAATAATAGTCAATAGGGAAGAGATATCGGGGACCACAGGATACTGTGGTACAATACATTTATTCAGCTCTCGAAGATCAATCACCAGCCGATATACTGGCGGTGCATTGCGGTCTGTACGTTTAAGAATTGGAATGATGGGTGAATTACAGATATTGGAGTCGGTCTCTACAACCACTCCCTGGGCGATAAGCTCTTCAATTATTTTCAGTAAAGCCACTACAGCATCGGGTGGTAACTTGTATTGTCTGATTCTGGGTAAAACAACTCCTGTCTTGAGTGTGACACGATATGGAGTGATATGCATACAACCTACATCTGCTGGGCCTTTTGCCCATAAGTGATCTGGTACATTTTTCAATCTGACATCGAAATCACGTAAAACATAATGACCCTTGAAATCCCGTAGAAAGAGTCTGACTCCCTCCGGGGAACAGCATATTATAGCTCCTAGAGCCTTCAGTGTTTTAATTCCTAACAGATTTTCTGGACATGATTTCGTAAGTAACAAATCTGTAACTCGAGATAATGGACCTACAGCTAATGGTACTGGTTCTGATACTTCATTTACAATAGGCTGTCCTGAAAAACCAAGGGAAACATTCTGTGAGCCTGAGAGGGGTGCCCCTGGGACTTCATTGTGACTTATTGTAGTGCGACTTGCCCCTGTGTCAATTAAAAATTTTCTGTCTTTTCCTAATACGTGACTGTGTACATAAGGACCTTCTTGATCTACAGGAATTTCAATAAGAGGCAAATCACTTTCCCTCCCTAGGCTGTTTCATGTATAGCGGGGATAATCTGGATATGCCGACTGGGCATACTGATACATCTGTTGTGATACTTGCCGAGTTGCGGCAATGGGCTGTGTCTGGGCATGTTGTGGCTGCGGTACTGCTACTGTCTGTGCTGTGTGGGACTGATCATGCATGTGCTGTGTATTCTGCATTGGCTGTTCATTCTGTGAGGTCTGTTGATGACCCTGTTCGTGTCTAGGCGGACGCGGTCTTTCTTTAGTTTTACCTGTCTCGATGTTGTGTTTCAGGACTGGACATTCATGTACGTAGTGACCTGGCTGCTTGCAATAATTACATGTCCCTTTAACGGGAGCGGCATAATGATTGGTCTGGGCCCCACCTTTTCTATGACCGTCGGCTGGAATCGTCTGAGCTACTAACATTTTCATTTTCGTGTCTTTCATACGTTTCTGTTCCTGATCTTGTTCTTCCCTAATTCTATTCTGGTGATATTGTAACATTTGTAACATCTGGGATGGCGTGTTTGCTTGCCAAGTACTTTCAACTTTGTATACTCTATTTTTGACTAATGGTAGGGCATTCTCTACTAATTTTGTTACAAAAAGGTGTGGATATGACTCACTGCTAACTTTTAGGCCACTATTTATGATGAAACATTTCTCGAATCTTGAATAAAAGTCACTAGTATCTTCATCTTGTTTCTGTTTACAGGACGAGATTGCGTCCCAATCTTCCTTTCTAGTTGTCAATAATCTTGGCAAAACCTGTACTATTAAACCTGGTAATGCTTTAGTCTTGTCCCCAAGGCCTACCCCTGGGACTCGTTTGCTTTCTTCGTCTTCTATTTCTGCCCATGCTATCTTTGACTCTCCCACCTCCCAATCCTTTTCCTTTAATTTCTCGTAAATGCCCGTGGGCAACAGTACTTTTAACATTTTCATAATATCATCATACGTGTAATCTCCCATCAGCAACATGTCTTTAAGCTCTCTATGAAAACCTGCAGGATCTTTATCATGGCACGGAACTAATTTCTTCATTTCTAACAGTTCTAACTTAGTCAGTGGTGTGTGAACATACACACGCTTCAAGCGTTGGTCCGTACCCATAACTGGGTGTACTTCTCGTAAGGGGTTCTGACTTTCAATGCCGCCACCGCATTGCATGTGGTACGTTTTCCTTTCTGGAGGCGGGGCGGGAACATATTCGGGACTTATGAAGGTGTTATATTTATGTCGTTGTTCTAGAATTATTTGTATTAATTTTGTACTAAAACCTCTCCATCTATCCATGAGTAGTGCTTCTAATGTCTCGTGTAAGGGGCCTGGATCAGAATGATGGTTTCTGAACTTGATGAGGAGGTGCTGAATCATGTATACACCTGCTATTTTCTGCTCTTCCGGGGAAAGGTTCAAGAATGTCTGTACTAATGTGTCATCATTATACATGTCTGTGTTTTCGGCCCATAACACGGCCGACCGGGCTAGTTCCTGTTCATCCATAGAATTGAGTACATGGTACCCCACTCGGTCTCGAAGCCTTTTATCAGTTTCCTGGAACTGATGTTCAGAAGAATTCGGATTGGTTAAAGCAGAGAAAAGAACTCTCTTGCTCTCCGGACGGATGCCTTTCCTAAGGTAACTTCCCTTACCTACGTACGCTATAGTATCTGTAGACCTTCCTGGTGCTTCATGGTCTTCTTCCTCCTCGGAGGAAGCTTTATCATTCCCTTCCTGGTGTGCAGTCAATACTGCCTTTCTAATTTTCTGGGACATACTGGCTATGCAATTCCCTCTATCATGCTTTCCTTCGGCTATATTTTGACCCCACTTGTTTAATGCGTCTAGTTCACTTTGATCTGTCCCGGGCCTGTCTCGTTCTCTTATTACACAATTTATGAAAAATCGTAATATCTGTGCTTGAATGTCAACCTTCTGTTTATGCATGGCATCTTTGACACTGTCAGGGTCTTTCCCTGTCTGTATAAACTCATATAGTCTGTCGAGGCGTTCCTGCATTCCTACATAGCATAGCAAGCTATCGGTGGCAGATCTTAATCGTAGTGATGCTAATATCATTAAATCGTCTTTTCCGGGTACTGGATCATATCTGCAAACTGACATCTTCTCTTTAAATGCGTCAAGCCGGGATAAGTGGGGAGACTGGAAAGGATTCTGCGTGTCCCTTAAATGCAATCTGTGTGTCGGTGGCGGAGTCTGTAGACCCGCTGTCGCACCTCCTGAGGCGGATGCTTGAGCATTATCTCTCCGCGGAGTCTGGATCTGAGTCTGAAGTTGTCGTTTAGTAAGATCAGGTAGGACTGGTTTCGGTAGGTCTGTTTTGAGTGCGGGAAGTGGCGGAGCTGGCGGAACAGAGGAGGTCTGTCGTGGTACTGGCGGAACATTATCTGGGGGCGCAGTGCCACCCCCTTCCCTGTCTGTAGGCAGGGCACGAACAGGCAGATTGGTGTAAGCTGGTGCTACATCCTCTAGATATGAATTTAGGAATATGTCTTTAGTAGTTTTATGCATTACTTTAGTTGGAACTAATGGTGTCGGTAAGTTTTTCGGTGTTTCTGATTGGGCTTCAGACGTGCCATCTGCTGCAAGATACATACCGTTTACAAGATTATTTCGGGCACGGTCTATTTGTTCTGTTTTTACTCGGATCCCTTCAGTAACTAATTCGTTTTCTTGTTCTTTATCTGATTCCTTAAGTCTGTCTTCTCTACGGAGTGCTTTGTCAGCACGCTTACGTGATTCCTTACGCCAAAATTCTATGGCGTCCTTCTGAGATTGTCTAGCTTTCTTTTTCCATAATGCTTCTTCTACCCTCATGATGCACTCGGCATCCCACGTTCCGGTAACAGGCCATCTGTGTCTTTCGTCTAGGTGTTTGGTGTAATCGGCCCATAAATCTAGATATAATATGGCATCTATGCCATGTTTCTGATACATAAAATTGCCTGGAGTGTCCCTAGGGGGGATAGGAATTTCTTCCTCCAGTAACCCTTTCCTAGTTCCTATCTGTTTTAACTTGTTGAAAAACGGCATCTTGCTTACTTATTACTGAATGCTAGCTCCTTATTCTTTAATACTCTTGACAGCTAGATTATACGAGAAACACAATAATACACGTTTAAACAGTCACATTCATACCACAACATTAATCACATAAAAACATTGAAGACATAGATGACTACCCCCCTATACTGGATGTACTGCTCAACAGTACGGATACACTGGTGTAACAGTGCAGAAATTCGGAATACTAGATATACTGCTAAACAGTACAGATACACTGCCTAAAAACAGTGCAGACCGGACTTGCGTACCCAAACCCGTCTAGATACGACCCAGCAACGGTACTCACCGGGAAGCACGGAAACAGAAGGCCTCGGAAAACTCGACTGGACTCGACTCGGAACTTCGGAAAACTTCGGAAAATTTCGGGAAACTTCGGAAAACTTCGGAAAACTGGTGGGCCTCTTCACACCTCGGACCTTGCTTCTTTCGGCTAGGCTCTGGTCGGGATCCTCCGCACTCCTCACCGCCTCGTCTGGGCACTGATCGCAGTCTTCGTCACCTCCGTGGGTCAGAGGGAGATGCAGGAAATCCTGCCAGTACACGTGTGTTCCATCTAACTGATGGCAGGGGACACAGCTTGCAACGCGCCAACCGGCGCGTGAGGTGGGGGAGGGGTCCCTATTCGGGCGCCAAAATGACGTAAATAATTAATTTACTCTCTTAATTTCTATGCAGGTAAGTACTTAATCAATAATAACTCAATCGGAATGAAAAAAGACAGAGTCCGTGGTGTTAGAGTTTCTAAGGGTTTTATTCCTCATAAAGGAATCAGGGTATCATGTTCTGACCACCACAGGGGTGCCAGAAGGGATAGATGAGCGCTGTCGTTTATTGACAGTACATAGCTTATATACTTGAGTTATACCATAAAGAATCAATGTAAGAGGCGTAACAGCTGAGAGAAGACAAGATAACATTATACACGTGATACTAGTACATCATCAAGAGGCGTAAACTAGGCGTGAACCAGAGGTGTGTGCTAGAAACGTCACTGATAAGTGACGCAAGTGGGGGGCACCAAGGGGTGGTGCTAACAGAATGTTGCAATGTTAGCAGAAATTGGAAGCTTGGATGCGCGCGCAGCTGCATGACGTGTGATTGACGGGGTGCAGGGGACTTGACATTTACACTGACGGAAAGAGACAGAAGTCTGGCATGTCAGATCAACTTGTACTTCTATCATATCTGATATCTGGTGTTTAGGAACTATACTATCTGGGCGGAAAGGTCTCTAGGGCAGAAGCTGTTCTATGCTAATTGTGGATGCGTGTATAAGCGCCTGAGTGTCTACATGTGAAGCGTGGGGCACAGGGCCTTCCATGGAAGCATGGCAACAGAGGCTATGAATTACTTGCATTAAGACAGGTCGGCCTTTTGGCTCTGCAGCTGGAGAGGATGTTTACAGGATCTAGTAGGCAGGAATGCATTCTCGAGGAGCGGAACAGATAACTCGAAGGTTATAGTCAGTCTTGGCAGAAAGCAGGCTGAGCTGAGCGCGAGGGGCCGCGCTGAAAGTAGGACAGAGTTCACGGGTACAGAGGTAGCCTGGGCAGAGTCAGGAGCCACAAAAGAGGTTCAGATGGCAGGAATTCAGGGCCTACTCTTGCTAGAGCAGTTATACATGAAAAGTGTACTACAAGGAGACGGTGGCATAGCATACTTAGGAACGGACCACATAATCCATTCATGGTGGATCTGAAAGAGGACAAGTTAACGGTGGACGCAAATGCATTTGCGTCTTCATAGCTGGCACAGGAGGGAAGTTACATGCACTTTAAGCTGGTACATGGAGTCGGTGGGGTACGCGCTAGGGAACACAACATGGCCAAAATTTAATTTTCCTCACTATAGACATGAGAATAGCACCAGATGCTTGTTAGGAAAACATAAAACTTCATAAAAAATATATAATAATGAGTTGTACCAACTATGCCTCCACCATAAGGACCCTTGAGATTCTTCCGCCATATTCTAAAGAGTCTAAGGAGTGTATTTAATCATTTTGTGCTGGGTTTGCGCCACAAAACCTGTTTTGCGATGGAAAGTAAATGTCAAACAAATACTCTGCGCCAATTTGCATTCTTTTGTGCTGGAAAATCACCTGAAAGTAACCCACACCAATGCCTAGTTCTTCTTTACATAACTTAACCTCTACGGGTTGTCCAGTGGATGATAGATGAGTGTTCCATGCAAACACCCATAGTTCTTTATGCATAATCCTTTCTACTAAAAAAATATGTGGTTTAACTTAAAAAAAATTACGCTGTTTCGACATTGGCATTATCAAGGAGAAATGCTTTCCTCTCTCCAATCTTTTCTGGCTTTGCATGTGTGCTGCACTGCACAGCACACATACAAAGTAAAACAAGCATTTGCAATACGGTAAGGCAACAGTGGCAGTGTCCCCGACCCGCTTGCTTCGACCAGGTTGCCTAAATTGCGCTCTGTGCTGTGTTTGTGTAAATCTTTTTAATTTCACTGTACTTGTATTGGCCAGTTTTAAAGGGCTACGGGCCCGTTCATATGGACAAACTATCTGCAGGGACTCGCAATACCAGGTATTCTGCCCAAACTTTATTAAACTTAAGGACAATTCCACTGAAAGGATGTACCAGAGACTCCTGGCCATGCCCAGAGGGCCCTTTTTAGGTCTCGCTATTCGATGCGCATGCGCATCGAGCTTGCGAGGATATAGGGCTTTAACCAGAGTTAAACTAACTTGCAAGGAATCGTGGCGATTCCTTGCAGTGCCCGTGACTTTTAAGCTCAATGCGCATGCGCATTGAGCTTAAAAGCGCGTGCACATCAGTTCCCTCAGCAGCACTCCAGGCCCCTGCTGCTTTCACACCTCCCCGCTCCGCCCCCTCCCCTGCCCGCCGTGCCGCATTTCTCCTCCCCCCTCCCCTTATCTGCCTTCCCTCCGTCTGTTCCCTCTCCCCGCTCCGCCCCCTCCCCTGCCCCCTCCCCTTCTCTCTCTTCCCTCCGTCTTGCTTCTCCAGCACACCCGGCCTCACTTCTCCTCCCCCTAATTACACTTCTTTCACTGCCGCCAGGCTGCTGTCACTTAATCTCCCCACTGCCCCACCCCCATTAGTGTCCTAACTACACTTCCAAGTCTCGCTACCTCGCCGCCTCCTCTCTATCCCTCTCTCTCCGTTCTTTTCCCATCTCTCCGTCCTCCCCTCTCCTTTTCTCAATATTCTTCTTTTCATACTTGTTTTTGCAGTAATCTGGTACATCTTTTGATTTTCGGCACTATCTCGACTCGTGTAGCTCGTGTTCCTCTGCCCATTTGTGCTTCCAGTATATTCCGTCATAGCCTACTCTCCTGTTCAAGCTTGCTTTAGGAAATTCCTGTCGCTTCCACACGGATCACAAGATGTTTTATCCAGGTTAGAGCTGTGCTGGAGACCTTCGCTCACAGCAGATTGCGGTTACCAGACCCTCGCCTCGACTGCAAGATGTCTCTGCAGAAGAGAAATGTAACTGCGAACACGAGTCTGTCTGTTGCAGACAGTCCTGCAAGATACCGCCAGGCTGGATTACTTGCCATCATAGTCCATTCCTAGGGACACAGTTACTCTGTTTACTAACTTCTCCCTTTTATTCCGCGATGTAAAGCTTTGAAACTCTCCATAGTTTCCTTCAATAGATAACTGTACACACAACTGTCGAAGCTATGGGTGTCGTCAGCTCTCAGTGCTCGCCAGAGTATCTCATTCCGGTATTTTCAGATAACAGAGCTTCCCCGTCGCTGGGCAGTCTGAGCAAGAAGCTCTCTGCGGTTCGGGCATGCAGATGTATATTGCCACATACATTGAGGTCCGATGCTGCCATGCTCCTTCTAGGTGTCTCTGGTACAGGATCCGCTCCTGACTGCGGGGATGCTTTTCAGTGCCTCAAAGTATACTTTGAACAGTGGCCTTCATGCAGGTTATTGTGCTCCGACTCCCCCTGGCTCCTATCCAGGCAGAGAAGCAGACAGGCCCACCTTCAGCCAATTCTACTACTTGGTGATAGTACGCACAGTGGCCTGCTGGCTGTTGTTGCCCCTTATCTTGAAGTGTCCCTGTTGTCTTTGTACTGTTGCAGCAAAGAGTACACGCAACCAGAAGATGCAGTCTAACCCGCCCCCATAATCTCTGTCTCCTACTGCGAAAACTCTCTAAGTAAGAGTTTTTTTTCATTACCTTTTGCTTACATAAAACCCTGTTTGGCTCAGACACTTCGTGCAGTTAATTACATCATCAGCACCGATGTCAATGTGTTCTGTCGGGATTCCTAATTTAAAAAAAGTTGAAATGACGCAGCGTCTTTCCTCAAAATTAATTTGGAGCTAGCACTTGCAGGTGGGGGTAAAATGTTAGCACTCCGCAGCTTACAATAAACAGTGCGTCCTGCTTCTCCGCTAAACTCCCTCACCCTCACTCCCTCACCCTCAACCCCTCACCCTCACTCACCCTCAACCCCTCACCCTCACTCACCCTCACTCACCCTCACTCACCCTCACTCACCCTCACTCACCCTCACCCTCACTCACCCTCACCCACCCTCAACCCCTCATCCTCACTCACCCTCACCCTCACTCACCCTCAACCCCACTCACCCTCAACCCCTCACCCTCAGTCACCCTCACCCTCACTCACCCTCAACCCCTCACCCTCAATCCCTCACCCTCACTCACCCTCAACCCCTCACTCACCCTCAACCCCTCACCCTCACTCACCCTCACCCACCCTCACCCTCACTCACCCTCAACCCCTCACCCTCACTCACCCTCACTCGCCCTCACTCACCCTCACTCACCCTCACCCTCACTCACCCTCACTCACCCTCAACCCCTCACCCTCACTCACCCTCAACCCCTCACCCTCACTCACCCTCACCCTCACTCAACCTCAACCCCTCACCCTCAACCCCTCGCTCACCCTCACTCTCACTCACCCTCACTCACCCTCAACCCCTCACCCTCAACCCCTCACCCTCACTCACCCTCAACCCCTCACCCTCCCTCACCCTCAACCCCTCACCCTCGACCCCTCCCCCTCCCCCTCACTCACCCTCACTCACCCTCACTCACCCTCACCCTCACTCACCCTCAACCCCTCACCCTCACTCACCCTCAACCCCTCACCCTCACCCTCACTCACCCTCACAACACATATTGTGTTACAATAGGTGTCACATTTGCGAAAGATAAAACTATTGGCATTGTAAATAACAAAGCTATTAATTCGCTATTTTCAAAACAAGCACATAAATAAAAAATGTGTCCTTTACAATACCAATAGCTCAAACTTTCCTAATGCGAGACCTATTGCATTGCTGTGCTTCTCTCCCCTGCTGCACTCTCCTGCTCTCTAGAGATGTGGCCTAACGACCAGAGCTGCCATCTAAGTCACGTAAATACAAAACCCTCACTCACCCTCACCCTCACTCAGCCTCAACCCCTCACCCTCAATCCCTCACCCTCACTCACCCTCAACCCCTCACCCTCACTCACCCTCAACCCCTCACCCTCACTCACCCTCACCCTCACCCACCCTCACCCTCACTCACCCTCACTCACCCTCAACCCCTCACCCTCACTCACCCTCACTCACCCTCACTCACTCACCCTCACTCACCCTCACTCACCCTCACCCTCACTCACCCTCACCCACCCTCAACCCCTCATCCTCACTCACCCTCACCCTCACTCACCCTCAACCCCACTCACCCTCAACCCCTCACCCTCAGTCACCCTCAACCCCTCACCCTCACTCACCCTCAACCCCTCACCCTAACTCACCCTCACTCACCCTCAACCCCTCACCCTCACTCACCCTCAACCCCTCACCCTCACTCACCCTCAACCCCTCACCCTCAACCCCTCACTCACCCTCACTCACCCTCAACCCCTCAGCCTCACCCTCACTCTCACTCACCCTCAACCCCTCACCCTCACTCACCCTCAACCCCTCACCCTCACTCACCCTCACCCTCACTCACCCTCAACCCCTCACCCTCACTCACCCTCAACCCCTCACCCTCACTCACCCTCGACCCCTCACCCTCGACCCCTCCCCCTCAACCCCTCACCCTCACTCACCCTCAACCCCTCACCCTCACTCACCCTCAACCCCTCACCCTCACTCACCCTCAACCTCAACCCCTCACCCTCACCCTAACTCACCCTCACAACACATATTGTGTTACAATAGGTGTCACATTTGCGAAAGATAAAACTATTGGCATTGTAAATAACAAAGCTATTAATTCGCTATTTTCAAAACAAGCACATAAATAAATGTGTCCTTTACAATACCAATAGCTCAAACTTTCCTAATGTGAGACCTATTGCATTGCTGTGCTTCTCTCCCCTGCTGCACTCTCCTGCTCTCTAGAGATGTGGCCTAACGACCAGAGCTGACATCTAAGTCACGTAAATACAAAACATGTTGCATTCCAAATGCTATAGGTGTCACATTCGCGAAAGTTTTAACTATTGGCATTGTAAATGACAAAGCCATCAATTTAGCAATTTTAAAAACCAACAAATAAATAAAATATGTCATTTACAAGACCAATAACTCCAACTTTTCTAATGCGAGACCTATTGCATTTCCAATGCTTGTTCATGTATCAACTGTCATTTTCAAGCATCCCACGTTAGCTCCAATATCGAGGAAAATAAAGCGATAGCAGTTGCTAGACAATAATAGGGCATAGACACTCCACACTGGTGATGGTGAGCTAGTTAAGAAGAGTTATTGTTACTTAATGCACTATGGCAGCTCACATTGTGGAGGTTTTCTTTACAGCTGTCCCCCTTCCTTGCTCGAACTCACCTTCAACCCATGCCTATTCCCAGAAAATACAGAATAAGCTATCCCTTCCCTCCCCTTTATTGCTCACACATGGAGCGTTTCACATGAAGCTTGTGGTGCAGACACTGGACAAAAGTTTAAAATACTGACTGCAGCCTCGTACGTCCCTCACCGCCCGGAGGGGGTTATCGGCTGCGCTTATCACAACACAAGCCCTCCCTCTCCAGGCGAGCGTCGCCCCCACCACGTCTAAAGGGGTGAAAATCCCTAAAGCGGTGCTTAGCAAGAGTTAACAAATACAACAAGAAGGATTACCGTGCTGTGAGGGTCAGCTGAAGTTTTCACTCTTGAGCCTCTCGAGGGCCGCTTCCACACGTTTACTATTCCATGTCAGCAGTAATCTGAGCTCCTCTTGAGCCCAGTTGGAAGTCAGGCAGGCCCACCTGGGACGTTGGCGGGGTCTTGAACCAAGCCGGAAGAGGCTGGCGTGAGCTGTGACGCGGGGCTCCCATGCTCGAGGGAGGGCCTCACGGTGGTGGCCGGATGGAGGAGAGCCCCGGGTCCCAGGAGGAGAGCCCCGGGTCCAAGAAGGGGGCCCGGGTGAATCAAGGAAGGGGGCCGAGGCCGCCAGCGGCAGTGTGGCGCTCCCAGAAGTCCAGGGAAGCCTCGCAGGAGAAGTGCTTCCACCACAGAGGGAGTCCCCGGAGAGCAGCCCGGTAAGGTCAGAAGGGCTGGGGGGCTCCATAGGCGCTTAGTTAGTGCCGACCGCGGCAATATTGTGTAAGGCTTGCAGGACTTGTTGCAAAAGAAAGTACAGGCCTAGCAGGGAGCAAGCGCCAGCTCGACATCTTTAACAATGAAATTGAAAGTTAATGAACGCAACGGCTCACAGCCACAGTGGATGCTAGCTTCTGATCACACGCGCGTCCTCATTTCCAGTCCGGCCTTCAGCCTGCACGTGCCCATCTCCTGTCTCCCTTGAGAGCCAAGCCAGTGACAATAGGTCTCGCTGGCGGCAGCGCTTTGCGCTGCATCCCCAGGTGCAAGACCTAAAAAGCAGTGTATTTTGTACTGGAAGTGAATTCTTCCAATAAAAAAACCTATGCTAGACATCATGTGCACACATCTTGCACTAAGGTGCAAAGATGTGTGTGGAGCGATGGTATACTCATTGTGCGCCAGGGCTTGGGAAAGAGTAGGGCTGTGCCAACTCTTTTTAGATTAAGCAATGTTTTTCTCTCTCGCTCTTACGCAATGCGTCAACGTTGATTGCTGATTTGCAATACATTTGAGTAAATATACCCCTGACTGTGGCACACACATCAAAATGTGTCGTTCTATAATGGGCCCCAAATGAAAGGTGCGGCTAAGCTTCTTGAGTAATTCAAAAAATGTCCTGTGGCGTGTACGCTGGCATTAAACAACAACACAACCTTTCTAACTTTCTATGCCCTAGGGCTTTTTCACTCCCTCCTCTCTCTCATTCTCCTTTGTCACAACTTGACGTCAGCATGTTCTTTTCGTTTTCCTCGTTGCCACTTCCTCGTCATATACGTCACTCCTTTCTTGTTCTCTCGTCATGTTACATACCTTTCTCCATATAGTTCTCACTTTGACACAGCTAGAAATATGCGCAGTTCAGGTGGAGTGCACACAGAGAGCGATGTCAGCAAACTCAGACTCTGCAAATAATGTCAAACAGTGGTGCAAAGTTTTTATAAGGAGCCCACCGCATCTACTGTTGTCACATGGTCCAGGTGGCCATTGTCATTTTCCCTGTGTTAGCATGAGCCCATGGCAGACTATCTTCTGCTTTGCACATGCTGCTATACAAACATATTTTGCTTTGTGCCACACTGCAACTTTCACACAAAACATGCTGTTGTTTTTATGTTCTGTTCTTCCCTAGGATTTAGCACTGCAGACAAGGTCGAACAACAATGTCCCTTGTTATTTTGTTCTGGTCAGGCCCTAGCACCTATACAAAACATGCAGATGCAGCTGTTGTTTGGGAACATGTTCTTCAGTCGTATAGGTATTGCCAGGTAGGTAACACACAGTTCGAAAGGGATCGTTCCAGAGAAGGGAGTGTTACAGCACCTGTGATGTAGATCTTCCATCTATAGACTGAGGTACGGGGTCTGCTGCTAAACACCCAGAAGTCATCACATATATAATCATCTTGCTTCTGTAGAAGGGAATGGGGGTTAGGCTCCACTGTGGTATACAATGACAGCACCTTTTATAATTTATGGACTACTTGCTATGCTAACGGTATTTGTGTTAGGCATGTTTCAACTTGTTGTGACATGTATACTGCATACTAGAGCATGTTATTTAAACTTAACATTTTAAACTTTTCTTGTATCTCTGTCAAATCTTATTGTGGACTTGTACGATAGTGAGAGCGAAAGGGTGTGTCCTGCAACCGCAATTCCTGATAGGGCAAAGACTGCTGTGTTCTGAGTTGTCTAATCACTTGTTCCTCTGTGAGTGAGTAGGAGGACAAGTGAGACACTATAGCTAGTCGGTCCCCGGCCTCATGGGTATTCAGGTGGTAGGATGGCCCAGTTCCTGCCCACTCAGGTTCCATGATCACAAGCATAGTTCTGTGACTCTGCAGAATCCCTGCAACACACGTGAATGCCGGAGTTGCTGAATACCAAAGCTACCTGTTCTTGATTTCATAGCATGTCTCTCTCTTCCGCCATTTTTCGCTTCCAGCTTTGGTCAAACCCTTGCAGGTTCTGTTTCATCATTGCTTTCTCCCGTAGTCACGGTCTTCCGATTTTTCCCTTCCTCCATCTTTCTCTCTTTCCAGTCTTTCTCTCTGGTGATCAGGGTCAATGTTTAATGTTGTAAAATAGGTCCTAGCCCCCTAAAATAGGATTAATTGGACCACCCTCCATATAGGCCTCCAAGGACTCATGATGAGAAAGGCAAAAAAAGATCTGGCCCCTGTAGTGGCCAAAGGTTGATTTCCCACAAGTAGTGCCTAAAGCAAACTATGAAATCAGATACCTATTTTTTTTCTATTTTCATTATTTTGGACTTAAAATTAACTTTCCCCCCTTAGTTTGGCATCCCACTTAATGTCCTAGGCTCAAATAAGAACTGCCTTTACCACTGGATGTGATGGCTGCCATATGACCAATCAGACGCATGAACTAACATTTTCCGCTTCTTACACTGATCCCTGTCCTGCTGGTTCAACCTCATATCCATTCTGCTTGACAGGGTCCAGGCCTACTCAATAATGCCGCATGCCTGCAAAGTTGTACAACAAGTCTCTGCCACAGGTTGCCGCTCCCCCAGTTGCTGTCCCTGCAGGTAAGAGCGGTGGGTCCGGATAAGGAGGGATTTCGAGGGACGATGGCAAGGGAAAATTACATAAATTATTAATTTCCCCTCTGCACCGTGTTCGAAATCTCCTCTTACCCGGCCCACCACTCGTACCTGCACGGAACCCGGCTGCACTTGTTGTTAACCCTGCACGACAATAGGGGCACATACTGCAGCAACCTGGCAGCCCAGATTTTGAAAATGACCAAAATAGCCTCAGAGCACGTTGCAGAGGGCTCTATGGCAATTAAAAGTCAGCCTCAGCTTTCGGCTAGGGCCTTTAACAAGGGAGTGGGAATTTAATAAGGGAGCGGGCCTTTAATGGCTGGTAGACCCTGCTATGGTGGGCTCTAAGGCTATTAGAACATGCCAACCCTAGAGGGCAGAATTTTCTAATTTGTAAAACAAAGGCCTCACAGAGCCCGGGGTTGAAATTCCCTCAGGCTCCGTGAGGCCTTTGTTCACAGCTGTTGCTGTGAACAGACATTGGAACGTTGATGCTCTGGGATTTTACCAGCCATTAGAAGCCCAGAGCACACCATTGTTTTCAATGGAGAACTCAACATTCCAATGTTCTAATATAGCCTTATAGCCCGCCGTAGAGGGCTATACTGGCTATTAAAGGCCCTCTCCAGCGTTAAAGGCCCCGAGCCGAAGGCGGGGGCCTTTAACAAGGGAGATGGACTTTAATAGCGGTATAGCCCATCTACGAAGGGCTATAAGGCTATTAGAACATTCTGCCACTAGAGGACAGAATGACCTAACAAAAAAAACAAAGCCTCCTGGGAGCGTGAGGGGATTGGAATCCCCTCAGGCTCCCTGAAGCCTTTGTTCAGCCAGAGCTGTGAACAAAGAAACATTGGAATGTTGGAGCTCCAGGCTTCTAACAGCCATTATAAGCCCAGAGCACTCCATTGTTTTCAATGGAGATCGCAACATTCCAATGTTCTAATAATAGATGGTCAACAGGGATGTCTGTAGAGCTTATACCGAGTCCAAGCATATGAAAACCAGCACGATTGGGATAGATTATGTTGAGTGAGGTAAGGGCAAATTCCTACTCTTTTCTCGAGGCATGCGACAATCAGGGAATCTGCCCATTTCTCACCAGGTACGTCATCAATTCCTGTAAAATTAGCTACTGCATGCAAAGGAGTCTGCCGGTTGGATGAGATGCAGATTAATTACTCCCAAACTGGATGTTCTCTTTTAGTAACAGGCGTCAGGCAGAATGGACATGGCTGATGGACATCACTTTTGCCACTGCTTTGACTGCTTGGCCTAACCCCACCCATTTCGGATACTTGAGGGAAGCGTGCAGCACAACTAAGTTGTACTTAGGTAGATAAAGGAAAGGTTGAAATAGACTGTGCATCGACATTTCCATATAGATTGAAGGATCAGCCTGGACAGAGATCTACTAACTTTCCTGAAAGGCCTAAAGACGTCTCTTCACACAGTAAATACTTGTGGTCACAGTATCAGAGACATGAAGAATGTGCCTTTGCATTCTGACCTTGACCAATACCAAAACAAAACATGCGCTTCAGCGGGACGTCTCATGGGATGGCATTTCAGTCTGCACTTGTGATCAAAAGATGTCTATTGAGAAGTAGAGCTTGACCCTTAGGAGCAAATCTCTTCTGAGGCCTCCTAATATCCTCTGGGAGGAGTGGGTGGAGCGCACATAAGCCATAACTGGGCAAATAACAAGTCGGTCGGCTGCATCATAGCATCTGGGGCTGGGCCTCCACTGATCACATGTATCGTTGCACGTGACAATTAAATTGGGGCACACAAAGATTTTTTTTATTGCCAACTTAGCAAATGTCAATGAAATTCGTTACAGACCTCTAAAAAGTTGCGAGATTTGCATAACAAGGATGACCTTTGAAACTAGTTATTGTACTAAAAGTAATCTTGCAGAGAAAAATGCAACAAAGATTTGGAATAAAAAAACATCGCAATAGGAAAAGTTCAGAGAAAAAGTCTGACTATAATTACTATCTTGACTGGGATTGTTTAGAATGAAAAGTATTCCCCATTACTTTGAAAATGATCTTGCAAAACAGCTAAGAAACTTTATCCAGGAGTTCCTGGAAGAGTAATTCTACTGAACTTTTTTTTTACAAAATGTAACTGTTCAGCAATAAAAGCTGGTCCCCTTTAGCTACCTCTCAAACCCTGAGTCTTAAAAAGTTTCTTCAAACTCAAGGACTGGGGGCTGTACTGCCTGGATAAACAGATCACCTACCCGTTGATGGCCGTCAGAGTTTCAACCAACCAGCAGCTCGTTTTTATCTTTATTTCTAAGTATTTGCTGGAATTTAAACAGGTCAAGTTCAGAACTAGCTGGAATAGACCAGTGATGTTTTCTCCAAGTTAGGTATGTTTCTGGGTACCACTGACGAGGGGTGACCTTTCTGCTGAGTCAGGGCATTCTGTGATGCTACTAGACAGGACAAGTGGCAGAGGGCCAGTTCTGTTTAACCCTCTCATGACCAATGCACAGTTTCCAGCCCACAGGTTTATGTGTGACTGTGCTATTTACTCTGACCTCAGTAAATAACCAGCTGACCCAGCCGCCGGTTAAGGTTGACAGTGGTGCACCTGCCTGATTCCAGCCCCACAGGCCAGGGTGTTGGGTAGTTTATTTTACGTTGGGTGTGGTGCACCCGTGCAATTTCCTTGCAGCGATGTGACATAGATCTTTTACAAGTAGTCCCTCCCTCAAGGCTGTGTCGATTTAACGTTCAGCAGGATTTATTTCTCTCTGCATTCCTAATGCAGCATCATAAATATGTTTACATTGCTGTCCTCTCACAAACACAAAGCGCCTAGTGAGAGACACGAAAGCAGGCCAGGTGGCTCTTAGGATCAATGTACCTGTTGCTTAGGTATCCCTGAAATCCAAAAGGCACATGTTTGGTCCCAGGCAGGAACTACTCAACCTTTCATCCTTCTACTGTTATTATTTCCTAGTGCTCAACAACACGCATTGGCTATCCTGGTAGGATTTAAGTGGCATATGCCTAAACATATATTATTATATAAATATATCCCCATACTATAATGAGGTCTCATTCAGCTCTAGCATAAGCCTTCCAGTAGGGGTGACAGAGACAAACCGGTCCAGACGTTTCTAGAATTACTGAGACTAACTTACCACAACCACACCCTTAGGGTCATAAGGTTATGTTCTGTGAATAACAAAAAAACAAAATGAGGGCAAACCATTCTCAAACTCTTAAGAGAAATATCCAGGCTGCACAGAAGGCAACAAATAGCTGCACCCTGCAAACACAAAAGGAAACCTTTGCAAAGAATACAACATTGTCAACTGTAATGCAGCCATTGACCGCCTGAAAAGCAGAACACCATTGTCAGTTTAGCTTTGTATAGAATAATGTACCCCCATCAAGTACATCCAAAGCATATCACGAGTACTTATACAGTAGGTAATCCGGGGTTCTTTTTGTTCTAAACTCCTCTCAACATATATTATCTTTATGTTCTAGAGATCGGGTATTTTGCTCAATAGAGGGATATGTGTGTGAATGTCTGAGAAAACTGGCTGGGTTGCCATACTACTTATTAAGAAAAACATTACCTTACAGAGGAAATAATGAGGCACCTTACTTATCTACTAATTTAGTAGCTACTTAAATGATTGGGAGTGTTTGCATTTTGTTTCATACAAATCGATGCAAACTATCTGTGGTTTGTTGTCCTGTTCTTATATCGAGGCTTCTATTCTTTTGTTGGTTTCCCATTGCATTCTTCCTAAAAGATGAGATTTTCAAACAACCTGTTTCAGCTAAATATGACAATGGGGTCAATATAGGCAAGCCAGAAATTATGAGGCAAAGTATGTCAAATTATGCAGGTGGGTTGGGTAGATTATAGGGCAAATTAAACCGAAGGTTAGCTTATGGACGAATTATTAATATTTGTTTCATCCATATCTAGCTATTTCGACACACATTATTAAACAAGCATTTACAATGCAATGGTCTCGGCATCATTAAAGGAAGAGCTATTGGCATTGCTCATGACATTTCTTTTTTTTTCTTTAAATCATAAACAAATGACATTGTCATTTACATTGCCAATACACAGCGCTCTGCACTCAACAGCACACAGCGCTCTGCACTCAACAGCACACAGCGCTCTGCACTTAACAGCACACACCGCTCTGCACCTGCACTTACTGCTCTGCACACTCACTCTGCATTCTGCGCTCACTCCTCTGCGCTCGCAACTCTGCATTCTGCGCTCACTCCTCTGCGCTCGCAACTCTGCATTCTGCGCTCACAACTCTGCGCTCGCAACTCTGCATTCTGCGCTCACAACTCTGCGCTCGCAACTCTGCACTCTGCGCTCACAACTCTGCGCTCGCAACTCTGCACTCTGCGCTCACAACTCTGCGCTCACAACTCTGCGCTCACAACTCTGCGCTCACTACTCTGCACTCTCTGCACTCACTACTCTGCACTCACTACTCTGCACTCTGCACTCACTACTCTGCACTCTGCACTCACTACTCTGCACTCTGCACTCACTACTCTGCACTCACTACTCTGCACTCACTACTCTGCACTCACTACTCTGCACTCACTACTCTGCACTCACTATTTTGCACTCTGCACTCACTACTCTGCACTCACTACTCTGCACTCACTACTCTGCACTCTGCACTCACTACTCTGCACTCTGCACTCACTACTCTGCACTCTGCACTCACTACTCTGCACTCACTACTCTGCACTCACTACTCTGCACTCACTACTCTGCACTCTGCACTCACTACTTTGCACTCTGCATTCACTACTTTGCACTCTGCACTCACTACTTTGCACTCTGCACTCACTACTTTGCACTCTGCACTCACTACTCTGCACTCACTACTCTGCACTCACTACTCTGCACTCACTACTCTGCACTCACTACTCTGCACTCACTACTCTGCACTCACTACTCTGCACTCACTACTCTGCACTCACTACTCTGCACTCTGCACTCACTACTCTGCACTCTGCACTCACTACTCTGCACTCTGCACTCACTACCCTGCACTCTCTGCACTCACTACTCTGCACTCACTACTCTGCACTCTCTGCACTCACTACTCTGCACTCACTACTCTGCACTCACTACTCTGCACTCACTACTCTGCACTCACTACTCTGCACTCTCTGCACTCACTACTCTGCACTCACTACTCTGCACTCTCTGCACTCACTACTCTGCACTCACTACTCTGCACTCTCTGCACTCACTACTCTGCACTCACTACTCTGCACTCTGCACTCACTACTCTGCACTCTGCACTCACTACTCTGCACTCTGCACTCACTACTCTGCACTCTGCACTCACTACTCTGCACTCACTACTCTGCACTCACTACTCTGCACTCTGCACTCACTACTCTGCACTCACTACTCTGCACTCACTACTCTGCACTCACTACTCTGCACTCTGCACTCACTACTCTGCATCCACTACTCTGCACTCACTACTCTGCACTCACTACTTTGCACTCACTACTCTGCACTCACTACTCTGCACTCACTACTCTGCACTCACTACTTTGCACTCTGCACTCACTACTTTGCACTCTGCACTCACTACTCTGCACTCTGCACTCACTACTCTGCACTCACTACTCTACACTCACTACTCTGCACTCACTACTCTGCACTCACTACTCTGCACTCTGCACTCACTACTCTGCACTCTGCACTCACTACTCTGCACTCTGCACTCACTACTCTGCATCCATTTCTGTAGATAAACATCCATTTCCCTACTAGTAATACTCCAAAAGCAAGCCACCCTCAGAAACCCTTTGTTCTTGTTTTTCCTGTGGGCCCAAATTTGCACTCTGCACTCACTACTTTGCACTCTGCACTCACTACTCTGCACTCACTACTCTGCACTCACTACTCTGGACTCACTACTCTGGACTCACTACTCTGGACTCACTACTCTGGACTCACTACTCTGCACTCACTACTCTGCACTCTGCACTCACTACTCTGCACTCTGCACTCACTACTCTGCACTCTGCACTCACTACTCTGCACTCACTACTCTGCACCCACTACTCTGCACTCTGCACTCACTACTCTGCACTCTGCACTCACTACTCTGCACTCACTACTCTACACTCACTACTCTGCACTCTGCACTCACTACTCTGCACTCACTACTCTGCACCCACTACTCTGCACTCTGCACTCACTACTCTGCACTCTGCACTCACTACTCTGCACTCTGCACTCACTACTCTGCATCCATTTCTGTAGATAAACATCCATTTCCCTACTAGTAATACTCCAAAAGCAAGCCACCCTCAGAAACCCTTTGTTCTTGTTTTTCCTGTGGGCCCAAATTTGCACTCTGCACTCACTACTTTGCACTCTGCACTCACTACTCTGCACTCTGCACTCACTACTCTGCACTCACTACTCTGCACTCACTACTCTGCACTCACTACTCTGCACTCACTACTCTGCACTCACTACTCTGCACCCACTACTCTGCACCCACTACTCTGCACTCTGCACCCACTACTCTGCACTCACTACTCTGCACTCACTACTCTGCACTCACTACTTTGCACTCTGCACTCTCTGCACTCACTACTCTGCACTCACTACTCTGCACTCACTACTCTGCACTCACTACTCTGCACTCTGCACTCACTACTCTGCACTCTGCACTCACTACTCTGCACTCACTACTCTGCACTCACTACTCTGCACTCACTACTCTGCACTCACTACTCTGCACTCACTACTCTGCACTCACTACTCTGCACTCACTACTTTGCACTCTGCACTCACTACTTTGCACTCTGCACTCACTACTCTGCACTCTGCACTCACTACTCTGCACTCACTACTCTGCACTCACTACTTTGCACTCTGCACTCACTACTCTGCACTCTGCACTCACTACTCTGCACTCACTACTCTACACTCACTACTCTGCACTCACTACTCTGCACTCACTACTCTGCACTCTGCACTCACTACTCTGCACTCTGCACTCACTACTCTGCACTCTGCACTCACTACTCTGCATCCATTTCTGTAGATAAACATCCATTTCCCTACTAGTAATACTCCAAAAGCAAGCCACCCTCAGAAACCCTTTGTTCTTGTTTTTCCTGTGGGCCCAAATTTGCACTCTGCACTCACTACTTTGCACTCTGCACTCACTACTCTGCACTCTGCACTCACTACTCTGCACTCACTACTCTGGACTCACTACTCTGGACTCACTACTCTGGACTCACTACTCTGGACTCACTACTCTGCACTCACTACTCTGCACTCACTACTCTGCACTCTGCACTCACTACTCTGCACTCACTACTCTGCACCCACTACTCTGCACTCTGCACTCACTACTCTGCACTCTGCACTCACTACTCTGCACTCACTACTCTACACTCACTACTCTGCACTCTGCACTCACTACTCTGCACTCACTACTCTGCACCCACTACTCTGCACTCTGCACTCACTACTCTGCACTCTGCACTCACTACTCTGCACTCTGCACTCACTACTCTGCATCCATTTCTGTAGATAAACATCCATTTCCCTACTAGTAATACTCCAAAAGCAAGCCACCCTCAGAAACCCTTTGTTCTTGTTTTTCCTGTGGGCCCAAATTTGCACTCTGCACTCACTACTTTGCACTCTGCACTCACTACTCTGCACTCTGCACTCACTACTCTGCACTCACTACTCTGCACTCACTACTCTGCACTCACTACTCTGCACTCACTACTCTGCACTCACTACTCTGCACCCACTACTCTGCACCCACTACTCTGCACTCTGCACCCACTACTCTGCACTCACTACTCTGCACTCACTACTCTGCACTCACTACTTTGCACTCTGCACTCTCTGCACTCACTACTCTGCACTCACTACTCTGCACTCACTACTCTGCACTCACTACTCTGCACTCACTACTCTGCACTCTGCACTCACTACTCTGCACTCTGCACTCACTACTCTGCACTCACTACTCTGCACTCACTACTCTGCACTCACTACTCTGCACTCACTACTCTGCACTCACTACTCTGCACTCACTACTCTGCACTCACTACTTTGCACTCTGCACTCACTACTTTGCACTCTGCACTCACTACTCTGCACTCTGCACTCACTACTCTGCACTCACTACTCTGCACTCACTACTCTGCACTCTGCACTCACTACTCTGCACTCTGCACTCACTACTCTGCACTCTGCACTCACTACTCTGCACTCTGCACTCACTACTCTGCACTCACTACTCTGCACTCTGCACTCACTACTCTGCACTCTGCACTCACTACTCTGCACTCACTACTCTGCACTCTGCACTCACTACTCTGCACTCACTACTCTGCACTCACTACTCTGCACTCACTACTCTGCACTCACTACTCTGCACTCACTACTCTGCACTCACTACTCTGCACTCACTACTCTGCACTCACTACTCTGCACTCTGCACTCACTACTCTGCACTCTGCACTCACTACTCTGCACTCTGCACTCACTACTCTGCACTCTGCACTCACTACTCTGCATCCATTTCTGTAGATAAACATCCATTTCCCTACTAGTAATACTCCAAAAGCAAGCCACCCTCAGAAACCCTTTGTTCTTGTTTTTCCTGTGGGCCCAAATTTCACTCTGCACTCACTACTCTGCACTCTGCACTCACTACTCTGCACTCTGCACTCACTACTCTGCACTCACTACTCTGCACTCACTACTCTGCACTCACTACTCTGCACTCACTACTCTGCACTCTGCACTCACTACTCTGCACTCTGCACTCACTACTCTGCACTCACTACTCTGCACTCACTACTCTGCACTCTGCACTCACTACTCTGCACTCTGCACTCACTACTCTGCACTCTGCACTCACTACTCTGCACTCTGCACTCACTACTCTGCACTCACTACTCTGCACTCTGCACTCACTACTCTGCACTCTGCACTCACTACTCTGCACTCACTACTCTGCACTCTGCACTCACTACTCTGCACTCACTACTCTGCACTCACTACTCTGCACTCTGCACTCACTACTCTGCACCCTGCACTCACTACTCTGCACCCTGCACTCTCTACTCTGCACTCACTACTCTGCACTCACTACTCTGCACTCACTACTCTGCACTCTGCACTCACTACTCTGCACTCACTACTCTGCACTCTGCACTCACTACTCTGCACTCACTACTCTGCACTCTGCACTCACTACTCTGCACTCTGCACTCTGCACTCACTACTCTGCACTCTGCACTCACTACTCTGCACTCACTACTCTGCACTCTGCACTCACTACTCTGCACTCACTACTCTGCACTCTGCACTCACTACTCTGCACCCTGCACTCACTACTCTGCACCCTGCACTCTCTACTCTGCACTCTGCACTCTCTACTCTGTACTCTGCACTCACTACTCTGCACTCACTACTCTGCACTCACTACTCTGCACTCACTACTCTGCACTCACTACTTTGCACTCTGCACTCACTACTTTGCACTCTGCACTCACTACTCTGCACTCTGCACTCACTACTCTGCACTCACTACTCTGCACTCACTACTCTGCACTCACTACTCTGCACTCACTACTCTGCACTCACTACTCTGCACTCACTACTCTGCACTCTGCACTCACTACTCTGCACTCTGCACTCACTACTCTGCACTCTGCACTCACTACTCTGCATCCATTTCTGTAGATAAACATCCATTTCCCTACTAGTAATACTCCAAAAGCAAGCCACCCTCAGAAACCCTTTGTTCTTGTTTTTCCTGTGGGCCCAAATTTCACTCTGCACTCACTACTCTGCACTCTGCACTCACTACTCTGCACTCTGCACTCACTACTCTGCACTCACTACTCTGCACTCACTACTCTGCACTCACTACTCTGCACTCACTACTCTGCACTCTGCACTCACTACTCTGCACTCTGCACTCACTACTCTGCACTCACTACTCTGCACTCACTACTCTGCACTCTGCACTCACTACTCTGCACTCACTACTCTGCACTCTGCACTCACTACTCTGCACTCACTACTCTGCACTCTGCACTCACTACTCTGCACTCTGCACTCACTACTCTGCACTCTGCACTCACTACTCTGCACTCTGCACTCTGCACTCACTACTCTGCACTCACTACTCTGCACTCTGCACTCACTACTCTGCACTCTGCACTCACTACTCTGCACTCACTACTCTGCACTCTGCACTCACTACTCTGCACTCACTACTCTGCACTCACTACTCTGCACTCTGCACTCACTACTCTGCACCCTGCACTCACTACTCTGCACCCTGCACTCTCTACTCTGCACTCACTACTCTGCACTCACTACTCTGCACTCACTACTCTGCACTCACTACTCTGCACTCTGCACTCACTACTCTGCACTCACTACTCTGCACTCTGCACTCACTACTCTGCACTCACTACTCTGCACTCTGCACTCACTACTCTGCACTCTGCACTCACTACTCTGCACTCTGCACTCACTACTCTGCACTCACTACTCTGCACTCTGCACTCACTACTCTGCACTCACTACTCTGCACTCTGCACTCACTACTCTGCACCCTGCACTCACTACTCTGCACCCTGCACTCTCTACTCTGCACTCACTACTCTGCACTCACTACTCTGCACTCACTACTCTGCACTCACTACTAGGCACTCACTACTAGGCACTCACTACTAGGCACTCACTATTCTGCACTCTGCACTCACTACTCTGCACTCACTACTCTGCACTCACTACTCTGCACTCACTACTCTGCACTCTGCACTCACTACTCTGCACTCACTACTCTGCACTCACTACTCTGCACTCACTACTCTGCACTCACTACTCTGCACTCACTACTCTGCACTCACTACCTACTCTGCACTTACTACTCTGCACTCACTAATCTGCACTCTGCACTCACTACTCTGCACTCTGCACTCACTACTCTGCACTCTGCACTCACTACTCTGCACTCTGCACTCACTACTCTGCACTCTGCACCCTGCACTCACTACTCTGCACTCTGCACTCACTACTCTGCACTCACTACTCTGCACTAACTACTCTGCACTCACTACTCTGCACTCACTACTCTGCACTCACTACTCTGCACTCACTACTCTGCACTCACTACTAGGCACTCACTACTAGGCACTCACTACTAGGCACTCACTACTAGGCACTCACTACTAGGCACTCACTACTAGGCACTCACTATTCTGCACTCACTATTCTGCCCTCTGCACTCACTACTCTGCACTCACTACTCTGCACTCACTACTCTGCACTCTGCACTCACTACTCTGCACTCACTACTCTGCACTCACTACTCTGCACTCTGCACTCGCTACTCTGCACTCTGCACTCGCTACTCTGCACTCTGCACTCACTACTCTGCACTCTGCACTCACTACTCTGCACTCTGCACTCACTACTCTGCACTCACTACTCTGCACTCTGCACTCACTACTCTCCACTCTGCACTCACTACTCTGCACTCACTACTCTGCACTCACTACTCTGCACTCACTACTCTGCACTCACTACTCTGCACTCTGCACTCACTACTCTGCACTCTGCACTCACTACTCTGCACTCACTACTCTGCACTCACTACTCTGCACTCACTACTCTGCACTCACTACTCTGCACTCACTACTCTGCACTCACTACCCTGCACTCACTACCCTGCACTCACTACCCTGCACTCACTACCCTGCACTCACTACTCTACACACTCACTACTCTACACACTCACTACTCTACACACTCACTACTCTGCACACTCACTACTCTGCACACTCACTACTCTGCACACTCACTACTCTGCACACTCACTACTCTGCACGCTCACTACTCTGCACGCTCACTACTCTGCACACTCACTACTCTGCACTCTGCACACTCACTCTGCACACTCACTCTGCACTCACTACTTCGCACTCTGCGCACTCTGCACTCACACTCACCTTCTGCCTCACAGAGGGATGAAGTGAGCGCCGTTCTACTGGGCAGACCTGGGGTCGGGCGGGAGGGTCACCAGGGGCGCGCACGGCTTATAGAGCTATACCGATCAACACAATATTCTCCGGAGTGCCATCCATCTACCGCAGTAGCAGAAATTAGTTTGAAAGCATTGTTGAAGAATGCCAAAAAGCGCCTCATTTAGAAGCGATGAACAGAATTCAATTTTTAGAGCTCCCATGATGTGAAAACAATTTACAATGTACTGTGAACAAACTATTTACGAAGATAAAATATTAGTGAGATAGGTAGTAATCCTTATGCATATTGCCAGATAAGCAGGTGCACCAATGGTCCTCTACACTGGAAAGTCATTTTGAGGATGTAAACACTTCTCAGAAGACAATCTCCTTGACTACAGCGGACCTGCAACAGTGTGCAAAATGTCATGACATTTTGTGTTTACGTACTCTGCTGTATAGATATTTATTGCCCTAATTTTTTTTTCAGTATTAGAGGATATCTTTGAAAATACAAGCCTATTATGAAAGTGGATAGAAATGATTATGATCATCGTGGCTAACACAAAGGTGCAGTGAGGAAAGTGAGTGGCAGATATCGCCACCTCATGGTAACTGAGTATAGTGGGTCCAGTGGTAGCTTGCACAGCCACGTTCTTTCACTCCGTGTCCAGACTTTGACACTGGAATGGGGTTCAAGTCCCAGCGTCGGCTCTCCCAGAGATTACAAAAAAACATGCTGATCGAAAGAAATAAAATTAAACAATACCAATTGGCGTGACGAGGATAAATCCATGTGCAGTGCACTGCCCCCTTGCCTTGTAGACACCGCAGCCCAAGAAAACATGATTGACGGAGCAAAACGGTGGTCTAATTGTCCATAGCCAAACTATATAACAAGCTGAGGATCAACGGGCATGAAAACAGCGTGGTGGGCGCGCACGTGACGCAGCGTGGGCGTGCACATCAGCTGAAGGATCGCCGGAGAAGACACGAGTCTGCCTGCTGCCATGACTGACCAACTGCAGAGGGAAAGAGCCCGGTGAGTGTGGGTAGAGGGGGGGGCGGCAGAGAGGGAGTGGGCAGAGAGGGATGGGGTGTGTGTGTGCGTGCGTGTGTGCGTGTGTCTGTTTCTGTGTGTGTCTGTGTGTGCACGGCCATGCCTGCCTGTGTGTGTGCGCGTTCACGGACCCTGGTCGGCGTGTTCACAGCTCAAGGTCCCTTCAGAGCGAACTCCATAACAATAGGTCTCGATGCCGAGACCTAAAAAGAGCTCTCATGTGGTCCTGCCCGCTCCTGACTATATTCTGGAAAGAGGTCCTAAGTCACATCAGACGAGTTCTTGGATTCCCCCTGCCTAAATCTATAAACACGATCCTGCTGGGCATCAAACCGGTCACTTTAAAAGCTGTCACGTGGAAGGATTGGACTCTCGCAATGCACATGCTTGGGGCAGCCAAGCAACTCGTTGTGAATTTTTGGAAGAAATCGGAGACACCCCCTATCGCCGCTTGGTATGTGCGCCTATGGCATGTCATCACCATGGAGCTTTTTACAGCGCGAATGCAAGCCCGTGACATTTGCTACACCGCAGTTTGGCAACCCTAAGTCAGGTATCTCTGTAAGGCGGAACATGTTCGCTATCTGCCGACCAAGCTTAGAGCGCTGCACCTCTTCGAGGATGCTGTCCTTTCTCCTGACCTTGACAGGTTGCTCCCACAACTGACTTAGCTCAGTGCGTAGCCTCCCTCTATATGACTCTTAATGTCCCGCAGCG
Source organism: Lissotriton vulgaris (assembly GCF_964263255.1). NCBI lineage: Eukaryota > Metazoa > Chordata > Amphibia > Caudata > Salamandridae > Lissotriton > Lissotriton vulgaris. The sequence goes on from NC_141700.1 coordinate 76,145,018, forward strand.
GCTTGGCTAGCTGGCCACGCATCCCTCTTTTCGCCACCCCCCCCCCCCCCCCCCCCCCCTGCTCGCCCACAGAATGTCTTTCTTTGCCACAGTCTCCTGCTTCCTTCCTTTCTTCTTCTTCTTTTCTCGTTTTCTTCTCTCTTGGGCCATGTGCCCCTGTCACAGTGTTAATAGTTATTGAAGGGCCTTCTGAAGCATCACAACAAGTCAGTCTTTCTTTTCAAGATTTGCCACGCGGCCGGCCCGTTACGGGTTGTAGGCAACATGCTGTGTTTAACATCCTGCACCATTGTCATTCTTTTATCATATAATGCGCTGCCGGCCATGAATAGGGTTGCGGGCTTCACGCTGTGTATTTCAGGTTCGGTGTTTTATTTTTGTCTTATAAAATAAACAGATTTGAAGTAAAAAAAAAAGAGATCTCATTAGTTTGGAAAATACCAAATTTGCATAACAAAATATAAACAATCAGCGTAATCCACCCAATATGTTGTTTGTGAGGAATGAATGATATTTTTCTTTTAGAGTACATTGGCATGACTTTACTATCAGTGTCTTCGCAATATTTAGGAGTACAAAACAAATCCAATGTTGTTCTCAGCTAAAAAAACAAGTCTCCAAGTTAGGGTGACCAAGCGTCCCGGATTTGCCAGGACAATCCCGGTTTTCGTAGAACTATCCTGGCGTCCTATCTAGTGTTCCCTCTAGTTTATTTCCTCTGTGTGTGGCAATGAAAGGCTTCTGTGTACTGTAGCAAGGCTGTGTGCGCTGAAGACTAGAAAAAATTCACTATGCAAGTAAGTATGAGCTTCTAAATTTAGTTGTGTTCACTCCGATAAAGGTTTATTTGAAAATGAATGCAAAATGGTTCATTTTGATTCAATTGATCAACATGGGAAAGTCACTTTTAAGGCAACTGATTTGATGTTATTGCATAGCAAACCATAATGGTTATATCAACACCTTGTATTTGCATTCACTTACGGAAATTTGAAAACATACTCTCTCAGGCTGCCACAAACCAGCTATAAACAAACACAATACACATCTGACTCCCTGATATAATAGGTGTAGGAAGGTAGGATCCTTCTGCATGGTTACCCTCACTTTTTTGGCAGGTGTTGTTATGGTTTCTGACTAGTCTGGCTGGGCTCCTGCTAATCAGTACCCCAGTCTCTGTGCTTTCTCCCTTAAATTGGCTTTGGTGAGTATCTTGGTACATTCCTAATTGGCTGCAGGGGTACCCTAGTACGTCCCTAGTATATGGTACTAAAGTATTTAGGGCCTAGGTACACCAGGGGTCCCCCAGGGCTGCAGCATGTGTTGTGCCACCCATAAGGGATCCTCCAAACTCTGACTAAAGGTCTGCCATTGCAGCCTGTGTGAGTTGGTGCATGCACCTCTCACAAAAGATGTAAATCTCCTTATATCTAACATCATTGCACTTGAAACCTATAAGTCACCCGTCTAGCAGGCCTTTCAGTCCCAAAGGCAGGGTGCTCGGTTCCGAGTGTGACGGGGGCCCTGGATGAGCAGACCACCCATACAAACCATGGAGTTCATTCTCCAGGCTTTGTAAGTGAATCAGCCATTACAATATAGAGAGGCCATGCATCAGTACGCAATGACAATCTCTAAACTGTCTGGAACAAACCTGGGCGTGTTTGGTATCAAACATATTGGAATCATACCTCAACACCGTATCCGGTGTTGGAGGTATGATTGCATCGGTAAACAGTCATAATATCTATTCCAAAATATAGAATGGACATAATATCGAAGTAAAAATATAGAATGGACAAAATATCGAATGGACACAATATAGTGGTTAAAAATATCGAATTTAAGGTAAGTAATATCGATTTTCAAAATATAGAAGTCAAAATATCGAAATATACAATATAGGCATTAAATATATCGATTTTTTAATAATATAAATTTTTTTAAAGTGTTTTGTATGTTAGTATATGTGTGAAAAGTATATATTAATTTTTGTAATGTATGTTTAATGTATTTTAAGTAATGAATTTTATGTTATTTAATTTTTTCGTAATTTAATTCTGTAGCGGGTTGTGGGTTTATAGGGGAATAGGGCGGGAAGTAATTTAATTGTAATTAATTAAATATTTTTATTTATTTATTGGTATTCATTTTGAATGTATTGGTATTTTGTAATTGGTAATTAATTTTTATTAATTGCCAATTAATTTGTATTAATTGATTAATTGTTAATTATGTTAATTTTCTAAATTTATTTTCTGTAGCGAGTTGTGGGTTTATAGGGGAATAGGGTGGGAAGTAATTTAATTGTAATAAAGTAAATATTTTTTTTCATTTATTCGTATTGATTTTAAATGTATTGTTAATTAATTTTTAATTGGTAATTAATTTCTATTAATTGGTAATTATTTTGTATTAATTAAATATTTGATAATTATGATAATTGTATTAATGTATTTCCTGTAGTGGGATGTGGGTTTATTGGGGAATAGGGTGGGAAGTAATGTAATTGTAATTAATTACATATTAAAAATACTTTTTGTGTATTGATAATTAATTTACTGTTAATTTTTAATTGGTATTAATTTTTATTATTAATTAGTTTTTGTTATTTAAAATTAATTCGTTGTTGAATAATTATGAATAGGTTATTTAATTTTTAATAACTAATATGTAGTTGTATTTCTAATTAATTATTACATAATATTAAATTAGTTATTAATTTAAATTAATGTTTTATTGGTATTGATATTTAATTTATTTTTAATAATATATTAAATCATTACTTTCCCTACTGTTAAACTCACTGGAGTGGGAATAGTAATTTTCACCCACCCGCTATCCAACGCTTTACCTACTGTTGCACTCTCTGGAGTGGGAATAGTATTTTTTACCCCTACGCTATCCAACGCTTTCCCTACTGTTGCACTCTCTGGAGTGGGAATAGTATTTTTTACCCCTACGCTATCCAAAGCTTTCCCTACTGTTGCACTATCTGGAGTGGGAATAGTAATTTTTACCCCTACGCTATCCAATGCTTTCCCTACTGTTGTACTCTCTGGAGTGGAAATAGTAATTTATACCCTTCCAATATCCAACGCTTTCCCAAATGTTGCACTCTCTGGAGTGGGAATAGTAATTCTTACCCCTACGCTATCCAACGCTTTCCCTACTGTTGCACGCTCTGGAGTTGGAATAGTAATTTTTACCCTCCCGCTATCCAACGCTTTCCCTACTGTTGCACTCTCTGGAGTGGGAATAGTAATTTTTACCCTTATGCTATCCAACGCTTTCCCTACTGTTGCACTCTCTGGAGTGGGAATAGTAATTTTTACCCCTATGCTATCCAACGCCTTCCCTACTGTTGCACTCTCTGGAGTGGGAATAGTATTTTTTACCCCTACGCTATCCAACGCTTTCCCTACTGTTGCACTCACTGGAGTGGGAATAGTATTTTTTATCCTCCTGCTATCCAACGCTTTCCCTACTGTTGCACTCTCTGGAGTGGGAATAGTAATTTTTACCCTCACGCTATCCAACGCTTTCCATACTGTTGCACTCACTGGAGTGGGAATAGTATTTTTTACCCCTACACTATCCAACGCTTTCCCTACTGTTGCACTCACTGGAGTGGTAATATTAAATGTTACCCTCCTGCTATCCTACGGTAAAATATTGTACATTTTTTATTAATAACTTAAATTAATTATATCTTAATTTTAAGGTTATTTGAGTATTTTAAGTATGTTTTAGTTAATTATATTTATTATTTCATTAATTTTAAATTACTTTTAAGACATTTAAAAAAATTCGATATTTTGACTGACTATATTTTTTACAGACTATATTTTGGATTCGATATTTTTGTACTTACCTGTTTGTAGATAGGAATTCGATATTTTGGCATTCTATATTTTGGTGACTATATTTTGGTAAGTCTATATTTTGTCATTCTATATTATGTCAGTGATCCGATTGCATCCATGGTAGGGCCCCTACGGGAAGCCCCCCGTGCTCCCAGGACTGATCGTACAGAGCATGACAGCAACCTAGGGCTGCTGCAGACCACAGACACGATTCTGCCTTCCTGCTGCTCGGCCAAGCGCGAGCAGGGGAAGGTAAGACAATAGGTGTCCTGTCACAGGGAGGTGTGACCACCTCCCATACAGGATTTAGTGTATTAGGCCAGGGTGGGAGCGCTTGTCAGCGCAACTTAGTCTGCTCAAATGGAGCATTTGGTGCCATCTTTGCATACTCTAGTACAAACGAGCTCAGGAAGCCATTGGCTCCCACTCTGGCTCTAAACTGGACCAAGGACATGAGAGTATCCTCCCCACTGTCCAGCCCCTCCTCTGGGAGGCACCCCTGAATCATCCCAGCCCTCACCTTAGGGTACTTAAGGACTTACCTCTGATGGGACCCTAAATTTGTAATGGGATTTGATTCAGATCTAACTCTGTGTCCTCTTCAAACCATCTGAACATCCAGACCTAGTCGTGCTGACCGAGTTGGACTGGCCGCATCGAACTTCGCTTCAGGAACCGAGACTGCAACCGGGAACACTCTGTTTGCTCCGGACCTCTTCGTTCTGCAAGTCGCTGCACTATCACTGTCCGTTTTCCATTCAGGTTCCATTCTGTGCCTATGGACATCCAAAGAAATCAGAAGGAAACTCCCTTTGAGTGAAGGAGTTACTCCCCTGCATCAGCCTGCACCATAACATAGTTGACTGAATCGCTGTTCCTGGGCTCCTAAGGACTCCAATAGGTTAAGAAACATATGAGATGATTCTACAATGTCTTTGAGGCCCGCACTGTCTTCAGACCGAGTCTGAGGCCAGGATCCCTCATCGACACTGCCAGAACTGAGTCTCTGTGCATCGCATCTGCTGGCAGGTGCTAAGGTTGATTGACTCTCATCTCCAGTGATTTACAGACTCTGTTGAGGGTCTTCCTTTGATTCCAATAGGTTCCCCTGCTTGCTCAGGGCCCACTCTGACTTACTTGAACTTGTACCCTAGCTTCAAAACCTCTCTTGCACTGCATCAATCCTTTACAGGAGCTGCTACTATGCTATTACACTCTCTCCCTATCGACTAAGATGGTGAAATTTAAATTATGCTGGCATAATTTGTGTAATTTTTAGGAATTTCACGTTACGCTTGTTTCTAGGTACTCCTTAATTTGACACTGCTATAAAAGGTAATGTGATTAGCCCAAGAACACACTACTTAGGTCAAGCAAGGCTGCTGTGAATAGTATATAGGTCTCCAAGTCCCCAGTTTCAATCCAGCTAAAACATAAGTGGATGAAGTTGGTTTTGCCTTCATCGGAAAGCAAAATCTTAAGCGTAAATTTAATTCACAGAGGGCGAAAATGAGGATTTCTTATTTTTATTTTTCATGTAAATTCGTATTTACATTGTAGGCACCTGTCTTTAGGCAGCACTTATTTCACGGGGGCAGTCAGAGTTTAAAAGAATCCAAACAGGTTGCAAATCTTAAGAAGTTCTGATGTGTTTAATCTTTCTTTCGCCTCCTAGAGAGATTGCACATATGAACTATACAGTCCTCTTCTACAGGATTGCTTCTTAGCAGAAACAAATGCTTTCAAAGCCCCTAATGTGCAGCAACGAACACCTGAAGACCAGTTCGAAAAAATGCAGATTTAAGCATATTAAAATAAGAAAACATATGCACCTATAGTAGAGTGACCAGATCTCAAGAGTGAATCACCTTAAACATAGTGTGTAAGCCATGTGCATTCACAGGATTCGAGACATGCATTCCCATGCGATGGAGGACATGCAACTGCAGAAGCACGGGTTGAGCCCCAAGAGGCTCCTTTGCTTCCTGGAAACCAAGCTTTATGCTTAGCATGGCTCTCGCAGGGGAACATGCCACCAGAGGAACTGATCATTGGTGCTGATGGGAAGGATCAACTAAGTTATACCCACTGCTGTCTGGGCCCATAGTGGAGCTCTCAAGGACAGACCCAGGAGATCCTCATGACCCCATCCCAACATGCCTTTCTGGTGTCAGTGCCACCCTGCTAAAAGAGGTCCAAAATGGTCCCCAAAGTGTTGATAAACTCTGACAAAGCCTGACAAACAACACCGCTGTACCAGTGTGCTACACAGTGCAACATTTGTAGAAAATAGGTGCCCAGGCCTGCACCAGGATGCCACTGCAACTTGCACGCCTATTGCACCCGCCAGTGCAGCTAGTGACAGTAACAACACAACTACAAACCATCACACTCTTACAGGTGTGACAATTCAGACTATTCCAAGCTGCATATATATATATATATATATATATATAGGAGCAGCTTGGGTGGCAGGCAGTAGTCGTTTTTACTGTATAAACAACTGTTGTTGTTCTCACCTCCAAATTACAAAAACTGCGTCACCACGTGGCAGGCTGTCATAAGTGCTGGTGTTGACAATCAAGCACCGGTGCTGAGCACCGGAAACCACCGGCTCAAATTAGGTAGTGGTACTACGGGGTGTGGGAGATGACTGAACCTGTGTTGGTATAACCTGCTAATGTACCAACATAAAGCAGGGGACAGGGGACATCCAGTAACATTAATAGGGTAAATACTCATCCCAAGAGCACAGGGAACTACTGGACTTGTATGGATATTCCTCATAAGACTCATGGGAGGAAAGATGATTAAGTTGTCTTGTCACTTTCATGCCATATGTGTCCTATGCACGATCGACTATTGCAATAGGTCTGCCACAGCTAAACATGCTGTGCTCTTTAACAGCAAAAGGGGGTAGAGATTAAGGTCTTTGAGCAAAGACAAAACTTGTGAAAGATTATAGGGTACATTATTTTTATAGTTCGGATTCTAGGCCTACTAAATGGGATCAGTCACCAGTAAATATTAAAAGTTGATAAACAAAAAAGAGGGCCCAGAGCAGGCATTTGCTGAACTTCCCACACCAATCTAATCAGCATGAAATGGACTCCGCAAGTAATTGATAATCCTAGACTGAGGCAAAATTTCAATTATGCCGACATAATTGGCTTGATTTCAATAATTTTATGTTATGCTTCCTATGCTAAGTCCTAGAAGTTAATTGAAAAATGAGAACGCAGAACAATGCGGAAGAACAAAACGCAAGCAGCAGTTGTTCGCAGTACTTCTATTTTTGGCACTAGGACACATTCATTTCGAGATAAAAAAATATCATTAATGCCATACTTGTATTTCCTGTAATTATGCATAATTTCTCATGATTTTCCAGAAATGCATGTGAAAGCAAATTACGAAAATTACGCGCACCCCTAATAATTATCACACAATTGGTGACTGACATCCAGTGACCCGAAGTGGGGAAGTCGCAATCCTAAATCAAACTTGCAGCCTTTGCCAAGTGGAGGTTTTAAAGTCTAATTTGCTAAATGCTATAGGTCTTGATGCTTTGATTCAAATAACTGAAAAAAATATTAGCCACCAATTTGCACAGCCTAGTCAGAGAGACCTTTGTATGAATGCAACAACACATTATCTTACATGAAAATCAGTTTTTAATATATAATTATTAGGAGCAAATAAAGCAGAAAGAAGCATAAATAGCTAAATCTTTGTCAGGATTAAAGAGATGTTAAACCAAAGTTATCTGACCCTTAATATAGCAATAATGAACATGCTATGGAGCAATATTATCGATTTAATTGCCCACCACCGAAGATAAGCTTTTGAAGGTGGTGTTATATACAAATGGGTTTAGAACATAGCTCAATGATAATGCCTCTCAGAATGTTCAATAATGCTTTAGAACACTGCCTGGTAGATAAGAAAGATTCTTCTGAGATTTTAGTTTGAAAAAGCTGACATGAAAGGCGTGTTTTTACCTAATTTACTTTTTAGATTGACAGACATTGTTGTGTGACATTATAATGAGTACCTTGTGAAGAGCTGAGCAGCAGAGCAAGAAAGCTTTCACAGTCACTTTTTGGTTCCGTGATGTAATATGGCTACATCACAAGCTCCAGAGTTGTGTAAAGCAGGCCTTTAACGCTAATTATTGACTTCAGTGTAAACCTTCTTTTTGGTCGTACCTTGCAGCAGCATATGTTCTAATAAATCTTGAAGCAAAATCTAGATCAACGAATAATGTTAAGCCTAGAGTTACCAAAGTGAGCAAAAGGTAAGTTGTAGATGCAAAAGACAGGGTCAAGCCTCAGTTGTGGTTATTCATTAACCTTACAAAGGGTTTTCACACTCAAAGGCTGGTCTAACTGTGCAAACTTGGTGAAGAACATAAAGGAACAATGTTTTCAGGAGGGAAAAAAGTTAAGGTACATTTGCTTTGCACAGGTTGGAAATAATCAATCGGTTTTGTTTCCTGCGAATATAAAATTGTTGTAAATTTACATGCTCACTTAATGGGGATTTTTGTTAATCCCATAAAAAGAGTATTGTTATAGAATTCCTAGGCATAAATCTGTGATTGAATAAGTTAGACTTTTTAACACTGTTTAAATAAAGCTAAAGTTTGCCACCAGAAATGTTGTCCCAGGAAACAAGCATTGGCCAAGTCGTAGGTCTGACATTGGCTACAAACATTTTGGTGTTGGCAAGGCTTAGTTTGTTTTAACACAGTTCTTGCAAAACTTTACAGTTACGTGAGCTGCCGGTGCCTGGTCAACCTTGAAAATTTTTTGGATAAGGCAAAAATGTAGTTTTGGTTTAGACACACTTTCCATTAAAAAGGCATTTATTAATCGACCTATAACTTTTGAATCTGTGGACGGATTTGCATAAAATATGACTGTGTATTAGCTTATTCGGCTAAGCCTCGGCATGCCTTGTTTTATAAAGAATCATTCATGGGAAAAAAGTTAAAGGGGAAGGTGAAGAAGATGTGTTTTACTATTTTAGCTTCTATGGGAAATCTCTTTCATGCCTACAGCCTGAACCATGTAATACATTTACAATAAACTTGACATGAATGTAGAACTTTACTCAGAACTGTGTATTTGTTTAGTGTGAATCTGTTCAGAAAGTTTTGAGATATTAGCAATTAGCATTTTATAAAGTTGTAGAGTTGGGCTTAAGTTTGTATATCTTAGATGTTTGGGACTCACAAATGAGTTGCGATTTCTAAAATTCAAATTGTAAAAGAATATGGATCAACGAGATTGGAGGAGGGAGATTTTTCTCCTGTAGTCCCTTCAGGATGTGCAGTAAAAAGTTGGTACCTCAGATAAAAGACATCTGCCTGGCTACTGCATGAGAAAAATTATCTTGGGGTAGCTATTACAGGACTCAGGTCATAGTACCTGTGTCCAACAGTTTTAAAAACAATGGTGTACAAGAAAGCAGGGTTTGGACACGCTGCCCCTTGTAGAGGAACCCTCAAAAAGCCCCTGCTTAGTTTAAGTTTTTTAATGCAAGGAGGAAAAAGTCACAGGACCTGCAAGTCGAATTTCTGACGAATTGCAACCCCATATTGGCCTGCATGAATCCATCTGTGTACTTACTTGCCCATTCATGTTCTCTCTCGTCCATTTATCTAAGTGTACACTCATCTGTTCATCCAGCCCTCCAACCATACCTGCCTCACAAATTGAAGGCCTCTAGAAAACACAAACAGAAAACGTATGAAGGAGACACCGGAAATCTGGAGATGGTGCCAGCTAGAAGAACACAACTATTTATTTATTTATTTTATTTATAAAGTTTTATATAGCGCAAACAAGATCCCGAAGGATATCAGAGCGCTTTACAAAGTAAGGAGGGAAGGACATAAATCCAATTTTGAAAGGTTTCATGTGCCATGAACGAGTTAGACACCTATCACCGTCCATTTTTTTTTAACCCTTTAAACCACCTCCTACAGAAGCGCACACAGTTCCTCGTCGAGCCCCATCAAAAATTGGAACAGGCCCTAACCATTCTTCAGTCTGCACAAAAGCAATACCAGACCAGTTGATTGATCATTATAAAAAAGTGTAACGTACCATCTATCCTTGCACTTACCCACCCATCCATGATCATATTCGCTTAATTCTCACATGCACCTGCTCACCCTCAACCAACCATCATGCACACAGACCACTTTCATCAATGACCATGTACTTTCACTAAAATAAATAACCAGGCCTACTACTTTTGTCTTTGTTTTGTGAAGTGACCTCTTAGGCTTTGAACTTGTGAATACGCATGGGAGGAATGTGGCCTTTGAAGGACATTGTCACACCCATAACTGAAGGCTTAATGGCCTGCTGTCAAATATTCCTCCAGGTCATTCAACCTCTGTAAAAGTTCATTAATCTAATACAACATACAGACAGTGGGGTGTATTCTTCATGCAGACTGAAGTAAACATGATAGTTTTTTTACACCTGCCTCTGAGTGTATGAAAATGTTCCTACATTTTTTACATGAAGATCAGGAGTGGCAAAATTCGTTTCAAAAACAGTGGTTTCCTGAACATGTAGAAGTTTAATTATTTCTTTACTATGCTTTTCTATAGCGCAACTTCACCGGTATTAAAGCGCTTTGAAGTGAAACAACAATTACATATTATTGGAACAAAACAGGAGTACTATTTGATTTTAAGGATACAGTAAATATTAAGCCGGGGAAAGGGGTTCGGATGGGAGGGGGGCGTATATTAGAGGTGAGAGGAACATCTGGAAAGTGCATGTGTAAGGTCCGTCTTGGGGGCAAGAAATGGTGATCAGGAGGTTTATGTTGCCACCACCCACTTACTGTGCACACCGTAAATGGTAAGACCCCGTGTGTCGTCGGAGATAAATATTGGGAGTGGCAGGGCGTGGCCAGGACAACCTGCACTTCTTCATAGGCCTTGCCGCGCCATTTAGCACCCCAAACATCTGCCACCGGTGCCCCGACACACTGCGGGCGAAATCTGCATTGTTACAAAAAAAAGTGGTATTATGGTATTATTGCGAGAAATATTATGAACAAAGGCTTCAGGCAGGGCACAAGTCCTAAAAAAAGAAGTGGGGGGACTCTCCAAGGTAGGCGTGGTCACAGGAAGTGACATCACGACGAAGTGACATCACGACAGGAAGTGACATCACGACAGGAAGTGACATCACGACAGGAAGTGACATCACAACAAGAAGTGACATCACATGTAAGGCAGGTCTATCATTTGCATATAATGCAAGATTTAACAATTGAAGCTGCTTGGTACTTAAGCCTGTGACTTAAGGTCCCTGTATGGAGGAATTAGCAGCCCAAATGTGGATGAAGTTTGGCGAAGGTGACATCAACACATTTTCAAAACACTACAGGAAAGTTTGACTGCAAGATTTTGTATACATTACAGGTTCCCAGAGAGGCTGCTTCCCACACTCGACAATGACTATTACACACACTAGGGCTCCATATTCACGTTATTCTATCGATGAGTGTTATATGTTATCTCCCCACCTATTGTAAACTAGCGACTCTGTATTACATAGTTTTGTCCCAGCTGCCTCTCTCTAGCTGTGGCTAGATTTATTTATTTTATTTATAAAGTTTTATATAGCGCGAACTTGATCCTGAAGGATATCAGAACGCTTTACAATTTGCAGCAAAGGTAACAAATCAGAACATTAGTATAACATTGGGAATCTTGGTTGAAGACAATGGAGCTGCCGGGGCATTAACTTGGGTCAATGCCTACATTTTAGATATATTAACTGGCCATTGTATTTATTTTAGCAGATTTATTTATTTCTATTTATTTTAGGAAATGTATTTAGTTTTGGTATATTTTAGTTTGACTTATTTGCCTTCATTTACTTCAGTGCAACAAAATCTAAACATTGCTTTGTTTTGTATTAATACTGTTTATTTTTGTGATAGTTCCTAAAAAAAGGGCCGATTATGACTCATGCATTGTAATGGTTGTTTCCCCCTTTACAGAGACTACTTACTATAAAATCGGGGTGGGCCTAGCTCATGATGTCATTTTGTGGGGACCCCTTGAAGAAAGTGGGCAGAACCTTTGCAAAACTTTGTGCCCCCCCTATCCAGTAGTGCAATTATCCAAACACTGACAGGATTGAGCCTAAATTAAAAATATACTGACATACGTAATGCCAAGTCAGACGTCATCATGGAGTCATGTTTAAATGAACAATCCAGCGCCATCCTACATCTACACAGTGGAGAAGTGTGGCTCAGTGGTTAGAGGCGGCAGACCCGGATGCTGGGATCGACCATGGACCAGGGTTCGATTCCCCGCCTCAGCGGGTCTCGGGCTCAAAAATTCTACGGCCTCGACAATTCTCGCTCCGGTGCCTACTCGACTCACGGGGTCTCACTCTGCAACTCTGGGCAATAGCTTGCTTAATCTCCACAATGGCCCCTCGCGGCGGGATGCCTGGCTTTCACCTTGTGGACCCTGCCGGGGCCTCTCACAGGGGAATACCAGGACGGGTTCCCTAAGCAAGCGCCAGGATGCCCTTTGGGTGACAGGTTGCGCTATGTAAGTACACCTACATTTACCTCCCCATTCCACAAAATTATACAATTCAGACCGACAACACAAACTAGAAGGGGGCGTTGCTGTCATCATTAAACATTCCATGTGGAAACAGCGACACACGGAAGAACACACAAGGGTACACCATCATACTACTTACATTTTGTAGCCTGGTGTCAATTGTTCAATGCAGGGCTTAATTTGTGCCAGTGCTTAGCGCCGGCACTTAATTGGCAGGGCCGGGTCTAGTGGTACTCTGATTCTACACGCACGAGGCGCACAGTGCATGTAAAATGTTTTAATTTAACTTACAGCACACTTGCTAGTACTAATACTTAATTAACTCCTCAAGTCTCGTGCAGCCGCATCGCATTGTGTTTAGTTTTTCACATCTCAGTTTACCCTTAATTGTTCACGATCACTTGAATAATGAAATATTCTGAGTGGGAGAGCTCTTTGGCAGCACTCTGCCAGGTTTCTCTCTCGTCACTCTCATGCTGCTGTGTTAAAGAGCCTCGGTTCTACCGCACAAAGAATTAGGGTGACCAACTGGCATTGGTGCAAATTCAGGACGGTGAGTGTAAAAATTCAGGACAAAGGGTCAAAATTCAGGACACAAATTCAGGACAGGAGGTCAAAATTTAGGACACAACTTCAGGACACTAGGTACGTTTTACAGACACATCAGAGGTCGCGCAATAGTATATAAGTAAGCCCAGCCATTTCCAAAAGTATTCAACCATTTGCAAACCTATCCATCATGTATCCTTCCATCTATCATTTCACTCATCCATCCCTTCATCCATCCCCTCATCCATCCTTTCACTCATCTCCATTATCCATCCATCTATCCACCCTTTCACCCTATCCATCTGTACACTTATCCATCCACTCTTCATCCCATCCATCCATTCACTCATCCATTCAGCCATTTACCCTTTCACCAATCCAGCCATCCTTTCACTTACTAATCCTTCCACCCATCCACTCTTTTAGTCATCCATCCATCCTCCCTTTCTCTCTCCATCGACCCTTTCACTTAGCCTTCCTTCCACCCATCCATCCACCCACCCATCCATCCATCTACTCATCCACTCATGAATCCATCCATTGCCCCTATCACTCATCCATCTACCATTTCACTCCTTCACACATCTATTCATCCTTTTGTCCATCTACCCTCCCTTTCACTCACTCATCCATCCTTACACCCACCCTTTCACTCATATGTCCATTCATTCACCCTTGCACTTATCAATCCATCAATCCATCCATCATTTCACTCATCCACCTACCCCCATCATCCACCCACCATCCACCCACCCACTCATCCATCCTTTCACCCACCCACCATCCAATCCACTGATCCATCCTTTCACCCATCCACCATCCACCCACCCACTCATCCATCCATCCTTTCACCCACCCACTCATCATCCATCCATCCTTCCTTTCACCCACCCACTCATCATCCATCCATCCATCCTTTCACCCACTTATCCATCCATCCCTTCACCCACTCTCCATCCATCCATCCATCCTTTCACCCACCCATCCCTTCACCCACTCTCCATCCATCCTTTCACCCACCCATCATCCATCCATCCATCTGTCCTTCCCTTCATCATCCATCCATCCCCTCATCATCCATCCATCCTTCCCCTCATCATCCGTCCATCCTTTTCCCTCATCATCCATCCTTCCCCTCATCATCCATCCTTCCCCTCATCATCCATCCATCCTTTTCCCTCATCATCTATCCATCCATCCATCTGTCCTTCCCCTCATCATCCATCCATCCTTCCCCTCATCACCCATCCATCCTTTTCCCTCATCACCCATCCATCCTTCCCCTCATCATCCATCCATCCATCCTTCCCCTCATCATCCATCCATCCTTCCCCTCATCATCCATCCATCCTTCCCCTCATCATCCATCCATCCTTTCACCCACCCCCTCATCATCCATCCATTCCCTCATCATCCATCCATCCATCCCCTCATCATCCATCCATTCACCCTTCCCCTCATCATCCATCCTTTCACCCACCCCCTCCTCATCCATCCATCCATCCTTCCCCTCATCATCCATCCTTCCCCTCATCATCCATCCTTTCCCGTCATCCATCCTTCCTTTCATCCATCCTTCCCCTCACCCATCCATCCATCCCATCCATTTATCCTGCCCTTCATCCATCCATCCTTCCCCTCCATCCATCCTTCTCCTCATCCTTCCCCTCACCCATCCATCCATCCTGACCCTCATCCATCCATCCTTCATCCTTCCCCTCATCCATCCTTCCTTTCATCCATCCTTCCCCTCACCCATCCATCCATCCATCCCATCCATTTAATCTGCCCTTCATCCATCCTTCCCCTCCATCCATCCATCCTTCCCCTCATCCATTTATCCTTCCCCTCATCCATCCATCCTTTCCCTCCGTCCCTCATCCTTCCCCTCATCCATCTTTCCCCTCATCAATCATCCAGCTACCCTTCCACCCATACATCCAGCTATTTACATTTTCTCTCCATCCTTCCCCTCACTCATCAATCCATCTATCCTCTCTCATTATCCATTTATTCAATCTTTCATTCATCCATTCACCCTTTCACTAATTCATCCAGCCATTCACCCATCCCTTCACTTACTTACACGCCCACCTTTCCATATTAATTTTGAGC
Organism: Lissotriton vulgaris; assembly: GCF_964263255.1. NCBI lineage: Eukaryota > Metazoa > Chordata > Amphibia > Caudata > Salamandridae > Lissotriton > Lissotriton vulgaris. The sequence continues at coordinate 76,160,168 of NC_141700.1, forward strand.
TGAGCCCTTTTGAGAGGAGGCCCATCAAGAACTTCACCCTCGCTGCAGGGGCCGTTCCAGGACTGGGATAGAAGCCACCCAGGGCGGAGACAGGATCCACCACAGGGGAGGACAGGAGCCATCACAGGTGGGGGTGGACTGGAGCCACAACATGGGGGGACAGGTGCCATCACTGAGGGGAGGGCAGGAGCCATCACAGGAGAGGGAACACAGGGGTGGGCATGCAGTATTCTAGTATCATCTTGGGCTCCTCTCCTGCACAAGACAACGAGAAGACAGGCTCTCTGTTCAAAATGCCATCCCCCACTGTGATGTACAGTACTTACAGGAGATACTCCGAGAGAACTGATTGTCCTCCATACTTTGTTATTCAGTGTGGGTGCGATTGTGCATTTCTTTATTTTCTTACATTATAGCCTGCATGTTTGAAGAACCGAGGTTTGCTTACAATTTAGTGGCAGTAATTAAGCTATGTGAAGAGAACCATGTGGTGCCTGGGTGTAATCCGGGGTGTAATCTGGCCGAGTCTCGGATGTTTGGGGCCCTGGGTAGAAATGGAATGTGTGATCCCCCCTCTAAATAGCAGATACAAGACGCATTCAGGGCTGTTTGCATGTGAATAGATGTCGCTGCTCCGAAGCTGCCGCCCCTCCCTCTCAGTCACCTTCGAGCACCTTTTAACAGCTCATCAAGGGCTGGAGGTGTGAGGGTAGCCATCCCGCTGTGCCTCTACAGTGCTGCTGGGGGTCTGAGCTTTCATACAGCATCGGAGTCAAGAAGGGAGGTGGGGGCAAGCTGTGCCCGTTTAAAATTACGGACAAATGCGGAAATGCTTTATTTACTTTGTGCACGCCGCGCTCCCGTTTTTTTTAATGGTGGACGCGGTTTTGATTTAGCAGGGTGGACGGCGTCCACCCTGAAAAACCCTCGGAAATAAGTGGGGGGATGCCGTCCACCCGCGTGGTACCCCGACTCGTGCCCTGGCTTCAGGTTTCGACCACCTTTAGCTGACACGTTTTCCCATTAAATCGTACCTTTTAGCCCTCCAGAGGTGCACTTGATTGAGTTAAAATACAGGAGCGTGACACGGGTCCCTGTGGCCCCTGCGGGCGTACAAGTGCGGAGGGAGGGGGGGTTCCCATCAGGAGGGCCCCATTCACCACAGACCCGATAACTGTCAGTACACTCGGGGTGCTCCATGGGCCTCATATACTGTGGCGGCACGTGCGTACGTCACGGGCCTCATATTCTCTGGAAGCAGGCGCGTGATGGGCGGAGCATCATCTTGCGTTACGCCATTGGTTAAAACACCGTGGACGGTTTACGTGCCTGCGTCAACCGTCCATTCTGAGGAGAAAGCAGGGTAGGGTACCAGGTCCCTGGCACTGATGGAGCCTGGCACGAGATTCCTAAGTGTTGTGCCACAGAGCTGCCGCAGACACCACCGGAAGAGCGTCGCTGGCTTCCAGCCCGGCACTTACTGACCTCAGCTGGCAGGCAACGCTTTCTTTAGCACTCTACAAGTACCATAAAACAAAATAACAGGTTTCAAAGATTGATATCGCAGACTCCAGGAGGAAATACTGCTTCTTTTGAATAAAAGACAGGAGCGCCAAAATCTGCACTTTAATCGTCACTTGTAGTCCCATGACACAGGAAGGCTAGTGAAAGAAACGAGGAGAAAATAGATTTATATAGCGCAAACTCGATCCGAAAGTATTCTAGCGCTTTAAATGAGCACCAGTTAAATTACATAAGGACACATTCGTTTTTGGTGGGCACAGGGAGATTAAGTAATTTGCCCAGAATCACAGGATGCTGAGCTGACGCAGAGACTTGAACGTGGCTTCCCAGCTCCAAAGTTAGCAGCTCTAGCCCTAAGGCTACATCCTACATGCCAATAGACCCGATTCAGGCGAGAGACTCCCTATTTTTGAAGTAAAAACAAAATATTTCAGAAATTGCTCCAATAGAAGTCAATAAGGAAAATAAGTTCTACCTATTATTATTTTAAAGTCTTTCACTCTCGGAAACACCAAGAATATTAATGCTGTACTGAGTGCAGAGTTTCAGTAGTATTAATACTGCAGTCTTAGGAGAGATTACAAGTGTTATTTTACTGCTTTTGAGGCATCTGTATTATTACAGCCATGGGAGGAGAGATTCAGCAACACACTCTCACAGCTCTCAACTGGATTAGATCATTATTGGAAAACCGCACGTTCCAGGTCTTCTCACAAACTGCCTGCTCCGATACCATGACATTCAAACACGGAGTTCCACAGGGCTCTATTCTTAGCCCGTTGCTTTTCAACGTGTATATGAGCCCCCTGGCCAAAATAGTGGAGGAAACAGGGCTTTTAATGTTTTCCTACGCTGATGATTCCCAGCTGCTTTTTTCTTTATCAGCTGCAGATTCTGATAATTCCTCCACCCTACAACTCGGACTCTGTAAAATCGCCGACTGGATGCAAAAAAACTTCCTAAAACTTAACGGCGAAAAAACCGAGTTAATCGTGTTGGGCAAAAATAAAGAACTTTGGGGACCCCAACATTGGCCAACTGAAATGGGCACCCCCCCTACCCCGGTTACTCATGCTCGCAACCTGGGCGTCATTATTGACGACTCACTCAGTTTACATCAGCAAGCGGTAAAGACTTCAGCCACCTGCTTTGCCATATTAAAATGGCTAAAAAAGATCTGTTGGATGCTGCCTGAAAACACCAAGAAAACAGTTGTCAATGCCCTAATAACATCTAGGCTAGATTATGGCAACGTTTTGTACCTGGGGGCGAACAAAGCTACTGTCCGCAGGTTGCAATCAGTGCAAAATGCAGCAGCCAGACTTCTCTGTAAAATTCCCATCTCTACTCCAACCACTAAATACATCAGGAAGTTACACTGGCTAAAAATTGAAAACCGAGTTAAATTCAAATCTCTATGTTTTATGCACAGGATTTCCACCAACACCGCTCCTAAATATCTGCAAAACCTGGTGCGCCCCTACCGTCCTTCCAGATCTCTTCGGTCTTCCACGGCAAATCATTTTGAAATTCCAAGGACCAGGCTGTCACGCATGGGTGGCAAGTCCTTCTCATTCCTAGGACCTTCGCTCTGGAATTCAATGCCACATACATTGCGGTCTGAGTCGAATTACATCAAATTCAGAAAAGCATTAAAAACATGGCTCTTTAACATCTAGTTTTCTGTAACCGCATTGCTATTGGGATCTGCCGCGCCGGGAAACCCTTTGTTGGGTAGCTGTGCGCATTACAAATGTAAACAAATAAATAAATAAATAAACATCATGATTATTGATACTACAAATAGAAAGTTGGACATTTCCTGAATCATGACCAGAGCATTAATACTAAAACAGGAGTAGTAGCTCGGAATTCGTTTGTAGAAATCCTGCACCTGCAGAAGGGCATCAGGACACCCAGTGAATTAATGCACTCAGAGTGAGACTAGAGACACATCCAGAGTATTACCCAAGAGAAAGTTTGGAGAAACATCTATAGAATTAATACAACACCCACAGGCGAGACTGAAAGTCAGAAAATATTAATACTGATCCAAAGAGAAGAGACTACGAGACACAGCCGAACTACTAATACTGCATTCTGTCATGAGCCTCAGGCAAAATAATCACATTAACACAGCACCTCTGTTGCAGCTGTACAGAAACCTAGGGACCCTATGTAAGAACAAGCAGAACCTGTAGAGTTGTTGCAAGTTGTTCACCGACTATTGCTACTCACCTGCCATTTTGTGATGCAATTTGTATGTTACTCGCCCGCATCGCAAAATACTCATTCGCAGAACAACCTTCCTAATGAGGACTTCGGGGGTAGCAATTTATTTGCCAGGCTTTCTTTTAAAACCAGTAAGACATCGAAATAGGTATTTTGTACTGTTAAACAGCTGCATAGCCTCTCTACCAGGCCAAAAACCTCTAACTTGAAGAAAAGGTTTTGGTTAAAAGAAACATCCCAGGATGGTGTACTACCCCATCAGCTTCCTTTCGCAGGATCCGGCCAGTCTCCAAGGATATCTCATAAAATTTGCTGGTGCAAGGCTTTGCTATTTCTTACTGTCAACAGCCAGTATTCACAGCCAATAAGAAGCTCTGCTCAGCATAAAACAAGACTTTTTTTTTTTTTTATTGTTCCTCATCTCAACCATGGCAGGTCCATCAGTACCGAGGACTAGGAAAGGTGTAACTTGAGAAATAGACATGCTGTCTCAGTGCAGGACTGGTAGGGGCCAATCGTTACAAGGATGCGCCAGGACCCTACAGCCAAGTCAGTTTCAGAATAAAACACCAACCCTTTTATACTCTTAGAATGATGCTTGCCATTAGCCAAATTCCACCATCTGCTCATACCACTGATTGACCTTAATTATGAAGGACAAGCATGAATAAGCGAAGGGAGTGCGACATGGCTTCGTAATCATTGGAACTGGGGAAAAAAAAAAAAACCCAGTTTTTAATTATTGAGACCAGTCAAGTTTAAGCCAGAAAGCTCTTTTTTCTGGTTTGCCACCTCTAGAAAGATCTAGTTTCGATATAGAAAGTAAGGAGGAACTCCAGTCTTGTAGTGTCGGAGGGGATGCCTCTTTCCAACGCCTACAAATCTCCCGTCGAGCCACCAGGATTGAGTAAAACAAAAGGTTGTTGTATGCACTGCGTTTTTGGTCCATTACTCCAAAAATTACCAGGCTTAGATCTATATTCACAGTAGTGCCTGTTGAAGATGTTAGTTTGTTACTTATTGATTGCCAATAAGATGTTAAATGAGGGCAATCATAAAACATATGAGCATCCGAGGCTGCCACCTGGCCACAACGGGGGCAAGCTACTAGTGTGCCTGATGAAAATTTGGACAACCTCTGAGGAGAATAGTAGGCCCTGTGAAGGGTAAAGAGATGATTTCTTCGCAGCCAGGCTGGTTTAATAATGTCCCATAGAACAGTGAAGGATGTCTTCCATAATTCTTTTAGGTTTACCGCCGGCAATAGTGAGCCCCATAGTTGATCGGGAAGATGTAATACTCCGTCTATTTCCTCTAAAATTAGGTTATAAAAGTGAGAAACCTGTTTTGTTGTTAGGGAACTATCCAGTAGAGAAGATTCTAGTTGGCTATTGTCTCCCAATGATTGCTGTAGAGGGCTAGTGGGGCCGGGTTTTTGTGCCGTCGCCCAGCTAGAGATCTGCAGATATTTAAGTCTAGAGAGGTTGGGGCCTACCTTACTCACTAGATGTTCCCAGGAGACCATTTCCCCCTCAAAAAACAGATCTCCCCAAGTTAAGATCCCAGCGTCTTTTAGCGGACTTGTCAGAGCATCTTTAGTCCACTCCGGTGGAGCCTGGAGGTCCCATATAGGAGAGCCGTTAGAGTAATAGCCTATGGCATAAAACAAGACTTGAATGTTGTTTGCTCTCTGCCCCTTCAGTGGATGAAGTCTATGAAATTTACATGGATCCATTATCTTTTGTTGGCCTTGGAAGTTGTTAGGGCTTTCCACTTAGCACTGAGATGGCTTAATCCTAACTTTGAAGAGGGTGTCTCATAACATTAGTCGCCCGCTACGTTTGGCGCACTCCTTCCAGCCATAGGATCTTTGACATATCAGGTCTGTAAAAAAACACCAATTATGTGTCAAAATTCTTCACCCTGAAAAGCAAGAGAATTATGGCAAGCGCTCATCAATGGAACCACCTTGACATCTGTCATTCCAAAGAAGGGCTAGGTTGTGTGACACCTGAAAGACAGCTTAAACATAAATTTTTGACTATGTAATTGCTAGGAGCACTCCATGCCATAGAGCTCAGCCGCACAGCCAACCTGTACTAGACTGCCACCCATCCTCCACTAGGGAATAACAAGAGGTCTCATCAACTAGTAAAGAAGCAACAAGTTTACGGTTAAAATGGGATGGTTGCTTCGTGCCGCTTGGTTGAAAGCCACCAGGCATTTTCAATATAACTAAGCGATGTCTCTCGTTTATAGAATCGGACCTCAAGATAAACAAATGTGTGAACTCTTTTCAGTGGGTTACACCACAGGAAAACCATTGTTCAGGTTTTTTAAAGCCCTTGACATAGTTGTAGCCTCGGCTACACTTACTGTTTGGTCTTTTTTTATATACAGCAGTAAACTTCCAAAGCCTCCAGCAGCAGCGTAATGGGCCCATGCATCCTTGAAAACAAGACCCCATCATCGTATATAAAATGAAAGGGAGACCCCTTCCTACAAGAGGGTTTAAGTCCAAGGCAATGCCCACCAGGGTCTCCTCAGCGACCAGTTAAGAACAATTAAGAGGAACAGTGTTGACACCCAACCCTGGTAGGCTCAGCGATGGACAGGAACATATTTGCAAAGATGCCCAAGAGAACACCTGAAAAATGGGCTGGGAGACAACACAGAGTATTAATTCAGTACTGGAGAGTGCCCAAAAAGAGACACCTGGTGAAATTCAGCGGGAATGAAACATAGAATGACTGAGAAAGTCTCTCGCTCTCATTCCTGTAGACATAATAAACTTTACATAAGGATGGCTTTCATCACCTTGAAATCTCAATCTACGTTTATAGGTGTGTGATCTAACAGTGGAACCATTGCTATGATTACTTATTCTATTCCACTTTACTGATTTAGTGGCTGCTAGGTTGCAGCAATAAGTATCCTTTATACCAGAGTTATTCAATCTGTGGGGCGCGCCCCCCTGGGGGGGCGCGACCTCATCCCAGGAGGGGCGCGCACCTCTCTGTAAAATCCTACCTTTGTTTAACTTGTACTGCGCTACGATTGCAAGAGGTCACCCAGTTCAAATGGGGCTTTTTGATAGGAGACCCTCCGGAGCAGCAGCAGCTAATCAGCCGGTAGGAACTTCACCACTGACGTTCCACCAATGATGGGACAGCAGCAGACTGCAGAGATTGCAGGAACTGCCGCGAAATTTGCGTGCTTAAAGTTCCTGCATTCCACTGCTTGCTGCCTTTTCTTCTTTGTTCCTGAGTTTTTCCGTCACCTGGCTATGAAGGGCTTTGCTGAAATAAAATATACATCAGATAAGAAGGCTTTTTAGAAGGGGGTGGGGGCGGGTTGGGGAGGAATTGCCTGCGGGTTCGTCTGTAATGGAGGGTTGAATAGAGGGTTTGAGGGAGAGTGAGGGAGGGGTAATCGATGGGGCCGGACGTACTCAATCTTTTTTAATTCCACGAGCTAACCGTTTTAAAGCAGTCTGATCTTCTTCCAGGTCCTAATACTTAGACTAGCAAAGTAACACAGTAAAACTTCAGAACATGGGAGCACAACCAAAGCAATCACGGCACTGAATGTACACCCATAAGTAATTTCAAACACCATATATGTGTAACTGATACACAGCTGCCAGGGTTTCAGATTGCCATGTGTGACATTTGAATAATTTCAGTGTTATTATGAGTGACATTTCAATGAGTGAGAGCGACACTTTCTAGCGAGCAAAATGAGGCAATGAAGACAAAGGAAACACATAAACATCAGAAATTACAACTATTTGCGCAACACAAATCTCTACTACAACTTAATGCAGACAGGGTAGAAAGGCACATGGAACCCACACCAAAGCGTAGGGGCACATACATGGGGCATAAAGGTATGGATAAATTGCCACTGACAATTATAAACACAGGGCAGAAAGATAGAAACTGGAATTCAGAGAGACCAAAAACGGTGTGAAATGCTTAAAAAATGAATTTGACCTTGTGTAATGTAACTTGTGTTTATATCACATGCACAAAGACTCAATGCAAATGCACTGCTATAATTAAAGGCAGTGTTTACCTTCAAAGACCTACGGCATTTCAGTAGCGGCTTCGATTTGAGCTCTCACTCATGTGCTCACTTCAAGCTCGGCATGCAAGACACCGTTTAGTGTAGTGTTCACACAACACATTTCCTTCTCATTTGTCCCGTGTTCAGCGACGCATACAACGTCAAGGCGCAACAACAAAGAGCGTAAAACTGGAGGCTTTCAGATACACAAGATATATGAGCATCAAGTGCTCTGGATTACCAGGACTTTTTAAGGGTGCGTACAGTGTGTTCTACTTATGCAGGCAATACATAACTCCAAAATCTGTGTAACTATTTCAAAGATATTGAAATACGCCTTTCTCGGCGCAAACACTATCTGGTGTGCATATTTTTCTGAATTTAGCTGTAGACCTTATCTTTCGCCCAAGTTGAATAATTATTTGAATGACCTCTGACTTTTCGTGCAATATGCCTGTGTGTGTTTTCTACAGTCTGAAGTGAAGTCTGTGTGGCTGCAAGGGAGTACGGGTGTCGGGGGTTGTGATGTGTGCATGGAATTTGAAGGAAGCCAGGCAAGGCAAGCCATAGCACATTTTGAACTTTATGTCCGATCATTTTAATTTATGCCCATGACTTCAGGGCTAGGCACAAACTTACTTGCTTGAATTTACTTGGTGATGGCCCGCCTGAGGCCGGCAACAGCAGCTGCAGTTCCTCATACGCGCCGGCCAGATGCCTGGTTTGTTCTCTCTGTGCCGGCCGCCCACATCATGCTCGCTCGGGCCGGCTCTGCTGCAGTCAGGGGTCATGGTGCTCGCTCTGAGGCCTCGAAGGACCTACCAGAGTCACTCAGGTCGATGCTCTGCCCGTCCCGCCGGTCCAACGCCGCCGGGTTAATTATAATAAATTATTGCTTCGCCCCCTGCGCAGGCAGCCGGCAGCAGCGCATGCCACTCAGACTCAGATGCCTTGCGGTCTGACCGACACACAACACAACTCCAGTCGAGTCCGACCCAGGCCCTGGTGCTTCTCCCACCTCACTTCCTGTTACAGGACCACATCCGACCGCCCCCCCCCCCCCGGCAACACAGCGGCACCTACTGTGGGCAGGCCCTGCCCGGTTCTCTAGGCAGCACCTTGGCAGATTGTAACATTGTAGCACGCACTAGTGATCGCATGATCTTTAACTGTTTAGTGCTACTTAGCCGGCAAGCGCACGGTACACAGGTGTCAGAGGCGTTATTTCAGCGCTGTCAGCAGAGTGCCAGTCTGTGGCAAAAATGCGTGACAATGGATTTCAGTGCGGTGGTGTGGAAACACCACCCTGAAATGTGTTAACATCACGCCGGATGCGTGATACTTGGCAGGACTGCTTATATACATTCCGGTATATTGCCTTTGCATAGTAACCTCCAATGAGACACAAGCTCTTATTCGGTTGAACATTATTTGCCGGATATGGCCCGGGATATGCGGGTGGCGGTCGAATATGTAGTGTACCAGAGTCCAAAAATTTCTGTCGGGTGGTGGCGGGGCCCGACATCTAAAAATATTTGCTGGGAGGGCTCAACCTACAAAAGTTTGAAGACCTCTGCTTTATATGGAAATTATGAAAAGAGGAGTTGTTTCAGGCAATTTTGGTTAGATAACGGCTACTCTACTTGAAAGAAAATACATCTAGTGCAAAACATCTCCATTATTTCCAAAAGCCATAATCCTGAATAAGATAGTCACACATGATTTTGAAATAAAGCAGACTTGCTTTGCTAAAAAATATATATGAAGCGCCTGAGAATTTAAAACTCTAGAATTAATCCACAAAGCCTCCCATACTTTGGGACATTTGGAGAAGGTTAAAGTAGTGAGGCATAAAGATAGGAAGGGTTGAGTTCCTTTTGAGGACAATAGAGGTCGTTTTATTGCAGAAATGCTACACGCTGGATGAGTGATGGAGCTGACAGCTTAGGACTAAAAGAACAATAGCGCACAGGCATTTGACATTTATTTGAAGACGGGTGTGGTTTCGGATAACACACATCACATAGCCAGTGAGTTGTTAAATGTCATCAGTGATGCACCTGCCATTATGGGTAGTACACAGAGAAAACAATATTGTAAAACTTAACTTAAAATATCTCCAGAGGATAGAAACATTCCAAAAGCCTCAATTTACACAAATGAGGTAAAAAAACATCAGTTGATTCATTATCTTAATATAAAACAATGGCCATATGGTCTACAAGTCAGATTCTCTAAATCTTAGGGGAAAGTTAACTCTCAGTTCTGGTAAAAAAAAATTAGATTTTGGAACTGCAGATTGTCAGCACAATATATGCCTCGTACATTAAGGATTCATTATAGCCAAATCAGGTTGCCTTCTAACATCTAACTCTGGAAGGAAGATGAAAGTTATTGTCCAAGGTTAAAGAAAAGTGATTGACAACTATCTGGATAAAATATAGTAAACAGGGTCTGTTGATGGGAAATGACTAGAGGACATTTTAAGAAGGTTGCTGGCCATTCTTTATTCTCACTTGGCAAAATCGCTAAGAAAGCAAAATACAATATATAATTCATGGTTTATAACTTTGCAATTTGTTACACCATCCAGAGAACATTGAGGTGAGTAACTGAAGTTGATACTTTGTTGTTTCTTAAACTAAAATGATGTTCACTCTCGAAGGGCTTATAACACTATATGATGGCCAAGTACATCTAGTACAGTTGAGGGGAGTGGCAATGGTTGACCCATAATGCTCACAATCACCAAGGGCCTACGAGGATGGCGGGTATCTCAGAGCATCTTTCATGGCAAGTGCCCCCCTATTCTGAAAAACATGATAAGACCATACAAAACCAACAGAAACCTCTGGTCTGACTTTTTACACTTAGCTTTCACACCCAGAATTAAGAAGGCACGCACAGGGGGGTCTCCTCTTTTCTTACATCGCGCCCTAGCTCTGAAACTCCCTGCCACTTGCCATCCGCAGCAAAGCCAACCTCCTTTCCGTCCGAAAACTCTTGAAAACCTGGTTGTTCCCCTAAACCTCATCGTTCCCGCTAGCAGACTCTCCAGCGCTGGAACGCCCCCGGGTAGCCACGCGCTTTATAAATCCTCCTTTCATTTCATTTCATTCCATTTCATTTAATTTCATCTTTTTTGCTCAGGTGTTAGACCTTTGACACAGACTTAACTCAGGCCAACTGATGCCTTTATGAACTACTTGGAATCAGGCTGGTGAAGACAAACACATCTTGCTCCAAACTGGGGTGCAGGTAGAAGGGAAGGCCTGTACCCCACATCTATCAAGACACTGCCAATGATATTGCAATAGCAGGTGGTGGGGTGGGGGGAGGGGTTAGTCACAATCAATGTTAAAATGCGCTTCCCCATGGGGGGATCCCATCTCCAGCATGGCTGTGTACTCCTGTTGATAATAACTAATAGCACATATATGTAAAATACCTGTCCAGGAAACATACCTGATCAGAGAGAAAGGGTTAAATGGGAAGCAGGGTGGTAAAGATCTGCTGCAAGGGACATTTTAAATTCTACACCAGGGTTAATGTAACAACATTTGAAATGTTAGTATAGAATACATTAGCGACGTTAGACGATCCTAGTGAGAAATAGGTTAATTTTAAGCAACACATACTTGTTAGGATTCAGAAATGTTTTTATGTTAGCTAAGTTGTGCTTATGTGCACAAAAGCACTTTTTAATAATGTAAATTTGACACTGCTTCGCAGGATCAAGATTGATGGAATGGAAAGCCTTCTTTCCGTTGGTTCTGATACTTCACAGCGTTTTCAGTGGCATACACACACTCATGTTTGTGCCTCCCAAGGAGATATATGTGTTGCACACTCACGGGCCAACTTGTTACCGCCCGTTTAGGGGAACTGGGTAGGGAGCCTCGGCCACCGAAGTCCATTGGCACTTGCAGCAGTGCCTAGTGGGTACCTGCACGCAAGATCGAGTGATTGACGGAGATGGACATTGGCTGTAATTTTTGGAGAACTGGACCCCAGAGTAAGAGTGACAAAGGAGAAAAGGAGAGAAAGAAGGAACAAAAAGGTAGGGGAAAACTGACATAAGGAGAAAGCAGATATGAAAGAGAACTGGGAGAGTGAGATAAAGAGACAGGACATGCAGGGTGGTGGAAGAAAAGGCATGAAGAGGAATCAAGACACGGCAGCCTTAGTTTTTGGCAACTGAGGTATTCGTAAGAGCCTCTGGCAAGCTCTTATGTAAACCTTTTGAACCTTGCATTTATTTTTTCACACACATTGATGGAAACAGTGGCAATGGGAAAGAATTGTCAGTATAGGTATGAGAACTTTTAATAGTATGTAAAAATGCAAAACCAGCATCTGATGCTCGCATTTAATGCAAAGAGTATATATGGTTTGGATGTGAGAACACAATTGAAACTTAAAATTGGGCACAAAAACACAAGGGCTGCAAACACTGGCTGTTCGCATTCTGGTCAGAAGCCTTGTTCCAATCCCCTCACGCATAATTTTGCCACAAGCTGAGCATAATTATGTGATGTGGCACAGTAGTCTAATTTCTGGAGTTTCAAGTAATAAGTATAACAGGAAATCAGGCCAAAGGATGCTAGTACAACTGAAACTTCTCCTGAGCCTAGGTTTCATTCACACACATCCCCCATCATGAAAAAATCAATTTCTTGGATGAATCCTTTCTCTTTTCTCTAGCTCCTTGAGTTCAGAATGTAAATTCTTATCCCCAGAGGATCACAGTTACAAAACCAGTAGAGAACTCACTCCCCAACCATTTTTGGAGAATGAGTGCCGAGGGCTGAGCTCAGGATGTTATCTCACGTACTGTGACTCAGGCCAGGGTCATGATCAATGAATATTTATACCGCTGACTCCTACACTCCAAGGCCCTGGGAAGGAGATACTGACAGAGTTAAAGCATAAGAGAGCGGTGGAGTTCAGATGCCTTTGTGGAGCTGAGCCAGATTCCTGCCGTCTGATCCGAATGTGCTACTGATCACTTTTGAGGCATGCGTTAGGCCTGAGGAAATTTTGATTATGCAAGTGTAATCTCACTTAATTCCTGATTATAGAGTTTCACATCTTTCAAGAATTGTTTTTGCAATTACACTGTTGCTCATAATTTTCCCATGCGATACACTGGTTCCGTAAAAAATGTCTTGGGGAAACTGTAAAACTGATGTACGCTTTGACTCTGAGATATTTTCTGCTCAAACAAGTCTCCGATTGGTACCTCTAATGATTTTTGTACCCGAGGCATGCCTTTATCTGTAATTATCATGGAATATATGGGCCAACTGTTTTTCACTTAATGTTATTTAAAATTACATGAATGAAAACTTTTGACATTTTTCTCACTCCTACACCTGAAATGACCAGAGCTGCAAATTTCACAGACTGGAATCTCGGCAGAAATTTGTCCATGATTAACGTATTTCAAAATCCACACCTCAATGTCTGTTGTGGCTCTGATTTTCTCTTACACAGTTCTGTTGTGTATTTCGCCCTATGCCATTTTACAAGGTGGGTAAGCCTGGCAGCTGTTGTGAAGTGATGCTACATATCGTCAGTTAACAATCACGTTAGTTGTCAACTGCGGTGACATCAAAAGACCTGTAGATGCCTCTCACATGTACACACGGTGGATCTATGATGTTACAACGCGTTATTTTACAACACATGCTGTAACATCGCAACTTTTACAACGCAGGTTCCATTACATCGGATGCCATTACAACGCAGGATATTACATAGCAGATGCTATTACAACGCATACCATTACATCGTAAGTATAGGTAAGTATAACTTTTTTAAAAAAATGTAATTAGGTTAATTTAATTAATTTTATTTTACTAATATAATTAAAATAATTGTAAAAATGTAATTAATATAATTTATTTAAATAAGTTTAATTTAATTTTAAATAGGAATTAATGTAATTTAATTAAAATAATATAATTTTATTAATGTAATTTAATCAATTTTATAATAGTAAGTATTTAAATTTAATTAACTTAATTTAATTAATATAATTGAATTAATCTTAAAATTGTAATTATTTTGATTTAATAAATTTGTTTAATTATAATTTATTTAATTAATTTAATTTAATTAAAGTTGTACTTTAAAAAAAATAAACCCTAAAAATACCCCTGAACCCCAAAACCCAAACCCAGCCCTAAAACCTAAAAACACCCCTGTACCCCAAAACCTAAACCCAGCCCTAAAACCTTAAAATACCCCTGTACCCCAAAACCCAAACCCTGCCCTGAAACCTAAAAACACCCCTGTACCCCAAAACTCAAACCCTGCCCTGAAACCTAAAAACACCCCTGTACCCCAAAACCCAAACCCTGCCCTAAAACCTAAAAACACCCCTGTACCCCAAAACCCAAACCCTGCCCTGAAACCTAAAAACACCCCTGTACCCCAAAACCCAAACCCTGCCCTAAAACCTAAAAACACCCCTGTACCCCAAAACCCAAACCCTGCCCTGAAACCTAAAAACACCCCTGTACCCCAAAACCCAAACCCTGCCCTAAAACCTAAAAACACCACTGTACCCCAAAACTCAAACCCTGCCCTAAAACCTAAAAACACCCCTGTACCCCAAAACCCAAACCCTGCCCTAAAACCTAAAAACACCCATGTACCTCAAAACCCAAACCCTGCCCTGAAACCTAAAAACACCCCTGTACCCCAAAACCCAAACCCTGCCCTAAAACCTAAAAACACCCCTGTACCCCAAAACCCAAACCCTGCCCTGAAACCTAAAAACACCCCTGTACCCCAAAACCCAAACCCTGCCCTAAAACCTAAAAACACCCCTGTACCCCAAAACCCAAACCCTGCCCTAAAACCTAAAAACACCCCTGTACCCCAAAACCCAACCCCTGCCCTAAAACCTAAAAATACCCCTGTACCCCAAAACCCAAACCCAGCCCTAAAACCTTAAAATACCCCTATACCCCAAAACATATACCTCAGTACCCCAAAACATATACTCCTATACTCATACTTATTTTAAAAATTACTTAAATTAATATATTTAATTTATAATATTAAAAAACATAAATAAATATATTTATTTATAATTAATATTAATTAAATTAATTAAATAATATTAAATAAAATAAAAAATATATATATACTTACCAATACTTACGATGTAATGGTATGCGTTGTAATAGCATCTGCTATGTAAAATCCTGCGTTGTAATAGCATCCGATGTAATGGAACCAGCGTTGTAAAAGCTGCGTTGTAACAGCATTACGACGTAAAAGTTGCGTTGTAACAGTAAGTTACCCACACAGTTGCTTTATGGTCGCCCATTTTGAGATTTCGAGTGACATCATAGGCAACTCAAGCTTCAGTTTCATTGACTGTGATGTCACTCAGAACTGGATAGAAAACCACCTTGCTGTACTATTCTGCATGTTCTCTTCTTCATTGTTGTATAGAACAGTGTTTCTCTTTTGCAAGACTTGTGATGCTGTTGAGTGTGTGTGAAACCTATTGATGTTTCGTTTTCAGTTTTCCTCTGTGTGTCTTCGTTTACTTTATATTGATTTGTATAGTGCATTCCATACTTCAAAAAGGGTTAAAGTGCTTTATGCATTTTGTAACAGATTAATATTTATATCATCTTTATGTACACATAATACTAGTCTCTGTACCTTTATTAAAATTAGGATTTTCCATTATTAACACTTGGAACATCCCCACTGATGGAAAAGGATTGCTGCCCCATCAGATGTTATTGGTGGGCAAAGTTGTGATACTTTGCCCACTACTTTGGTGTGAACATTGTTAATAAAAAAAATTGCCAAATTCATAAAAATTACAAAGCTATCAAAATAATAAAAGTGGAGTTAAAAACAGCTAGAATAGGTTTTTCAAGCTTGAATACATTCGAGCAAAACACATTTCGGCAGGACAAATACGTAGCAAACAATTTTTGCTGTCAAATTCCTTAGCAAATGCATTTTGGAAGGGGAAATTTGCACTCTGAAAACTTGAAAGCAGAACAATAAAATGGCTACATGCAAACGTTGTATGCTCCGTGCATGCATGCTTTTGATTGAAGTCATAATTTCACTCACCCCTTCAAATGCTGCCAAGCTGCAAAACAACAAGACTGTGCCTTCCAAGCAATTTTTCTCATTCAAGCAGCTGCCAAGCTTTAGGGAAGGAGGAAATACTTCTGAATGAATGTTTGTAGATTAACTCGGATCTAAGAACTCAACAGAAGATAATTCACTCATAGCATCTAAGAAGCTCTAGGCAACCCCCACCCTCTGGTGTTATGTTGTTTTCACCAGCCTTGGCCCATGGTCCTCTTTCCCAAACCAGTATGAGCTTGCTTTGCTAGGGTGTGCGTGTCCCATCCATTGTCAATCCAATCACGTGAGAGAACACAGATTGTACTATTGTTGTGAACAGGACCTCATAAATTCCCAATACCCACCCTATGAGATATTGCCATATTTGGTTGTGCGACGCATTATATAGGTGAATAATATCCACATGCTAAGGGTGAGCGAAATTCATGTAATTTCCTTTTCCGTCATTATTTGAAATTCCACAGAAATTCAGCAAAATTGCATAAAATGCAAAAGCATCATTTTCTCTCAATGTTAGTGTGAAATGTGTCCTTGCATCCATATTGGACGTGAGAAGGTGTTTCATACAAAAAAAACAGCAAAAAACTCAACTGCTGTGAACAACAGCCACCCGCATTGTTCCCATGCTTCCACCATAACATTTTGCATCAAATGTTGGGTAATTGTGCCACGTTATACAATGGCATACATAGCTTCAGGAGTTTCGCATAACAAGCATAACACAAAATTAGCAAAATTAAGTGACTTTATACCAGCATAACTGAAATTTCCCCCAGTGGAGTTGTACCACTGCTGACGTGTAGGGGTGTGTGATAAATTCCGCTCTGCCGGTGGAGTTTTGGCTACTCCATGTTACGCATCTAAAGCAGCGTTACAGCCAAATTCCGCCAACAGCCATGTGGCAGAGTTTTTTCTTGTTTGCCGCTCACCAACAGTAAGTTGGCTAGCACGAGCAAGAATTGTTTTCCCACGATTCTTGGATGCTAGGAGGGCACCTAGTGAGATTTTCCAAATGCGGGCGGTCCTGACCGTCTGCGGTGAGAAAGCTGCCAGTCAATAGAAAATCTACTCGAACAGCAGCAAAGAAGCAGCGCCGTCTGACGTGTGCCTGGAGCCATTCATGCTGATTTTGCAGTGTGAAACAAGCTCCCGGAGCTAAAAATGAGCGTGAGCAGAGCGGCATGCCACTTTCTATCATGGGGCCCTCAACATTGGCCTGACGAAATGGGACCCTTACCCACCCCTTCCTCTCAGGTACGCAATCTAGTCGTTATTATTGACAATAAATTGTCAATGAAACAACAGGCAGTACAAATTGCAGCCACCTGTTTTACCATCTTAAAATAGCTAAGAAAAATAACCTGGATGCTCCCTGTGGACACCAAAAGGACTGTGGTCCAGGCACTTGTAACATCTCGCCTGGATTACGGCAACGTCCTCTTTTTGGGGTCTAACAGAGATGTATTGCGTAAGCTTCAGGTGGTGCAAAATTCTGCAGCCCAATTGCTCTGTGGACTTCCCAGAATGTCTAACATGGGTAATGATCTGAGAGAATTACATTGGCTTAAAGTAGAAAATCGTATAAAATGTAAGGCCTTGTGTTACATGTTCAGAATTAAGATTGGTTCTGCTCCTAAATACTTACAAGATCTGGTTCGCCCTTACCATCCCTCTCGACTACTTCACTCGTCTGCGGATGAGCTTTTTGTGATTCCTAGGATTAAGCTGTCGAGAATGGGTGGTAGTTCCTTCTCTCTACTGGGACCCACTATGTGGAATTCCTTGCCTGCTGCAATGAGGAGGGAGGAGCTGCTTCCCACCTTTCGTAAACAATTAAAAACTTGGTTTTTTAATCAACATTGCTAATGTCAGATCACTGCTGAGCTTCTGCTGGCTTGCGCTGGGAAACCCTTGTTGGGTAGCTGTGCGCATTATAAAAATAAATTAACATAACATAACATAGCCATTCTCGGAACTCCTCAGAATCTCGCGGAGTTATTAAATAACTCTGCGGCATTCCGTGGAGTGAAGCCTTGCAAGTTACACCCGCCCCTAACACTTGTTCCTATGTCCTAGTTACTAGCCCGGATGTCTTGCACTGGAACAGCCACAAAGTGCATAACGCATGGGGTTCAAAATGCCTTTGAAAAGTGAGGTGCGTGGGACAAGGCCGCCATTTTGAAAAGGGTGAATGAGAGAAGTGGCTTTTGTTTAGTCTGCGGTTTCAGGAGGCCGCAGAAAAAAGAGCGGTGGTTCTTCTCAATGCAGGTCAAAGTTCAGAGTCAAACATGATTTGATGGATTCTGAGGGACTAAGAGTAAAGACGGCATCTGCATAATGTGTTATGCAGAGGGAGTGTAACAAGGAACAAGGGAACCTGTGTGTCAAGAGAGACCAAGGGTGTATGGTATTGCTAGAGACATAGGCCCTACCACTTTTGTGGTAGGGACTTATGTTTGTGGTAGGGACTTATGTCTCTAGTAATGCAGAGGGAGATGGCAACATTGGTTGAGGGTGTTTTTTTTTGTTGGTGCCCTCCTTATAAAACAGTCTTTTGTTGGTATCTCCAGGTGGCAATAGTTGACCAGTTTCCATGTTTGGGAGGGTGTCTAGGCAGTCGGCCAACTATTGCACACACCCGGATTAACGCACTGTACGGGCAAATGGAATTCCTCTGGTGTAAATCACACATGCATTCTTTCAAGCTGTCCATTGAAACGCCATTTGGCTGGGAGCTATGCCCCTGATTACTCAGCCAGCAGCAGATTTGGGCCCGGCCCTTGCACCACCGTCTCCGAGGCGCAGGCCTCCTGGCCTACGGAGAGAGATTCGGAAACACACCTCGGGCAGAGGGCAGGGCCAGCAAGGTGTGTCCGCGGGTGCGCTGAGCCGCCGAGATGCCTGACTTACGCAGGTGCCGTGACTTTTGATCCTCACTTTAAAGCTTCTCGGCAGAGGCGGAGGCGGCACTCAGAGGAGCGCGCGGAGTCCAGGCCCGAGCTGCGGCAACCAAGAGGCGCTACACGCAAGAGGCGCTACAGGCGGAGGGGCCAACATGGATTGGCCGATTCACCTCACGCGCAAGCCGGCCTGGGCATTACTGTTGATGCTGTTGGCGTGTGCCTGCACAGGTAGGATGGGATATCAAGCATCTCAAGCGCCGGGACGCCAAATCTAAATTCGACTCATTTCTTGGAGGTCGAGTTATTGTGTCCAGATACGATCTAGGGAAAAAAAAATCGATTGTTTTTGTGGTCCAACTCCTCAAAATACGAAGGCAGCGCTTACGTGAAATGATGGAATTATAAGTAAAATATTTTGAGGTATTGGAGTTAGATGGAGGCTTTCTGTTTATTGTTGCCACATCGATTTTTTTTTCTGTTTGCTTCCCTACTGGCAAAGTTACTTGGCTGCTGGTTAATCTTTTCCCACTCTTCTGATTTTTAATTTGTTTATATTTTATTTTATTTTATATCAATGCCCCAAGGTTCCCATCCACCGTGGCTAGACGACCTTTGGAATCCGGTATTGCCCTGGGGTGGCAGCGGACACCGCTCCCCCCCACACACAATCATAATACTCCCCTCCCTTCAGACGAATTATGAAATCAGAATGTTGGCCTCGCGCTCCTTCCGACTATCCCCGTACCCCGGGGGAGTTCACGAGACGAGTTTAGATAAAATGTCAACGTTTATCTTAGAGCCTCGTGTCGGGTCTACTGCTGCCCGCCCCGGCCCCCCGTTCTGGCAGCACCCCTTATAATGTATATTCCACCAGTTAAAGCTATAAACATTGACTCCTGCAGCCCTTGACAAGAATGTAATCTGCAAACAGATACCATAGCCCGCTCATTGTAAGCGGGGCTTCTAAGCGCTGGAAGTGTTGTCAGATAAGGACAATTGCGAATTTAGAGAAACGAGTTGTGCACAGGACCACACAGTGTGATGGACTCGAGGAGCTGGGATTCGAAGTGTGGTATTGTGCTGAAGGCGTGGCTTTCATTGGTGCAGCAGGCGCAATGCCACCAGGGAACATTATTTTATAATTCATACAGTAGCCGGGTTAGGTGGAGGGAGCATTTTCTTACTCTTGCTAAACCCTTGACACACTGGCCCACTAACCACCTCTAACTGTGTATCTAAAACGTAGCACTATTTATAGCGCCTCTGAGACCACCCTCAATCAGTTATATCTCCCCGGAAGCTGGGTGGATGTTTAAGGGAATTCACTGTATGGCCATCTCTGCTACAGAACCAGGCTTCTCTAGCGCTACCATCAAGTGTCACGATCCAGGGGCGGGTCTATTCCACGCTATTTTTTGTTCAACGAGAAGGATGAGTTGAGATAGTGTTATCACTGCTACTTGTAGCGCTGCGAAGTTGCGCTTGTGTTAGCGGGTGCTATGTTCCTGCCGTGGCAAGCCTGCATCTCTGAAGAGTTTCGTTCCCGCGTTTTACGCTGGGTTCCAAAACGTTTTTTTAGGATATTACTAACAAAACAGCAACACCTTGTTGAAAGCGAGGGGGGCCCAGCCAGGGGAGGCTAGCAGAAACTCGTCTGCTAGTGTCTCCTCAGCAGCACGGAATAAACAGTGAGGCGTCGGGTTGGGCAAGATATTTCTGCTGTCTTGATTCTTGAGAAAGATAGATTTTCGGTTTGGTCCTGAGCTTTGATAGATCCTCGCCAGCGGTTATACATATAAACTTGTAAATTATGTGGCACTTTGTGGCAGATATAGGTGGAAGTGACTGGCGGCAGTGACGCCTGGGGTCGAGCTGTGGCGATAGCCCGTGGCAGTAACTCACAGCAGGGGAGTAAACGGCGGGAGCATTTTGTGACAGGTATTTTGACATTAACACGTGACACTGGTCTGTGGGTCCAATCTGTGGCCCTAATCCGAGTCTGGGTCACGTGTCAATAACTCCTGGCAGTAATCTGTGGCAGGCACCTGTGCAGGCAACCTGTTTCGGTAATATGCACCTGAAATCTGTATCAGCGATGTGTAACAGTAATCTGTAATCCACGAGAGGAATCTGTGGCAGTAATCCGTGCTCCTGCAGGAAACCCTGACACTGTTTCGTGGTAGGAATCAACAGTATGCATTCCAGAATGTTTGATGACTTCAGCTGGAATTTTAAAATCTATTAGGGCCACTGGAATTATGCGATTGTGCGGCGATTTTCGCATAATTGTAGATTTGCCACATAATCCATCATCTGCTGCATAGTCTGCAGATTTTAGCAACAACATTTTTCGATTCTACCTCAAACGGATACAAAGTTGGTAAAAACACAAACCAACACGTGGTGTTAAACTGGTAGTAACGAATAAGGTACAATTAATACCCACCCAGTGTTAACAAGTTTAAAAATGACAATGCAAAGGATGAACACTTTGATCCTTTAATTTATATACTGCTTGATACCTTTTGTTTTCGTTCTTATGATTATTTGTATAATTCTGTACCTTATTAAATTGTTTTAATAATGCTCTTAAACTAAAAAAAATGTTTTTAAAAAATGACAATACAATGTAGTAGTATTACGATCACAAAATGTGCCGCATAAATTGTCTTTTCGTGCCACATAATTTACCCCACCCTCCTGCATAATTTTCCCCTCCCCAGCCGCATAATTCCAGTGGCCCTGCCTATTGTTGCGTCGCCCTCTAGATGGCCCCTTCAAGACTCTGGTTCCTTGCCTTTGCCAGCCTACCTTCACCCCCCCTGTGCCAGTTCTGTTGGAACACCCACCAATGTACGTATATAGATGTGTCTGCTTCGATGCCCCCCCGCGCCTGGAGGGCACACACGCACTCACTACCCTCGCACGCCTGTGCACTCTTCTCTCCTGGCAGCATTCCTTCCTATACACACCCAGTGGGCACCACAGCGGATGCATATGGTGCAGAGAGGGCCGGGCTGCAAACAAAAAGCAGCCCTGGTACAAACGTTCCAACCAGCCCCACAAAGTGGCCTGGCGGGTTCTAAAATGGAGGCTGGAGGGGACAATTGGGTCATGGCGACCCATCCAGCTCTGAAGGCAGCCCGCTAGCCTGCTGGCCACCTGGAAGATGCCAGAAAGGCCGACTGACCAGTCTGTCCCGAGTGCAGCCAACTCAGGGGTGCACCCTAAACTATGCTTTTTAATTCATTCCTTACATAACATTCCTTGTATAAACTGCTTGGTTCCACTTTTGCTGCTTCATGGCACTATGAATTTCAGATTTTACTGTTGCCAAAACACAAGGTTGGCCACTGAAGTGGTACAAGCCGTAAATAAACAGAATGGTATCTATGCACCCAGACAAGAGGTGTTGCGATCACCACACACAATCCCACTGATTTATTGACGTAGGAAAGATGAACGTCTGAGTCAGACGCTGCGGGTTGATTCTGAGGTCTGAGTGACTCCCTCAGTCAGACCTCTGAGGCAGTCAGCAAACCCACCCAGCTGGTTTCTCGTGTATGGGCCCTGTGTCGTGACAAGTCTGCTTGCGCACAGTAGGAGGTGGGAACCGTGCTCTCGCCTAGTGACAGCTGGTACAAACAAGGAGACACACCCAAGAAGCTGAGATGTAACAGACAAAGGGACGGTATTTACAGTTACTTTCACTCCCTTGCACAAGATGAGACAGGACGTCAGTCGAAATACCGGGATTTCTTTTCTCTTTTATTTCCATTCTGACTGAACCCACCCAAACAGACGGTCTATGGTGCAGTCCCCGGAAGAGTTAGGGAAATTGTCGACTTTACCACATGCAAATGAAGCGTAGGCCCGGGCGAAATTTCTGTTAAATCTGCACAGCGAAATGTCAGTTAAACTTGCACGGCGAAATTTCAGTTACATTTGCACGGCGAACTTTCAGTTAAATCTGCACGGCGAAATGTCAGTTGAATCTTCATATTCTCGCGAAATTTTTGGTAATTTTTGCATTACTCCTGTTGAGCGTATTCCAGCCATTACGCCAATAATGTCACATGATGAACATATTAGCACATGTCGTAGCAATGGCCACGATGCCCGGCTGCTGTTTGTGGCGCTAGTGTTTTTGGAGCTTTCGTTGCACGAAATGCACCGCGAGGCCACTAAAATATAGCCCTAAATGCTAGTTTCGTATTTTGCTTAATTTCCCTGAATTTTCACAAAATTTTGCATAATAACGCAAAAGCAAATTACGCGAACTTTGCAGACTCCTGAAAATGTCAACGACAAAGCAAGGGCTCACCATGTAAATACACTTGGGATGTGGGGAAGTGTGATTTATTTAAGGTAGCATATCTTGACGGGGGTGACCTAATAATTACAATACATTAGCCACTTATCCACAGAGCCCTCGAGCAACCTGGCTCCCCATTGTAGCTGATGACATAATGACAGCACAACTGTACTTCGAGTCAAAGCATTGGCAAAGACAATAGGTTTGGCTTGCATTTAGTGCTCAGACTAATTCTGACTAAAAAGTGAAAGAAAATTCGAAAACACTTTCTTTCTATATGATATATATATATATATATATATACATATATATACATAATATATATATATATATATATATATATATATATATATATATATATATATATATATATATATATATATATACATACATATATATATATATATATATATATAACCTACTGGCGATTGCCAGTAGGTAGATATAGTTAGAATGTGCTTTCCAAATGAAAAGCGTTTTTTGTTTTCCCAATAACTTTGGTGCTGTTTGATGAATGTTCAAAACATATTCCAAACAAATTCAACGCTCACTTCAGCTGCTGTCTGGAAAGTTTCAGGGTGAACCGTGATGCGGGGGCCGAGAAAAAGGGGGTCTCAAAATGCATTTTCACCTTGTTAATTCCCAAAGGGTTTTTGAATACGACTACAGCCCAAACCGCTGGACGGATGCCACCAAATTTAGCAGAAAGATCGATCTAGGTCCAGTGTAGTGCCTTTGGATACTTTGGTGTAAACCCATTCAGTAGTTTTAGACATCTACATTTGTATATCTTGGGACGTGGAAACTCCACACATCCAACAGTGGCCGTTATGTAATCTGATTGGCTGCCTACACTTCAACCAGGAAGTGTTGGCAGCCATCTTGGGTCTTGGCTTCAGCTGAGTCCCACAACAAATGTTAAAAATATAGAAAAGGAGGCAGGGTATACCCTGACCCCCTAGACTGGTGAGGGACCACGCTGGGGTTTCATTCTTTTTTTCTCGCAGTAAAATCGCAGTCAGATCTGCGGATTCTTATTACAAGCCTCAGGGACCACCAGCTTCCAGGAGCTAAATATAAAAGGAATCGGGGAGGGCTGCATGGACGCCCGTGGGCCCCAGGACGACTGACTCCCCGGGGCCAGATCAGTTCCGGGACGCTTCTTTGCTGGAGCAGCTGTGCGCATAATAAATGCTCATAACATAACATAACATAAAATGGTAGGGGGTTGCGTGGCCCCCCCTCCTGGGCCATATAAACGGCCCAGGGACCACCACCTCCCAGAGGCCAGCCCATGCAAACAGAATGAGAGGGGCCCGCACAGTCCCTCTTGGAGCCATATATGGCCCTGTGGACTGCCACCCCACAGGGCCGGCTTCTGCTATGTCTCAGGAAGCCAAGGGATGGGATCAGTGATGTCACTGACCATGTCATGAGTGATGTAATGTGTGAGGTGATAAGCCGTGCATTGCGTGGGCGCAAGTTATAGTTAGCTCAGGTAACTATAACTCAATTTCTATGGTATATATATATATATATAAACACTCCTATTGGCAAATTGGAAAGTTGGCAAACACTAAAAGAGTCCCTATATAAATTGTCTATAATCATGTTTATAATACGTTTTTTTGTATTTCTTTGAATTTACTGTTGTTCGAGTGACCCTTTTACTTTCCATCTTTGCACATATATAATGTAATTTGAAGTATAACGTTTTTTCTGTTTTTGCTTGCCCAGCGTTTTCGCACATTAGCTATTAGTTACTAGGGACTCTTTTAGTGTTTTCCAACTGTATTTACCCTGTCCCTATTTCTAAAATAGTAGGGTTCCTCCCTCTTTGTTTTTCATTGCAAATTGGAAAGTGACAGGAGTTGCTGTGATATATATATATATATATATATATATATTTGAAATTCTCTTTATCAAGAAAGAGCCGGCACTGCTGCATATTTTGGTCCCGGCAGGACCTTGTTCCGCGATCAAGGTCCTGCCTGGATTGAAACGCATAGGATCAGCCAATACATCTTTCATTCAAGCACAATAGCTGGGAGTGCCGGCACTTTCTTGATGAAGAGGATTTAAAATTTGTTTAAAAAGAGTGTGCTGAGGGCTGCACTCCCGCCGAGCGCAAGCGGTGGTCAGGATGTATTGATGGAATTTTAGCTGAAAGGACCTGGTTGACAAATAGACGATCAGCCATCCCTAAAACATGGCACACATTCATATTCTGTAATTTACTAGTTCATTTGATCAGTTTGACTGGTGTTTTCTTGAGTGTTGGCTCAACTTTCATATTCGAAGTGTATTCAATGTTATTTCTTCAAATAGCAAGAAAGTGAGTGGGAGAAAATTGCAAAAAGATGCGTCCTATGTTACATTATGTTCCACTACATTCCTCTGCTTTTACACAAGGGGGCTGTCTTTGTATGGGATGGTTCTTAAGGGGTATCCTGTTGTTAGGGTGTTTAGAATCCCTGTTTATTTATTTTTCCTGATACTGCCTTCAACATTTGACGAAACAGTGTGATCCTGGGCAGACCGTTTCACCTCCTTTTGCCACAGTTTCCGTGTTTTACCAAAACGTAGAGGTCTTCGATCTGGGCTAAACATCACTATGAATCCTTTTATAAAAGACTTGACATTTGGAATGAGTGAAAGTAAGAATCAACTTGGAAGTACTGCATATACCGAATACAGATCTTTGTGTATGAAGGAGTCACAAGGTGGGGCAGGTTTCTAATCCTCACATCACTGGCTCAGGTATGTGGGCATGTGATCCACAAACCCTGTTTGGTAGTTGAAAAATATCTCACCGCGATTGTTTGACTAGTAATGTGTCTTTTGACCAGAGCTACAACTTGGCAGAGATTGCGTGGGCTTAGTGCCAGTCTGTTTCACTTGCCAAGTGAATTGATGATTGGGCAGGAACTTCCCTTAAGACACTGTGGTAGGTACAGTGCTTACTTTGTAAAAAAAACCTGAGTGGCAGGGCTCTCGTCTGGAGGTCACTGAGGCTTGCACCACACATAGCCGCTGTCATGCTGCAGATGATAGTAACAACCCATCCACTAATCATCACACTCCTGCAAGTGTGACAATTCAGATTTTTTCAGGTCTCCAAATCTATAAGAATTTCTTGGGAAACAGGTAATAGTAATTTTTAATGTATATTGAATTAATAATTAACTGTTGTTGGGGTCATCTCTAAATTAGCCAGACAGCACCATCTTGTGGCATACTGTCACGAGATCCGATGTTGACAATTAAGTGCTGGTGCTGAGCACCGGAGACCGCCGGCTCAAATTAAGCACTGGGTGAATATTAAATGGACACTTTGTCCCTATGGACAACCAAACCCTACAGGTCAGTATTGGCAGATGTGACAAAGCTCCCCGGAGATGTCAGTTTATATGACAAGGAACCTGGGATGAATATTGGCTAGAAGTTGTTTTAAGTGGCATTTCTTCCTTGTAGGATGGACACTTTGTTAAACGAGCTGTTACTTTATATGGAAATTGGAATGGGATTAGAAGGCCAGGAGATCCTACAAAATGTTTCTAGATGA
Organism: Lissotriton vulgaris; assembly: GCF_964263255.1. NCBI lineage: Eukaryota > Metazoa > Chordata > Amphibia > Caudata > Salamandridae > Lissotriton > Lissotriton vulgaris. Next base: position 76,186,908 of record NC_141700.1, read on the forward strand.
GCCCATGAAGAATGTTTTTTGGGGTTCACCCTAGAACATTTCAAAAAATCGCCTGGCCTTCCAATCCCTTCCCATTTTAATGTAAGGTAACAGCCCTAGAAAGTATCCTCCTCTTAAAAGGAAATGTGAATATTGAAAATTCTACCAAATGCGCTTCCCAGGTCCCATGTGACACAGCATGGCATCTGAGCTTGTACGTACGATGCTCAAGGCGTGGCTTGTTCTAGAAGTACAGTGGTACTAGAATTATGTAGAAAAGGAGAACCAATTATGTAGTGGAGTTGGCCAAATTATGCAGCAAATAAATCGTAAATTTGTCTTAACATGACATAAGTAGCCAAAAAAGACAAATTTCAAGGCATATAAAGTACTTATTGGCAATTATATGTCACAGTCTACGGTGTTATTATATAGATTTTCCTGACTTTAACACATATATATACAGAAGCGTTGTCAATGATGTGGTAAATACATACATTACTAAAGAATAATACATACACATTCAAGTTCTGCAGTAAGACTTCTCAGTTTAGGGTTTCTCATGTCTTCACACTATAAAGTTTCTAAAAACACGTCTTCGCATTAGGAAACAGCACTAAAAAACAGTATTATTTTAGCTTAATAGCCCACTGCCCAGGGCTATACCAGTTGTTAAAGGCCCTGAACCCGAGTTATAGGCCTGAGCTGCAGGCGAGGGCCTACAACGAAGGTGACAGCCTTTAACAACTGGGATAGCCCGAGGTAGAAGGGCTATAAGGCTATTAGAACATTCCACCCACCGAGGATAGAATGTTCTAAATAAAAATTGAGAAACAAAGATACACATTGAAATGTTGGAGCAGAAGGCCTATACCAGCCATTATGAGCTCGGAGCCACTTCACTGTCTTCAATGGAGCTCTCAACTTACTAATAATCTAATAATATGTCCATCTCTCAGTTGGCGGCACTTAGGGATTCAATACATCCTAAAAAAGACAAAACATTCTTCTTGTAAACAATGGGTGTCGTCTCAATTACCACTTCGCTGAGAACAGTGGTCGAAGTGGGGACAAAAAAGTAGGGGAACTGTGGGCGGAGACTCAGGGGGCGGGAATAAGCAGAGGATTGGATTAGTGGGCGGAGTTGGAGGTGTGGCTAAAAATAGCAAAACATACCAATTTTTTGTGCATTTGACATTTCACTGACCAGTTACAGCTTATAACGTTATTTAATTCAAACAATCGATACACATGTTTATTTGAGGTTTAATATATAAGTTGTTTATATTTAATTCATTTACAATGTGGGACATGTTTCCAATCACAGAATATTCCAAATACGCTTATAAGTGGAATCATAAGCCATTTGTCTCCGAGCCATGCAGTTTCTTTCGTTGGCACTTCTCCTCCCTTTTTCTAACCATTTCTGAACATAAAATTCAGGTTTAAATTCTATGACAGGAGGCCCCACGATCCGGCTAACGTGCGCTCTACAAAAGAACGTATAGTGCTACAGGAGCCTGTAGATAGGGATAATAACAGAGAGTGATGTGAATGCTTCTTGTCACCGGCACACTACTTATCAGCGCATGGGCTTTGCTTTGACATGTGCTATCAATTGGGAACACAGAAAAGGCTAATTATGCAGCAAACAATGAGAGCAGGGTCGGCCCGTGCCTGAGGTTTTACCAATGCCAATGGTTATGACAGTGTGAGCCGGTTCAAGGAGTAAATAAAAGCCGACCTTGAGATGGATAGCCTGGAGAATGAGAGCCACCCTAATAGCAAAGCTGAGGAATGATCGCCATCCACACATCAGTCCAGGACCTGGCAACTCAAAACCCATTAATGTTTACACCCATTCCAGCGGCAGGCGGAACCTACAGCTTACAGCCAGCACAGGCCCTACCACACTGGCCCTGGACCACGTCTCACCCTTTTCCGGACAGTCCAGGAATGACTGTAACCTTTGTGCTCCCCCACCCGTGGCACCTTTTAGAAGAGGAGAACATTTTGCAGTGCTCACATTTGAAAAGTCATTCCCTGCTAGTATTTGTTACACAACTGTGTTTGCCATGTCTCATGTTTGTAAACTGGATGTAATTTAAGAGGTGGCTTCATGTGGTGAAAACTTTTTTGCAGCTTTCAGGGGCGGCTGGTGACATTTGAAAGTGGTGAGGCGTAAACTAATTTGCATATTGCACCGCAGCGAGCCCGAACCACCTTGCATCCATCCATACATCATTCATGCATCCACCCATCCATCCACCCACCCACCCATCCTGCATCCATACATCATTCATTCATGCATGCATCCACCCACCCACCCATCCATCCTGCATCCATCCTGCATCCATCATTCATTCATGCATCCACCCATCCATCCACCCATCCATCCTGCATCCATCATCCACCCATCCATCCTGCATCCATCCTGCATCCATCCTGCATCCATCATTCATTCATCCACCCATCCATCCATCCATCCTGCATCCATCCTGCATCCATCATTCATTCATGCATCCTCCCATCCATCCATCCACCCATACATCCACCGATTCTGCATCCATCCTGCATCCATCATTCATTCAAGCATCCACCCATCCATCCACCCATCCATCCATCATCCACCCATCCATCCTGCATCCATCATTCATTCATGCATCCACCCATCCACCCATCCATCCTGCATCCATCATTCATTCATGCACCCATCCATCCATCCACCCTGCATCCATCCTGCATCCATCATTCATTCATGCATCCACCCATCCATCCACCCATCCATCCTGCATCCATCATTCATTCATGCATCCACCCACCCATCCATCCTGCATTCATCCTGCATCCATCATTCATTCATGCATCCTCCCATCCATCCATCCACCCATACATCCACCGATTCTGCATCCATCCTGCATCCATCATTCATTCATGCATCCACCCATCCATCCACCCATCCATCCATCATCCACCCATCCATCCTGCATCCATCATTCATGCATCCACCCATCCATCCACCCATCCATCCTGCATCCATCATTCATTCATGCACCCATCCATCCACCCTGCATCCATCCTGCATCCATCATTCATTCATGCATCCACCCATCCATCCATCCACCCATCCATCCTGCATCCATCATTCATTCATGCATCCACCCACCCATCCATCCTGCATTCATCCTGCATCCATCATTCATTCATGCATGAGGGCAAACCGATATGTTGTGGGTATTAAATTGCTTAATAAACGACAATATTGGAATTAGAATTAGTAGAGGGGATCTTATGTTATCATTACACCTGTCAAATGACTGCATTGTTACTTCATTCAGTATGTTTAAGAGTTTAGTGAAAAACGTTTTCTGCACAGGAAAATGTATGTTTATTTCGGTTTTCATACTTTTACAGGCGGTCTTCCTCTGTTCTAAGTGAAATCTTTTTGTCATCTGCCTGGGGCTTCTTATCTCTGTGTTCTGGGAAGTGCGGGCGGGTTTTCTACACAGTATTATAAGGCCAGCTTTACGTTAGATGCCAAGCCCCCCAAATAATTGAGAATAACACAATAAAAATGTTCATGCATGTAGATTTTTTTTTTTTTAAGTAAGAATGCCGCAAATAAGTTAGGGACACTGCCTTAGAGGAAGGCCAATTGTGTTTACAGTCTGCCTACTCTGAAATACGTCCATTATTGCAGGCTACCAGAGCACTGTCCCTACCAGCCAGGAGGCCAGTCCATCACAGGACCAGTGCCCAAGCTGAGTCATGCACATTGAAGAAAGTAGGGCAGACCATAGCGACAGTTCAAGCACCCCACAGCCAGTCAGCATGGCGGTAAGCAAAGCAAGCCACATTGATCCCCAGCAACTCCTGCATACCACCCAACACTTCTGCGCATCCTTGCTTCAGAATGCTGCACACCCCACCATAGAAGAGCCTCTATAAGTACGAGCACACCTGGGTACTTATAATGAATCTGGGTCAGAGCTTATAGAGGTACCAGCAGCAAACGTCACTACTAAGTGGGCCTAATCAGTAGATTCTCTAACCTCTGTGCAAACGGTTTGAGATGTGACCCGTATACATCACACTTTGACAGGATGGCAGAAAAATACAAGCGAGTAAGAAGCATGTGATGGAGTGAAGAAAAGAGAATGGTTTGGAGATAAAATACGAGAAAAGGCAGAGAGAAAGAAGACAGAAGCAGCAAAGAAAAGGGATAAGGAGAATTATGCACCAAGTGTTTTATTCCCCCCACTTACTTACTTGATGCTTGGGGAGTTCGGCTTCAGAGGCAGTCCAGGCTCCTCGTGCAGGCCCGGTTCAGCGAAAGGGTAGAGCTGTAAAGGAGGGGTCAGGGACCTCTGGGCAGGCACGGGTCGGAGAGTAATTTACAGGAGAGGCTGGTGGGGCTGGGTCAGCTTTTCAGTGGCTGGCTGGCGAGCAGATATATAGCAAGTCAAGAAGTCCCCCAGGTGGCGTCCCTCAGTCTGATTGACACCAAAAGAATAATTGTCACAGGTCACAGTGGGGGCTGGCAGCGTTGCGAGGTGTGAATCACGGGCTCACAGTAGCCACAGGGCCATCAGAGTAGCCGTTTTCGCACCATGCTACACTGATGGCCCTTTCACTCTCGCTTTGCAGTCCCATTAGAAACAGCAGGGAAGGGGAGGAGGTCGGGCGCCCTGCAGAGGCCTCCTCAATATTCACGGTGCACCACTCGTGCGGCGAAAAAAAGTGTACTTTTAATTTAAGTATGGCAACTTTACAGTCCCCGGTACGCTCTATCAAAAGTAAGAAGTAGGGGAACGGACTAACACAATTTTAAGAAGTAGGGGCACGCCGTGCCCTTCCGTCCCCGCCCACTTCTAACGCTGGCTGAGAATAGTACACGTGATGTAAACAAGAATATGTGAAACAAACCATTTTTTTAACAACAAAGGAATCATATTTATCTTTGGCTGTTGAGTAGCTTTCAAGTATGCACTAATTTTGTTTCCGGAAGCAGACAATATACCTTTCCACGGTTCCTCAACTGGGACTATTAACACTACATGGGGAATAGCGTCACCATTTTAAATACTTATATGCATTCGCTGATAAATGAATGGTCACCAGATAGCCGTTTCCAAATTTCGGGCATAGCGTTGCATCCTCTTGCCGCATTTTTACATACTGGGCTATCAGACACTACTGATAGCATATAAAATTAATGTTTTCCATTTTTATTAATTTTTATAAATATATATAGACAAGAAAACATATGGTTTTCTGCCTGTATTTATCTGTAAACGTCAGTAAAAACTAGGAGCTTTTTATATTAATGTTAACAAATGTTTATGCGTACATGTTTATACTGGTGGTGTAAGTGACATAATGTGGCCTCCCTTAAACTGTGTCAGGTAAACGATAAAATGAACATGCAATGAATTTTGAGTGTTAACCACTGCACGTCTGTGCTTTTATTTTATGTCCTTATTTTGACTGCTAACGTACTATTTGTATATGCGTGTGTGTGTGTCTGTCAAACAATCTGTAGGTATGGAATGGCATGGGTTTTGGTACAAAATATATACGGTATTGGCTGTATATTGTATTTACATACCAGTCTGTGTGTGTGTGGCGGTGTGTATTTGTGTGTGGGTGTGGATGTGTCTTGGGCCTAAATATACATGTGTAGAGATTACATTGAATTGCCAAATTTACATAGCATTTGCTACCCCTTTGTAATGTGCTGAAGTGATTGCCTATATAGAAAGCACACAATACAGTCTAGGGTTTGTGGTTGGAAGTCAGTGATCTTTGTTTTGATCTTGTGTGAGCCGCGTTTCCATGTCATGCCTAATGACCACAGTGGCATGGTTGTCATATTAGGGGATGCAGCTTATGATTTTCGACAAGAGGCAGCTCTGATCAAGCTCTGCAGGTCTCTTTAAGGTGTTTCTTATGAAAACATTCCACAAAGCTGGTTATTGCACAGGGTGATCCTGTGTGAGATTTTGGTTTATATTTTATGGTCCTGAACAGGGACATGCTGGGGAGAGAGAGAGAGAGAGAGTTGTGAGATCTGCTGGGATGGACTTTATTACAATCTACAATCACCCCTTGTATGATTGTCATTCTGCGACTTCAAGAAGTGGTCATGGTATGTAATTATGTGGACTTGCCCTGAGGGACTAAATTAGAGTCCTCCGGTGGCCAGCGGTATGAGGCAGACTTCTTCAGTTATTTCATGCCTGTTAATTTGATTGTTGGTGTGAACTGGTTCAGGAGTAGGCCTGGGCGGTAAATTCCATTCCTCTTGCGGAATTTGGGTAATATTGCGTTCCGCGGAGAACGCGGAATTGCCAAAAATTCCGCGATCCGAGGCTTCGTGGAATTTTTTGCTTGTTCGTGGTTTCAAAATGCGTGTTTGCGAGATATTTCCCCCCTGAGCACGCAAATAGCTTTCGCGAACAGGAAAACAGCATCGCGAACGGGCGGAACAAGCAATTCCGCTTGTTCGCCGAACTCTGCATACTTTTACCGTTTCACTGAGCTTTGCGTAGTGCGACTACGCAAATTCCACCCACCCCTATTCAGGAGGGTTGGCAGGCATGGCCTGTTTGGACTACTATCAACTGCTCAACGGCTGAGTGATAGAGGGTTTATACTAGTGAGCACCTGAAAGGTCATGTATGAATTTACATTGATATCTAATATCCAGGCTAGACACACGTCAGCACGTCGTAACTTACAGGAACATAGAAAGTTTTGTGCGGGCCAGACTGTTTCATATCTAGGTAGGCTGTACTTGAAGAAGCAATTCTTGTTCTGGGTTGTATCTTAGGGTGATTGATGGTGTCGCTATATTTCGAAACAGACATGTTTTCACCTCTCTTCTGAACTGTAAATGATTGTGGATGCTTCAAATCATGACTGCAGAGCTCTGCAGCATATACTGAGAAAGTTGTGCTGTGTTTGTTTTTGTTTAGTCTCCCATAAGTTGGGTTCTGAATTCTGCAGACTACCCCACAAGTAGGGTTCTGCTGAGTCCCCCCTTAAGCAGCGCCAGCAAAGGCACCTCCAAGCAGTGTCCTGCGGAGTCTCCGAAAAGTAGGGATCTGCTGAATCCCCCATTAGCATGGCTCCGCAGAGTTCCACGCTTGCTGTCTTCTGCGGAGTCCCCCATAATAAGTGCTCTGCTGAGTACCTATAGGCAGTATTCTGCAGAGCCCTCCATAGGTAGCATTCTGCTGAGTTACCATATGCAGCTTTCTGCAGAAGGTCCTCCCATAGGCAACGCTCTGCTGAATCTGCTATAAGCAGACCTGCTAAGAACCCCAAATAAGCAGCATTCTGCAGAAACCCCATAAGCAGGGCTCCGCAGAGTCTTATATAATTTGGTTCTGTGGGGTACAGCATAAGCAGTTTTCTGCAGAGTCCACGAAAGGAAGTGTTCTGAAGGCTCTCCTATAAGCAGGATTCTCCTGATTACCCTGTAATGTCTTATGCAAAGCCCCCCCATGTGCAGCTTTCTGAAGAAACCCCCGTAAGCTGAGTTTTGAAAAGTATTACTTGAGCAGCAGAATCTCTTCATAGGAGGGTTTGCAGGGTCTCCAGTAAGCATAGTACCGCCGTTTCCCATAGACAGTCTCTCCTAAGCATGGTGCTGCATAAGCAGGGTTCTATAGAGCCTCCCATAGCAGGGTTCTATGGTCTCCATTAAGTACGGTTCACAAAGTCTGCCATAAGCAGGGTTCCATAGACTCTCCCGTAAGCAGGGTTCCGTAGAGTCTCCCGTAAGCAGAGATCAATAGAGTCTCCCGTAAGCAGGGTTCCATAGAGTCTCCCGTAAGCAGGGTTCCATAGACTTTCCCGTAAGCAGAGATCAATAGAGTCTCCCGTAAGCAGGGTTCCATAGAGTCTCCCGTAAGCAGGGTTCCATAGACTTTTCTGTAAGCAGAGATTAATAGAGTCTCCCGTAAGCAGGGTTCCATAGAGTCTCCCGTAAGCAGGGTTCCATAGACTCTCCCGTAAGCAGGGTTCCGTAGAGTCTCCCGTAAGCAGAGATCAATAGAGTCTCCCGTAAGCAGAGTTCCATAGAGTCTCCCGTAAGCAGGGTTCCATAGACTTTCCTGTAAGCAGAGATTAATAGAGTCTCTCGTAAGCGGGGTTCCATAGAGTCTCCCGTAAGCAGGGTTCTATAGAGTCTCCCGTAAGCAGGGTTCCATAGACCCTCCCGTAAGCATAGATCAATAGAGTCTCCCGTAAGCAGGGTTCCATAGACTTTCCTGTAAGCAGAGATTAATAGAGTCTCTCGTAAGCAGGGTTCCATAGAGTCTCCCGTAAGCAGGGTTCTATAGAGTCTCCCGTAAGCAGGGTTCCATAGACCCTCCCGTAAGCAGAGATCAATAGATCTCCCGTAAGCAGGGTTCCATAGACTTTCCTGTAAGCAGAGATTAATAGAGTCTCTCGTAAGCAGGGTTCCATAGAGTCTCCTGTAAGCAGGGTTCCATAGTGTCTCCCGTAAGCAGGGTTCCATAGACTCTCCCGTAAGCAGAGATCAATAGAGTCTCCCATAAGCAGGGTTCTACGGAGTCTCCCGTAAGCAGGGTTCCATAGAGTCTCCCGTAAGCAGAGTTCCATAGAGTCTCCCGTAAGCAGGGTTCCATAGACTCTCCCGTAAGCAGAGATCAATAGAGTCTCCCGTAAGCAGGGTTCCATAGTTCTCCTAAGCAGGGTCCTATAGAGTCACCTATCAGCAGGGATCATAGAGTCTGACACAAGCATGGGTGCTGCAGTGTCCTTGAAGTATCGGTGCTCTAGGGTCTGCCACTAGCAGCGTTCAGAAGGTCCTCCCACAGAGACGCTCCATCCCTCCCTTGTTTTAGTGCTCCTGTGCTCTGGACTTGCACAGACCCAACCAGCAGCCAGGCCTCTTCTCTGGGTAGTGCAGTCAGAGAGGAAGGAGGGAGCTGGAGATGGGGCCGAGCAGGGCCAGGAAAGTGGTAGATGAAAGTCATAGCGCAGTGAAACGTTAAGCCTATCATTAGACACCAGTGGGGAGAGGCGCTCAGACAAAGTGACCACACATTCTTGCATGATGACACATACCTACGTAATAGCTGTTACTAAACCAAATGCAATCTGTATGTTATACACTGTGGCTGACCACAGATGGTAAATGCTCTTTGTAAGGTCCCAAATGTATACTTTTTACCTCACACAGACACCACAACCGGCAATTCAATACAGTTGAAGGCCAATCTCAGCAGAGAGGCCACTACTTGCATGAGCATGGAGTCTGACGTATCTTCCTACCCGCCTGAAAATGCTTATGGTGCACTGGTGGGCAGTGTCGAATCCCACTTACATATTCAAAAGCACCACAATACCCCAACACACTCACAAAAGTACTCCAAAGAGGCACATGGTCCATAAACAACATCAACCAGATGGGTTAAACCGGAAACAGCAGCCTCAGTCTTTGAATTCTATTTGTAAAGCAACAAACACTATGCTTGTTTTCACTGCTTTACGTGAAGGACCTGGCTTACCACTGGCCGTTCTTACAGGTGTAGAACTTGTTTTAATGCTACAGATGAATGTATGACGTTACAACGCATACATTTACAATGCATGCCTTTACAATGCAGTTTTTTACATCGCAACATCCTTTACAACGCATTCTTTTACATTGCATGCCATTACATCGCATTTAGGTAAGTGTTGGATAGTATAGGGGTAATAATTACTATTATAACTCCAGTGAGTGCAACAGTAGGGTAAGTGTTGGATAGTGTTGGGGTAATAATTACTATTATAACTCCAGTGAGTGCAACAATAGGGTAAGTGTTGGATAGTGTTGGGGTAATAATTACTATTCTAACTCCAGTGAGTGCAACAATAGGGTAAGTTTTGGATAGTGTTGGGGTAATAATTACTATTCTAACTCCAGTGAGTGCAACAGTAAGGTAAGTGTTGGATAGTATAGGGGTAATAATTACTATTATAACTCCAGTGAGTGGAACTGTAGGGTAAGTGTTGGATAGTGTAGGGGTAAAAAGTACTATTCTAACTCCAGGGGGTGCAACAGTAGGGTAAGTGTTGGATAGTGTAGGGGTAAAAATTACTATTCTAACTCCAGTGAGTGCAACAGTAGGGAAAGTGTTGGATGGTGTAAGGGTACTATGAGTTGTAATGGTATGCATTGTAATGACTTGCGATGTAATGCCTGCCTTGTAGTGACATGCTTTGTAATGACATGCGTTGTAGTGACATGCAATGTAATGCCTGCGTTGTAATGACATGCGTTGTAGTGACATGCAATGTAATGGCTGCGTTGTAATGACATGCGATGTAAAGAATGTTGCAGTGTAATGACTGCTATGTAAAGGTAGTGCGATGTAATGACTGTGTTGTAAAGGTTGTTTCCTGCTACAGATGGATGCTGAGGTACACTGTAGGCAACGTCCAATTACACTCCCAGTGCACCTAAGTCCAAGACATACCATTTTTTTCATAATGAGCTGACTAGTTGTCTGCAAAGGAAAAAACACTGTAATGTATTACACCTTCAAACATAACAATGTATTATTTTAGTACTAATTGACTTTTAGACTGTGCTTTTCCATAAAAAGATGAATGCGAAAATGTGCCAATGATTCTTAGCAAGCCTCTTTGCGTCACCAAAATTGTCCCTTGGTGTGAGCTGAAGCTGCACTCTGTGTCTTTGAGTGCATTGAACTGTTCACACAAATAAGGTCTGCTCAAGTGGGTCACTGGAAGACTAGGAACTTCATACACAAGTCCAGGGAGCCATTCAGGCATCTGCTGTATATTTACTGTCACCGCCACCTTATTCCTCAGTTAAATATGCTGTTTATTGCATCGTCAAAGTGGTTAATTTTACTACTCCAAAGTCTGTTGTTCTGTTCTTTTTCTTGAAAGGTTCATTAGCTTCGCCTCACTACTTCTCATGGGGTGTTTTTCATAAAAGGCTGCATGGTCAAGTCTGCCCCTTTCCATTTATATTAGATTATTTCACATCTCTGGTGCCATGTGATGGGTAACACCATCAGCCAGTCACAACTTTGCCTTTGTTCGAGGTTTTTTTTCTCTGCTGCTCTGTTTTTGCACTTTTATACAGCGCTTATTCGACCCTAAGGTATCGAAGCGCTTTACATGACCGCCAGTTACATTGCACGAGCTCACATTCATTGCTTTCCTATATAAATGATTTGGCAATACAGAGGCCGGCTCTGGCTCGTGCTCTGCGGCCTGGAAACAGGAAGTGATTCCAGCTGAATCAGGACGGAGCCGCGGTGCCCAGCGGTGCCACCTAAGCCCAGGATCACTAGCCGCTCCTCACGTGCCCTGGGTTGGCTGGAAGAGCCGGTACCGCATTCCTAAACAAGCTCGGACCTGCGAGCTGCCTCGAGTGGGGCTGGGCGAGCAGGGCGAGGCCTCCAGTCAGTGTGTACGGACACCCTCGGGGCACTGCGCCTTGGTGCCCCGTGCCCACGTGTGCATCACACACTGCTTCCTTGTGGCCCCGCGCTGCTCTGCTGGCAGCGGGCACCGCTCGATTCCCGGGTTGGGCTGCAAGCATGAAGCGCCTTACTGTGGATAAAGCGCCTCTGACGGGGGCACCCTCGCCCCGTCCATAGAGCTGGCTTCAAAGGTGCACCCCTCAAATCGTCCCCAGGACTGATAGGGTGAATATGCCCAGGCGCGCAACGCCCATTGGGCTCAAAGGGCTTCACCCCCCCTTCCCGGGCACTCACTGAGCCGAACTCGAGTACTTCACAGGTCTTTAAAAGACCATTTGCTTGTTAATGAGGCTTTGTTGTATTTCACCCCTTCTTAGAGCCCCTGCATCCCCACTCTGTCTATTGTTGGAAGAATTAGCGACCCCCCCAATTTAAATTTGGCTCAAGTTGCGCCTCTGAATATGCCTCATAGTCTGACATTCGACCTCTGCCTTTTAAGCTATAGCAAACATGACAAAATAAAATAAAAAATGTAAAGGCATCTTTATTGCTCATTCTCCTTCTGAACTCCAGCATGGTTATTGGCCCCACTACTGTCTGTGTGAGAGAGAGCGCGAGAGAGAGAGGAGAGAGAAGGGAGAGAGAAAGAAGAGAGAGGGAGAAAAAAACGAGAGAGAGAAACTGCTGTTTGGACCATAGGCAGGATTTTAGAATAGAAGAAAAGAAAACAGAATATACGCAACGTCACAACAACCACTCTGGTCTGACCTGGGGCTTGACCTGTCCCTCCATCACCACACCATTGGGTACCACCTCGCAGGGACTAGTCCTCAGTCTACATCTGCATTGGACCCATGCTAGCACGTAGACTGTGCCAGCCAATCAACAAGGTTGTGTTATCCCTTGAAACGCTAAGGACATTTTCTAGGTGCAAAGTCGAGAGAAAGGGAGGTTATGTTGGAGAATCCTCAGTTTTAGCCGCTAGCTCAGTTTGGTCCTGTCAACATTTTTAAAACCCCCTACTTTAAGCTATAGCTCCTTAGCATCAGTAGCCACTTAACCCTGATTGGTCAGGAAATGGCAATAAACAGCCCTCCAGAATTATATAAGATACACTGAGACACTGTCTGCCACTCTGTTAACTTTCATTTGGAGGTTTTGGCTGATGACCGTCCATGGTCAAAAGAGCAATTCCAGGCGGAATCAGACCCACAATTAACGATTCCCTCATTAAATCCCACTTTTCATGGGAACCTCCCTCAATGTGCCCTCACACCCAAAATTAGCAGCACCCCCTCGGTATCAGTGAGTCTGTAAGGGAGAGGGAGAAGTTTATTTAACCTGTTAAATGATCTAGCACCGGAAATTAGAACAATAGATGTCTCTCTATTGGGAACATGATGTTGGGGTCGCCATGGCTACCGGCTGCTGGCTTCCCATATGAATAATTGCCATCCCTATTCATTTAAGAGGAAGGCTACTGCTTTTCCTGCAAAACTACAGCCTAGAGAAATTCTCTGAGACCGCCTACTGCTTTTTGGGGAAGTTGCAGATGTAATCCCATGAGAGTTAACCCTCCTATCTCAGACAGAGAGTTAAGAACAAGTAACTTATATTCACAAGGTTTTGTCAAATAAATGCCTCTCCGGCATCTAGAGTTGCCTATGCTACACGAAGAGGTATGTTTATTGATTAAGAGATGAGTTAGTGAGTTTTACATCAGCAAAAGTGCTCAAGGGTCACTCATCTAGGTCGTTAAAATATATTCTGGTAATACCATCTGGTACTTAAATCACATAGGACCAGATATAGAGGTTGGGGGACATTATGTTCACCAGCCTGACAGAATACCATTTTGCCAAATTTCAGATCCCTGTTGGCCGAGCGGAGATCTCTATGCCTTGTCAGGAAGCGCCGTCATGACAGATCAGGCCAAAAGGCGGACGTCCTCTTGATGTCCATCCACACAACTTTTAGAAATGTTTGTTAACCAAAAGCAAACTCCCAAGGAATTTGTGGTTGGTTGAAAAACAAACAAAATAAATAAATAAATACACACCCCGCGAGCTTTTGTTTTTGTCACGAGTATGATGGACTTTACCTGGCGGTGATGGACAGTAAAAATGGACATCACACTGTCCACACCAAATGGGGAGGGTGGTGTAATGCCCTTCCCCCTGACAGCCCCTGCTCCATCTGGTCTGGGGGTGGGATACTCTATCGATGCAAAGTTGATGATCTTTTCAGCCATAATTTGGGTGGACGGACCATCATTTTGGCAGGCAGGGTACTCTGTTTCGATGGTACCAGAGTACCCTGTCTGTCGAACTCCAAAGCATTCCCATCGCCTTGTTCTGACTCAGGTTCCCCAGTATGTGATGCAGTGTTTTCATATGGCCAGAGACATTGCTATGTCCTTTCTAACAATTAGGTCATAGTAGGAAGGAGTGGTTTTAAAACTTGGCACTGCATTTACTACTCAATGTCTCAGTGGTCAGTAGTAGCAGAAAGTAAAACAGTCTGCAGTTTTTAACCCTTATATATTCCATGAACACACAGCAGCCTAATATCAAACAAGAGGCAGTGGAAGGCCCACAAAAGGGGACAGAGGACATCCTGTGATTTTATCAATGGCGGAGGATTTCATTCTACTTCCTGGGCCCTTTTGGTTGATCAATGCCCTTCCTATTATTCTAAAAAATTCACAGTGTAAAGTTTATTGAAATATTGTACAAATATTCCTTACCAAATGTTAGTGCCAAGTGCCGGGGTGTGGCAAAAGATCTGCTAAAGATATTCCGTAACATTACATTTCTTTTTTTCCAGATGCTCAGTCAACTGATGTAGTGACTGCTATTACCTCTGCAACAACTACAACACCAGCTGTACTCACCTCAACAACAACATCACTAACAAGTGCAGAGACTGCCACATCCACAGCAGAAACAAAGGCCACATCAGACACAACAATGAAAGGCTCAACAACTGGTGCAGAGACTACCACAACAACTGCAACAACCACACAAATTGCTACACAGACTACAGGTGCCACATCAGCATCACCACTAACTAGTGCAGAAATTACTGCTACAACCACTACAGGAACCACAGCTGAATCGACAACAACAATAGGATTAACAACTGCAGAGACTACCAAAACAAGTGCAGGAGTCACAACACCTGAACAGACCACAACTATATCAACATCAACTGCATTAATTACTACTACTGCTCCTCCTATCACAACAGCACCTCAACAGACGACAACCACAATGCATTCATCAACTGCAGAGACTATGATAACCACTGCAACAACAACAGCTGCCACAACCACCATAGCAACACCACTAACTAGTGCACAAACTACTGCATCATCTGCAGAAACAACAGCTCCACCAATAACAACAGCAACTGGATCACCAACAAGTGCAGAGACTACTATAACAACTGCAGGAGCCACATCAACACCAGTACAGACCACAGCAGTATCAGTAACAAGTGCACTGAGCACCACAACAGCCCCATCTGACACAACAGCAGCTCAAGAGACAACAACACCAATGCCGTCATCAAGTGCAGAGACTAAAATAACCACTGCAGCAACAACATCATCTCCCACAACCACAACAATAGTATTACTAACTAGTGCAGTGACTACTACCATATCCATTGCAGGAACAACAGCTGCACCATCCACAACAATGCCAGGATCAACGACTATGTCAGAAACTACTATAACAACACCAGCTTCCACTACTACAGCTTCTCAGACAGCACCTGCACCTACAACAAGTGCAGCGAGTACCACAGCAGCGCCAACAAGTGCAACAGTAGCTCAAGAAATGACATCAACAATGGCATCATCAACTACAGAGACTACAATAACCAATGCAGCAACAGCTGCCACAATCACCACAGCAGCACCACTAATTAGTGCAGAAACTACCACTTCATCTGCAGAAACAACAGCTCCACTGACAACAACAGCAACTGGATCAACAACAAGTGCAGAGACTACTATAACAACTGCAGGAGCCACATCAACACCTGTACAGACCACAACTGTATCAGCAACAAGTGCACTGAGCACCACAACAACCCCAGCTGTCACAACATCAGCTCAACAGACAACAACAACAATGCCATCATCAAGTGCAGAGGCTACAACAACCACTGCAGCAACAACAGCTGCCACAACCGCCACAGCAGCACCACAGTCTAGTGCACAAACTACTACACCATCTGCAGAAACAACAGCTCCACCAACAACAGCACTAGGAACGACAACTAGTGCAGAGACTACTGTAACAACTGCAGGAGCAACATCAACACCTGTACAGACCACAACTGTATCAGCAACAAGTGCACTGAGCACCACAACAACCCCAGCTGTCACAACATCAGCTCAACAGACAACAACAACAATGCCATCATCAAGTGCAGAGGCTACAACAACCACTGCAGCAACAACATCAGCTCCCACAGCCACAACAGCATCATTAACTATTGCAGAGACTACTACCACATCTACTGCAGCAACAACAGCTGCACCAACCACAACAATGCCAGGATCATCAACTATGTCAGAAACTACTATAACAACAGCAGCTGCCACTACTACAGCTTCTAAGACAACACCTGCACCTACAACAAATGCAGTGAGTACCACAACAGCACCAACAAGTGCCACAGAAGCTCAGCAAATGACATCAACAATGCCATCAAGTGCAGAGACTACAATAACCACTGCAGCAACAACAGCTGCCACAACCACCACAGCAGAACCACTAACTAGCGCACAAACAACCACATCATCTGCAGAAACAACAGTTCCACTGACAACAACAGCAACTGGATCAACAACAAGTGCAGAGACTACTATACCAACTGCAGGAGCCACATCAACGCCTGTACAGACCACAACTGTATCAGTAACAAGTGCACTGAGCACCACAACAACCCCATCTGTCACAACAGCAGCTCAGCAGACAACAACAACAATGCCATCATCAAGTGCAGAGGCTACAACAACCACTGCAGCAACAACAGCTGCCACAACCGCCACAGCAGCACCACAGTCTAGTGCACAAACTACTACACCATCTGCAGAAACAACAGCTCCACCAACAACAGCACTAGGAACAACAACTAGTGCAGAGACTACTGTAACAACTGCAGGAACCACAACAACACCTGTACAGACCACAACTGTATCAAGAACAAGTGCACTGAGCACCACAACAACCCCAGCTGTCACAACATCAGCTCAACAGACAACAATGTCATCATCAAGTGCAGAGACTACAATAACCACTGCAGCAACAATATCAGCTCCCACAGCTACAACAACAGCATCAGTAACTAGTGCAGAGACTACTACCACATCTACTGCAGCAACAACATCTGCACAAAGCACAACAATGCCAGGATCATCAACTATGTCAGAAACTACTATAACAACAGCAGCTGCCACTACTACAGCTTCTAAGACAACACCTGTACCTACAACAAATGCAGCGAGTACCACTACAGTACCAACAAGTGCCACAGTAGCTCAGCAAATGACATCAACAATGCCATCATCAAGTGTAGAGACTACAATAACCACTGCAGCAACAACAGCAGCCACAACCACCACAGCAGAACCACTAACTAACGCACAAACAACCACATCATCTGCAGAAACAACAGTTCCACTGACAACAACAGCAACTGGATCAACAACAAGTGCAGAGACTACTATACCAACTGCAGGAGCCACATCAACGCCTGTACAGACCACAACTGTATCAGTAACAAGTGCACTGAGCACCACAACAACCCCATCTGTCACAACAGCAGCTCAACAGACAACAACAACAATGCCATCATCAAGTGCAGAGGCTACAACAACCACTGCAGCAACAACAGCTGCCACAACCGCCACAGCAGCACCACAGTCTAGTGCACAAACTACTACACCATCTGCAGAAACAACAGCTCCACCAACAACAGCACTAGGAACGACAACTAGTGCAGAGACTACTGTAACAACTGCAGGAACCACATCAACACCTGTACAGACCACAACTGTATCAAGAACAAGTGCACTGAGCACCACAACAACCCCAGCTGTCACAACATCAGCTCAACAGACAACAATGTCATCATCAAGTGCAGAGACTACAATACCCACTGCAGCAACAACATCAGCTCCCACAGCTACAACAACAGCATCAGTAACTAGTGCAGAGACTACTACCACATCTACTGCAGCAACAACAGCTGCACAAAGCACAACAATGCCAGGATCATCAACTATGTCAGAAACTACTATAACAACAGCAGCTGCCACTACTACAGCGTCTCAGACAACACCTGTACCTACAACAAATGCAGCGAGTACCACTACAGTACCAACAAGTGCCACAGTAGCTCAGCAAATGACATCAGCAATGCCATCATCAAGTGTAGAGACTACAATAACCACTGCAGCAACAACATCAGCCACAACCACCACAGCAGCACCACTAACTAGCGCACAAACTACCACATCATCTGCAGAAACAACAGTTCCACTGACAACAACAGCAACTGGATCAACAACAAGTGCAGAGACTACTATACCAACTGCAGAAGCCACATCAACGCCTGTACAGACCACAACTGTATCAGTAACAAGTGCACTGAGCACGACAACAACCCCATCTGTCACAACAGCATCTCAACAAACAACAACAACAATGCCATCATCAAGTGCAGAGACTATAACAAACACTGCAGCAACAACAGCTGCCACAACCGCCACAGCAGCACCACTGTCTAGTGCACAAACTAGTACACCATCTGCAGAAACAACAGCTCCACCAACAACAGCACTAGGAACGACAACTAGTGCAGAGACTACTGTAACAACTGCAGGAGCCACATCAACACCTGTACAGACCACAACTGTATCAGCAACAAGTGCACTGAGCACCACAACAACCCCAGCTGTCACAACATCAGCTCAACAGACAACAACAACAATGCCATCGTCAAGTGCAGAGACTACAATAACCACTGCAGCAACAACATCAGCTCCCACAGCCACAACAACAGCATCAGTAACTAGTGCAGAGACTACTACCACATCTACTGCAGCAACAACAGCTGCACCAACCACAACAATGCCAGGGTCATCAACTATGTCAGAAACTACTATAACAACAGCAGCTGCCACTACTACAGCTTCTCAGACCACACCTGTACCTACAACAAATGCAGCGAGTACCACAACAGCACCAACAAGTCCCACAGTAGCTCAGCAAATGACATCAACAATGCCATCATCAAGTGCAGAGACTGCACTAACCACTGCAGCAACAACAGCAGCCACAACCACCACAGCAGCACCACTAACTAGCGCACAAACTACCACATCATCTGCAGAAACAACAGCTCCACTGACAACAACAGCAACTGGATCAACAACAAGTGCAGAGACTACTATACCAACTGCAGGAGCCACATCAATACCTGTACAGACCACAACTGTATCAGTAACAAGTGCACTGAGCACCACAACAACCCCATCTGTCACAACAGCAGCTCAACAAACAACAACAATGCCATCATCAAGTGCAGAGAGTACAACAACCACTGCAGCAACAATAGCTGCCACCACCGCCAAAGCAGCACCACAGTCTAGTGCACAAACTACTACACCATCTGCAGAAACAACAGCTCCACCAACAACAGCACTAGGAACAACAATTAGTGCAGAGACTACTATAACAACTGCAGGAACCACATCAACACCTGTACAGACCACAACTGTATCAAGAACAAGTGCACTGAGCACCACAACAACCCCAGCTGTCACAAAATCAGCTCAACAGACAACAATGTCATCATCAAGTGCAGAGACTACAATAACCACTGCAGCAACAACATCAGCTCCCACAGCTACAACAACAGCATCAGTAACTAGTGCAGAGACTACTACCACATCTACTGCAGCAACAACAGCTGCACCAAGCACAACAATGCCAGGATCATCAACTATGTCAGAAACTACTATACCAACAGCAGCTGCCACTACTACAGCTTCTCGGACAACACCTGTACCTACAACAAATGCAGCGAGTACCACAACAGTACCAACAAGTGGCACAGTAGCTCAGCAAATGACATCAACAATGCCATCATCAAGTGCAGAGACTACAATAACCACTGCAGCAACAACAGCAGCCACAACCTCCACAGCAGCACCACTAACTAGCGCACAAACTACCACATCATCTGCAGAAACAACAGTTCCACTGACAACAACAGCAACTGGATCAACAACAAGTGCAGAGACTACTATACCAACTGCAGGACCAACATCAACGCCTGTACCGACCACAACTGTATCAGTAACAAGTGCACTGAGCACCACAACAACCCCAGATGTCATAACAGCATCTCAACAAACAACAACAATGCCATCATCAAGTGCAGAGACTACCACAACCACTGCAGCAACAACAGCTGCCACAACTGCCACAGCAGCACCACTGTCTAGTGCACAAACTAGTACACCATCTGCAGAAAAAACAGCTCCACCAACAACAGCACTAGGAACAACAACTAGTGCAGAGACTACTGTAACAACTGCAGGAGCCACATCAACACCTGTACAGACCACAACTGTATCAGCAACAAGTGCACTGAGCACCACAACAACCCCAGCTGTCACAACAACAGCTCAACGGACAACAACAACAATGCCATCATCAAGTGCAGAGACTACAATAACCACTGCAGCAATAACATCAGCTCCCACAGCCACAACAACAGCATCAGTAACTAGTGCAGAGACTACTACCACATCTACTGCAGCAACAACAGCTGCACCAACCACAACAATGCCAGGATCATCAACTATGTCAGAATCTACTATAACAACAGCAGCTGCCACTACTACAGCTTCTCAGACAACAACTGTACCTACAACAAATGCAGCGAGTACCACAACAGCACCAACAAGTCCCACAGTAGCTCAGCAAATGACATCAACAATGCCATCATCAAGTGCAGAGACTGCAGTAACCACTGCAGCAACAACAGCAGCCACAACCACCACAGCAGCACCACTAACTAGTGCACAAACTACTACATCATCTGCACAAACAACAGCTCCACTGACAACAACAGCAACTGGATCAACAACAAGTGCAGAGACTACTATACCAACTGCAGGAGCCACATCAACGCCTGTACAGACCACAACTGTATCAGTAACAAGTGCACTGAGCACCACAACAACCCCATCTGTCACAACAGCAGCTCAACAAACAACAATAATGCCATCATCAAGTACAGAGAGTACAACAACCACTGCAGCAACAACAGCTGCCACAACCGCCACAGCACCACTACTAACTAGTGCACAAACTACCACACCATCTGCAGAAACAACAGCTCCACCAACAACAGCACTAGGAACAACAACTAGTGCAAAGACTACTGTAACAACTGCAGGAACCACATCAACACCTGTACAGACCACAACTGTATCAAGAACAAGTGCACTGAGCACCACAACAACCCCAGCTGTCACAACATCAGCTCAACAGACAACAATGTCATCATCAAGTGCAGAGACTACAATAACCACTGCAGCAACAACATCAGCTCCCACAGCTACAACAACAGCATCAGTAACTAGTGCAGAGACTACTACCACATCTACTGCAGCAACAACAGCTGCACCAAGCACAACAATGCCAGGATCATCAACTATGTCAGAAACTACTATAACAACAGCAGCTGCCACTACTACAGCTTCTCAGACAACACCTGTACCTACAACAAATGCAGCGAGTACCACAACAGTACCAACAAGTGCCACAGTAGCTCAGCAAATGACATCAACAATGCCATCATCAAGTGCAGAGACTACAATAACCACTGCAGCAACAACAGCAGCCACAACCACCACAGCAGCACCACTAACTAGCGCACAAACTACCACATCATCTGCAGAAACAACAGTTCCACTGACAACAACAGCAACTGGATCAACAACTAGTGCAGAGACTACTGTAACAACTGCAGGAGCCACAACTGCACTGACCACCACATCAACTGCACCAACATCAAGTGCAGAGACTACTATAACAACTGCAGGAGCCACATCAACACCTGTACAGACTACAACTGTATCAGCAACAAGTGCAATGAGCACCACAGCAGTTCCATCTGTCACAACAGTAGCTCAACAGACAACAACAATGCCATCATCAAGTGCAGAGACAACAATAACCACTGCAACAACTTCATCTCCCACGGCCACAACAACAGCATCAGTAACTAGTGCAGAGACTACTACCACATCCACTGCAGAAACAACAGCTGCACCATCCACAACAATGCCAGGATCAACTATGTCAGAAACTACTATAACAACACCAGCTGCCACGACTACAGCTTCTCAGACAACACCTGTACCTACAACAAATGCAGTGAGTACCACAACAGCACCACCAACTGCAACAGTTGCTCAGCAGATGACATCAACAATGCCATCATCAACTGCAGAGACTACAATAACCACTGCAGCAACAACAGCTGCCACAACCACCACACCAGCACCACTAACTATTGCACACAGTACAACATCATCTGCAGAAACAACAGCTCCACTGACAACAACAGCAACTAGATCAACAACAAGTGCAGAGACTACTATAACAACTGCAGGAGCCACATCAACACCTGTAGAGACCACAACCGAATCAGCAACAAGTGCACTGATCCCCACAACAACCCCATCTGTCAGAACAGCGGCTCAACTGACAACAACAATGCCAACATCAAGTGCAGAGACTACAATAACCACTGCAGCAACAACAGCTACCACAACTGCCACAACAGCACCACTAACTAGTGCACAAACTACCACACCATCTGCAGAAACAACAGCTCCACCAACAACAGCACTAGGAACAACAACTATTGCAGAGACTACTGTAACAACTGCAGGAGCCACTTCAACACCTGTACAGACCACAACTGTATCAGCAACAAGTGCACTGAGCACCACAACAACCCCAGCTGTCACAACAACAGCTCAACAGACAACTACAACAATGCCATCATCAAGTGCAGAGACTACAATAACCACTGCAGCAACAACATCAGCTCCCACAGCCACAACAACAGCATCAGTAACTAGTGCAGAGACTACTACCACATCTACTGCAGCAACAACAGCTGCACCAACCACAACAATGCCAGGATCATCAACTATGTCAGAAAGTGCTATAACAACAGCAGCTGCCACTACTACAGTTTCTCAGACAACAACTGTACCTACAACAAATGCAGCGAGTACCACAACAGCACCAACAAGTTCCACAGTAGCTCAGGAAATGACATCAACAATGCCATCATCAAGTGCAGAGACTGCAGTAACCACTGCAGCAACCACAGCAGCCACAACCACCACAGCAGCACCACTAACTAGCGCACAAACTACCACATCATCTGCAGAAACAACAGCTCCACTGACAACAACAGCAACTGGATCAACAACAAGTGCAGAGACTACTATACCAACTGCAGGAGCCACATCAACGCCTGTACAGACCACAACTGTATCAGTAACAAGTGCACAGAGCACCACAACAACCCCATCTGTCACAACAGCAGCTCAGCAAACAACAACAATGCCATCATCAAGTGCAGAGAGTACAACAACCACTGCAGCAACAACAGCTGCCACAACCGCCACAGCACCACCACTAACTAGTGCACAAACTACCACACCATCTGCAGAAACAACAGCTCCACCAACAACAATAGCACTAGGAACAACAACTAGTGCAGAGACTACTGTAACAACTGCAGGAGCCACAACTGCACTGAGCACCACATCAACTGCACCAACATCAAGTGCAGAGACTACTATAACAACTGCAGGAGCCACATCAACACCTGTAGAGACTACAACTGTATCAGCAACAAGTGCAATGAGCACCACAGCAGTTCCATCTGTCACAACAGTAGCTCAACAGACAACAACAATGCCATCATCAAGTGCAGAGACAACAATAACCACTGCAGCAACATCATCTCCCACAGGCACAACAACAGCATCACTAATTAGTGCAGAGACTACTACCACATCCACTGCAGGAACAACAGCTGCATCATCCACAACTATGCCAGGATCAACTATGTCAGAAACTACTATAACAACACCAGCTGCCACGACTACAGCTTCTCAGACAACACCTGTACCTACAACAAATGCAGTGAGTACCACAACAGCACCACCAACTGCAATAGTTGCTCAGCAGATGACATCAACAATGCCATCATCAACTGCAGAGACTACAATAACCACTGCAGCAGCAACAGCTGCCACAACCACCACACCAGCACCACTAACTATTGCACACAGTACAACATCATCTGCAGAAACAACAGCTCCACTGACAACAACAGCAACTAGATCAACAACAAGTGCAGAGACTACTATAACAACTGCAGGAGCCACATCAACACCCGTACAGACCACAACTGAATCAGCAACAAGTGCACTGAGCCCCACAACAACCCCATCTGTCACAACAGCGGCTCAACAGACAACAATGCCATCATCAAGTGCAGAGACTACAATGACCACTGCAGCAAAAGCAGCTGCCACAACCGCCACATCAGCACCAGTAACTAGTGCACAAACTACCAAACCATCTGCAGAAACAACAGCTCCACCAACAACAACAACACTAGGAACAACAACTAGTGCAGAGACTACTATAACAACTGCAGGAGCCACCTCAAGACCTGTACAGACCACAACTGTGTCAGCAACAAGTGAACTGAGCACCACAACAACCCCATCCGTCACAACAGCAGCTCAACAGACAACAACAATGCCAGCATCAAGTGCAGAGACTACAACAACCACTGCAGCAACAACCTCTGCCACAACCGCCACAGCAGCACCACTATCTAGTGCACAAACTACCACACCATCTGCAGAAACAACAGCTCCACCAACAACAGCACTAGGAACAACAACTAGTGCAGAGACTACTGTAACAACTGCAGAAGCCACACCTGCACTGAGCACCACATCAACCGCATCAACAACAAGTGCAGAGACTACTATAGCAACTGCAGGAGCCACATCAACACCTGTACAGACCACAACTGTATCAGCAACAAGTGCACTGAGCACCACATCAGCTCCATCTGTCACAACAGCAGCTGCACAGTCAACAACAATGCCATCATCAAGTGCAGAGACAACAATAACCACTGCAGCAACATCATCCCCCACAGCCACAACAACAGCATCACTAACTAGTGCAGAGACTACTACCACATCCACTGCAGGAACAACAGCTGCACCATCCACAATAATGCCAGGATCAACTATGTCAGAAACTACTATAACAACACCAGCTGCCACTGCTACAGCTTCTCAGACAACACCTGTACCTACAACAAGTGCAGTGAGTACCACAACAGCACCACCAACTGCAACAGTAGCTCAGCAAATGACATCACCAATGCCATCATCAACTACAGAGACTAAAATAACCACTGCAGCAACAACAGCTACCACAACCACCACAGCAGCACCACTAACTATTGCACAAACTGCCACATCATCTGCAGAAACAACAGCTCCACTGACAACAACAGCAACTGGATCCACAACAAGTGCAGACACTACTGTAACAACTGCAGGAGCCACATCAACACCTGTACAGACCACAACTGCATCAGCAAGAAGTGCACTGAGCACCACTACAACCCCATCTTTCACTACAGCAGCTCAACAGACAACAACAATGCCATCATCAAGTGCAGAGACTACAACAACCACTGCAGCAACAACCTCTGCCACAACCGCCACAGCAGCACCACTATCTAGTGCACAAACTACCACACCATCTGCAGAAACAACAGCTCCACCAACAACAGCACTAGGAACAACAACTAGTGCAGAGACTGCTGTAACAACTGCAGAAGCCACACCTGCACTGAGCACCACATCAACCGCATCAACAACAAGTGCAGAGACTACTATAACAACTGCAGGAGCCACATCAACATCTGTACAGACCACAACTGTATCAGCAACAAGTGCACTGAGCACCACATCAGCTCCATCTGTCACAACAGCAGCTGTACAGTCAACAACAATGCCATCATCAAGTGCGGAGACAACAATAACCACTGCAGCAACATCATCTCCCACAGCCACAACAACAGCATCACTAACTAGTGCAGAGACTACTACCACATCCACTGCAGGAACAACAGCTGCACCATCCACAACAATGCCAGGATCAACTATGTCAGAAACTACTATAACAACACCAGCTGCCACTACTACAGCTTCTCAGACAACACCTGTACCTACAACAAGTGCAGTGAGTACCACAACAGCACCACCAACTGCAACAGTAGCTCAGCAAATGACATCACCAATGCCATCATCAACTACAGAGACTACAATAACCACTGCAGCAACAACAGCTGCCACAACCACCACAGCAGCACCACTAACTATTGCACAAACTGCCACATCATCTGCAGAAACAACAGCTCCACTGACAACAACAGCAACTGGATCCACAACAAGTGCAGACACTACTATAACAACTGCAGGAGCCACATCAACACCTGTACAGACCACAACTGTATCAGCAAGAAGTGCACTGAGCACCACTACAACCCCATCTGTCACTACAGCAGCTCAACAGACAACAACAATGCCATCATCAAGTGCGGAGACTACAATAACCACTGCAAAAGCAACATCAGCTCCCACAACCACAACAGCATCATTAACTAGTGCAGAGACTACTACCACATCCACTGCAGGAACAACAGCTGCACCATCCACAACAATACCAGGATCAGCAACAAGTTCAGAAACTACTATAACAACAGCAGCTGCCACTACAACAGCTGCTCAGACAACAGCTGTAGCTATGACAAGTACAGTGAGTACCACTATAGTTCCACCAGTTACAACAGTAGCTCAGCAAATGACGACAACAATGCCATCATCAAGTGCAGAGAGTACAATAACCACTGCAGCAACATCAGCTGTCGCAACCACCACAACAGCACCACTGACAAGTACACAAGCAACCACATTGATTGCTACAACCACATCTGCGCCAACCACACCAATAACTCTACCAACAGCGAGTACACAGTTAACAACAATTGCTGAAGCCACAACAACAGCTGTGCAGAGCTCAACAAAAGCATCAACAATTAGTGCAGGAAGTACCACAACAGTGCTACCAATCACAACAGCAGCTGCAGAAGCAAAAACCACAATGTCAACGTCAGCAAGTGCAGAATCTACCACAACTGCAGCATCTCTAATCAGTGGAGAGACTACTACATTCATTTCAGCAACCACACCAGCAGCTCTAACATCTGTTAAGAACACGACCCCAGCAATACCATCTTCAGGGACGACATCAGCATCTCCCACGACCACCAAGTTGCCAACATCTGCTGCAGGTGAGAAAAAACAGTTTTCATGTTTTCATGTTTGCTTCGGGACACATTACCTATGGGAATTAATTATGGATCTTGAGATTTAAGCAAGAATTTCTTAAAACACATTTCCAAATATACATTTTTAGAACAGTTGTTTTTAATTCAAATACCTTTAAGTCAAGGAATGTGGATTCTTGAATGATTTTATGCTAAACTAACAGCCGCTCAGAGATGTCACTCCATGGGGTTCCTAATGGAATCTATTATTCCATCTACCATGCATGCTTGTAAAAGTTTAACAAACTTCTTGACTATTCCAATACTTTGCCGTAGTGAGATCTCCACCTCGACTTTGGAGTCTGCAATGGTCAAGTATAGTGAAAAGTGTTTGAAAGCAACCTTCTTTTCTCTCTTCTGCTATTTTAAAGCATTTTTAATAACAGATATTACCACTACCCAAATTAAGTAATGTTGTAATCCAAGTTACAATGTGACGCATAAATCTCTTAAAATCAGATTTCGAGTTCTTTACTTTATGTATCAGGTTAAAGGCAGAAGCCCCACTGGAAACAACGTGTTCCTTGCTCAGCCAGGTGGAACATTTTACACAATTACATCACACATTCAATGCCCTAACTCACTCGTGCATGAAGCGCAGTAACACAACATACCACAGGTACTTAATTTACCAATCTCTGAAAAATGGAATGCTGAGTCTGACATGTTGGAATCCAAACGTATGATCATCAGACCACTACACTTGTCGGCAGTAAAAATGTAACACACTGAGCACCCTCCTTGTGATATATTAGGACTAATGGATACACCTGAGGCCAACATGGTATTTATTCTAATCTGTATAATGTGCAGATTTAGAATGGATCCCCGACTGTGACCAACCTTTTTTAGTTTTCTGCCAGTGGTGAACTTCTGGTCACAATCTGGCATGCATGGTTTCTTAGGGTTTCTATGCACCCCAGCAGCTTGGTAGCATAATAATGCATATTTGTTTTGTTTAGTGAATATTTGATGGAGTGGATAATCTAGAAAGCCCTCGTTTTTAGTTTTTGGACAAATGTCTGAGCCAAGAATAATGAGATTTGTAATGTGTCTCTTCCATTATTTTTCTCCAATATCAATTTAGGTGCATCATCAAAAGATTGATTGGATTCGGGATCTAGTAGTAAAATTTACAGACGCATGGTTAGCCTTAGCTCTGCAGTTAATTACGACTAGTTGGAAAAATGCTAGTGCACAATCTTAGAAGACCTGGAAAAATAGTGACTGCCATAACTACACATTTAATAGAGAGAATATTTGTGCATTCAAGTTAGGAGGAAAAAGAAATCTGTTGCATGTACCCATGATGACATCATACTTATATGAACTAATAAGTCGCGATGTTAAATAATTCGTTTTTTCAACAACGAAGTTTGTTAGCCTCCACCATGAAGATATAACCTTTCTCTTTCAGTTTGAAATACTCACTGTTATCAGCTACCTGGATAATCCTTTTAGTATTTACATTATGCTTCAATGATAATATATTAGTATCGAAGATAAGTTGGCCCCTCTTACATTTTACTCCACCTGATTTTTTCCTTTTCTTTAAAAAAAAAATCTCCTTAAGAGCGTAAGGATTGGTTTGATTTTAGTTAGTTCATATGTTCATCTTTTAATTTTGTTGAATATAATTATTATATTGGAATGAGTATCTCGATATGAATTGTCATCTCTTGCTAATTATATTCTCAATTAAGCTTTCTAAACATAAACCAGAAACCTTACATGGAAGTAAAACAGAATTGGATTTGAACCTACTTCGTTGTGAAAACATACATTGAAATCCTTGGCCCTTTCATGTTTAAGGGCTTTATTTAGAATTTAGTGGATAGGGTACGCCATCACAAATGCAGCGGATTTCTCATACGCCGTATTACAAGTCAATTATAGCCTATGCTACTTGTAATATAACGGATGTGATATCTGCCTATGGTACTTGTAATATAGCGGATGTGATCCTTTGGTACTTGTTATATAGCGGATGTGATCCTTTGGTACTTGTTATATAGCGGTTGTGATGTCCTCCTACGGTACTTGTAATATAGCGGATGTGATATCCGCCTACGGTTCTTGTAATATAGCGGATGTGATATCCACCTTTGGTACTTGTAATATAGCGGATGTGATATCCGCCTATGGTACTTGTAATATAGCGGATGTCAAATCCGCCTTTGCTACTTGTAATATAGCGGATGTGATATCCGGCACACTTTGATGGAGTATCCTGTACACCAAACTCTAAATCAGGCCCTAAATTGTTTTCTTTGGTAGGTGTTCATTAGAAGGCTTCCACTCTTTATAAACAGTTGTCGCATGATAGGGATTTGGAGATTCTTTTAGAATCTTGGATAATCTGGGATACAGAGAGAAGAGCCCTAGCTCGAGTTAACATCAGAGTTGCAAAAAAAATCTTTGGATGTTTTATTTTCCATTTATGAAGCTGAAGTTGTTTAGCATATTGAATTAGGATTACGGTCCGCTGTAAGAAAAGGTTCTGGAAAATGTCGTTAATTTATTAATATGCTGGCGTTAATGAGGTCATTAATGGATAAGAACGTTTATGAGAATTAATGAGGTATGTGGGTGCATTCTTCAGGTTAGCAGTACGCTGGTTATTTTCTATTATCTCTTTTATGTGAAGGACTTGCTTTGCTGTTATTTAGAGAATTTGGACAGTGAAGGTTTTGTTGGTTGGGGAGAAGCTGCTTTCTAACAAAACTAGTGAATAACTCTAAAGAAATGTAACTTTTTTGCTTAAAAAATCAACCAACTTTTGACGCATTTGACACGCGTTCTGTTTTTTGCGCAAAACCACTTTTGCTTGATTTTTCTCCTGCTACATTTATGGACACTTTGAAGTTTCTTGCACTTTTACTTAAAGTACACACATTCTGTCGCTGGGTAATTTTTACAGTTCAGTGTTGATAGATATGTCAATATTATTGGGCCCCTTGAAAGTCACTAATTCAAATGTATTTAATCTAGTGCCCATAACAGAAGAGTTCATTAAACCGGTTACTGAGAAGCCGGCCGAACAACTTCCGGTGGGAAACATAACACAGAGCCCAACCACAACAGCAGCAGCAACAAGAACCACACTGACGACAAGTAAGAACATTTACCTACTCTTAAAATGTTTAGGTGATGTATTGTATTGGTGTGGAGCTTGTCATGAAGGCCTTTGGGATGGTTGATCTCCTTCTATGCTTAGCATGCACCAGCTGTATAAACTTGTGTGTAATTTGAATACTTTTGTTTTCTGTTTCAAACCAGGGTAGGTTTGCACCACTTAAACCCCTTGCTATCCATTGAGTTGTATTGAATTATATTGTAAAATATGACCAAGAAAAGAAGAGACCTGTGTTAGTCGTGAATGATCCACTATATTTTGCATTTTGCCACAATAGCAGAGGGAAGCCACCACTACCACAAACACAACAGCACCAGCCACATCACTTTCCATGTCACCACAAAAACTGCAAAATGTACAACAGCATCCCAAAACAAACACTACCACAGTAGCACACACAACAACAAAATAGACCACTATAAGTATTGCACCAATAGCTCCAACACTTAGGGCAACCACAAGCAGTCCATTACAAATCACTGCATCAGAGGCCACCGCAATTATTTCTATGCCTACCACAACAACGGACATCACTGCAAGCAATGCAACACCAACCCCAGTAAAAGAGACCACCACAAGCACTGCATCATTGACCACAGCAGCAGACACATAACCTACTACAGCAGTGACAAATCCTTATATATTATATCACCGTTTATTATTATAAGCAAGCGTGGTTATAGAATGGTCATGGGGAAATATTTTTACATTTTGAAATCAACTTTACTGATGACCCAGTTAAAAGTAAAACACTCATGAATTTCGTATGATCACTTTAGACTTCGTGTTTAATCTGAATAAAGTCAAAATTGAATTACCAGAATTTAAAATGGGCATGGTACCAAAATATTGAGTTTTGAATATCCACCTGCACAAGTACTGATTTCAAAATATGGACTTGTGCTATATTTTTAAGGCAAGTAGAACTCTAGTTGGGATAGTAGATCTATATCACCCTTTTGTATGCCTATCATGGCAAAATATGACCAGGTTGATGCTTCTTTGGTCGAAATTTTAACTAAAAACTCTTGAAATGCATCTTTCCACTGCGAGGCAAAGTGGTTGGAGTAGAAGCGACTTTACAGCCTCCTAAGGGCTATGTAAAGCAAACTGAAAGAAAACAGGGACAGTATTGGTTCAATTACAAGTGCTCCACTAATCTCGAAAGAGACGATAACTGGAGGTATTGAAAATCAATTACAACATCCTTCTGCTTCCCGCATGTAAAGAGAAATTCCTCCTTTAGCTCCCCCCGGTACACAACCTTCTTGTCTTTATCCAGTTTGGGAGGCCAGTATCCCTTTGGTAGCATCCCCTTCATTTGTAGTATTGTTGGGGTTGAGTGGTGAATTTATCAATAGCTCAAATGGACAACGACTATGCTATCCTAACTGCTATGGGACATCCATGCTATTCTGGAACATAGCAGGATTGAAGACGAAGGTTACCTCCCCTGATTGGTTCACCTTTATCGAACAATTTGATGTCTGTCTTTTTCAGGAAAGAAGGCTAACTGACCCCCTTCACTGTCCAGGTTATCTAAATTATTATATTCCTCCAATTTGTGGGGTTAAGGGCCGACCTTCAGGGGGTCTGGTAATCTGGGTGTGCCAAGCGATTGGCTTTGTCATACAGGTACTCGAAAAGCAGAGCAGTGATATCCCCCCGCGGTCAGGTTGAAGTGGGGCCAGCAAGGGGCTGTGGACGTTTATAATAAACAAAACAGGTGATGGACCGAATGTGGATCAATGTCACACATTCACCCCAGTCAAAAGATCTGGGCCCAAATCCATCGTTTATAATGCCTACGCTAGGGGTTGAAAGGGTAAGAAGTTGGAATTTATAGCAGCTCTTGACGTCTTATTAGACCGTCATTCCCAGGGCTCTAATATCCTGATTGCGGGAGATTTCAACGCAACTTTTGAGCCCCTCACCTCCGAGCATTGTGACCTTACTGCAGACGAAGATGAGCATTAGGAGATCCCAAAGTTAGATGGGCCACCTATAAAAAGATGATCTGATGTGGCAATTCAAATCAACGCCACATGCCTGGGGAAGGGACTCCGGGCAGCTAATGGCAGATCCCTTTCTGACAGGCATGGAACTAACACCTTTAATAATGGCCACTGTGCCAGTCGTATAGACTATTTATTAATCGACTTGCGGCTGTGGCATGCCCTAAGGAACATGGTAGTGAGAGAGCGGCCAGAGAGTGACCACAATCCCCTATGTGCAACCCTTGATTTGTTACCTCAACGGGAAAACACGCAACTGGGAAGTAATCTGCTAACCTGTGAGGTGGTCTCAACAAACAATATGAGATGTCTAAAATGGGTTAACATACTCGAGCATTCTGAAGCTCTAGCTTCAATATGCTTGGACGTTGAAGGGGCGATTGCTGAGTTGGACGTATGCGTGGAAAATTCAACGGCCCTAGAGTCTGTAATTGGCACCCATGTTAAGTTTTTTGCTAAGCTACGTACCCCTTTCATTAGACAACACAAGACCAATGGTGACCATTTTAAGAGAGGTCTCCAGTAGTTACATATGGAATGTAAAGAGTAAAGAAGTGCGTAGAAAATTGGGTGCCGCAATTAAAGAAGGGAATCCTGGCAATGTACGGCAATGAAGGCCAAACAATTATGGGACGAGGCTAGGTGGCAGGACCTTAAACAAGCATGTGTCAACAAAAACCCCAGACAGTTCTGGAACATAGTTAAGTGGGATAGGTGTGGTCAGCCTACTCAGCCGCAGAACCATGTATCACAGGACCAATGGGTCACCTACTTCAAACCTCAATATGCCTGTAGTACAGACGAGGGTAAGGTGGAGGCGCCCCTGTGCCGGTAATATCTAGGCACAGTTTTAATGAGGCCGATGTTAATAAGGCCCTGGGGGCAGTAATGGGAGGTAAAGCACTGGGCCCAGACGGTATCCCGGCTGATATATTTCTGCATGAAAAATCTAAATGGTACCGATACATTGTGATGTTGGCTAATTCTTTTTTTTTTTTTTGGCTAATTCAATAGCCCAGGGCGCTCCAGTTCCAGACTCATGGAAAGGGGCTGAGATCATCCCCGTTTTTAAAAAGGGGGATAAATCCCAGCCCGGTAATTATAGGCCCATTAGCCTAATAGATTCACTCCAAAGGATAATGGGGTGTCTAGTTTTAAATAAGGTGTAGGATTGGTTGGGAGAGAAAGACATACTATCCCCTCTGCAAGGAGGCTACAGGGCATGTACCAGTACCATAGACCAGGTATTTAGTTTCTTAGTTTCATCATGCTTTACTGGAAGACGGTGGTTTTGAACAAGGGCAGCCTTTATGCTGCCTTTGTGGATCTTAAATCAGCCTTTGACCTCATCTCCCGTAGTAAACTATGATTTGTACTTCAGGAGATGGGGATGTCCCTGGAGTTGTTAACCCTCATTGCTAGACTTCATGAGGATAACTTTGCCCAAATTTGGTGGGGAGCTCAGGGCGAGGTCACCACTCCCTTTCCTATAGAGAGAGGTGTGCGACAGGGGTGTGTAATGGCTCCCACACTCTTCTGTCTATTCATAAATTAGATCGGGGTCTATTTAGCATCCACCCGTACAGATGCCCCTGCCTTAGCAGGTGTTAAAATCCCTATATTAATGTTTGTGGACAACACATTGATTATTTAAAAACACCAAGTCGCTTACAGCTAAGCCCTCAACCTCTTTGAAGAGTTTTGTCGATTAAAGGGCTTGGAAATCAACATGTAGAAAACAAAATGTATGTCTTTTAACCCGCATAAAGCTTTTAAAGGAGACATTGTGCTGAACAACCGGCCCTTAGAAAAAATCACGGACTTTGCATATTTGGGGGTTACCTTACAGAGAGACCTATGTTTGAAGCGGCAACTCGATTTGGCTTCATTGAAGCACCGGCAGTTGGCCAGTGTTTTGCAATCCGAGTTTAGCTCTTCTTTTACAAAACCAGTAAGTCCAGCGCTCTAAATATATGACCTGAAAGTGGTCATCTCTGCCCTATATGAGGCCGAGCTTTGGGGTTTTGAGAACCTCTTACAACTTAAAGTAGCAGAAAATAAGTTCCTACGTAAGATCACTCGCCTCTCACAAAGCACTCCAGTGAGTCCACTGCTATACGACTTAGGAAAGAAGGTACTGGTCGATATAGCAAGACTGCGTCCCTTGCTTTATTGGCAGAGGATCTGGTGCACCCCAGAGGTGGCCAATTATGCTGAAGGACTCAGGGACCTAATTAGTGCTGACCGTTTTCATAAGATTAAATGGTTGCAGTGGATTAGAGCCTCCCTGATAAGTCTCGGCATGACACCTTTATGGGAAAATCCGGCAGGCACTTTGTTTCCCTCAAAAGTGGTCCTAAAAGCTCAATACTGGGATTGGGTGGCCCAAGGCGCTTACAGGGACTGTGATACTCCCTTCCTTACAGGGAGTTTTCTTTTTGTCAAGTCTGCACCGAGTTTTAAGCATTACCGGGACATTATTACTAAACCGCATGATCGGAAGCTTTACTTCCAATTCAGGGTGGGTTCTTTGCCAGTAAGATCATTTACAGCAAGATGGGGAAACTCAGAAGCTGACTCCTGTTCCATCTGTCTCACTTATCCGGACTCTTTAGATCACTTATTATTTGCTTACCCAGCCTATGCTGCCCATCGCAGAGTATGTCTGACGCCAATCTCCAAATCTTTAGGCACCAGAAGGAATGAGGTTGACCGTAGACTATTATACTCAGAAACATCTAGTACCATTGTTATTGCCTTGGCAAAGTTTCGGAGTTGGGCTTGGGCCATTAGATCGCATGTACTTTCTTCAGGCTGATGGTTGCTCTTGTTTTCTCCATTGTACGAACTGCTGGCACAATGTAGGGTGGCCCGTGTTATAGATGTTGATGAAATGTTTGATGCTAATAAGGTTTTTATAGTTTTATCAATTTTGGTTACATTTGGCATCCACATATTTTTTATTGTATTTATGATTAGTTTTACTCTTTTAAAAGAAAGAAAACTAAAAAAGGTATTTGTTATCTTGTGTACATTTCTATTATGTGAATTTGTCAATAAGCTTTGATGACAAATTTGTCGAATAAAGCTTTTTTGGATTGGATTGGACAATCTCTGGATTTCGAGTGGGGCGTAATATGGGCAGACTGAGTTTTTTACCCAAACTCTTTCTCTGAAGTCATGAAATTCAGGTACAAAAAAGAAAACAGCCAACTAGGAACAGACTCCTGAGTACTGAGAAGACCAAACCATGTCCCTGGAGGAGTAGGGCAGGTGGACACGTCAACCTGTATGTCTTTCCTCTATTGTAAATCTCATTTGGGGGAAACTCCAGAAGGGCCCTGCCCTATGCATGTCTTGTGCCTCACTCACTATTGTATATTGAAGCAGAACAGTAAATATGTAACTCTGCTCATCCTCGTCCATAGCAGTAATTGTACACTTGTAGCACCTGCATCTTCCTTTCCAAATCAAGCTTCTGAGCTTGTCTGTGATATTGGCTTGTAATTGCAATGTGTTCTTCTCTACCAAAATTGTAGGTCCCACTACAAGCACTGCTGCACCTACCACAGCTCCACTGACCTCCACAAGCACCGCAACTCCCACCGCAGCTCCACAAACCACCTCAAGCACTGCAGCTCCTTCCACAGCTCCACAGACCACCATCACTGCTTCTATTAAAGTTCCAGAGACCACCAGCATCTCCGCGGCTCCTACAACAGGTCTGCAAACCACCCAAACCACTTCGACACCTACCGCTGCTCCGAGGACTACCATAAATGCAGCTACTGCGACCACAGCTCCACACACCACCATGAGTACTGTTGTTCCTACAACAGCTCAAGAAGTTACCACAAGCACCGAAGGACTGACCAAGAGACCAGAGTCCACCAAAACCTCCTCCTCTGCACCAGTGACAGCTGGTGAGGACACCATAATCCCTACAAACCCTACAACAACAGCAGAGAGCACAACTATTGATGGAGCAACTACCACAACAACAGGTACTATCACAACAACTGCTGCAACAATGCCATTTGGCAAGACAATCACAAGCACTTCAAGTCTTAGTACAGGAGCAGAAAGCACAACAACCACTACAGCAATGACGACAGAAGAGGAAACTACCAGCACCACTGTGACACCTACCACAGGCGCTGGCACCACAACCGGAGCTGCAACACCTACCACAGGAACCGACACCACGAGAAGCATTCTATTACCTACCACAGAAACAGATGTCACAGAAATCACTCCAACAGTTATTATTGGAACAAAAACGAACGCAAGTGCTGCTTCAACCACAGTAGAAGTCACCACCGCAGTTACAGAAGAGCTTACTACAGCAGCAGATATCATAAAAAGCACTACAGAACCAACAAAGGGAGCAGAAACTGCTACTAGCACGGTTTCACTGACTACAGTAGCAGAGGCTACCACAAGTACTACAGTGCCTACTACAACAGCTGAGGCCATCACAAGCACCGCCACACTTCCAACCGTGAGTGAGGTCATCACAACCTCTCCAGGGCACACCACAGGAGCAGAGAGCACAATAATCACCATTGCATCTACGACAACAGCAGGTACCACAGTAGCAATAGAAGAAGCAACAACAGTTGGCCAGATCTCCAAGCCTGTAGGTCTTATTACTGGAGCAGAAAGCACCACAACCACTGTAGCTACTATCACAGTGGGAGGAATGAACAGAACGTCTGCAGCGACAGAGACCACTTCAAGCACTTCCCCGTCTGTCACAGCACCAGAAACCACAAGAAGCACCACAGGTGTAGAGGCTACCAAAAGCATGGCAGCACCCACTGCGGCAACAGAAACTATCACAAGTAGTGTTTCACCTACCACACAAGCAGGTACACCCACAAGAGCAGCAGAACCCACCAAGAGCACTGCTGCTCCTATTACTGGAGAGGAAACGTCAAAAGGCAGTGCAGGACCTATCACAGGAGCCGAGACAACTACAAGCAGTTCAGCCCCTACCACAGCACCAGAAACCAGTAGAAGCATTACAGCACCAACCACAACAGCAGTGGCCACTATAGCAACTGCAGCAAGTGCAAGGACAGAAGGGTTCATCACAGGCTCTACAAGCGCTAGCATGGGAGCAGAAAACACCGCAACCACAGCAGCACCTTCCACCACAGGAGGAATAATCAGAACCGCAATATCATCCACCAGAGCA
This sequence comes from Lissotriton vulgaris, assembly GCF_964263255.1. Classification (NCBI taxonomy): domain Eukaryota; kingdom Metazoa; phylum Chordata; class Amphibia; order Caudata; family Salamandridae; genus Lissotriton; species Lissotriton vulgaris. The sequence goes on from NC_141700.1 coordinate 76,224,261, forward strand.
GCGGGGACCTTAACTGGCAATTCAGAACCTACTAATACACAAGAGGCGACAGCAAGTACTGCAACAACAATTACAGGAATAGCGGCCACCAAAAGCACTGCAGCACTTACAACAGCAGCAGAAACCACAATAAGCACAACAGAGACCAGCAACAGCAATGCTGCTCCTATCACTGGTGTGGAAACCACTAAAGGCAGTGCAGAACCTACTACAGCAGCCACGTCCACTACAAGCACTTTAGTAATGACCACACCACTAGAAGTCACCAAAAGCACTGCTACTCCTATTACTAGTGCAAAAACCACTACAGACAGTGCAGCACCTACCACATCACCCGAGACGACTACAAACACGTCAGTACCTACCATAGCCCCAGATGCCACAAGAAGCATTGCAACACCTTTTACAAGAACAGAGGCCACCAAAAGTTCAGAAACACCCACTACAGAAGCAGAAACCACCACAAGTGGAGCAGAGACCACAACAAGCACTGCCACTCCTATCACTGGTGCAGAAACCAGCAGGGGAAGTGCAGCACCAACCACAGCAACCACAACCACTACAAGCACTTCAACACCTACCACAGAACTAGAGGCCACTAAAACTTCTGAAGCACCTACTAGAGAAGCAGAAACCACGATAACTGGAGAAGAGACTACCACTCCTATTACTGGAGTGGAAACCATCAGAAGCAGTTTTGCACCTACCACAGCAGCTAAGACCACCCCAAGCACTTCAGAACCTACAACAGCAGCAGAGACCACAAGAAGCACTGCAGCAGCTATTTCAGAAAGAGTGACCACCAAAAGCACTGCAGAAGGCACACGTACCACATCCATAGAGGTCACTCAAAGCGCTACTGTTCCTACGACTGCTGCAGAACCCACCAGCGGCAGCATAGCATCTATCACATCTGCTGAGACCACCACAACCACTCTATTACCTACAATAACACAAGAGGTCACAACGAGCACTGTAGCACCCATTACAGTTACAAAAGGTACAGAAAGCGCTGCATCACCCACTACAGTAGCAGAAACCACCACAAGTGTGACAGAGACCACCACAAGCACTGCCACTCCTATTACTGGTGCAGAAACCAGCAGAGGCAGTGTAGCACCTACCACAGCAACCATGACCACTACAAGCACTTCAACACCTACTGCAGAACTAGAGGCCACTAAAACATCTGAAGCGCCTACTAGAGGAGCAGAAACCACCATAACTGTAGCAGAGACAACCACTGCCACTCCTACTGGAGAGGAAACCACCAGAACCAGTTCTGCACCTACCACAGCAACAAAGACCACCCCAAGCACCTCAGCACCTACAACAGCAGCAGAGACCACAAGAAGCACCGCAGCAGCTATTTCAGAAAGAGTGACCACCAAAAGCACTGCAGAAGGCACACCTACCACAGCACTAGAGGCCACCCAAAGCACTACTGCTCCTATGACTGGTGCAGAACCCACCAGCGGCAGCATAGCATCTATCACATCTGCTGAGACCACCACAACCACTCTATTACCTACCATAACACAAGAGGTCACAACAAGCACTGTAGCACCCATTACAGTTACAAACAGTGCAGAAAGAGCTGCATCATCCACTACAGTAGCAGAAACCACCACAAGTGTGACAGAGACCACCACAAGCACTGCCACTCCTATTACTGGTGCAGAAACCAGCAGGGGCAGTGCAGCACCTACCACAGCAACCATGACAACTATACGCACTTCAACACCTACTGCAGAACTAGAGGCCACTAAAACATCTGAAGCGCCTACTAGAGGAGCAGAAACCACCATAACTGGAACCGAGGCAACAACTTTCACTCCTATTACTGGAGCACAAACTACCACAAGTGGAGCGGAGACCACCACAAGCACTGCCACTCCTGTCACTGGTGCAGAAACCAGCAGGGGCAGTGCAGCACCCACCACACCAACCACAGCCACTAGAATCACTTCAACACCTACCAAAGACGTACAGGCCACCAAAAGCTCTGTGGCCCAAACTACGGGAGCGGAAACCACCATAACTGTAGCAGAGACAACCACTACCATTAATACTGGAGAGGAAACCACCAGAACCAGTTCTGCACCCACCACAGCAACCAAGACCACCCCAAGCACCCCATCACCTACAACAGCAGCAGAGACCACAAGAAGCACTGCAGCAGCAATTTCAGAAAGAGTAACCACCAAAAGCACTGCAGAAGGCACACCTACCACAGCCGTAGAGGCCACTCAAAGCACTACTGTTCCTACGACTGCTGCAGAACCCACCAGTGGCAGCAAATCATCTATTACATCTGCTGAGACCACCACAACCACTCTATTACCTACCATAACACAAGAGGTCACAACAAGCACTGTAGCACCCATTACAGTTACAAAAGGTACAGAAAGCACTGCATCACCCACTAGAGTAGCAGAAACCACCACAAGTGTGACAGAGACCACCACAAGCACTGCCACTCCTATTACTGGTGCAGAAACCAGCAGGAGCAGTGCAGCACCTACCACAGCAACCATGACCACTACAAGCACTTCAACACCTACTGCAGAACTAGAGGCCACTAAAACATCTAAAGCGCCTACTACAGGAGCAGAAACCACCATAACTGTAGCAGAGACAACCACTGCTACTCCTACTGGAGAGGAAACGACCAGAACCAGTTCTGCACCTACCGCAGCAACAAAGACCACCCCAAGCACCTCAGCACCTACAACAGCAGCAGAGACCACAAGAAGCACCGCAGCAGCTATTTCAGAAAGAGTGACCACCAAAAGCACTGCAGAAGGAACACCTACCACAGCACCAGAGGCCACCCAAAGCACTCCTGCTCCTACGACTGGTGCAGAACCCACCAGCGGCAGCATAGCATCTATCACATCTGCTGAGACCACCACAACCACTCTATTACCTACCATAACACAAGAGGTCACAACAATCACTGTAGCACCCATTACAGATACAAACGGTGCAGAAAGAGCTGCATCACCCACTACAGTAGCAGAAACCACCACAAGTGTGACAGAGACCACCACAAGCACTGCCACTCCTATTACAGGTGCAGAAACCAGCAGGGGCAGTGCAGCACCTACCACAGCAACCATGACAACTACAAGCACTTCAACACCTACTGCAGAACTAGAGGCCACTAAAACATCTGAAGCGCCTACTAGAGGAGCAGAAACCACCATAACTGTAGCAGAGACAACCACTGCCACTCCTACTGGAGAGGAAACCACCGGAACCAGTTCTGCGCCTACCACAGCAACAAAGACCACCCCAAGCACCTCAGCACCTACAACAGCAGCAGAGACCACAAGAAGCACCGCAGCAGCTATTTCAGAAAGAGTGACCACCAAAAGCACTGCAGAAGGCACACCTACCACAGCACCAGAGGCCACCCAAAGCACTCCTGCTCCTACGACTGGTGCAGAACCCACCAGCGGCAGCATAGCATCTATCACATCTGCTGAGACCACCACAACCACTCTATTACCTACCACAACACAAGAGATCACAAAAAGCACTGTAGCACCCATTACAGATACAAAAGGTGCAGAAAGCGCTGCATCACCCACTACAGTAGCAGAAACCACCACAAGTGTGACAGAGACCACCACAAGCACTGCCACTCCTATTACTGGTGCAGAAACCAGCAGGAGCAGTGCAGCACCTACCACAGCAACCATGACCACTACAAGCACTTCAACACCTACTGCAGAACTAGAGGCCACTAAAACATCTGAAGCGCCAACCAGAGGAGCAGAAACCACCATAACTGGAACCGAGGCAACAACTTTCACTCCTATTACTGGAGCACAAATTACCACAAGTGGAGCGGAGACCACCACAAGCACTGCCACTCCTGTCACTGATGCAGAAACCAGCAGGGGCAGTGCAGCACCCACCACATCAACCACAGCCACTAGAATCACTTTAACACCTACCAAAGAAGTAGAGGCCACCAAAAGCTCTGTGGCACAAACTACGGGAGCGGAAACCACCATAACTGTAGCAGAGACAACCACTGCCACTAATACTGGAGAGGAAACCACCAGAACCAGTTCTGCACCCACCACAGCAACCAAGACCACCCCAAGCACCCCAGCACCTACAACAGCAGCAGAGACCCCAAGAAGCATTGCAGCAGCAATTTCAGAAAGAGTAATCACCAAAAGCACTGCAGAAGGCACACCTACCACAGCCGTAGAGGCCACTCAAAGCACTACTGTTCCTACGACTGCTGCAGAACCCACCAGTGGCAGCAAAGAATCTATTACACATGCTGAGACCGCCACAACCACTCTATTACCTACCATAACACAAGAGGTCACAACAAGCACTGTAGCACCCATTACAGTTACAAAAGGTACAGAAAGCACTGCATCACCCACTAGAGTAGCAGAAACCACCACAAGTGTGACAGAGACCACAAGCACTGCCACTCCTATTACTGGTGCAGAAACCAGCAGGAGCAGTGCAGCACCTACCACAGCAACCATGACCACTACAAGCACTTCAACACCTACTGCAGAACTAGAGGCCACTAAAACATCTGAAGTGCCTACTAGAGAAGCAGAAAACACCATAACTGGAACAGAGGCAACCACTTTCACTCCTATTACTGGAGCAGAAACTACCACAAGTGGAGCGAAAACCGCCACAAGCATTGCCACTCCTGTCACTAGTGCAGAAACCAGCAGGGGCAGTGCATCACCTACCACACCAGCCACAGCCACTAGAATCACTTCAGCACCTACCACAGAAGTAGAGGCCACTAAAAGCTCTGTGACACCCACTACGGGAGCAGAAACCACCATAACTGTAGCAGAGACAACCACTGCCACTCCTACTGCAGAGGAAACCACCAGAACCAGTTCTGCACCTACCACAGCAACCAAGACCACCACAAGCACCTCAGCACCTACAACAGCAGCAGACACCACAAGAAGCACTGCAGCAGCTATTTCAGAAAGACTGACCACCAAAAGCACTGCAGAAGGCACACCTACCACAGCACCAGAGGCCACCCAAAGCACTCCTGCTCCTACGACTGGTGCAGAACCCACCAGCGGCAGCATAGCATCTATCACATCTGCTGAGACCACCACAACCACTCTATTACCTACCATAACACAAGAGGTCACAACAAGCACTGTTGCACCCATTACAGATACAAAAGGTGCAGAAAGCGCTGCATCACCCACTACAGTAGCAGAAACCACCACAAGTGTGACAGAGACCACCACAAGCACTGCCACTCCTATTACTGGTGCAGAAACCAGCAGGGGCAGTGCAGCACCTACCACAGCAACCATGACAACTACAAGCACTTCAACACCTACTGCAGGACTAGAGGCCACTAAAACATCTGAAGTGCCTACTAGAGGAGCAGAAACCACCATAACTGTAGCAGAGACAACCACTGCCAATCCTACTGGAGAGGAAACCACCAGAACCAGTTCTGCGCCTACCACAGCAACAAAGACCACCCCAAGCACCTCAGCACCTACAACAGCAGCAGAGACCACAAGAAGCACCGCAGTAGCTATTTCAGAAAGATTGACCACCAAAAGCACTGCAGAAGGCACACCTACCACAGCACCAGAGGCCACCCAAAGCACTCCTGCTCCTACGACTGGTGCAGAACCCACCAGCGGCAGCATAGCATCTATCACAGCTGCTGAGACCACCACAACCACTCTATTACCTACCATAACACAAGAGGTCACAACAAGCACTGTACCACCCATTACAGATACAAAAGGTGCAGAAAGCGCTGCATCACCCACTACAGTAGCAGAAACCACCACAAGTGTGACAGAGACCACCACAAGCACTGCCACTCCTATTACTGGTGCAGAAACCAGCAGGGGCAGTGCAACACCTACCACAGCAACCATGACCACTACAAGCACTTCAACACCTTCTGCAGAACTAGAGGCCACTAAAACATCTGAAGCGCCAACTAGCGGAGCAAAAACCACCATAACTGGAACTGAGGCAACAACTTTCACTCCTATTACTGGAGCACAAACTACCACAAGTGGAGCGGAGACCACCACAAGCACTGCCACTCCTGTCACTGGTGCAGAAACCAGCAGGGGCAGTGCAGCACCCACCACACCAACCACAGCCACTAGAATCACTTCAACACCTACCACAGAAGTAGAGGCCACCAAAAGCTCTGTGGCACAAACTACGGGAGCGGAAACCACCATAACTGTAGCAGAGACAACCACTGCCACTAATACTGGAGAGGAAATCACCAGAACCAGTTCTGCACCCACCACAGCAACCAAGACGACCCCAAGCACCCCAGCACCTACAACAGCAGCAGAGACCACAAGAAGCACTGCAGCAGCAATTTCAGAAAGAGTAACCACCAAAAGCACTGCAGAAGGAACACCTACCACAGCCATAGAGGCCACTCAAAGCACTACTGTTCCTACGACTGCTGCAGAACCCACCAGTGGCAGCAAAGCATCTATTACATCTGCTGAGACCACCACAACCACTCTATTACATTCCATAACAAAAGAGGTCACAACAAGCACTGTAGCACCCATTACAGTTACAAAAGGTACAGAAAGCACTGCATCACCCACTAGAGTAACAGAAACCACCACAAGTGTGACAGAGACCACCACAAGCACTGCCACTCCTATTACTGGTGCAGAAACCAGCAGGAGCAGTGCAGCACCTACCACAGCAACCATGACCACTACAAGCACTTCAACACCTACTGCAGAACTAGAGGCCACTAAAACATCTGAAGTGCCTACTAGAGAAGCAGAAAACACCATAACTGGAACAGAGACAACCACTTTCACTCCTATTACTGGAGCAGAAACTACCACAAGTGGAGCGGAGACCACCACAAGCATTGCCACTCCTGTCACTGGTGCAGAAACCAGCAGGGGCAGTGCATCACCTACCACACCAGCCACAGCCACTAGAATCACTTCAGCACCTACCACAGAAGTAGAGGCCACTAAAAGCTCTGTGACACCCACTACGGGAGCAGAAACCACCATAACTGTAGCAGAGACAACCACTGCCACTCCTACTGCAGAGGAAACCACCAGAACCAGTTCTGCACCTACCACAGCAACCAAGACCACCACAAGCACCCCAGCACCTACAACAGCAGCAGACACCACAAGAAGCACTGCAGCAGCTATTTCAGAAAGACTGACCACCAAAAGCACTGCAGAAGGCACACCTACCACAGCACCAGAGGCCACCCAAAGCACTCCTGCTCCTACGACTGGTGCAGAACCCACCAGCGGCAGCATAGCATCTATCACATCTGCTGAGACCACCACAACCACTCTATTACCTACCATAACACAAGAGGTCACAACAAGCACTGTTGCACCCATTACAGATACAAAAGGTGCAGAAAGCGCTGCATCACCCACTACAGTAGCAGAAACCACCACAAGTGTGACAGAGACCACCACAAGCACTGCCACTCCTATTACTGGTGCAGAAACCAGCAGGGGCAGTGCAGCACCTACCACAGCAACCATGACAACTACAAGCACTTCAACACCTACTGCAGGACTAGAGGCCACTAAAACATCTGAAGCGCCTACTAGAGGAGCAGAAACCACCATAACTGTAGCAGAGACAACCACTGCCAATCCTACTGGAGAGGAAACCACCAGAACCAGTTCTGCGCCTACCACAGCAACAAAGACCACCCCAAGCACCTCAGCACCTACAACAGCAGCAGAGACCACAAGAAGCACCGCAGCAGCTATTTCAGAAAGATTGACCACCAAAAGCACTGCAGAAGGCACACCTACCAAAGCACCAGAGGCCACCCAAAGCACTCCTGCTCCTACGACTGGTGCAGAACCCACCAGCGGCAGCATAGCATCTATCACAGCTGCTGAGACCACCACAACCACTCTATTACCTACCATAATACAAGAGGTCACAACAAGCACTGTACCACCCATTACAGATACAAAAGGTGCAGAAAGCGCTGCATCACCCACTACAGTAGCAGAAACCACCACAAGTGTGACAGAGACCACCACAAGCACTGCCACTCCTATTACTGGTGCAGAAACCAGCAGGGGCAGTGCAACACCTACCACAGCAACCATGACCACTACAAGCACTTCAACACCTTCTGCAGAACTAGAGGCCACTAAAACATCTGAAGCGCCAACTAGCGGAGCAAAAACCACCATAACTGGAACTGAGGCAACAACTTTCACTCCTATTACTGGAGCACAAACTACCACAAGTGGAGCGGAGACCACCACAAGCACTGCCACTCCTGTCACTGGTGCAGAAACCAGCAGGGGCAGTGCAGCACCCACCACACCAACCACAGCCACTAGAATCACTTCAACACCTACCACAGAAGTAGAGGCCACCAAAAGCTCTGTGGCACAAACTACGGGAGCAGAAACCACCATAACTGTAGCAGAGACAACCACTGCCACTAATACTGGAGAGGAAATCACCAGAACCAGTTCTGCACCCACCACAGCAACCAAGACCACCCCAAGCACCCCAGCACCTACAACAGCAGCAGAGACCACAAGAAGCACTGCAGCAGCAATTTCAGAAAGAGTAACCACCAAAAGCACTGCAGAAGGCACACCTACCACAGCCATAGAGGCCACTCAAAGCACTACTGTTCCTACGACTGCTGCAGAACCCACCAGTGGCAGCAAAGCATCTATTACATCTGCTGAGACCACCACAACCACTCTATTACATTCCATAACACAAGAGGTCACAACAAGCACTGTAGCACCCATTACAGTTACAAAAGGTACAGAAAGCACTGCATCACCCACTAGAGTAACAGAAACCACCACAAGTGTGACAGAGACCACCACAAGCACTGCCACTCCTATTACTGGTGCAGAAACCAGCAGGAGCAGTGCAGCACCTACCAGAGCAACCATGACCACTACAAGCACTTCAACACCTACTGCAGAACTAGAGGCTACTAAAACATCTGAAGCGCCTACTAGAGGAGCAGAAACCACCATAACTGTAGCAGAGACAACCACTGCCAATCCTACTGGAGAGGAAACCACCAGAACCAGTTCTGCGCCTACCACAGCAACAAAGACCACCCCAAGCACCTCAGCACCTACAACAGCAGCAGAGACCACAAGAAGCACCGCAGCAGCTATTTCAGAAAGAGTGACCACCAAAAGCACTGCAGAAGGCACACCTACCACAGCACCAGAGGCCACCCAAAGCACTCCTGCTCCTACGACTGGTGCAGAACCCACCAGCGGCAGCATAGCATCTATCACGGCTGCTGAGACCACCACAACCACTCTATTACCTACCACAACACAAGAGGTCACAACAAGCACTGTAGCACCCATTACAGATACAAAAGGTGCAGAAAGCGCTGCATCACCCACTACAGTAGCAGAAACCACCACAAGTGTGACAGAGACCACCACAAGCACTGCCACTCCTATTACTGGTGCAGAAACCAGCTGGGGCAGTGCAGCACCTACCACAGCAACCATGACCACTACAAGCACTTCAACACCTACTGCAGAACTAGAGGCCACTAAAACATCTGAAGCGTCAACTAGAGGAGCAGAAACCACCATAACTGAAACCGAGGCACCAACTTTCACTCCTATTGCTGGAGCACAAACTACCACAAGTGGAGCGGAGACCACCACAAGCACTGCCACTCCTGTCACTGGCGCAGAAACCAGCAGGGGCAGTGCAGCACCCACCACACCAACCACAGCCACTAGAATCACTTCAACACCTACCACAGAAGTAGAGGCCACCAAAAGCTCTGTGGCACAAACTACGGGAGCGGAAACCACCATAACTGTAGCAGAGACAACCACTGCCACAAATACTGGAGAGGAAACCACCAGAACCAGTTCTGCACCCACCACAGCAACCAAGACCACCCCAAGCACCCCAGCACCTACAACAGCAGCAGAGACCACAAGAAGGACTGCAGCAGCAATTTCACAAAGAGTAACCACCAAAAGCACTGCAGAAGGCACACCTACCACAGCCATAGAGGCCACTCAAAGCACTACTGTTCCTACGACTGCTGCAGAACCCACCAGTGGCAGCAAAGCATCTATTACATCTGCTGAGACCACCACAACCACTCTATTACCTACCATAACACAAGAGGTCACAACAAGCACTTTAGCACCCATTACAGTTACAAAAGGTACAGAAAGCACTGCATCACCCACTAGAGTAACAGAAACCACCACAAGTGTGACAGAGACCACCACAAGCACTGCCACTCCTATTACTGGTGCAGAAACCAGCAGGAGCAGTGCAGCACCTACCACAGCAACCATGACCACTAAAAGCACTTCAACACCTACTGCAGAACTAGTGCCCACTAAAACATCTGAAGCGCCTACTACAGGAGCAGAAACCACCATAACTGTAGCAGAGACAACCACTGCCACTCCTACTGGAGAGGAAACGACCAGAACCAGTTCTGCACCTACCGCAGCAACAAAGACCACCCCAAGCACCTCAGCACCTACAACAGCAGCAGAGACCACAAGAAGCACCGCAGCAGCTATTTCAGAAAGAGTGACCACCAAAAGCACTGCAGAAGGCACACCTACCACAGCACTAGAGGCCACCCAAAGCACTACTGCTCCTACGACTGGTGCAGAACCCACCAGCGGCAGCATAGCATCTATCACATCTGCTGAGACCACCACAACCACTCTATTACCTACCATAACACAAGAGGTCACAACAAGCACTGTAGCACCCATTACAGTTACAAAAGGTTCAGAAAGCGTTGCATCACCCACTACAGTAGCAGAAACCACCACAAGTGTGACAGAGACCACCACAAGCACTGCCACTCCTATTACTGGTGCAGAAACCAGCAGGAGCAGTGGCGCACCTACCACAGCAACCATGACCACTACAAGCACTTCAACACCTACTGCAGAACTAGTGGCCACTAAAACATCTGAAGCGCCTACTACAGGAGCAGAAACCACCATAACTGTAGCAGAGACAACCACTGCCACTCCTACTGGAGAGGAAACGACCAGAACCAGTTCTGCACCTACCGCAGCAACAAAGACCACCCCAAGCACCTCAGCACCTACAACAGCAGCAGAGACCACAAGAAGCACCGCAGCAGCTATTTCAGAAAGAGTGATCACCAAAAGCACTGCAGAAGGCACACCTACCACAGCACTAGAGGCCACCCAAAGCACTACTGCTCCTACGACTGGTGCAGAACCCACCAGCGGCAGCATAGCATCTATCACATCTGCTGAGACCACCACAACCACTCTATTACCTACCATAACACAAGAGGTCACAACAAGCACTGTAGCACCCATTACAGTTACAAAAGGTTCAGAAAGCGCTGCATCACCCACTACAGTAGCAGAAACCACCACAAGTGTGACAGAGACCACCACAAGCACTGCCACTCCTATTACTGGTTCAGTAACCAGCAGGGGCAGTGCAGCACCTACCACAGCAACCATGACCACTACAAGCACTTCAACACCTACTGCAGAACTAGAGGCCACTAAAACATCTGAGGCGCCTACTAGAGGAGCAGAAACCACCGTAGCTGGAACAGAGGCAACCACTTTCACTCCTATTACTGGAGCAGAAACTACCACAAGTGGAGCGGAGACAACCACAAGCACTGCCACTCCTGTCACTGGTGCAGAAACCAGCAGGGGCAGTGCAGCACCTACCACACTACCCACAGCCATTAGAATCACTTCAGCACCTACCACAGAAGTAGAGGCCACTAGAATCTCTGTAGCACCCACTACAGGAGCAGAAACCACCATAACAGTAGCAGAGACAACCACTGCCACTCCTACTGCAGTGGAAACCACCAGAACAAGTTCTGCACCTACAGAGGCAACCAAGACCACCCCAAGCACCTCAGCACCTACAACAGCAGCAGAGACCACAAGAAGCACGGCAGCAGCTATTTCAGAAAGAGTGACCACCAAAAGCACTGAAGAAGGCACACCTACCACAGCACTAGAGGCCACCCAAAACACTCCTGCTCCTACGACTGGTGCAGGACCGATCAGCGGCAGCAAAGCATCTATCACATCTGCTGAGACCACCACAACCACTCTATTACCTACCATAACACAAGAGGTCTCAACAAGCACTGTAGCAGCCATTATGGGTACAAAAGGTACAGAAAGCACTGCATCACCCACTACAGTAGCAGAAACCACCACAAGAGGAGCCAAGCCCACAACAAGCGCTGCCACTCCTATTACTGGTGCAGAAACCAGCAGGGGCAGTGCAGCACCTACCACAGCAACCATGACCACTACAAGCACTTCAACACCTACTGCAGAACTAGAGGCCACTAAAACATATGAAGCGCCTACTAGAGGAGCAGAAACCATCATAACTGGAACAGAGGAAACCACTTTCATTCCTATTACTGGAGCAAAAACTACCACAAGTGGAGCGGAGACCACCACAAGCACTGCCTCTCCTGTCACTAATGCAGAAACCAGCAGGGGCAGTGCAGCAGCTACCACACCAACCACAGCCACTAGAATCACTTCACCACCTACCACAGAAGTAGAGGCCACTAAAAGCTCTGTGGCACCCACTACAGGAGTGGTAACCACCATAACTGTAGCAGAGACACCCACTGCCACTCCTACTGGAGAGGAAACCACCAGAACCAGTTCTGCACCTTCCACAGCAACCAAGACCACCCCAAGCACCTCAGCACCTACAACAGCAGCAGAGACCACAAGAAGCACCGCAGCAGCTATTTCAGAAAGAGTGACCACCAAAAGCACTGCAGAAGGCACACCTACCACAGCACTAGAGGCCACCCAAAGCACTACTGCTCCTACGACTGGTGCAGAACCCACCAGCGGCAGCATAGCATCTATCACATCTGCTGAGACCACCACAACCACTCTATTACCTACCATAACACAAGAGGTCACAACAAGCACTGTAGCACCCATTACAGTTACAAAAGGTTCAGAAAGCGTTGCATCACCCACTACAGTAGCAGAAACCACCACAAGTGTGACAGAGACCACCACAAGCACTGCCACTCCTATTACTGGTGCAGAAACCAGCAGGAGCAGTGGCGCACCTACCACAGCAACCATGACCACTACAAGCACTTCAACACCTACTGCAGAACTAGTGGCCACTAAAACATCTGAAGCGCCTACTACAGGAGCAGAAACCACCATAACTGTAGCAGAGACAACCACTGCCACTCCTACTGGAGAGGAAACGACCAGAACCAGTTCTGCACCTACCGCAGCAACAAAGACCACCCCAAGCACCTCAGCACCTACAACAGCAGCAGAGACCACAAGAAGCACCGCAGCAGCTATTTCAGAAAGAGTGATCACCAAAAGCACTGCAGAAGGCACACCTACCACAGCACTAGAGGCCACCCAAAGCACTACTGCTCCTACGACTGGTGCAGAACCCACCAGCGGCAGCATAGCATCTATCACATCTGCTGAGACCACCACAACCACTCTATTACCTACCATAACACAAGAGGTCACAACAAGCACTGTAGCACCCATTACAGTTACAAAAGGTTCAGAAAGCGCTGCATCACCCACTACAGTAGCAGAAACCACCACAAGTGTGACAGAGACCACCACAAGCACTGCCACTCCTATTACTGGTTCAGTAACCAGCAGGGGCAGTGCAGCACCTACCACAGCAACCATGACCACTACAAGCACTTCAACACCTACTGCAGAACTGGAGGCCACTAAAACATCTGAGGCGCCTACTAGAGGAGCAGAAACCACCGTAACTGGAACAGAGGCAACCACTTTCACTCCTATTACTGGAGCAGAAACTACCACAAGTGGAGCGGAGACAACCACAAGCACTGCCACTCCTGTCACTGGTGCAGAAACCAGCAGGGGCAGTGCAGCACCTACCACACTACCCACAGCCATTAGAATCACTTCAGCACCTACCACAGAAGTAGAGGCCACTAGAATCTCTGTAGCACCCACTACAGGAGCAGAAACCACCATAACAGTAGCAGAGACAACCACTGCCACTCCTACTGCAGTGGAAACCACCAGAACAAGTTCTGCACCTACAGAGGCAACCAAGACCACCCCAAGCACCTCAGCACCTACAACAGCAGCAGAGACCACAAGAAGCACGGCAGCAGCTATTTCAGAAAGAGTGACCACCAAAAGCACTGAAGAAGGCACACCTACCACAGCACTAGAGGCCACCCAAAACACTCCTGCTCCTACGACTGGTGCAGGACCGATCAGCGGCAGCAAAGCATCTATCACATCTGCTGAGACCACCACAACCACTCTATTACCTACCATAACACAAGAGGTCTCAACAAGCACTGTAGCACCCATTATGGGTACAAAAGGTACAGAAAGCGCTGCATCACCCACTACAGTAGCAGAAACCACCACAAGAGGAGCCAAGCCCACAACAAGCGCTGCCACTCCTATTACTGGTGCAGAAACCAGCAGGGGCAGTGCAGCACCTACCACAGCAACCATGACCACTACAAGCACTTCAACACCTACTGCAGAACTAGAGGCCACTAAAACATATGAAGCGCCTACTAGAGGAGCAGAAACCATCATAACTGGAACAGAGGAAACCACTTTCATTCCTATTACTGGAGCAAAAACTACCACAAGTGGAGCGGAGACCACCACAAGCACTGCCTCTCCTGTCACTAATGCAGAAACCAGCAGGGGCAGTGCAGCAGCTACCACACCAACCACAGCCACTAGAATCACTTCACCACCTACCACAGAAGTAGAGGCCACTAAAAGCTCTGTGGCACCCACTACAGGAGTGGAAACCACCATAACTGTAGCAGAGACACCCACTGCCACTCCTACTGGAGAGGAAACCACCAGAACCAGTTCTGCACCTTCCACAGCAACCAAGACCACCCCAAGCACCTCAGCACCTACAACAGCAGCAGAGACCACAAGAAGCACCGCATCAGCCATTTCAGAAAGAGTGACCACCAAAAGCACTGCAGAAGGCACACCTACCAAAGCACTAGAGGCCACCCAAAGCACTACTGCTCCTATGAATGGTGCAGAACCCACCAGCGGCAGCATAGCATCTATCACATCTGCTGAGAACACCACAAGCACTCTATCACCTGCCATAACACAAGAGGTCACAACAAGCACTGTAGCACCCATTACGGATACAAAAGGTACAGAAAGCGCTGCATCACCAACTACATTAGCAGAAACCACCACAAGTGGAGATGAGACCACCACAAGCACTGCCACTCCTATTATTGGTGCAGAAACCAGCAGGGGCAGTGCAGCACCTACCACAGCAACCATGACCACTACAAGCAGTTCAACACCTACCCCAGAACTAGAGACCACTAAAACATCTGAAGCGCCTACTAGAGGAGCAGAAACCACCATAACTGGAACAGAGGCAGCCACTTTCACTCCTATTACTGGAGCAGAAACCACCAGAACCATTTCTGCACCTATCACAGCAACCACTACCACGACAAGCACTTTAACAACTACCACAGAAGTAGAGGCCACTAAAAGCTCTGTAGCACAAACTATAGGAGCAGAAACCACCAGCACACCTGGAGCAGAGATGTCCACTGCCAATGCGATTACTGGAGTGGAAACCAACAGAACCGGTTCTGCACCTACCACAACCGCCAAGACCACTACAAGCACTTCAGCGCCTACTACAGAAGCTGAGGCCATAAGAGGCACTACAGAAGCTGTTACAGGAAAACAGGCCACGAAAAGCCCTGCAGTTCTTACTGCAGGAGTTGAAACCACAACAATCACAGTCGAGACCACCAAGACCACTGCAGTTCCTCTTAGCGCTTCAGAACCCTCCAGCAGTAGTGCAACACCTATCACTGTGGCTGAGACCACAGCACACACATCAGCACTTATCACAGCATTAGAGGCCACTAGAAACCCCACAGCACCTATTACAGAAATAGTGGCCAACAAAAGCACTGCAGAGCGTACATCTACCACAGCACTAGAGGCTTCCCTAAGCAGTACTGCTCCTTTAACTGGTGCGGAAACCACCAGAGGCAGCACAGCATCCGTCACATCAGCTGAGACAACCACTGTATTGCCTACAACTGCACAAGAGGTCACAAGAAGCACTGTAGCACCTATTACAGGTAGCAAGGCCTCCGAAAGCACTGCATCGCCCACTACAGTAGCAGAAACCACCACAAGTGGAGCAGAGCCCACAACAAGCACTGCCACTCCTATCACTGATGCAGAAACCAGCAGGGGAAGTGCAGCACCAACCACAGCAACCACAACCACTACAAGCACTTCAACACCTACCACAGAACTAGAGGCCACTAAAACCTCTGAAGCACCTACTAGAGGAGCAGAAACCACGATAACTGGAAAAGAGTCTACCACTTCTATTACTGGAGCGGAAACCATCAGAACCAGTTTTGCACCTACCCCAAGCACTTCGGAACCTACAACAGCAGCAGAGACCACAAGAAGCACTGCAGCAGCTATTTCAGAAAGAGTGACCACCAAAAGCACTGCAGAAGGCACACCTAGCACAGCACTAGAGGCCACCCAACGCACTACTGCTCCTAAGACTGGTGCAGAACCCAGCAGCGGCAGCATAGCATCTGTCACATCTGCTGAGGCCACCACAATCACTCTATTACCTACTATAGCACAAGAGGTCACAAGAAGCACTGTAGCACCCATTACGGGTACAAAGGCCACAGAAAGCGCTGCATCGCCCACTACAATAGCAGAAACCACCACAAGTGGAGCGGAGACCACCACAAGCACAGCCACTCCTATCATTGGTGCAGAAACCAGCAATGGCAGTGCAGCACCTACCACAGCAATCACAGCCACTACAATTATTTCAGTACCAACCACAGCACTAGAGGCCACCAAGAACCCTTCAGCACCTACTAGAGTAGCAGAAACCACTATAATTGAAGTGGAGACAACCACAAGCACTGCAGCTCCTACTACTGAAGCGGTAGCCGCCAGAGCCAGTGATGCATCTACCACAGCAGCCAAGACCACTCCAAGCCATTCAGATACCACAGCAGTGGAAGTTACAAGCAGAACAGCAGCAGCTATTACTGAAATAGAGGCGAACAAAAGCACAGGAGCACAAACCATCAGAAGTAGAGAGGAGACAACCACAAGCACTGCTGCTCCTCTAACTGGAGCGGAAACCACCAGAAGCAGTGCAACACCTACCACAGAATACAAGACCACTCCAAGCACTTCAGCACATACCACAGCACCCGGGACTACAAGAAGTACAACAATGACTACCACTGTAGCAGACTCTACAACAAGCGCCTTGGGATCAAGCAAAGCACCAGAAACCATCACAATCTCATCTACACCTGCTACAGAACAAGAGGTCACAAAATACACTTCTGCACTTACCATAGTATCAGAGACCACTGCACGAGTATCACCACCTTCCACAACAGCACGGTTCACCACAGGCATTCCAGCACCATTCACCGCACCAGAAGCAACCACAAGCAGTGCAGCACGCACGATAGACACAAAGACCACAAGTGCAACTGCAGGTACAATATTTAGGACGTTTTATCTTGTTTGATCCTGGCTTTTTACTATCACCATTCTCCGCCGCATGCTCTGTTACAATTCTGCCTCTCTGCTTCTGTTTTCCTTAGTGCTTTAAATTAGAAGGGACTATATAGTAGTGAGTATGTGCACTTAAAACATTTTGAATAGAAGAGTATTTGCACTTTTCAGAACTCCTGCAATATATTTAATGGGAGGAAGAGGGTAACTGGACTTTTCAGGAGCAAACAGGTACTTTAATAGTAAGTCCCTGGATCTATGTTTCCACTAAAAACATTAATTTTCCTTCTTTGGTTTAAACCTGTAAAAGACAGAAGGCGGGACTGAATATCACCCTCTGAGCAAACATTCTTTCATTACTGCATTTTCTTTATAAGAATCATTAACAAACATTTAAGTAAATGTTAAACTATACATTATAACAGTTTAATAATAAATACAGATACTGAAAATGTAGAGTTCAGTGGAATGATTATTTCTGATTTATTTGCCACATTTGGGAATCTTGGCATTGTTGCAAGCCTGTTGTAATGTGGCCCTGATGCATGGGCGACCTATGGAATGCTCAGCTCTGGAATGTATGTCACGGAGGTGTTGTTGGTAAGGGCTCAGTGAGGACTTCCCGGCTCAACATAACAGGAGTCCCCGCCATTTAAAAAATCTGTAACTTGTTACAAATGGAATGTTCTTTCCTTTCCACTCCTTCAGTCAGTGCCAGCACTAAGTGTAATGTATTTCCCACAGGGCCAATAACAGAAGAGGTCATTGTTCCTATGACTGAGAAGCCAGCAGAGCAACTTCCGGGGGTGAACTCTACAACAACTCAACAAACCACACTGACCTCAACAACCATCGGAACAACAGTGACAAGCAAAGGTAAGACTATGGCTATAGTGGGACAGGAGCTGTCAATCCTGGTAGATACCACTAATCATGGGGGGGAGGGGGGGGGACACTCTGCACATAAGGGGGTTTCTTTGGTGGATAACAGGAGTGATGGTGGAGGATGGGTGTAGCGATTAACCCGTCAGCTCACTACACTCAAAGAATTATTGATCTTGGAGGCTCTGTGATGACATTACCAGCCAATTACCAGGTGACAACCTCCACCCCCAAAAGTTCTATTTGCCAGAAATTCGTTTTCCTTTACTTTGATAAAGGCAATTTCAGTTAAACTGTTACTTCACATGATGGGTGCAAAAACACCCTCACCGCTTCCTCTGACTGACGAGAAGAAAGGATGCCAAGCAGGACTTTAACATAGAGTACTATGAACAGAACACTGTAGGTAAACGAAGTACATTTTTTTACAATGTCACCCTCGTCACATTCTTTAAGAACCAATAGTTACCCAAAGAGCTAAATCGAATACATAATCTCTGCAAAAAACACAATAAGAGAAGAGATACCCAAGAAATGACTTACGAAGCACCAGCAATAGACCATCGGAGTATGTGTTCACAGTTAGTTGCCTTTAAAACTCTAACATTTTGGCTTATGCTTTTCACCAGTATGAGAAGATACTACAAGTGATGGTCTCTGTTCATGGTATTATGGCCGCACAAAATACTGTCTGCAATTACTAAGGTTTTGCGCTTGCTGATTCATGACTCAAAGCAACACAAAAAAGGCGCAACGATCAACTATAGATTAAAAAGTCCATCAGAACATCTCTAAAATGTGTTGCGTTGCTGAAGGGTCTCCACAAACCTTGGTAAATTTGCTCTAATCCTTCCTTCCACTGGTCGGAGAGCTAGCAAAGAGGGACATTTGTATTGTTTCTCATCCTTCCACATAGTCTATGCATGCTTGGAACATACTTAAAAAAGACCATGTAGTCCAGAAATAAGAAATGTCAGCACTCCAATTTGTGTAATTCACTGAAACTTGATAAAGGTATCCAAATAAATTCCTACTGCTGTAGGCTCTGAAGTGCTGTTGTGTTCTGCCTGGCAATATAAATATTATATCATAGTTTCCTGTTATAAGTTAACAGTGCTATGAAATTCTCATGGGAAAGATTTTTTCATTTTGGAATCAATTTTATTTTACTTATTTACCTACCACCCTTTAAAAATGTAAAACATTTATGAATTTTTCAGGATCAGTTTTGTGGGAGCTCTTGGTTAATCTGAATGAAGTCTTAATTGAATTTACCAAAAGTTTAAATAAGTATTGACCTGCACATACAGCGACTTCACAGTATTTTGACTGCACTATATTACTAAGGCAAGTAGATGCGCAGTTATGACAGTAACTCTCCATTTCCCCTGCGTTTGCGTATCTCGATGATGTATGTCCAGGCTGATATTGCTCTAGTCAATATTTTAACTTACAACCTATAAAATGGGTCTTTACACTGAATGGAGCAGGGGTCAGAGTAAAAACAGTCTTATGCCTTCCTACTAGCTGTGTAAATCTAACTGAAAGAAGCTGGACTCATTATTGTGTCAATTACTACTGCTCTGCTAATCCAAAATGGGCGGATATCTGGAGAGTGAAATTCATCCCAAAACATCTAACTTCTAATGGACTCCTTGGCACTGAGATGACTGATGAACTTTGTTGAAAATGTAGGCCCTGAACATTCACCTAGAAGGAAAGAACAGGACAAAACATCCTGCAACGTGTCTTTCTCTGTTGTATCTCTCTATTGGCGGAATCACCTCAAGGGCCCTGCACCGTGTGCCCTTGTGCCTCACACATTCATTATTGTGCATTGAAATAGAACAGCAAATGTGTAAATGTGCATTACTACATCACAACCCTTGCTTCTTTCAAGTGTGCAAACAGTAACTGCACATGTGTAGCAAGCACCCCGCAGCTCCCTTTCCAACTCAAGTTTTCAAGCCTGTCTATGATATTAGCTTGTAATTGCAATGTGTTCTTCTTTGCCACTATTGTAGGCCCCACTACAAGCACTGCAGCACCAACCACAGCTCCACAGACCTCCACAAGCACTGCAGCACCACAAACCACATCAAGCTCTCCAGCACCACAAACCTCCTCAAGCACCGCAGCTCCTACCACAGCTCCAAAGACCTCCACAAGCACTGCGGCATCACAAATCACCTCAAGCACCACAGCTCCTACCACAGCTCCACAGACCTCCACAAGCACTGCAGCACCACAAACCACCTCAAGCACTGCAGCACCACAAACCTCCTCAAGCACCGCAGCTCCTACCACAGCTCCACAGACCTCCACAAGCACTGCGGCACCACAAACCACCTCAAGCACCGCAGCTCCTACCACAGCTCCACAGACCTCCTCAAGCACTGCAGCACCACAAACCACCTCAAGCACTGCAGCTCCTACCCCAGCTAAACAGACCTCCACCACAGCTCCTATCACAGGTCCAGAGACCACCAGCACCTCTGCAGCTACTACAACTGCTACTCCAACCACCCAAATCACTTCGATTCCTACCACAGCTCTCATGAATACCAAAACGGCAGCCATTATCAATGCAGCTCCACCGACCACTAGGAGTACTGTTGTTCCTACGACATCTAAAGAGATTACCACAGGCACTGACGGACTGACCAAAAGACCAGAGACCACTAAAACCACAACTATTGCAACAGTGACAGCTGGTGAGGGCACCATAATCCCTACAAACCCTTCCACAACAGCAGAGAGCACAACTATTGCTGCAGCAACTACCACCACAAAAGGTACCATCCCAGCAACTGCAACAACACCTTTAGGCAAGATCATCATAAGCACTTCAAGTCTTAGCGTAGGAACAGAAAGCAGCACAACCACTGCAGCAATGATGACAGAAAGTGAAATGACCAGAACCACTGTGACATCTACCACAGGAGCTGGGACAGAGGCAGCAACCACCAGGGTCATGGAAGTACTTTCCACAGGAGCAGAGAGCCCACAAAGTACTACAACACCTTCGAAAGGAGTAGAAAGTGCTACAAGCACTGTTTCACTGTCTACAGTGGCAGAGGCTACCACGAGTACCACAGTGCCTACTACAACAGCTGAGGTCATCACAAGCACCACAGCAGTCACAGCAGGGCATGAGGTCATTACAACCTCTCCAGGGCACACCACAGGAGCAGAGAGCACAACAGTCACCCTTGCATTTACCACAACAGCTAGTACCACCATAACACCAGCAGCAACGACAACAGTAGGCCAGATATCCACTACTCTAGGTCTGCTAACTGGAGCAGACAGCACCACAACTACTGCAGCAACTACAGAAGCGGGTGCAATAACCATGACTACTGCAGCGACAGAGACCACTTCAAGCACTGTCACAGCACCGGAAACCACAAGAAGCACTACAGGTGTAGAGGCTACCAAAAGCATGGCAGCACCCACCACAGCAACCGAAATTATCACAAGTACTGTTTCACCTACCACAGAAGCAGGCACACCCACAAGAGGAGCAGAACCCACCAAGAGTACTGCTGCTCCTATT
The DNA here is from genome assembly GCF_964263255.1 of Lissotriton vulgaris. Taxonomy (NCBI): domain Eukaryota; kingdom Metazoa; phylum Chordata; class Amphibia; order Caudata; family Salamandridae; genus Lissotriton; species Lissotriton vulgaris. The sequence goes on from NC_141700.1 coordinate 76,246,338, forward strand.
ACTGGAGAGGTAACTTCCAGAGTCATTACAGGACCTATCACAGGAGCCGAGACAACTACAAGCAGTTCAGCCCCTACCAGAGCACCAGAAACCAGTAGAAGCATTACAGCACCAACCACAACAGCAGTGGCCACTAAAGCAACTGCAGCAAGTACAAGAGCAGAAGGGATCTCCACAGGCTCTACAAGTCCTAGCCAGAGAATCGAAAGCACCACAACCACAGCAGCACCTTCCACCACAGGAGGAATAATCAGAACCGCTATATCATTTACAACAGCAGCGAAGGCCTTAACTGGCAAATCAGAACCTACTACCACACAAGAGGCCACAGCAAGTACTCCAACAACAATTACAGGAATAGTGGCCACCAAAAGCACTGCAGCACTTACAACAGGAGCAGAAACCACAATAAGCACAACAGAGATCAGCAACAGCAATGCTGTTCCTATTACTGGTGTGGAAACCACCAAAGGCACGTTAGTAATGACCACACCACTCGAGGCCACCAAAAGCACTGCTACTCCTATCACTGCTGCAAAAACCACTAGAGACAGTGCAGCACCTACCACATCACTCGAGACCACTACAAGCACATCAGTACCTACCATAGCACCAGATGCCACAAGAAGCATTGCAACACCTATCACAAGAACAGAGACCACCAAAGGTTCAGAAACATCCACTACAGTAGCAGAAACCACCACAAGTGGAGCCGAGACCACCACAACCACTGCCACTCCTGTCAGTGGTGCAGAAACCAGCAGGGGCAGTGAAGCACCTACCACCGCAACTATGACCACTACATGCACTTCAACATCTACCACAGAACTAGAGGCCACTAAAACATCTAAAGCGCCTACTAGAGGAGCAGAAACCACCATAACTAGAACAGAGACAACCACTGCCACTCCTACTGGAGAGGAAACCACCAGAACCAGTTCTGCGCCTACCACAGCAGCCAAGACCACCCTAAGCACCTCAGCACCTACAACAGCAGCAGAGCCCGCAAGAAGCACCGCAGAACATACATCTCCCACAGCACTAGAGGCTGCCCAAAGCACTGCTTCTCCTATAAATGATGTAAAAACCTCAAGAGTCAGCATAGCATCTGTCACATCTGCTGACACCACCACAATCACTCTATTACCTACCATAACACAAGAGGTCACAAGAAGCACTGTAGTACCTATTACCGGTACAAAGGCCTCCGAAAGCGCTGCATCACCCACTACAGTAGCAGAAACCACAAATGGAGCGGAGACCACCACAACCACTGCAATTCCTATCATTGGTGCAGAAACCAGCAGGGGCAGTGAAGCACCTACCACAGCAACCACGACCTCTACAAGGACTTCAGCACATAGCGCAGAACTAGAGGCCACTAAAAGCTCTGTAGCACCAACTACAAGAGCAGAAACCATCATAACTGGAGTGGAGACAACCACTGCTACTCCTATTACTGGAGTGGAAACCATCAGAACCAGTTCTGCACTTACCACAGCACCCAAGACCACCCATAGCCCTTCAGCACCTAAAATAGTAGCAGAGGCAACAAGCAGCACCACAGCAGCTTTTTCAGAAAAAGAGACCACCAAAAGCACCGCAGAACATACACCTACCACAGCACTAGAGGCCACCCAAAGTACTGCTGCTCATATAACTGGTGCAGAAACCTCCAGAGGCAGCATAACATCTGTCACATCTGTTGAGACCACCACAATCACTCTATTACCTACCACAGCACTAGAGGTCAAAACAAGCACTGTTACACCTATTACGGGTAGAAAAGCCACAGAAAGTGATGCATCTCGCACTGTAGTAGCAGAAACCACCACAAGTGGAGCAGGGACCACCACAAGCACTGACACTCCTATCACTGGTGCAGAAACCAGCAGGGGAAGTGCAGTACCTACCACACCAACCTCGACCACCGCAAGAACTTCAGCACCTACATCAGAACTAAAAGCCACTAAAAGCTCTGTAGCATCCACTACAGGAGCAGATACCACTATAACTGGAGCAGAGGCAACCACTTGCACCCCTATTACTGGAGCGATAAGCACCAGAACAAGTTCTGAACTTACCACAGCAGCCAAGATCGCTCCAAGCACTTCCGCATCTACAACAGAAGCAGAGGCCACACGAAGCACTGCAGCAGCTATAACAGAAACAGTCACCTCCAAACGCACTGCAGACCTTACACCTACCATAACACAAGAGGCTGCCCAAAGCACTGCTGCTCCTATAACTGGTGCAGAAGCCACCAAAGGCAGCATAGCATCTGTCCCATCAGCTGAGACCACCACAAGCATTGTATTACCTACCACAGCACAAGAGGTCACAAGAAGCACTGTAGCAGCTATTACAGTTACCAAGGCCACTAAAAGTGCTCAATCACCCACTGCTGTAGCAGAAACCACCAAAAGCACTGGCACTCCTACCATTGGTTCAGAAACCAGCATGCGCAGTACAGCAACTTCCACAGCAACCAAAGCCAATAGAATCACCACAGCACCTACCACAGACGTAGAGGCCACTATAAGCTCTGTGGCATCTATTACTGGAGTGGAATCCACCATCACTGTAGCAGAGACAACAACTGCCCCTCCTATTACTGTAGAGGAAACCACCGGAACCAATTCGGCACCTACCACAGCCACCAAGACCACTTCAAGCACTTCAGCACCTACCACTGCAGAAGAAAAAACAAGAAGCACCGCAGCAGCTATTACAGAGATGATGACCAAAAAAAGCCCTGAAGCATTTATTACAGGAGTTGAAACCACAACAATCTCAGTGGAGACCACCAAAAGCAATGCAGCTCCAATTAGTGTTTCAGAAACCACCAAGAGTAGTGGATCACCTTTGACTTTCTCTGAGAGCCTTGCAAGCACATCAGCACCTGCCATAGCATTAGAGGTCACAAGAAGCCCCACAGCACCTATTACAGAAAAAGTGGCCACCAAAAGCACTGCAGAACGTGCATCCACTACAGCACTAGAGGCTGCACAAAGCCACACAGCTCCTTTAACTGGCGAGGAAACCACCAGAGGCAGCACAGCATTTGTCACATCAGCTGAGACGACCACAAGCACTGTATTACATACCATAGCACAAGAGGTCACAAGAAGCATTGTTGCACCTATTACAGGTACAAAGGCCACCACAAGCACAGTATCACCCACTACAGTAGCAGAAACCACCACAAGTGGAGCAGAGACCACAACAAGCACTGCCACTCCTATCATTGGAGCAGAAACAAACTGGGACAGTGCAGCGCCTACCACACCAACCACAACCACTCAAAGCACTTCAACACCTACCACCGAAGAGGGCACCAACATCTCTGAAGCACCTACTAGAAAAGCAGAAACCACCATAACTAGTGGAGAAGAAACCACCAGAACCATTTTTGCAGCTACCACCGCAGCCAAGACCACTTCAAGCACTTCAGCACCTACCACAGAAGCTGAGGCCACAAGAGGCACTGCAGAAGGTATTACAGGGACAGAGGCCACCAAAAGCCCTGCAGCACTTACTACAGGAGTTGAAACCACAACAATCGCAGCGGAGACCACCAAGACCACTGCAACTCCTCTTAGTGCTTCAGAAACCTCCAAGAGTGGTGCGGCACCTATTACTGTGGATGAGACCACTGCACACACCTCAGCACTTATCACAGCATTAGAGACCACTAGAAGCCCCACAGCACCTATTACAGAAATAGTGGCCAACAAAATCACTGCAGAGCGTACATCTACCACAGCACTAGAGGCTTCCCAAAGCACTGCTGCTCCTTCAACTGGAGCAGAAACCACCAGAGGCAGCACAGCATCCATCACATCAGCTGAGCCTACCACAAGCACTTTATTGCCTACCACAGCACAAGAGGTCACAAGAAGCACTGTAGCACCCATTACAGGTACCAAGGCCCCCAAAAGCGCATCGCCCACTACAGTAGCAGAAACTACCACAAGTGGAGCGGAGACCTCGGCTAGCACTGCCACTCCTATCATTGCTGCAGAAACCAGCATGGGCAGTGCAGCACCAACCACAGCAACCATGGCCACTACAAGCGCTTCAGCACCTAACACAGAAATAGAGGCCACTAAAACCTCTGAAGCTCCTACTAAAGAAGCAGAAACCACCATAACTGGAGCAGAGGCAACCACTACCACTCCTATAACTGGAGTGGAAACCACCAGAACCAATTCTGCATCTCCCACAGCAGCCAATCCCACCTCAAGCACTTCAATACCAACAACAGCAGCAGAGGCCACAAGAAGCAGCACAGCATCTATTTCAGAAAGAGTGACCACCAAAAGCACTGCAGAACGTACAACTACCACAGCACTAGAGGCCGCCCAAAGCACTACTGCTCCTATAACTGGTGCAGAAACCTCCAGAGGCAGCATAGCATCTGTCACATCTGCTGAGACCACCACAACCACTCTATTACCTACCACAGCACAAGAGGTCACAAGAAGCACTGTAGCACCTATTACGAGTACAAAGGTCACAGAACAAACTGCATCACCCACTACAGTAGCAGAAACCACCACAAGTGGAGCCGAGACCACCACAAGCACTGCCACTCCTATCATTGGTTCACAAACAAGCAGGGGCAGTGCAGCAACTATCACAGCAACCATGGCCGCTACAAGCACTTCAATGCCTCCCACTGAACCAGAGGCCACTAGAAGCTCTGTAGCACCAAATACAGTAGCAGAAACCACAATAACTGAAGCAGAGAACACCACTGCCACTCCTATTACAGGAGCCAAAACTACCAGAACCAGTTCTGCACCTACCACGGCAGCCAGACTCACTCTAACCACTCCAGCTCCTACAACAGCAGCAGAGGACAGACAAAGCACTGCAGCAGCTATTACAGAAATAGTCACCTCCAAAAGTACTGCAGAACATACACCTACCACAGCACTAGAGGCTTCTCAAAGCACTGCTGCTTTTACAACTGGTGTAGAAACCACCAAAGGCAGCATAGCATCTGTCACATCAGCTGAGACCACCACAAGCATTGTATTACCTACCACAGCACAAGAGGTCACAAGAAGCCCTGTGGCACCCACTGCAGGTACAATAGCAACTGAAAGTGCTCAGTCATCTACTAACATAACAGAAACCACCACAAGTGGAGCGGAGACCACCACAAGCACTGCCACTCCTGTCATTGGTGCAGAAACCAGCAGGGGTAGTGCAACACTTACTACAGTAGTCACAACCACTACAAGCACTTCAATAACTACGACCAAACTAGAGGCCACTAAAACCTCTGAAGCACATACTAGAGGAGCAGAAACCACCATAATTGAAGTGGAGACAACCACAAGCACTACCACTCCTACTACTGAAGCGGTAACCTCCAGAGCCAGTGATGTATCTTCCACAGCAGCCAAGACCACTCCAACCGATTCACATACCACAACAGTAGAGGTTACAAGCAGAACAGCAGCAGCTATTACTGGAACAGAGGCAAACAAAAGTACTGCAGCACCTATCGCAGGATCACAAACCACCAGAAGTAGAGAGGAGACAGCCACAAGCACTGCTGCTCCTATTACTGGAGCGAAAACCACCAGAGGCAGTGCAACACCAACCACAGCAACCATGGCCACTACAAGCACTTCAATACCTATGACCGAACTAGAGGCCACTAAAACCTCTGAAGCACCTACTAGAGGAGAAGAGACCACCATAATTGAAGTGGAGACAACCACAAGCACTACCACTCCTACCCCTGAAGCTGTAACCTCCAGAGCCAGTGATGTATCTTCCACAGCAGCCGAGACCACTCCAACCGATTCACATACCACAACAGTAGAGGTTACAAGCAGCACTGAAGCACCTATTACTGGAACAGAGGCAAACAAAAGCACTGCAGCACCTATCCCAGGATCACAAACCACCAGAAGTAGAGAGGAGACACCCACAAGCACTGCTGCTCCTCTAACTGGAGCGGAAACCACCAGAGGCAGTACAACACCTACCACCGAAGACAAGAGCACTCCAAGCACTTCAACACATGCCACAGCACCCGGGACTACAAGAAGCACTGCAGTGACTACCACTGTAGCAGACACTACAACAGGCGCTTTGGGATCAAGCGAAGCAACAGAGACCATCACAATCTCATCTACACCTACTACAGAACAAGAGGTCACAAAGCACGCTTCTGCTCTTACCATAGTATCAGAGACCACTGCACAAGTATCACCACCTTCCACTGCAGCACGGTTAACTACAGGCATTCCAGCACCATTCACCGCACCAGAAGCAACCACAAGCAGTGCAGCCCGCACCACAGACACAAAGACCACAAGTGCAACTGCAGGTACAATATTTATTAATGTAGGATGTTTTCTCTTGTTTGATCGTGGCCTTTCACTGTCACTGTTGTCCTCTGTATGCTCTGTCACAACTTTACTTCTCTACTTCTGTTTTCATCAGTGCTTTAAATGGGCAACTACTATATAGTAGTGAGTATCTGCACTTAACATATTTGAATAGAAGAGTATCTGCACTTCTCAGGACTCCTGTAATATATTTAATGGGGGAGTAACTGCACTGCTCAGGGGCAAATAGGTATTTTAATAGTAAGTCCCTGGACATCCATGTTTCCATTAAAAGTGTTAATTTCCCTTCTTTGGAATAAACCTGTAAAAGACAGTAGGTTGGATTGACTATCACCCTCTGAGCAAACATGCTTTCATTATTGCATTTCTTTATAAGAATCATCAACACACATTTAAGTAAATGTTAAACTATACATTATAACAGTTTAATAATAAATACAGACACTGAAAATGTAGAGTTCAGTGGAATGATTACTTCTGATTTATTTGCCACAATTGGGAATCTTGACATTGTTGCAAGCCTGTTGTAATGTGGCCCTGATGCATGGGCGACCTATGGAATGCTCACCTCTGGAATGTATGTCACGGAGGCGTTGTTGGTAAGGGCTCAGTGAGGACTTCCCGGCTCAACATAACGCGAGTGCCCGCCATTTTAAAAAACTGTTACTTGAGAACAAATGGAATGTTGTTTCCTTTCCACTCCTTCAGTCAGTGCCAGCACTAAGTGTAATGTATTTTCCACAGGGCCAATAACAGAAGAGATTATTGTTCCTATGACTGAGAAGCCAGCAGAGCAACTTCCGGGGGTGAACACTACAACAACTCAACAAACCACACTGACCTCAACAACCATCGGAACAACAGTGACAAGCAAAGGTAAGACTAATGCTATAGTGGGACAGGAGCTGTCAATCCTGGTAGATACCACTAATCATGGGGGGGGGGGGGGTGAACTCTGCACATAAGGGGGTTTCTTTGGTGGATAATAGGAGTGATGGTGTAGGATGGGTGTAGCGATTAACTCGTGACCTCACTACACTCAGACGAAGAATAATTGATCTTGGTGACTCTGTGATGACATCTGCAGCCAATCACCAGGTGACAATCTCCACCCCCAAAAGTTGTATTTGTCAGAAATTAGTTTGCCTTTACTTAGATATAGGCAATTTCAGTTAAACTGTTACTTCACATGATGGGTGCAAAAACACCCTCACCGCTTCCTCTCACTGTGACGAGAAGAAATGGATACTAAGCAAACATTTACCATAGAGTACTATGAACAGAACACTGTAGGTAAATGAAGCACATTTTTTGACAATGTCACCCTCGTCACATTCTTTAAGAACCAATAGACACCCAAAGAACTAAATCGAACTCCAAGATAATCTCTGCAAAACACACAAAAAGAGAACAAATAATCAAGAAATAACTTACGAAGCACCAGCAATAGACCATCGGAGTATGTGTTCACAGTTAGTTGCCTTTAAAACTCTAAAATGTTGGATTATGCTTTTGACCAGTATGAGAAGATACTACAAGTGATGGTCTCTGTTCATGGTATTATGGCCGCACAAAATACTGTCTGCAATTACTAAGGTTTTGCGCTTGCTGATTCATGACTCAAAGCAACACAAAAAAGGCGCAACGATCAACTATAGATTAAAAAGTCCATCAGAACATCTCTAAAATGTGTTGCGTTGCTCAAGGGTCTCCACAAACCTTGGTAAATTTGCTCTGATCTTTGATTCCACTGAAGGAAAGCTATTAAAGAGGAACATTTGTATTGTTTCTCATCCTTCCACATAGTCTATGCATGCTTGGAACATACTTAAAAAAGACCATGTAGTCCAGAAATAAGAAATGTCAGCACTCCAATTTGTGTAATTCACTGAAACTTGACAAAGGTATTCAAAGAGATTCCTACTGCTGTAGGCTCTGAAGTGCTGTTGTGTTCTGCCTGGCAATATAAATATTATATCACAGTTTCCTGTTATAAGTTAACAGTGCTATGAAATTCTCATGGGAAAGATTTTTACATTTTGGAATCAATTTTCTTTTACTTATTTACTAACCACCCTTTAAAAATGTAAAACATTTATGAATTTTGCAGGGTTAGATTTGTGGGAGCTCTTGGTTAATCTAAATGAAGTCTTAATTGAATTTACCAAAAGTTTAAATAAGTATCGACCTGCATTTATAGCGACTTCGCAGTACTTTGACTGCACTATATTACTAAGGCAAGTAGATGCGCAGTTATGACAGTAACTCTCCATTTCCCCTGCGTTTGCGTATCTCGATGATGTATGTCCAGGCTGATATTGCTCGAGTCAATATTTTAACTTACAACCTATACAATGGGTCTTTACACTGAATGGAGTAGGGGTCAGAGTAAAAACAGTCTTATGCCTTCCTACTAGCTGTGTAAATCTAACTGAAAGAAGCCGGACTCATTATTGGGTCAATTACTACTGCTCTGCTAATCCAAAATGGGCGGATATCTGGAGAGTCAATTTCAAGCAAAAAAATCAACTAACTAGTAATGGACTCCTTGGCACTGATATGACTCATAGACTTTGTAGAAAATGTAGGCCCTGAACATTTACCTAGAAGAAAAGAACAGGAGGACACAACAGCCTGCAATGTGTCTCTCACTGTTGTATGTCTCTATTGGCTGAATCTCCCCAAGGGCCCTGCACCATGTGTGGCACGTGCCTCACACATTCATTATTGTGCATTGACACTGAACAACAAATGTGTAAATGTGCATTACTTCATCACAATTCTTGCTTCTTTCAAGTGTGCAAACAGTAACTGCACATGTGTAGCAAGCACACCGCAGCTCCCTTTCCACCTCAAGCATTCAAGCCTGTCTATGATGTTAGCTTGTAATTGCAATATTTTCTTTTTGCCACTACTATAGGACTCACTACAAGCACTGCAGCACCAACCACAGCTCCACAGACCTCCACAAGCACTGCAGCACCAACCACAGCTCCACAGACCTCCACAAGCACTGCGGCACCACAAACCACCTCAAGCACCGCAGATCCTACCACAGCTCCACAGACCTCCACAAGCACTGCAGCACCAACCACAGCTCCACAGACCTTCACAAGCACTGCCACTGCAGCACCGACCACAGCTCCACAGACCTCCACAAGCACTGCAGCACCACAAACCACCTCAAGCACCGCAGATCCTCCCACAGCTCCACAGACCTCCACAAGCACTGCAGCACCAACCACAGCTCCACAGACCTTCACAAGCACTGCAGCACCAACCACAGCTCCACAGACCTCCACAAGTACTGCAGCACCACAAACCACCTCAAGCAGTGCAGCTCCTACCACAGCTCCACTGACCACCAACACAGCTCCTGTCAAAGATCTAGAGACCACCAGCACCTCTGCAGCTACTACAACTGCTGCTCAAACCACCCAAATCACTTCGATTCCTACCACAGCTCTCATGACTACCAAAATGGCAGCCATTGTCAACACAGCTCCACAGACCACTACGTTTACTGTTGTACCTACAACAGCTAAAGAGTTTCCCACAGGCACTGACGGAATGACCAAAAGACCAGAGACCACTAAAACCACATCTATCGCAACAGTGACAGCTGCTGAGGGCACCATAATCCCTACAACCCCTACCACAACAGCAGAGAGCACAACTATTGCTACAGCAACTACCACCACAACAGGTACCATCCCAGCAACTGCAACAACACCTTTAGGCAAGATCATCACAAGCACTTCAAGTCTTAGCGTAGGAACAGAAAGCAGCACAACCACTGCAGCAATGATGACAGAAAGTGAAATGATCAGAACCACTGTGACATCTACCACAGGAGCTGGGACTAAAGAGGGAACTGCAACATCTGCCACAGGATCAGACACCACTAAAACCATTGCATTGCCTACCACGGAAGGAGACACCATAAAAGTCACTACAGCAAATACTACAGGAGCAAAATCTATGGCAAGTACTGTCTCAACCACCACAGAGGCAGCAACCACCAGGGTCATGGAATTACTTTCCACAGGAGCAGAGAGCCCACAAAGTACTACAACACATTCGAAAGGAGTAGAAAGTGCTACAAGCACTGTTTCACTGTTTACAGTAGCAGAGGCTACCACAAGTACCACAGTGCCTACTACAACAGTTGAAGTCATCACAAGCACCACAGCAGTCACAACAGGGCATGAGGTCATCACAGCCTCTCCTGGGGATATCACAGGAGCAGAGAGCACAACAGTCACCCTTACATCTACCACAGCAGCTAGTACCACCATAACACCAGCAGCAATGACAACAGTAGGCCAGATATCCACAACTCTAGGGCTGATTACTGGAGCAGACAGCACCACAACTACTGCAGCAACCACAGAAGCGGGTGCAATAACCAGGACTACTGCAGCAACAGAGACCACTTCAAGCACTTCACTATCTCCCCTAGCACCGGAAACCACAAGGAGCACTACAGGTGTAGAGGCTACCAAAAGCATGGCAGCACCCACCAAGGCAACAGAAACTATCACAAGTACTGTTTCACCTACCACAGAAGCAGGCACACCCACAAGAGGAGCAGAACCCACCAAGAGCACTGCTGCTCCTATTACTGGAGAGGAGACTTCCAGAGTCAGTGCAGGACCTATCACAGGAGCCGAGACAACTACAAGCAGTTCAGCCCCTACCACAGCACCAGAAACCAGTAGAAGCATTACAGCACCAACCACAACAGCAGTGAACACTGTAGCAACTGCAGCAAGTACAACAGAAGAAGGGTTCTTCACAGGCTCTACAAGTCCTAGCCAGAGAATCGAAAGCACCACAACCACAGCAGCACCTTCCACCACAGGAGGAATAATCAGAACCGCCATATCATCTACCACAGCAGAGGGGACTTTTACTAGCAGCTTAGAATCTACTACCACACAAGAGACCACAGCAAGTGCTGCAATAACAATTACAGGAATAGTGACCACCAAAAGCACTGCAGCACTTACAACAGGAGCAGAAACCAAAATAAGCAATACAGAGACCACCAACAGCAATGCTGCTACTATTACTGGTGTGGAAACCACCATAGGCAGTGCAGAACCTACTACAGCTGCAAAGTCCACTACAAACACGTTAGTAATGACCACACCACTCAAGGCCACCAAAAGCACTGCTACTCCTATCACTGCTGCAAAAACCACTAGAGGCAGTGCGGCACCTACCACATCACTCGAAACCACTACAAGCACATCAGTACCTACCATAGCACCAGATGCCACAAGAAGCATTGCAACACCTATTACAAGAACAGAGAACACCAAACGTTCAGAAACACCCACTACATTAGCAGAAACCACCACAAGTGGAGCCGAGACCACCACAACAACTGCCACGCCTATCAGTGGTGCAGAAACCAGCAGGGGCAGTGAAGCACCTACCACAGCAACCACGACCAATACAAGCACTTCAACACCTACCACAGAACTAGAGGCCACTAAAACATCTAAAGCACCTACTAGAGGAGCAGAAACCACCATAACTAGAACAGAGGCAACCACTTTCACTCCTATTACTGGAGCAGACACTATCACAAGTGGAGCAGAGACCACCACAAGCACTGCCACTCTTGTCACAGGTGCAGAAACCAGCAGGGGCAGTGAAGCACCTACCACAGCAACCACAGCCACTAGAATCACTTCAGCACCTACCACAGAAGTAGAGGCCACTAAAAGCTCTGTGGCACCCAATATGGGAGCGGAAACCACCATAACTGAAGCAGAGACAACCTCTGCCACTCCTACTGGAGCGGAAACCACCAGAACCAGTTCTGCACCTACCACAGCAGCCAAGAACAACCCAAGCACTTCAGAACCTACAACAGCAGCAGAGACCACAAGAAGCACCGCAGCAGCTATTTCAGAAAGAGTGACCACCAAAAGCACTGCAGAAGGCACACCTACCACAGCACTAGAGGCCACCCAAAGCACTACTGCTCCTACGACTGGTGCAGAACCCACCAGCGGCAGCATTGCAGCTATCACATCTGGTGAGAGCACCACAACCACTCTATTACCTACCATAACACAAGAGGTCACAAGAAGCACAATTGCACGCATTACGGGTACAAAAGCCACAGAAAGCTCTGCATCACCCACTACAGTAGCAGAAACCACCACAAGTGTGACAGAGACCACCAAAAGCACTACCACTGCTATTATTGGTGCAGAAACCAGCAGGGGCAGTGCAGCACCTACCACAGCAACCATGACCACTACACGCACTTCAACACCTACTGCAGAACTAGAGGCCACTAAAACTTCTGAAGCGCCTACTAGAGGAGCAGAAACCACCATAACTGGAACAGAGGCAACCACTTTCACTCCTATTACTGGAGCAGAAACCACCAGAACCATTTCTGCACCTACCACAGCAACCACTACCACTACAAGCACTTTAGAAACTACCACAGAAGTAGAGGCCACAAAAGGCACTACAGAAGCTATTACAGGAACAGAGGCCACCGAAAGCCCTGCAGTTCTTACTGCAGGAGTTGAAACCACAACAATCGCAGGCGAGACCACCAAGACCACTGCAGCTCCTCTTAGCGCTTCAGAACCCTCCAGGAGTAGTGCAACACCTATCACTCTGGCTGAGACCACTGAACACACATCAGCTCTTATCACAGCATTAGAGGCCACAAGAACCCCCACAGCACCTATTACAGAAACAGTGGGCAACAAAAGCACTGCAGAGCGTACATCTACCACAGCACTAGAGGCTTTCCTAAGCAGTACTGCTCCTTTAACTGCTGGGGAAACCACCAGAGGCAGCACAGCATCCGTCACATCAGCTGAGACCCCCACAAGCACTGTAATGCCTACAACTGCACAAGAGGTCACAAGAAGCATTGTTGCACCTATTACAAGTACCAAGGCCTCTGAAAGTCCTACATCACCCACTACAGCAGCAGAAACCACCACACATGGAGCAGAGACCACAACAAGCACTGCCACTCCTATCACTGGTGCAGGAAGCAGCAGGGGAAGTGCAGCACCTACCACAGCAACCACAGCCACATCAAGCATTTCAACACCCACCACAGAACTGGAGGCCACTAAAACCTCTGAAGCACCTACTAGAGGAGCAGAAACCACAATAACTGGAGAAGAGACTACCACTCCTATTACTGGAGCGGAAACCATCAGAACCAGTTTTGCACCTACCACAGCAGCTAAGACCACCCCAGGCACTTCAGAACCTACAACAGCAGCAGAGACCACAAGAAGCACCGCAGCAGCTATTTCAGAAAGAGTGACCACCAAAAGCACTGCAGAACGTACACCTACCACAGCACTAGAGGCCACCCAAAGCACTGCTGCTCCTATAATAGGTGCCGGAACTACAAGCGGCAGCATAGCATCTGTCACATATGCCGAGACCACCACAATCAATCTATTACCTACTATAGCACAAGAGGTCACAAGAAGCAATGTAGCACCTATTACGGGTACAAAGGCCACTGAAAGCACTGCATCACCCACTACAGTAGCAGAAACCACCACAAGTGGAGCCGAGACCACCACAACCACTGCCACTCCTATCAAAGGTTCAGAAACCAGCAGGGGCAGTGAAGCACCTACCATAGCAATAACGACCACTACAAGCACTTCAACAACCACCACAGAATTAGACGCCACTAAAACATCTAAAGCGCCTACTAGAGGAGCAGAAACCACCAGAACTAGAACAGAGGCAACCACTTTCACTCCTATTACTGGAGCAGAAACCGCCACAAGTGGAGCGGAGAGAGCCACAAGCACTGCCACTCCTATTACTGCTGCAAAAACCACTAGAGACAGTGCAGCACCTACCACATCACTCAAGAGCACTACAAGCACATCAGTACCTACCATAGCACCAGATGCCACAAGAAGCATTGCAACACCTATCACAAGAACAGAGAACACCAAACATTCAGAAACACCCACTACGGAAGCAGAAACCACCACAAGTGGAGCCGTGACCACCACAACCACTGCCACTCCTGTCAGTGGCACAGAAACCATCAGGGGCAGTGAAGCACCCACCACAGCAACCACGGCCACTACAAGCACTTCAACACCTACCACAGAACTAGAGGCCACTAAAACATCCAAAGGCCCTACTAGAGGAGCAGAAACCACCAAAACTAGAACAGAGGCAACAACTTTCACTCCACTTACTGGAGCAGAAACCACCACAAGTGGAGCGGAGACCACCACAAGCACTGGGACTCCTGTCACGGGTGCAGAAACCAGCAGGGGCAGTGCAGCACCTACCACAGCAACCACAGCCACTAGAATCACTTCAACACCTTCCACAGAAGTAGAGGCCACTAAAAGCTCTGTGGCACCCACTATGGAAGCGGAAACCACCATAACTGTAGCAGAGACAACCACTGCCACTTCTACTGGAGAGGAAACCACCAGAACCAATTCTGCACCTACCACAGCAGCCAAGACCACCCTAAGCACCTCAGCACCCACAACAGAAGCAGAGACCACCCAAAGCACTACTGCTCCTATAACTGGTGCAGAAATTACCAGAGGCAGAATAGCATCTGTCACAAATGCTGAGACCACCATGATCACTCTATTACCTACTATAACACAAGAGGTCACAAGAAGCACTGTAGCACCCATTACGGGTACAAAAGCCACAGAAAGCACTGCATCACCCACTACAGTAGCAGAAACCACCACACGTGTGACAGAGACCACCACAAGCACTGCCACTCCTAATATTGGTGCAGAAACCAGCAGGGGAAGTGCAGCACCTACCAGAGCAACCATGACCATTACAAGCACTTCAACTCCTATCGCAGAACTAGAGGCCACTAAAACATCTGAAGTGCCTACTGGAGGAGCAGAAACCACCATAACTGGAACAGAGACGACCACTTTCACTCCTATTACTGGAACAGAAACCACCAGAACCATTTCTGCACCTACCACAGCAACCACTACCACTACAAGCACTTTAGCAACTACCACAGAACTAGAGGCCACTAAAAGCTCTGTAGCACAAACTATAGGAGCAGAAACCACCACCACACCTGGAGCAGTGATAACCACTGCCAATCCGATTACTGGAGTGGAAACCATCAGAACTAGTTCTGCACCTACCACAACAGTCAAGACCACATCAAGCACTTCAGTGCCCACTACAGAAGCTGAGGCCACAAAAAGCACCACAGAAGCTATGACAGGAACAGAGGCCACCAAAAGCCCTGCAGCATTTACTGCAGAAGTCGAAACCATAACAATCGCAATGGAGACCACCAAGACCACTGCAGCTCCTCTTAGCACTTCAGAACCCTCCAGGAGTAGTGCAGCACCTATCACTGTGGCTGAGACCACTGCACACACATCAGCCCTTACCACAGCATTAGAGGCCACTAGAAGCCCCACAACATCTATTACAGAAATAGTGGCCAACAAAAGCACTGCAGAGCGTACATCTACCACAGCACTAGAGCCCTCCCAAAGCACTGCTGCTCCTTCAACTGGGGCAGAAACCACCAGAGGCAGCACAGCATCCGTCACATCAGCTGAGACTACCACAAGCACTTTATTGCCTACCACAGCACAAGAGGTCACAAGAAGCACTGTAGCACCTATTACAGAAAAAGTGGCGACCGAAAGCACTGCAGAACGTGCATCCACCACAGTACTAGAGGCTGCACAAAGCACTGCTGCTCCTTTAACTGGCGAGGAAACCACCAGAGGCAGCACAGCATCTGTCACATCAGCTGAGACCAGCAGAAGCACTTTATTACCTACCATAGCACAAGAGGTCACAAGAAGCATTGTTGCACCTATTACAGGTACAAAGGCCACCGCAAGCGCTGCATCACCCTCTACAGTAGCAGAAACCACCACAAGTGGAGCAGAGCCCACCACAAGCACTGTCACTCCTATCATTGGAGCAGAAACAAAGTGGGAGAGTGCAGCGCCTACCTATCCAACCACAACCACAGCACTTACTACAGGAGTTGAAACCACAACAATCATTGCAGAACGTACATCTACTACAGCACTAGCAGCTGCCAAAAGCACAGCTGCTCCTTTAACTGGTGCAGAAACCACCGGAAGCAGCATAGCATCTGTCACATCACCTGAGACCACCACAAGCACTTTCCTGCCTACCACAGCACAAGAGGTCACAAGAAGCACTGTAGCACCCATTACAGGTACCAAGGCCCCCGAAAGCGCATCGCCCACTACAGTAGCAGAAACTACCACAAGTGGAGCGGAGACCTCGGCAAGCACTGCCACTCCTATCATTGCTGCAGAAACCAGCAGGGGCAGTGCAGCACCAACCACAGCAACCACGACCTCTACAAGCACTTCAGCAGCTAACACAGAACTAGAGGCCACTAAAATCTCTGAAGCTCCTACTAAAGAAGCAGAAATCAGGATAACTGGAGCAGAGGCAACCACTACCACTCCTATAACTGGAGTGGAAACCACCAGAACCAATTTTGCATCTACCACAGCAGCCAAGACCACCACAAGCACTGCAATACCTACAACAGCAGCAGAGGCCACAAGAAGCACCACAGCAGCTATTTCAGAAAGAGTGACCACCAAAAGCACTGCAGAAGGCACACCTACCACAGCACTAGAGGCCGCCCAAAGCACTACTGCTCCTACAACTGGTGCAGAACCCACCAGTGGCAGCAAAACATCTGTTACATCTGCTGAGACCACCACAACCACTCTATTACCTACCATAGCACAAGAGGTCACAAGAAGCACTGTAGCCCCTATTACGGGTACAAAGGTCACAGAAAACACTGCAACACCCACTACAGTAACAGAAACCACCACAAGTGGAGCAGGGACCACCACAAGCACTGACACTCCTATTATTGGTGCAGAAACCAGCAGGGGCAGTGAAGCACCTACCGCAGCAACCACGACCACTACATGCACTTCAATGCCTCCCACCGAACTAGAGGCCACTAAAAGCCCTGTAGCACCAAATTCAGTAGCAGAAACCACAATAACTGAAGCAGAGGCTACCACTCCCACTCCTATTACTGGAGCTGAAACTACCAGAACCAGTTCTGCACCTACCACAGCAGCCAGACTCACTCTAACCACTCCAGCACCTACAACAGAATCAGAGGCCACACAAAGCACTGCAGCAGCTATTTTAGAAAGAGTGACCACCAAAAGCACTGCAGAACGTACAACTACCACAGCACTAGAGGCTTCCCAAAGCACTGCAGCTTCTATAACTGGTGCACAAACGACAAGCGGCAGCATAGCATCTGTCACATCTGCTGAGACCACCACAAGCATTGTATTTCCTACCACAGCACAAGAGGTCACCAGAAGCACTGTAGCGCCCATTGCAGGTATAAAGGCCACTGAAAGTGCTCAGTCACCTACTACCGTAACAGAAACCACCACAAGTGGAGCGGAGATCACCACAAGCAGTGCCACTCCTATCAGAGGCAGTGCAACACCAACCACAGCAACCATGGCCACTACAAGCACTTCAATACCTATGACCGAACTAGAGGCCACTAAAACCTCTGAAGCACATACTAGAGGAGAAGAAACCACCATAATTGAAGTGGAGACAACCACAAGCACTACCACTCTTACTACTGAAGCGGTAACCTCCAGAGCCAGTGATGTATCTTCCTCAGCAGCCGAGTCTACTCCAACCGATTCACATACCACAACAGTAGAGGTGACTAGCAGCACAGAAGCACCTATTACTGGAACAGAGGCAACCACAAGCACTGCAGGACCTATTGCAGGATCACAAACCACCAGAAGTAGAGAGGAGACAGCCACAAGCACTGCTGCTCCTATTACTGGAACGAAAACCACCAGAGGCAGTGCAACACCTACAGCAGAAGACAAGACCACTCCAAGCACTTCAGCACATACCACAGCACCCGGGACTATAAGAAGTACTGCAGTGACTACCACTGTAGCAGACACTACAACAGGCGCTTTGGGATCAAGCAAAGCACCAGAGACCATCAAAATCTCATCTACACCTACTACAGAACAAGAGGTCACAAAGCACGCTTCTGCTCTTACCATAGTATCAGAGACCACCACACGAGCATCACCACCTTCCACAGCAGCACGGTTAACTACAGGCATTCCAGCACCATTCACCGCACCAGAAGCAACCACAAGCAGTGCAGCACGCACGGCAGACACAAAGACCACAAGTGCAACTGCAGGTACAATATTTATTAATGTAGGGCATTTTCTCTTGTTTGAACCTGGCCTTTCACTGTCACCATTCTCTTCTGTATGCTCTGTCACCACTTTACCTCTCTACTTCTGTTTTCCTCAGTGCTTTAAGTGGGCAACTACTATCTGGTAGTGAGTATTTTCACTTAAACAATTTGAATAGAAGGAAATCTACACTTCTCAGGACTCCTGCAATATATTTAATGGGGGAGTAACTGAACTTCTGAGGAGCAAAGCGGTACTTTAATAGTAAGTCCCTGGACTTCTATGTTTCCCTCAAAAGCATTCATTTTACCCTCTTTGGAATAAGCCTTTAAAAGACGGAAGCCGGGATTAACTATCACCCGCTGAGCAAACATGCTCCTTATTGCATTTTATTTTTATGAAAATCCATAACAAACATTTTAGTAAATGTTATGCTATACAGTATAACAGTTTAATAATAAAGACAGACACTGAAAATGAAAATGTAGAGTTCAGTGGAATGATTATTCCTGATTTATCTGCCGCAGTTGGGAATCATGGTATTGTTGCAAGACTGTTGTAATGTGGCTCTGATACATGGGTGACCTATGGAATGCTCAGCTCTGGAATGTATGTCTTGGAGGCGTTGGTAAGGGCTCAGTAAGGGCTTCCTGGCTCAACACAACGCGAGTCACCGCCATTATTAAATCTGTAACTTGAGAGCCAATGAAATGTTCTTTCCTTTCCACTCCTTCAGTCATTGCCAGCACTAAGTGTAATGTATTTCCCACAGGGCCAATAACAGAAGAGGTCATTGTTCCTATGACCGAGAAGCCAGCAGAGCAACTTCCGGGGGTGAACACTACAACAACTCAACAAACCACACTGACCTCAACAACCATCGGAACAACAGTGACAAGCAAAGGTAAGACTAAGGCTATAGTGGGACAGGAGCTGTTAATCCTGGTAGATACCACTAAACATGGGGGTGCACTCTGCACATAAGGGGGGTTCCTTGGGGGGATATTGGGAGTGATGGGATAGGATGGGTGTACGGATTAACTAGTGACCTCCCTACACTCAGACATAGAATCTTTGATCTTGGTGCGTGTTTGATGACATAACTAGCCAATCACCAGCTGACCACATCCACCTCCAAGAGGTTGTATCTGCCAAAAATAAGTTTTCCTTTACTTCCTTAAAGGCAATTTCAGTTAAAATGTTACTTCACCTGCCAGGTGCAAAACAAACCTCGCTTCCTGTGACTGTGATGAGAAGAAAGGATGCTAAGCAAACCTTTAGCATAGAGTACTATGAACAGAACAACATACGGCAATTATTTACACTGTCACCCATGTCACATTTTTTAAGAACTAGTAGACACAGAGCTGAATCGAACCTGAACATAATCTCTAACATAATATCCAAGGAGTGACTAACCAAGTACCAGCATTAGACCATCGGAGTAGGTTGCAGTAGTTAGTTGCCTTAAAATTCTAACATTTTTCCCTCTGCTTTGGACCTGGATGAAAATATACTACAAGTGATTGTTTCTGCTCATGGCATTATGGCCCCTCAAAATACTGTCCCCCAATTATTAAGGTGTTGCGCTTGCTAATACATGACTCAAAGCAAAACCAACAGGCGCAAACGATCAACTGTAGATTAAAAAGGCCTTCAAAACAACTCGAAAATGTGTTGCGTTGCTCAAGGGCCAACTCCAACCTTTGTAAATTTGCTCTGATCCTTGATTCCACTGGAAGGAGAGCTAGCAAAGAGGGACATTTGTATTTGTTTCTGAATCTTCCAGGTAGTCTGTGCATGCTACATGTATGTAGACCTATTATACCAAAAATATGAAATGACAGCACTCCGATTGTGTAATTCAGTGAAACTTGACATAAATACCCAAATATATTGCTGCTGCTGTAGGCTCTGAAGTGCTGCTGTATTCTGCCTGGCAATATATATATTATATCGCAGTCTCCTGGTATGAGCTAGCAGGGATATGGAATTTTCATGGGAAAGATTTAATTTTTGGAAACAACTTACCTTTACCTGTTTCTTAACAACCCTTTAAAATGTAAACCTTTTATGAATTTTGTCTGATAACTTTTGTGACACCTCTTGGTTAATCTGAATAAAGATGAAATTGAGTTTACCAAAAGGTAAAATGAGTGCGGTTGAAAAATATTGAGTTTTAGGTATTGACCTGCACATTTAGAGACTTAACAATATATTGACTTGCACTATATCGCTAAGGTAAGTAGATGCAAAGTAATCATAATAAACCTCCATTTCCCCCTGACTTTGTGTAGTTTGACGATGTATATCCAGACTGATATTTCTTTGGTCAATATTGTTACTTACAACGTATAAAATGCGTCTTTCTAATGACTGGAAAGGGATTTGAGTAAAAATAATCTTACGTCCTCCTACACGCTGTGTAAAACAAATTGAAAGAATGCAGACACATTATTGGGTCAATTACTAGTGTTCTGCTAATCCCAAATGGGTAGATAACTGAAGAATTCATTCCAAGTTAAAAACCAACTAACTTGTAATAGACCACTTGCTACTGGGATGACTGGTCAATGTTGCTGAGAAGGTAGACCCAAACATTCACCTAGAAGAAAAGAACAGGGGGACACAACAGCCTGCAATATGTCTTTCTCTGTTGTATCTCTCTATTGGCTAAATCTCCTCAAAGACCCTGCACCGTGTGTGCCTTGATCCTCACACATTCATTATTGTGCATTGAAACAGAACAGCAAATGTGTAAAAGTGCATTACTACATCACAATTCTTGCTCCTTGCTTGTGTGCAAAGAGTAATTCTACACTTGTAGCACCCCCCAGCTCCCTTTCCAAATCAAACTATCAAGCTTGTCTATGATGTTAGCTTGTAATTGCAATGTGTTCTTCTTTTCGCTTTGCTGATAGAAGAGCACTCTGCTGGGATTTACTTGCTTTGCTTTGGACTGTCTACCTACTGCTCGCGGAACCCGCTACGCGGGTCCCGCATCGCGCTGTGTGACCAGTAGCAGCTTGGAGCTAGGAGGGTCAGCTGGGGGAGATTACTGACGGGGCTGCGAGCGGCGTGCGCTCACGGAGGGACTTCAACTCCCAGGAGCGCCTGCCAGCCCGGAGGAGCAACACCTGGGCCGCTCTCCCCGACCCCTCCCACCCTTCCACCGATCATTTAAAAACAGCATTTCCCTGTGAGCGAGTGGGACGCTTTGCTGATAGAAGAGCACTCTGCTGGGATTTACTTGCTTTGCTTTGGACTGTCTACCTACTGCTCGCGGAACCCGCTACGCGGGTCCCGCATCGCGCTGTGTGACCAGTAGCAGCTTGGAGCTAGGAGGGTTAGCTGGGGGAGATTACTGACGGGGCTGCGAGCGGCGTGCGCTCACGGAGGGACTTCAACTCCCAGGAGCGCCTGCCAGCCCGGAGGAGCAACACCTGGGCCGCTCTCCCCGACCCCTCCCACCCTTCCACCGATCATTTAAAAACAGCATTTCCCTGTGAGCGAGTGGGACGCTTTGCTGATAGAAGAGCACTCTGCTGGGATTTACTTGCTTTGCTTTGGACTGTCTACCTACTGCTCGCGGAACCCGCTACGCGGGTCCCGCATCGCGCTGTGTGACCAGTAGCAGCTTGGAGCTAGGAGGGTCAGCTGGGGGAGATTACTGACGGGGCTGCGAGCGGCGTGCGCTCACGGAGGGACTTCAACTCCCAGGAGCGCCTGCCAGCCCGGAGGAGCAACACCTGGGCCGCTCTCCCCGACCCCTCCCACCCTTCCACCGATCATTTAAAAACAGCATTTCCCTGTGAGCGAGTGGGACGCTTTGCTGATAGAAGAGCACTCTGCTGGGATTTACTTGCTTTGCTTTGGACTGTCTACCTTATGCTCGCGGAACCCGCTACGCGGGTCCCGCATCGCGCTGTGTGACCAGTAGCAGCTTGGAGCTAGGAGGGTCAGCTGGGGGAGATTACTGACGGGGCTGCGAGCGGCGTGCGCTCACGGAGGGACTTCAACTCCCAGGAGCGCCTGCCAGCCCGGAGGAGCAACACCTGGGCCGCTCTCCCCGACCCCTCCCACCCTTCCACCGATCATTTAAAAACAGCATTTCCCTGTGAGCGAGTGGGACGCTTTGCTGATAGAAGAGCACTCTGCTGGGATTTACTTGCTTTGCTTTGGACTGTCTACCTACTGCTCGCGGAACCCGCTACGCGGGTCCCGCATCGCGCTGTGTGACCAGTAGCAGCTTGGAGCTAGGAGGGTCAGCTGGGGGAGATTACTGACGGGGCTGCGAGCGGCGTGCGCTCACGGAGGGACTTCAACTCCCAGGAGCGCCTGCCAGCCCGGAGGAGCAACACCTGGGCCGCTCTCCCCGACCCCTCCCACCCTTCTACCTGTTACTATAAAAAGCCAATACTACTCCCGCAGCGCGGGAGAGCGCGCGGGAGAAGCCCGGGACAAGGGCGGGACCGTCTGTGGCCGTCATAGGCCGGAGTAGGCCGGGCTGGGCCACCCCTTTAATATTTGCTGTCTTGTTGTTGGTCGTAATTGATTTGTGTAGTGTTCGCTCGGATCATTTAGTTATAGAAGGTAGTAGGGGGGTTTGCACTATGGCTAATATCGCAAGTACCTCTGCCTTGCAGTCTTCGATGGGTGAGGCTGAGACGGCAGTTATGGGGCCCTTAGATACGTATTTCAAACGCCTGCCACAAGACATCGATAGGGAGATTGCTTTGGCGGAAAGACGCGCCGGGCGAAGGCTATCGATCGAGCTTATGAAAAATCCCCTTGATAAGCATACAGGCCAAAGTTTCCCTGCATTAGTTACCCCGCTATCTTCTACAGTATTGCCACTTACACATGATACACAGTATGATATATCTGTATCTAATGAGCTACTGGGTACTTCCCCTGTAGATATAGTGGCTACTACTTTACCGTCAGAGCATTTAAATGGTTCTAATAGAGCACTAAAGGGGCAAAACGCCATATCTAAAGCGTGTGTTCAAGCACAGGCTATTAAGCCTAAATCATGCCCAAAGAGGAAAAGGGACACATTCACAAAAAAAAAAAACCAAGTACAAAAACCAGCTAGGAAGATCAGGAAGTTGGCTATTAAAACACCCTTAGTCAATGTTCCTGCTGAGAACCCTAGTGGGGTAACAATTAGGGGGGAATTGGCTGTGTCAACAGGTGCAGAGAAACAATTGATCCCTGCATCACCAGCAATAGAAATAGACCCCATTACCTTAGCAGCCCCTGGGCAACCGACATCTGAACCGGAATATTTACTGGGTGTGGAAAAACTAATACGCTCCCTCTTAAACCCTCTTGAGACTAGACTTGAGAAGCTAGCAAAACAATTGGACCATCTTGAGCAGGCTAGCTTAGATAACTTCTTTTCAATAAAAACATTAATTAAGTCCCATAATAAATTGGGAGAGAATGGGTAAAAACATAAGCTAGCCGAGCGGGATATTGGTGTCACTGTGGTCGAATTGACTCCCCCAACGGTGAATGGTGTACATACTCAGCAGAATCAGGGTCAGAACAATAAGAACATAGCAGTACCCTTACCCTCTGTAAATAACTGTAGTTCTGGGAGAACAAAGACCAGCTGTACTAGTGCAACGGCTAAAGGTACAAAAGATGGCATTAAAAACTGTGCCCCAGCGATTAATAAAAATAGTTCACCCTTACCAACTACTATGGAACGTAATCAGGGTACTTTGATAGACACAGACAAAAATCTAGGTAAGAACGTTGATGGATCAAACGGGTCTCTTGCCTCTCAGATAGCAAATAGGGGAGGTCAGGTAAGGGATAGCAACACCACAGCCGGTGGAAACAACACTAGCATGGCCGTGGGAAATAGTGCTCCTTCGAGCCTTGCTGTCCAAGAACGATGCCCATCACAATCATATCCCAACAAACCCACAATTCGGATTCCCCCGGTTCAACTCACCCCTGATTCTCACCCATATGTGGCCATTCTCACCAACGTCCCACTCTTATCGGAAGGTCAATGGGAAACATATGACATGTTAAAAAATAAAGTCATGCATTGGCTGCGGGTCAATAGACCCCTGCCAGGGGGTGTGGACGGCCTGATTATTGGGGTTAGAAGGGTCAACTGGATTGGGAACACCCTAAAAAAGCAGGGGGGTGAGTGTATCATAATCAACTTTCAAGACCCAAGGGTAGTAGGGTTGATCACGAAACCGGGATGGAATATTAGTTTTGGTGGGATTGGGGTTGTAGACTTGACTTTTTTCTATCCCAGATCTGTGTTCTCTTATCCGGGGGGGTGTAATGAGTCAACGCGATTTACTCTGCCTCCCTTGGTAGAGGTCAGCTCCTTCCCTGCCCCTATCTTGCATCCAAATGATAGTTACAAACAGGTATATAACTGTGATGGTGGAGTAGGGTACACGAGATGGGGATGCTGACGGGATCCAGTTGAACTTTTGGATTCTGTTGTACAAATGGACAGGGAAACTATTGTGGAGCCAATTCTGTCACCTAAGGGGGATGCAATGTGTAATTTAGTAGAAGTGGTCCCAGAAAGGGAATATGGAAGCACGAGGGGGGTCAATAAGGTATGCCAGGACGACTGGGGGGATGATCCCAGACCACCATTAAGTCCTGGTACAAATGAGGCAAATGTGGCAAATTGTGCAAATATTGCTATGGGAGAGGGTGGTGACTGTGAGACTTTGACCAATTCACCGGTCAGGGTAGATACTGAAAGGGGGATTGGCAAAGGTGACACCACTGGGAGGTTCCTCTCATGGAATATAGCAGGCTTGGCCCCCAGATTGTTGTCCCAAGATTGGCTAGACTTTGTTAATGGGTTTGAAATGTGTCTATTCCAGGAGACGTGGGCTTGTGAGCCTATCTATTTGCCAGGTTATCTAAATTTTTGTATACCAGCGACTAGGGGCCCTAGGGGCAGACCTATGGGAGGTCTAACAGCCTGGGTCAAGCAGAATTCCCAGGTCAAAATAAAAGTTATTGACCTATGCTGTAAGGATATACAATTATTGAGGTTAACATTAGGACAGGGTGGTGTGATAGATATCTATAATATTTATGCTAGGGGTTTAAGTGCTGGGAATTCTCCCACCCTTGAAGCTCTATCAACCTCCCTTGAATCCAAGTCACTTGGTAATAGATTGGTGGTGGCAGGTGACCTGAACAGGACTTTCGAGCCTTTGGAAAATACTGAACATCCGATAGGACAAGAAGAGGATGCTCTATGGGGCGTCCCAATCTTAAACCTTCAACCAGTGAAGCGGTGGACTAAGGATGTATTGTTATTGAATGCGTTATGTCTGGAGTATGGTTTGAGGGCCCTTAATGGCAGGACAAAAAGTGATCAAGGTGGAAATAGCACATTCGACAATTGGCATAGTAAGAGTAGGATCGACTATGTCATTTGCAGTCTTGAGCTATGGTGTGGCGTGGGCGACATGGAAATTGTGGGGAGAATAGAAAGTGATCATAACCCCCTCAGTGTTACCCACTCATGGTGGAGGGCTGCGCCTGCCCACCTTGTGTTAGGTAGTGAAATTGTACCTGTTATAGCTAACGATTCAAGAAGGGTGAAATGGCCAAATGTGTTGGCCAACTTAGCCACTGTGGAGCACATTAATCTGGAGGTGGATAACGCTATTGCCGCTATGGAATCAGTATACCCTGTAACACCGGGTTCCTCTCTAATAGCAGACATACACGACACATTCTTCCATTTGATAAAACCATACTTTATTAAATCAGTTAGGGCAAATAGAAAACCTCCCATTAAACAGGCAAGGTGGTTTAACAAGCAGTGCAGGGCAACCAGACTGGAGCTGGGCAGGGCAATCAAAAGCAGGGATAAGGCTATGATTAGCACTGCTAGGAAACAATATAAGGAGAATATTTGTAAGGCTAAAAAACTTTGGGACGAGGAATATTGGGAGGAGTTACTTGAGGCCTCTGGCCAAAAAGACTCAAGACTCTTTTGGAAAATTATGAAATGGGGCAGAGGTGGTACGCCAAACAATCCCGATAATAATGTTAATGAAGCTTCATGGGTTGAGTATTTCCAACCTCAGTATGCGGAGAATAGGGATATAATGGACATTGAACCAATCCCTGTGGTATTTTCCAAGGGAGACTTATTCTCAACTAAAGAAGCAGAACTGGTAATTTCATCACTGCAGGGGGGGAAAGCTCCGGGGTTGGATGGAATTCCCTCAGATGTTTTCAAACACGATACGGTCCGCTGGGCAAAATATGCGACGGTCCTGGGAAATGCCCTTGCAAAAGGGGCAAAAATCCCAGATGTATGGAAGGGGGCAATTATAATTCCGATCTTCAAGAAAGGTGATCGGTCGCTCCCGGCAAATTATAGACCTATAAGTTTGCTGGCCACCATCCAGAAAGTGGTGGGCAAGATGGTGGTCGACAAACTTATGGTCTGGGTAGATGAAAACAATGCCTTATCCCCCTACCAGGCAGGATTTAGACGAGCTACCAGCACGGTTGACCAAATTTTTCGTTTCACTATGCTGCGGTGGGGGACTGTACTCCTTGGCGAAGGCAGCCTTTATGTAGCATTTGTAGATCTGAGGGCTGCCTTCGACCTGGTGCCCAGGAGTATGCTGTGGGGTGTCTTGAGCAAGATAGGGGTTCCACTTGAATTGCTCACATTAATAATGCGCCTCCACGAAAGCAATTTCGCTAAAGTCCAGTGGGGGAGGAATGGGGAATCATCCATCAATTTCCCAGTCGAGCGGGGGGTACGTCAGGGTTGTGCCATGGCACCCCTGTTGTTCTCCTTGTTCATCAATGGTATAGTCGATAGGATGTTGGATGCGAGGGTTGACGCACCTTCGCTGGCGGGCATCAGGGTTCCGATCCTGATGTTCGCCGACAATACTTTAATTGTGTCCAAAACCCCGGCAGGACTCCAGCAAGCCTTGAACATATTTGATATGTTTTGCAAGGAACGGGGTCTCGAAGTCAATGTAAATAAAACTAAGCTGATGGTCTTTGGGCAAAAACGCCAAGTCCAACCCAGGGTATCTCTGAACAGTATTAGACTAGAGGTAGTAAATGTTTTTACATACCTAGGGGTGGAGATATCAAGTACATTTGGTTGGTCAAGACATATCGAGAAGGCGGTTTTGAAACATCAGCAGATTTCAGGAGCTCTTCGAGTGGAACAAGCAAAATCTAAAACCAGGCCTATTAAACCTGTTCTCATGGTATACGATGCAAAAGCCTTGGGCGCAGCCCTTTACGGGGCTGAAGTCTGGGGCTTTGAGAGGTTCGATACGCTCCAAAGATCTGAGAACAGGTTCCTGAGAGGGATAACTAGTCTTCCCCAAAGTACCCCATTAATACCGCTTGGCCTGGATTTAGGAAGAAGATCGCTTAGTGATCGTGCCAGACTAAGGCCTATCCTCTACTGGAGACGGTTGTGGACGACCCCAGAAATTATACACTATGCTGAGGGGTTTTCTGCCTTAGTTAAATCAGACGTCTTTCATAAAATTACATGGCTAAAAAAGCTTAGGGACACCCTTGCTGTGCTTGGTCTCTCCAAACTTTGGGAAAATCCCTCTGGGGAAGTGTTCCCCAGTAAAACAATCATAAAAGCTATATATTGGGATTACATTGACCAGAAGTCTTGGAGGAGTGTGACCTCAGAATCTATGGGGGGTAGGTTTATGGAATTCAAAATGAGGCCTGCACTAGAACAGTACTGGGACACTTTAACTGTTCCGATAGACAGGAAATTATTTTTCCAGCTAAGGGCAGGCTCCCTCCCCCTGAAGTCATTGACGTCTAATTGGGGAACTAATAGTAGTTCATGTTGCCCGACATGTGGCGCCCCCAATGAAAGTATAGCACATTTTCTATTCATGTGCGAGGGCTATGTAAACCCAAGGAAATTGTGGTTGGCACCTGTTTGCAGGAACCTTGGTGTCTCAAGCGGTGTAGAGGGGCTGAGAATCATTTGTTCCTCAACCGAACTGCCCATAGTTGTAGGAACGGCAAAATACCTGGGGTGGGCTTGGTCTATAAGGCGGAGGGCTCTATCTTCGAATAGGCCTTGAATCTCGTTTTCTTGCTTGTATGAATTGCATTGCTAAATCCCGAGGGAGAGAATTATGAATTTTAGCTATAATATGTTGCTAAATGCCCGTAAGGAGTTTTGACTGTACAATTTTGTTTATGGTTAATACTGTGGTCGACTTTGCCTTTTAACTCACATTTAGCTTTTGTATATTATGAAAAAGCTTATATTCATTTGTGGTGAATATTTTATGTGTTTATGCTGTGTATTTTAAGCTGTAAATTAAGTGTTACTGTACGTTTAGAGCTTTTTAAAAGTGTAATTTTACATGTTTGTGCTTTTATGAGTGTATAACTCGAATAAAGCTTTTCAATTCAATTCTTCTTTACCACTATTGTAGGTCCCACTACAAGCACTGCAGCACCAACCACAGCTCCACAGACCTCCACAAGCACTACAGCTCCACAAACCACCTCAAGCACCGCAGCTCCACAAACCACCTCAAGCACCGCAGCTCCTACCACAGCTCCACAGACCACCACCACAGCTCCTATCACAGGTCCAGAGACCTCCACAAGCACTGCAGCTCCACAAGCCACCTCAAGCACTGCAGCTCCTACCACAGCTCCTACCACAGCTCCACAGACTACCACCGCAGCTCCTACCACAGCTCCAAATACCTCCACAAGCACTGCAGCTCCACAAGCCACCTTAAGCACTGCAGCTCCTACCACAGCTCCTACCACAGGTCTAGAAACCACCAGCACATCTGCAGCTACTACAACTGCTGCTCAAACCACCCAAATCAATTCAATTCCTACCACAGCTCTCATGAGTACCAAAACGGCAGCCATTGTCAGCACAGCTCCATCGACCACTACGAGTACTGTTGTTCCTACGACATCTAAAGAGATTACCACAAACAACGACGGAATGACCAAAAGACCAGAGTCCACCAAAACCACAACTATTGCAACAGTGACAGCTGGTGAGGGCACCATCATCCCTACAAACCCTACCACAACAGCAGAGAGCACAACTATTGCTGCAGCAACTACCACCACAACAGGTACCATCCCAGCAACTGCTGCAACTGCAACAACACCTTTAGGAAAGATCATCACAAGCACTTCAAGTCTTAGTGCAAGAGAAGACAGCAGCACAACCACTACAGCAATGACGACAGAAGGAGAAACCACCACAAGCACTGTGGCATCTACCACAGGATCTGGCACCACAGATGGAACTGCAACATCTTCCACAGGATCAGAAACCACTAAAACCATTGCATTGCCTACTATAGATGGAGACACCACCAAAGTCACTACAGCATACACTACAGGAGCAAAAGCTATTACAAGTACTGTCTCAACCACCACATTGGAAGCAACCACCACCGTCACAGAAGTATTTACTACAGGTGCAGAGAGCCCAAAAAGTACTACAGCACCTACAAAGGGAGCAGAAAGTGCTACAAGCACTGTCTCACTGTTTACAATAGCAGAGGCTACCACAAGTTCTGAAGTTCCTATTACAACAGCCGAAGTCATCACAAGCACGGCAGCAGTTGCAACAGGGCGTGAGGGCATCACAACCTCTCCAGGGCACACCACAGGAGCAGAGAGCACCACAGTCACCCTTGCATCTACCCCAACAGCTAGTACCACAACATCAATGGCAGCAACGACAACAGTACGCCAGATACCCACTACTCTAGGGCTGATTACTGGAGCAGGCAGCACCACAACTACTGCAGCAACTACAGAAGCGGGTGCAATAACCATGACTACTGCAGCAACAGAGACCACTTCAAGCACTGTCACAGCACCGGAAACCACAAGAAGCACTACAGGTGTAGAGGCTACCAAAAGCATGGCAGCACCCACCACGGCAACAGAAACTATCACAAGTACTGTTTCACCTACCACAGAAGCAGGCACACCCACAAGAGGAGCAGAACCCACCAGGAGCACTGCTGCTCCTATTACTGGAGAGGAAACTTCCAGAGTCAGTGCAGGACCTATCAGAGGAGCTGAGACAACTACAAGCAGTTCAGCCCCTACCACAGCACCAGCAACCAGTAGAAGCATTACAGCACCAACCACAGCAGCAGTGGCCACTAAAGCAACTGCAGCAAGTACAAGAGCAGAAGGGATCTCCATAGGCTCTACAAGTCCTAGCCAGAGAATCGAAAGCACCACAACCACAGCAGCACCTTCCACCACAGGAGGAATAATCAGAACCGCCATATCATCTACCACAGCAGAGGGGACCGTAAGAACCACTATATCATCTACAACAGCAGCGGAGGCCTTAACTGGCAATTCAGAACCTACTACCACACAAGAGGCCACAGCAAGTACTCCAACAACAATTACAGGAATAGTGGCCACCAAAAGCACTGCAGCACTTACAACAGGAGCAGTAACCACAATAAGCACAACAGAGACCAGCAACAGCAATGCTGCTCCTATTACTGGTGTGGAAACCACCACAGGCAGTGCAGAACCTACTACAGCTGCAAAGTCCACTACAAGCACGTTAGTAATGACCACACCACTTGAGGCCACCAAAAGCACTGCTACTCCTATCACTGCTGCAAAAACCACTAGAGACAGTGCAGCACCTACCACATCACTCGAGACCACTACAAGCACATCAGTACCTACCATAGCACCAGATGCCACAAGAAGCATTGCAACACCTATCACAAGAACAGAGGCCACCAAAGGTTCAGAAACACCCACTACGTTAGCAGAAACCACCACAAGTGGAGCCGAGACCACCACAACTACTGCCACGCCTATCAGTGGTGCAGAAACTAGCAGGGGCAGTGAAGCACCTACCACAGAAACCACGACCAATACAAGCACTTCAACACCTACCACAGAACTAGAGGCCACTAAAACATCTAAAGAGCCTACTAGAGGAGCAGAAACCACCAAAACTAGAACAGAGGCAACCACTTTCACTCCTATTACTTTAGCAGAAACC